>NC_092514.1:71888634-72551550 GCF_047511675.1 Marmota flaviventris
GCCACATGCTGCCAGCCCTGCTGCTTCCAGCCTGGGTTGGAAGAACAAAGCCCCTCCTCCCAGGCAGAGGGAAGCGGGTGAGGCCGGGGAAGGAATGGCAGGCTGGGTGCCAGCTGAAGCCATGGAGGGACCCAGGAAGGGGCTGAACGCCAAGCTGACGCCCCAGCCAAAGCCTTCACTCTGAGACAGCCGACTCAGGCAGGCCACAGAGAGGAGTCTGAAGAAATGGTTCAAGGCTTCTTACTCAGGGGCTCCTGCCTGGGGCCTTCTGTTACCCTGTCTGTGGGTTAGTACCCCTCCGTCCTGCTCCTTCAAGACCCTGCTTCACTGATTTGGGGTTAAGGTTTGGAGGGCCATGGAAGGCCCAGGAAGCAGGACATATATCCTCCATGTCACATAGAGAGGGCTCTCGAATCCCTGTTACAAGAAACCCCTCAGAGTCACTGGCCCAAAGGCAAATCGATGCCCAAAGCCATGGTGGGCAGGAGGAGGGAGAGAACCATTCAGTAATCCCACCCACCCAGGTGATGGAGGAACCGGGCTGCCTGATCCTTTAAGGAATGTAAAAACGTAAAGCTGGAGTCTGGGCTGATGGCCAAGGCCTGGGCCTTGCTTCTCAGACTGAGATTCCCAGCTTCTCTGATCAGACATTTCCTGCCCCATTCCCCACAACCCCCATACCTTCCTTCCTATGACAGGACAACAGTCGGGAAACCCTGCCTGAGACAGCCTCAGAGAGCCCCAGGCCAGCCCTGGCGAGATCCACCTCCAGCGATACCAGTGAGGAGGTAGGGCTGGAGCAGGGGTTGGCAACTGGGTTAACGGAAGCCGATTCCCAGGCCACTCTGGCTCCTGGCACAACAGACTGCCTTGGAGGTCACATGCTGAGGCGCACTCTGTTCTTGTGACCTGGCTTCCCCTGGGCAGGGCCTCAAGGGAGCCACCTCACTAAGGCTGAGGACCGGGGAGCCTCACCAGCACTGACTGCCTGCTTTCTTCCCCTGCTCCTCTCTACAGCTAAATTCCCAAGACAGCCCCAAGAAACAGGACTCCACAGAGCCCTCGTCTACCTCCTCCTCTGACCCCATCTTGGACTTCAACATCTCCTTGGCCATGGCCAAAGAGAGGGCCCACCAGAAGCGCAGCAGCAAGCGGGCCCCGCAGATGGACTGGAGCAAGAAAAACGAACTCTTCAGCAACCTCTGAGCACCTACCTGTCCACCAGCTGCCAGCCCCTATCTGACCTCCTCCCCCACCTGCTCCCCAACTGCCCACCAATCGACGTTCAAATCAGCACCAGCGTCTCCCTTGATGAATCCGATTTCCCTAGAAACTTTGTCCTTCCCTTACCTTAGGGAAGGCGACTTTCTGTTGTCCGTTCCAATCACAGAACAGATTCTGTCTCCCCCTTCCTGAGGGCTTAATCCTACCAGTTGTTACCTTGCCACACTGCCTGGGACATCACTGGGACCCATGCCAAGCAAGGATTGTGGAGCCAGGCCAGAGGCCATCCTCCTTCATGACCCCATGTAATGGCTGGGTCTGAGGCCGAGTAGGAAGCTGACTGCAGCAGCCCCTGCTCACCGTGGACAGGACTCCCATCCTGGGAGATGTAGCTTGGGCATTTTTTGTTCATTTGATTTTTTTAAGAGTACAGTATTGCAGAGTTTAGAGGGATTTTTGTTCTTTGATCCTCATGATTTTCCTGGTTGTTGCATCTGGGACATGGCAGTAGCCTCAACCTGAAATTTTTGCCATCCCCCCCTCCCCTGCCACACACACACACCACCTGGGCAGCCTGGGGAGGGCTTGGCTGCCCACTGCCCTTCCCTGAACCAGGCACCACCATTGTAAGGAGACTCCTTCCAAAATTCAGCTGATTTCTCCAAACTACGCCAGCCTCTGCGTCTTCCTTTGGAGCCTTGTCCTCCTTCTGGGTGGAAAGTGGGAAATAGAAAAACAAGTGTTGGGCTGGGGTTGTGGCTCAGTGGTAGAGTGCTCGCCTAGGATAGGCAAGGCCCTCGGTTTGATCCTCAGCACCACATAAAAATAAATTTAAAAAAAAATTATATATATATATTTTAAAAAAAAGAAAAAGAAGTGTCCCCAGGTTGCTCAGCTCCAGGCGTGTGCCCTGCCTGTGTGGCCCCTATGCAATCAGGACAGTTGTGAAGTGGGAGCTGAGAGTCAGAGGCTCCACTGGTTCCAGGGGTGCCGTCCAGAGGGGCCTGGGGGGCGTGGCAGCACACACCTGTAATCCAAGTGACTTGAGGAGGTTGAGGCAGGTGAGTGCAAGTTCAAGGCCAGCAATTTAGTTAGGCCCTAAGAAACTTAGACCCTGAGGGAAAAAAAAGTGTGAAGCCTAGGAAGATGCCTAGGATGGAGGCAGCTCCGGGAGCAAAAGCTTCGACTCAGCCCATAGCCAGTGGGGTGCAGGATTCCTGGGAGCAGGCTGAGCTGGCGCCAGATACTCTATCTTATCTGGCCACTGACCTGATTGGAGGGCAGCTGTCCAGCACTGGGGGAAAACAAACTGGTCCACTGAGCCCCAGGACATGCTGTGAAACAAGGTGGGATCTAAGGGACTTTCCAAGGGCAAAATGCCCTGCTCCTCTGCAAGAGGCCCAGGTCCCTGCTGCCTCCACCACCTGAGGCCACATCCTGGAAGTCTGCCCAGGGCGGCCTGTGAGAGCTGAAGCTGCAGGGCCAGGAGGTCCCAGAGCAGGTGCTCAAAGAGCAGGTAAAGTTGGCCCTGGGGCTTTCTTCACTTAACCTTCAGGGAGGCCACTAAGAACCAGGTTCCTGGATTAAGGGCAACAAGTTAGTAAGAGGCAAACCAGGGAGGGGAACTATGGTGCCCTGGGGGTTGAGAAGAGGGCCAGCCACTATCTGGCCATCTCATCTCCCTCATTACAGCACCCACTGTCCTGTGCTTTGCTCAGCTGGGCCTGGCCTCTCCCACCCGACGCTTGCCTCTGTCCTTTTGGCCCCAGATGGAGCACCCCCCCACACACACACAGGTGGAGCAGGTAAGGATAGCCCCAGAAGGCCCCTCCCTACCTCACCTGCTAGGCGGAGAAGCCCTGGTAGACCTTTGACTTTAAGACAGGGACAGGTAGCTCAGAGGGAAATGTCACTTAGGGGCTGGGGCAGAGTACAAAGCTCTACAAGATCTTTGACTTTAGATCCGCGAGTTTTTCAGCTGTAGTCTGATGTGAGACGAAGGTGGCTGAAAGACCTAGAAGTGTTTCCCCCCTCAAAATGCCCTATACTTGGCCTTCTATGGTTTTGAGTTGTTGGGGTTTTTTTGTTGTTTTGTTTCGTACTAGGGATTTAACTCGGGCACTTATTATTATTGGGCTACATCCCCAGCCCTTTTTATTTTTTGAGACAGGGTCTCTAGAGCCTTGCTAAGTTTCTGAGGCTGGCTTTGAAATTGTGACCCTCCTGCCTTAGCCTCTTGGGTCACTGTGATTACAGGTGTGCACCACCATGCCCAACCAATGGTTGTGTTATAAAACATGCCTGGCCTTTCTTGATGGGCAACCCAGATGATGACAGGCTGTGGGGGGACAGAACTCAAGGGGTTACTCCCCACCCCCGCCCAAGTGGGGACCTAGCATGGCTCTCTTGTAAGCAGCTATTGCCAGGAGGCCATTCCGAACCTGTGCCTCTGCTGCCCCCTCATGGCCAAGCCAGGTGCAGTGGCCCTCTGGGCAGAAAGTGAGGAGCAGGAGGGACAGACAGACCTACCATGGAGACCATCCACACAGCCCAGCAGCTGAGCAAGAGCTTCCAAACTTCTATTAATGGTTGTTATCTAGCCACAAGGAGCTATACCCCCAAATGATATAGCTAGAGCTGTTTAGCTCCAAAAAAGGTAAGGAAACAGGCTGAGGGGCTGGGCCACTAAAACCAAAAACAAGGACAGTAGGTTGAGGGGCCCTTCCAGGTCAAACCTCATGGTCACACTGGCCTGCTGCTTTTGACAGCCAAGGACAGAGCCATCCCTCCCACATAGAACAGGGACTGAGACTGGGCTCCTGGGAGATCTTTTCTGCAAGCCAAATGAGAAAACAAGGGAAGCTAACCAGACCGAGTGCTTTACTCCCAGCCAGGGCCTTGAAGGGTTGGGCCTGGCCAAGACTGTTGGTTCTCTAGGCCCCTCCAGCTCCCACCTCCACCCTGACCTTTCCAGTGGATTCCTGCCACCCACTCCAGGGGAATCTGAGTCATGTGTCAGTATGGCCAGGAGGGGAGATGAGTCTTTGGCCACTGCCAGTCCAGGAGGTCACAGCACGCCTGGTCTGAGTCTGAAGAGCCCCAACAGGTGATTTCCAGCTTGGAGCAGGAGGGAAGGCACTGTGCATTTGTCTCCCGTGCAGAGCTCTGGCCTCTGGAGTAAGTGGCCCCAGTGGCTGCCCAAAAGGCCTGGCTGTCAGTGGGGCTCTGTGGACCCTTCTCTATAGGGCTTCTCTTCCACGTGGCTGGTCTGCTCCAGAAGCCACTGCTGCTCGGCCTCACTCATTGTCAGTCTGAAGGTCACCTCCTGAAAGATGCTGCTCACAGCCACCTGTGTGAGCCAGAGAGAGCAGGACATTCGAAGTTAAGCCACAAGTTCCAGCACAACCACCCCAGACGGAAACCTGCCCACTGACATCCTTACTTGCTTGAAATGAAGTTTCTGGAACATCCGGATGCTGGGTTCATTTCCTTGACCGATTTTAGCCTCAAACTTGGTCAGACCCAGCCTAGTCACTCCTCCAGAGGTATCAGAGAGAAGGGCAAGAGCACAGTGAAGCCCCCTCGCTAGCACCCCTTGCCCTCCTGGCCCGATCTGCAGTGGAGGCTCTTGTCACCTGCCCCCTACCCTCAAGTGTGAAGAAAGCTCAGCTGGGGCCTGACCACCTGTCCCCACATAGCCGCTTAGAATTCCTTACCGTAAGACATCATCAGAAGAGCAGCCTCAGTGCCAAAACCCTGGCCCCGGCAGCTGGGCTCTACAAGAAAGAGTGACACAGCAGCTGGCACTAAGCCAGGCTACAGTGTGCACACCTGACAGATACATGCTCACTGAGTTCTCACCGCCCTGAAGGTGGGGTTACCACTACTGTTCTGCACCAGATTGCACCAGGAAGAGGTGCAATCTGACTCCAAAGCTGACCCCTACACTGTCATAAAGGTGAAGGACGGTTAGAGGCCCCTAGGGGGAGCTGAGGACCAAGGTCCCAGAAACAGGAGAGGCCCTCCTATAGCATGGCAGGACGCTCCAGAGAAGATGGATTATTTTGAAGGATCCCTCACCCACCCTACAGAAGGGGCCTTAAATCCAAAGGTTCACACTGAAGCATAAGGAATAAAGTGACAAACAGAAGGAAAAGCCCAGGCTTGGATGGGGCCAGCCCACCCTAGCCAGAAGCTAGCTCACCGCCACGAAGCCCCCCACTGAGCTTCCTGAGTGTCCTGAGCAGCTCAGCAGACTTCTGGTTTAGTAGATCTGAGGGCCAGGTGGAACAAACCTGCAATCATGACTTCAATCTCCCCCAGGGTGGGGTCTTCTATATCAGTGAGAAACAGATTCACATCTCCTGCCATGCAGCTCTCTTCGGTGGGGACTGGCTGAGTCTGCCACTTCTCTGCATCCAGCACAATGAAGGTGCACTCTAAGGCGGAAGGTAACAGGGCTATCACCTTTATTCCCCAGAGAAGAGAGGTGTTCATGCCCAAGCCAGAGAACTACAGAACACCAGCACTTCTGAGCCTGGGAGGAGAAAAGAGGCCCAGAGCTCCCTTCAGCTCATTACAAAGTCCAAGTCTGCCTTCAATCATGAAAAGACAGCCTTCTCCAAATAGTGACTGTACTCTAAAAAAGCAGGGGACCCAAGGGGCAGTGACCACATGAGGCTGTTGTGAGGGACATGAGGGCAGGGTCTAAATTTACAGGTAAGGGCTGGGGATGTGGCTCAAGCGGTAGCGCGCTCGCCTGGCATGCGTGCGGCCCGGGTTCGATCCTCAGCACCACATACAAACAAAGATGTTGTGTCTGCCAAAAAGTAAAAAAATAAATATTAAAAAATTCTCTCTCTCTTAAAAAATAAATAAATAAATTTACAGGTAAAGCCCAAAATGCTTTACTTTCTCTAAATCCTTCCAAACCCAGTACAGTGAGTGGGGAAGAAAGCAGAAGGGTCAGCCACAGGGACCAACCCCAGGAGGTGTGAGGGTATAAGGGCTTCATGCATTTTTTGGTCTTTTCACAAGTTTTTGTGGCCCCAGCAGAACTGGCTGGAGGTGAGAAAGGGAGGGAACCTGGAGACTGCCTCTGGAGCCAGCTGCCCCACTAGGAGGGCCAGGCCTTCCTTACTGTCTGCATCTTCCCGCCAGCTGCACTGCATAGCATACTCCTGCTCCAGGGTCAGTGGCTCTGAGGCTGTCAAACGCTGCAGTTCCTCTGATTTCATCCACTCATGGTACCTGCAGGGAAAAGGGGATGGCCTTAGACACACAGAGCTAATTCAGAGGCATGGGTCTGACATTTTTTTAAGGTAAAGAAGTAGATGGTAGGGAGCAGGGCCCCTCAGGGCTAAAAGAGGGCTCATACAAGACCCAAGAGTTATGAAGGCAATGGACACAAGCCCAAAGGCAGTCCAGTCTTACAAGAGAACAGTAAGAGGGAAAAGTTCTATCTGTCCACCTTCACATCCTGGCTAAGGGATCTGTGTGGAGGAGCAGTTTGAAACCAAATATTCCTCAGATTCCTAAGGGGAAGTATATGGCAAACTGACCTCAGCAAAAAAGGGTAAATGGACCCTTATAAAAACAAGGCACCAGGGACCCCCCAAAAGGAAAACTCCAAGTAGAGGACACCCCCCTATACCACCACTTTCCCAATCTACTAGACATTTGCCAAATGCTCCCCATAAGAGTCCACACTGGCTTTTCAAGAAATGGAAATAATCAATCAGCTGAGTGTTCTAGAACAAGCATATGTTAAGCATCCAAGAACTGAGCATATCCACAGACACCATGAAATATCACTGATTTACAAATGGATGAAACAACAATTTTTCTTTCTTACACACATGAGAAAAACAGGTAATCACTGTCTAGACTTGAGCTTTTTTTCCTATATGTAATTATTTCTCACAACCAACATGTCTTCCCAGGAGCTACAGCTCGAGGGACTGGGGCTAAGGAAGGCCTCCTTGCTGTGTCAAGGAAAGGTTGTTTACTTAACCCTCCTGGGGGCTAAACTGCACTCCAGATAAGGTGCATGGTTACCTAGGCACGTGTTCTGAAGTGTAGGGTACCAGGACCACCTTCTTCCCCAGCAACAAGGTGTTCTGATTCAACCTCATGGCAGCAGCCTGCAGGTAGGGGACAGCAAACACTTAAGAACCCGGAGTTTTTTCCCAGTTACGGTGTGAGCCAAATCTCTCCTACTGGAGTGGGGCTAAACTGACAAAAGGGCCTCCTGTCCTTTCCTTCCAAACACTTCAAAGAACACCCACTCTCAAACCCATTGCAAGAAAGAGAACTGATTTGGTTAAGAATTAAACAACCTTTGGCTCGCATCTCAGGGGCCAAGCATGGTCTGCCATTCCTGCCGGTCCCTTCCGTCTACCTCCCAGAACGTCGATCCATCAAACGCAAGGACCAAATCAAGATTCATCCTCAATGCTCCCATTACCTGCCCCATTCAGGGACTCCAGCCCAGAATCAAATTCCAGCCTTTCCTTCAACCAACTCCCATCTCTTCCCTCGGGTGCAAGCCAAGGGGCTCCAACCCTCCCTCTTCCGCCCCCAGCCCACCCTCCCAGCCCACTTTAGTTTCAGGCCCCTCCCCTTTGTGTGGGGCTCCTCGATTATCCAGCCACCTGGGACCGGAACTGCCAAGCTCACACCCATTCCCCGACGACGAAAGCGTCCCCAGCAGCACGGGTAATCTGCCTCTCCCAACTGGCCACGCTTCCCCGCCCGGCCCGCAGCCGTCACCCCGCATGCGTGGCGAAGCGCACTTCTCACTTCCGCCACGCAGACGGCAGCCGCCAGGGCCAATTCCGGCCACAGCCCCGCGAGGCGCCCAATCAGCGTTCTGCGCCCCGCCTGAAGCGCGCGCCGGGAAGGTGGGTTCGAGCGCCGGCGCATGCGCGCTGTGGGCACTGGTGCGGGACAGCTGGCGCTGGCAGCCGCACAGGGGCCGGAGGCGGCTCCCGCGCCCGCCCCGAACAAGCTGTGCTGCAGGTGTCGGACCGGGGGTAAAGGTGTGATGGGATGGAGGGGGCGTTAGACTTGGGGCTCCTCCAGCAGGGAAGGCAAAGGAGAGGCTCAGAGAGGGGCACTTGAGGAGGAAATGCGGCTCGAGGATGGGGACCCCTAAGGCAGGGTAGGAATGGCTGGTTGGGGGGAACGGGGAGTGGCGGCCCCGCTTAAAAAAAAAAAAAAAAAGAGAGAGAGAGAGAGAACAAACAGCAAGAGAGACATTGGGACAGGGAGTTATGTTGGACGGACCATCTGGGAAAGCTCCAGCTCCCAGCCATAGGCGAAGGTAGCAAACAGTTCTGTGGGCTGCCCTGGGTGGTAGTGAGCTCACACAGTTCCGGAATTAAGTGGGCACCTCCGAGGGTGTAAAGAACTCTGTTGGTGGGTGAGACTCAGTGGCTTCGCAGGCCCCGTAAATCAGTGGAGTCCAAGCAATATCCATGCATAGAGTAGTTCCCTGAGCAGCAAGGGGCAAATTAGAAGCGACTACCTAGATTTTCTCTGACCAAGGGAACCCTTCCTTCCGGGATGAGTCTTGTGACAGATACTTAAGTCTTAGATAAGTGTTTATAATAAAAAGACAAGAGGTGGGGAGGGAGCAGTAGCAAACTTTACCCCACCCCTGTGTCAGCCCATCAGAAAGCTGAAGTGTACTCTTTTGTCTTAGGGAGCTGCAACAGCTGCTGCCCTGCGCTGAAGGAACCTCTACTGCCCACCCTTCCTAACGTTTTTTGGAGATGGCCGGTGAAATCACAGAGACCGGGGAGCTCTATTCTCCCTACGTGAGTTTTACCTTTAGAATCTGTTTTGCTCACCACAGTACTCCTGGCCTCTAAAGAAGCCCACTGCTTCCTGTGAACTGTACTCCTGATTGCCCTGGTTTAAGTAGAGCCTGGTGAAAATACAATGGGAACTTGATGTAGCAGGAGCCACATTGCTGCTGTCATGTTTCAGAATATGAGTCATGGTCATTCCCTTTTAGATGCTTCTCAAAGAGTGTCAAGCTGAACAAAATCAACTTGCTAACTCTCTGTAATATTTATCTCAGGGCTATCACCACTTTTATTCCTTGCTATGCTTCAGGTGGACCATGATTGACAGTTGTTGACTTTGGGTGTTACTCATCTCAGCAGGTTGAAACTACTTTGGTCTTTAGATGAATTTTAAATTGCACAACTTTTATGGTCTTGGATGGCGAAAGAGGCAGCCAAATGCAAAGTCTTCCATTTGTAGCCTGGTGGAGTCTGCAATTAGGACAATTAGAATGATTGATTTCTCTCTGTCCTGAGACTGTGTTGCCCCCTCATTCCACCACCACCACTACCCCCGCCCCCACACACACTCAGTTTATCTTCTCTAATGTACTATCCAATTGGTCATGGTCATTACATCACAGAGCCCTCTTGCCTGGAGCTTGGAGAGAATCATTTGAATAATCAGACAGTTGACTCATGTTGCTATTAAGTATCCCAGGGAAAAGCAGCACTGCCCTAAGCAGCCAGAGCCTTCCTTCTACAGCTTACCTGCCTTACACAGCTGCTTTGCATCCACCTTTCTTGCCTGAGGATCCATCCTCTGTTTCTGCTAAGGTCACAGACACTAGCCTCATGGTGTGATAGGGTAAGGAAGCATCTCTAACCACAGGCAGAAGAAACTTTCCTCCCTCCAGGGTCTTCCTGTTGCATCTGTGCCATTCTCAGGTAGCAATGAAAGAGCCTCCTCACTTCCATAATTTACCTGGGGAAGTCTTTTGTGAACCCTGGAATAGAATGAATAGTGCCCCTCTCATTTGTGGAATCATGTAAAGGCTCCCATTTTCCTATATCAGCAATGAAATGTCCATGCTATCCATGAAGGTCACCACAGTCCCTGCTTTTTCTTACAATGTCTGTGAACTTACAGATGAAGAAATGAGTCATTTCTGTGAGTGAGTTATGGGAGGAAAACACTGTGATGTGCCCCTATTTCTTGTTCTTGTGCTCATCTCACTTGTCATCATGTCCCTGCAGGAGATGGGAGAGTTAGGCCTGCAAACTTCAGGGGGCTCTGTTGTGTTTTTTTTTTCTTTCATTTCCCATGGGTTTTATTTTGCTCAGTCTTTGAGGGCCAACTCTGGGCAGTTGTCACAAATAAATGTTGTATTATTTTATCCTCCAAGTGAAGAGAGAGGTCAGGAAAAGCTGGGCAGTGGTCAGAGTGAGGTGGTGGTAACCAGGCAGCAGTGGTCAGGGTTTTGAGGGAGAAGATGCCTTCCGAAGGCTTTCTTCCTTCATCTCACTTGGAGAATCAGTCTTGATTCCCTGTGAGACCAGTAGAACCTAAATAAGCTATAAAAATGACTTTCCTACCTAAGCTGCTCTAAAGCCCTGCAATCCCCAGCTCAGCACAGTGTGGGCAAAACCCTGCTCTGGCTTCCTTAGGAGACCAAGGTACTGGACACGTGGTTCATTAATGTACAAAACAGCCCATGGTCATTGCCAAGACACAGCCTCTCCTTAGATCTGTATTGCCTCACTCCATTGTGAGTTCTTTTTCCCTTCAGAAGTAGATAGTTTTCTTTAGCTTGACTTATTCTGCTTAAAATGTTTATGACAGAGCCAAGCTTCCCAGGAGGCTCAGATGCCACACTTTCTCAAGGACAGTGCTGGACCCAAGAACATGATTCAGCCTTGTACATGTCGCCATGAGTGACCTCAGGACAGATGTGTCAGTTTCCCTATTTGGGGGGACCAGGAATGGCTCAGGACGAAGTGGTAGTTATGAGATCAGAACACAGGACGAGGTGGATCATGCCTGAGAGAAGGGTAGCTGCTGAGGATGCCTCTGGTGGCTGGTTCCTGCTGAAGACTCCAAGGACCAGGGGCTGCACCTTCTCCAGTTCATCCAGAACAATCTCGTCCTTAGGGACTATGTAGGACCTTATTCCTCTGCTTCCTGCCACTCTTCCCAGTAAGTGGCCCCACAGAACTGTCACATGACCAGCAAAAGAGAAGGTCTTCTTCCTCTTCTTTCTTCCCCACAAGTTCTCTTGACCTGGCCTGTGGCTTAGCTCGGAGTTAATGCTGACCAGAACTGCTTTGGCCCTCCAATCGAAGAAGTTCCCTGTGAAGCACGCAGTGGTTTCTTTAGAACTAGAAAATAGCAACAAAGCAAGACAAACATGACTGCCCGTTTCTGCCTAACAACAGATGGTTTATCCCTAATCAACTGTTTATAAAGTTGTTAAAGCTTCTTTTCATTGAGGTTTATTTGAAGTCTCTGTTGGGCACATCCCTGTGTCTTCATGCCTGTTTTAAAGAAGTGGTTTTCAGGTAGTGATGATCTTGCCCCCAGAGGACATTCAACATCTGGAGACACTTTGATTTTCAAGACGCTGTTGCTTGGGACAGAGGGAGCAGTTCACTGGCAACTGGTGGACAGAGGCCAGGGATGCTGCTAAACACCCTACAATGCAGGACAGGCCCCCACCACAAAGAATGATCTTGAACCCAAATATCAACAGTGCCCAGGCTGAGAAAACCTGACCTGTAATAGGCCTTTGAACTTTTCCATGCCAAGACCTTCAGAGATTCCGGAATTTAGAGATGCTTCTTGCACTGTTTAATTTCCCCGTAAGATTTTTGCCTAAGTGTCTTTGTTAAGCCCCTTGCCCTCTCTTTATTTTCATCATCAGGACCATTTCCCACAAAGAAATGAGGCTGATGTCCCCTAGTAGTGCTGCTGCTTAGAGAACTACTGAGCGGAAAGCAGAGCCGCAGGGTTCAGGTGCTCTGTGGCCACTGGGATCTGTTCTATTGGTGTCCTGCCTTGAACTCTCCGAAACATGGAACCCTCATCTCCTCCAAAGGGCTGCTCAGTCTGACTCCTGCATCCCCAGCCCTCCTCTGCCTGGCTCACGGTGCCTCAGCCACGGGCCTCCTGGAAGCTTCTGGAACATCCCCACTTCTTTCCCACCTTAGGCTGTTGTACCTGGAGGCCGTCTGGGTGGTGCCATCTTATCCTTCCTGCCCCCCCTTAAATGTCATCGCAGAGGTTTCCTTGAGCACTCTGTTTCCAGTGCTTTCCCATTATTCCTTGTCACAACCCCTTGATTCTTTTCTTTAAGCTTCTCTCAAGCAGTGACCACAGTTTGTTTTCTTCCCCTCCTGAGGACGTAGCTCCATATGTGCCTTGTTTAGTCGTAAAGTTAGCTCATTATAGACATTCATAGTTGCTTGTGAGAAGCTGGAACTTGCCATCCTGAAGGCCAGCAAAGACCTGCAAGCTACCTTGAGCAGGGTCCCGTGAAAACCAGCTGAGCTCTCCTCTCCAGGCCTTTCAGACACCCTGAGAATGCAGAGAAGTGAGCACAGCCTGCTGCCACGCAGGCCTTGGGTTTAGTAGCGGGGAGGAGGTAAATGCACCGCACCTGAAAGCCAGGACCAGGTGTAAGAAGGCTTATGCTCCAGGGATGCAAAGGTGGGAAGCAAGATGAGCTTAGGAGCCTGGGAAGGGCTTGGAGGTGTAAGTAGCATTTGAATGGGCCCCAGGGACTGAACAGAAGGGCAGGGGGAGGAGGCCCAAGAGAGCATGGCGCCCTGTGCCAAGGATAAATGCACTGTGGGCGGAGCTCTGTGCTCTCAGCGAGACGTCCGCCCACCTGCCCAGCATTCAGGTGTCCACTGGACACTGCTGGAAAGCCTGGCCTCCTCTAACCCTTCCCCCTGAGCCAAGGGTCCTAAGGTAGTAGTTGACAATCCCTGTCTGTTTCTGCTTTTTTTTTGGTTCATCTTTCAAAGAATGGGAAGTGAAAATGAGAGGTGGGCAGGGCTTCTCAGAGAGGAGGGATTTGTCTTTTTAAAGGCACCAAAACAGGTGGTGAAGCCATGGAAGATCAACAAGGGGCCTGTCGTGAAGGGCTGAGCTAGAGGGAGCCACAAAACACTCTTCAGGAACAAAATCAGTAGCACCAGGACATGAGGAGAAGGAAGGAGGTCAAGGCCACTCCGGGATGTCCAGATGGAGGTGCCTGGCAGCAGCTGAACTGAAGCTCTGAAGAAAGGCAGAGACCACAGAAACAGTCTTCTGTCCAGCCACGAGATAAGCCAGACAGGTGGACTGAGTTGTTGAGGAAGAGGTGCAGAGAGGAGAAGAAACAGCCAGTGTGGCAGCAGGAAGGCCAGCGGGTCCTTGGTGATAGGCAAGGTTCAGTTTCAAGGTCGGGCATGGTGGCATACGCTGGAATCTCAGGTAGTTGAGAGGCTGAGGCAGGAGGATTGCAAGTTTGGAGCCAACCTGGGCAACTCAGCGATACCCTGTCTCAGAGTAAAAAGGGCTGGAGATGTAATTCATGGTGAAGCGCCCCTGGCTCGGCCCCCAGTAACACCAAAAAAAAAGAGAGAGAGAGAGGTTTCTGGAGTCCTGGAGAAGGAAGCTCCTTCACCAAGGACAGGCAAGAGCCCGCCTTTCCCCCAAGTTTGCATCAGCAAAGTCAGAGTCACGTTTTAAAGGTGTCAAGTAAGTTTGTAGGCAGAACGGAAGAGCTGGTGGGAAGAGAGGGTTCCAGGTGCCAGCTTGGCCTCATCAAGGAGTAATGGCATATGTTCCTCAAAGGCAGCAGGAGCCAAGCACAGTGGCACACACCTATAATCCCAGAGATGGGAGGCTGAGGCACGAGGCAAGAGAATCACAAATTTGAGGCCAGCCTCAGCAACTTAGTGAGACCCTGCCTGAAAATAAAAAGGGGTAGGGGGAGTCTGGGGATATAGGTCGGTGGTACAGTGCCCCTGAGTTCCAGCCCCAGTATGGGTGTTGGTGGGGACAGATAGGAAGGGGATAGACACTGATCTTTTGAACTAGGAAAGAGGCTTTGGCAGCATGCATCACCAGGCGACTTCAGTCACCTCCACAGAGTAGCTGATGGAGCCCTCATCTAAGAGTGATGGGGCCATGGGTCTGGGAGCTTAAACGTTGAGCTTGGGGGCAGTTACTATGGGGAACACCCAGAAACCCATGTTGAGAAAGAAACTGATGTCACCAGACCCCAGGTGAAGGGGCCACTCATTTGCTGTGGGACAATCCAATGATTCAAAGAGAACATCTCCAGGAAGCTCTGGCAATTTGGCTCAGGGAGGAGAAGAGCAGGTGTGGCCTTGGCACAGGCTGGGTGGACAGGCGAGACCCCGGAGGGGAAGGCCCGAGAAGCTGGGGCAACATGTGCTCTGTGGAACCAGCTGACCGTGTGCAGGGCTGGGGGGGGGGGGTGATGCCCAGGTGGGGTGGACTGGAGGGCAGAGGCAGCTGGGGGTGGAAAGCACCCTGGGAGAGCTGGGGTTCTCAGAAAGGAATTTTCCAGCTGAGATCTTGGGAAAAGAAATGGTGTGACTAACTGAACTAGAGTCAGGGGCTGAGTTAGAGTTAAGTTTGAAACCTGGAGTCACCCTGAGGGCACAGGATGAGGGGAGGTGTGACGAGAGCAACCTTGAGTTCCTGAAACCCCTGTGCTGTGCTTTAGAGGGTGGGTTTTGTGGCCTGTGAATCATGTCTTGACTGTTTTTAACCCTGAAGTCAGTGCAGAGGTGTGGGAGTAGAGTAAGGGAAGCATGAATGTCGATGTCCCAAGGACAGTGGCAAGGACTGGCACAGGACAGAGTCATGGGCCAGCAGTTTGGAGAAGTTTCTTGGAGGTCAGCATTACGTGTCCATGCTGTGCCGAGCGCCCCACCTGTCTTCAGAGCCTGGCATCTGTGACACAGCTCTGAATGGTTTGCAGTGCTGAGGGGGTGGCCATGAGGACAGTAGAGAGGGGACTGGAATCCAGAGACATTCTGGAAAGAACCCACAGATTGTGGCGCTTAGTCGTCTGCGTGTTAGGGCCCCAGCACCTGGTTGCAGAGCTCTGCTCCCTGGGACCAAGATGTCCTCTGCCTCCCTGTCCTTGGGGCTCTGGGAAGGTCTCCATGGCGGTGCTGTCACCCAGGGCAGCCCTCGGGAGCTATTGAGGGGCGAGATTAACCATTCCCGGGCTTGAGTGTCGCTCCTTGGGTTCCAGGTCGGGCTGGTGTACATGTTCAACCTCATCGTGGGCACAGGGGCGCTCACCATGCCCAAGGCCTTTGCCACCGCCGGATGGCTGGTCAGCCTCGTCCTGCTGGTGTTCCTGGGCTTCATGAGGTAAGGGGCAGCGGAAGGCTGGGGCCGGAGCTGGGGGAGTCTGCCCTGCAGTCCCTATGTCTCTTCATTAGTGGGGCCTGAGTGGGAAGGTGACTGACTGCATGCATTAGGCACGCGTGTCCTGAGCAGGACCCAGAGAGGGGAGTGGACAGAGGCCTCCCGGAGCACCCTGTGAGGTGGGTCGAGACACGATGAAGCCCCAGAAGGTCCTGAAGGTTCATGTGGTGCAGGTCCTCTTCCCGCGACTCACCTCTCTGCCCCATACTTCAGCACCGTGACCCCCGTCAGGGCACTCAGAAAACACCACCCTCCCCAGAAAAGAGGGTGATCTGGGAAGAGAGTTTTGGGTTTAGATTCTACTTGATATAATCCACCAAGAAAGTGAAGGCACAGTACACCAACACACGGGCCACAGTGGAGCCACCTGCCTGTGTCTCCCATGGTCCACCCCGCCCCCACCTTCAGGGCACTGGTTGTGTGGGTCCCAGCAGCTGTTGCGTCAGTGAGGGAGGCCACCAAGGCTGTGCTCAGGGGCTCCCCTGGAGCTTTGCAGCCATCTCGTGATGGCACAGGCTAAGGGACTTAGGTCCTGACCAGGCAGGAGTCCACAGGCCAGAGGTGGAGTGTGACCTGGAGCTCCCCAGGAGTACCCCCCGTCTCTGCGCCAGAGAAGGGACTGGAATCCAGAGACATTCTGGAAAGAACCCACAGGTTGTGGCACTTAGTTGTCTAAGCGCCATAATCTGCGGGTTGTGGCACTGTCCATGTTTGTGGCACCCGTTGAACAGAACACGCCCCACGTGGCTGTGCCCTGTGGGCAGTGAGGGCGAAGGAGGTGGACAAGTGAATTGCAGAGTGACCAGAAGGTGATGAGTGGCAGACAAGGAAAAGCACAGTGTGGCGAGGGGTTGAGGAGGTGAGGTGACTGCCAGGCCCCGGGGTCACAGAGCGGCACGGATGCAGAAGTTTGAAGGAGAAAGAAGTAGGCATCATAGAAAGAGTGAAGCAGAGCTAAGTACTTGAAGCAGACAGAGCTGGGAGGGCCTGTAAGGGACAGAAATGAGTCAGGCTCTTCTGTTTCTTTGCAGTTCTTTTGGGGACCTTTAGGGTGAACCTTGGGTGCTGTTGGCTTGTTATATACTTCAAGCTCTAGCTGCCAAGAACTCTGGAAGTCCTTGACCTTATGTGACTCCATCACCTTTAAAGGACCTTCAGCACAGGCAGCCATCTGAAGAGGAAGTGATTATTGGGAACCTCTAGCTAGGGTCTGCCATGGCCTCTCCTTGCTAAACCCGTTTCCATTTGAACATGATCAATGAGTTGGCTTAATGCAACCGTGGGAAGTCTCTCTATGCCTTAATTAGGATTGATTTTAGCTCCACTTCCAAAAAGAAGGGAAAAGCTAAGCCCTCAACATGATCAGTTAGGCAAGATCACGAGAAACCTTTCTTGGAGGTGCTGGGGTGATTGGAATGGGAATCATGGGCCCGACTGCCCCCCACTGCAGAGGTGGAGGGGTGTGGGTTTGACTGCTGTGGGGCCCAGTGCTCCACCAGCCACCGGACTGAAGGACTGAGTGGCATCTGTTGACATCATCTGCACAGGAGGACACAGGTGCAGAGCCGTGCTGACCTCAGGAAAAGGGAGACCAGTGTTCGCCCCAAGCTGTTTCAGGGCAGGGGTGGACTCTGCCTCACGTTTTATCAGCAGTGCCCCATATCCTGGGGCCACCCAACCTCTGAGCTCCTGGAAGAGGGGAAAAGATGGCTTCTCCACTCTTGTCTGACTTCTTGGCAAGTGTCTTGTGCTGCCTCCCTGTCTCCCTTGAGATTCGGGCCACAGTAGTAGAAACTTATTTTACTATTAGGCACATTATCCTGAAAGCTAAAGTTCTGCCAAAGAGAAAGGGGGACGGGTTCCAGAGCCACCTTCGTTCTCCAGCCCTTGGCACTGGTGTATGCAGTTGGAAGCTGACCACTGCCTGTGCCCTGCAGGGAGGGGTGAGGGCTGCCTGCCGTCCTTCCAGAAGCCCCCGTGAATCGGCCTCCTCCCAGCTCAGGGCCCCTGTTGGTGCGGGGCCATGTTGACCCGTGTCGCCTCCACCCAGCTCGTGCTCTCCCTTGAGCAGTTTCCCTCCCCTCAGCCTATGTCACAGCCCCATCCTGTGTGTCAGAAGGGGATCCTAAACATAGGCAGCCACAGAAAAGCAAGCACACGCGGCCTCGGGCAGGCACACACTCCTTACCAGGAAAGGCCCGTCTCAGAACTTCCCTAGGGAGCAGTTCTCAGAAGAGAGTGCCGGGCTTGTTGGTCACGCCACTTCAGACTCCTACAATCTCCTCTCTGCAATTAACACGTGCCTCCCCCTCAGCTTTGTGACAACCACCTTTGTGATGGAGGCCATGGCCGCAGCCAACGCACAGCTCCGCTGGAAGAGGATGGAAACCCACAAGGTGTGTGTGTGTCCCCCGGCGGTTCCTCTGTTCAGTTGTGTTCCCTAGAGACAGTCTCAGCAACCCGTTGCTTTCCTCTTGATGTGTGAGGACTGTCCACAGTGCTGCCCCAGGAACCTAGTCCCAGGTCTCAGAGCTGCAGCGTGGCAGCCGCGTACAGTCAGAAAACACAGGCAGGGCTGCCCTCGGCCTCACAGCGCTGGCCCTCACTCCACACGCTGAGCCGCTCAGCCCTTGTCCCCAGGAACTATGCTATGTGCTCCACCTGTTGAGAGTTTCCTAATTAGACACCTTCTAGAAAGAGAACAAAGGGAATGACCCCTGCCCAGGTTTTCTGTACAGCCATGTGCTCATTCCTTCTCCTTGGTTTCTCCTCTTCTCCTCGTCCACCCCACCACCTCCCAGGAGGAGGACGACGACGACGACGACTCCTCCACGGCCTCAGACAGTGACATTCTCACCCCGGACAGCTACGAGCGGGCAGAGAAACAGCCCATCCTGTCAGTGCGTAAGTCTTGGGCCTCCCGACAGGCCTCAAGCTCCTGGATGATAGGGCTCCCTTTCTTTCTTCATGGTGAGAGCCCAGGGAGACTCCCTGCAGACGTCCTTTGGCGTTTTCTGCCTGAGGGTGGCAGTTTTGGGGTCCCAGGCACAGGCCTGGCCCTGCTGGCTCACCTCTTGCTAACGCGTTTGGCCTGTTACTGGGCTCTGTCTAGCTTCCCGTCTCTCCTGCCTTTTTTGTTGTTGTGTGGTACCAGGGTGCTTTACCATTGAGCTACACCCCCAGCCCTTTAAATTTTTATTTTGAGGCAGGGTCTGCTAAGTTTCCCAGGCTGGCCTCAAATTTGCAATCCTCCTGCCTCAGCCTTGCAAGTTGCTGGGATTACAGGTGTACACTCTCCTACTGTTATAGAAATGACCGCATGCCTGGTTCTGTGCCCTGTGCGCACTGAGAGAGCTTGAGTGAATGTGGTCCTGGCTCCACCCTCCCACCTCACCCCTATACACACACACGCACCCTCGTCCGTCTCGCAGTCTCGTCCCTGCTCACCCTCTCCCCTATAGGGAGCATCCTTGAATTTTCTTGTAAAATGTAGACATGGGGCTGGGGCTCCGTGGAAGAGTGCTTGCCCAACATATGCAAGGCCCTGGGTTTGAGCCCCAGCACTGGGAAAAAAGGAAACCTTAGGAAAGTTTTCTCCAGAGTCCGAGATCCTTGGGGATTCCTTATTCTGGGACTTTGCGGCACTCAGCGACAGTGCTTCTGGTGAAGAATCACCACCCTTCTTGTGCTTTTGACTCCTCAGAGAGACGCACATCTCCCAACCTGTTTGAAATCACAGACCGGGTGGAAATGGGACAGATGGCCTCCATGTTCTTCAATAAAGGTAATAAATGCTTATTTGGGGGTGGGGTGTGGGGAAAGGGCCAGGGGTCCTTCACTGCAGGCCTCAGCCTTAAAATGAGGGTTCCATGTCGCCGGGGGATGAGGCAAGCCATGAGGAGGGGAAGGTTGTCAGCCTGCGGTCAGAGCAACTGCCGGATGCCTGCCCTGCGGACACAAATTTCCTTGGATGCCCCGTCCCTCTGTGTGAAGAACAAAGAGCTGGCTACCCTGGTAGAGGCAGGGATCCTGGGCAGCTGTCCAACAGGGGAAGCCGTGGAGGTGGCTGGCAGTTTGTACCTCTCCCAGCAGTTGCTTCTGACTTGGCTCTCTGGCCTGTTCTGGCTGAGACAACACCCTCTGACGGTGGTAGGCTTTGCCACAGGCATGCCAGGGCATGTCCTCCCAGTGGCCAGCAGAGGGCGCCAGGAGCCCACGCTAGAGCTGGTTTGGGCACTGGAGGCCCCCTACCCCCCCCCACCCCCAGAGGGAGGCAAGGCTCTCCCTCTGGCCCTGCCTGCTCCTGGCTGGCAGTTGGCAACAACCTGCAGGGATCCGCCCAGCTCTGGCGTTGGGCTCCGGGGCCTGCCAGTGATAACGGCATGTACTTCCATGGCTAATCTTGTTCTTTGGGAAAATGAGCTATTAAGACTTTCATTTTTAATGCCCGAACCTGTTAGTTTCCTTGACAGTCAGGCACAGTCTCAATAAATCCTTCCGCTTACAGCTGTCCTGGAAGATCTTGTGCCCCTCTGTCAAAGCCCGTGTGTGGAGTGGTTGTCCACCGGTTCTTGTGTGGCCCTGCTTTACTCAGAGCTGGGGGACTGTGGAAGCCAGTGTCTGCTTGCCTGCCCTCAGGACACTAAGCACTCAGTCTGTCATTGGTGGTGCGATTTGGTGGCTGGTCCAGACGAGGTGATTGTTGGCACAGGTTGCCCAAGGTCTAGTTCCACTCTCCCTCCTGGACAAGCCTCAGAGGATTTCCAGAATTCATCAAAACCAGCTTCTCAGCCGGACGTGCTGGCTCACACCTGTAATCCCAGCGGCTTGGGAGGCTAAAGCAAGAGGATCAAATCCAGCCTCAGCAACTTAGCACGGCCCTAAGCAACTTGGTGAGACCCTGTCTCTAAATAAAAATATAGAAAGGGCTGGGGATGTGGCTCAGTGGTTAAGTGCCCCTGGGTTCAATCCCTGGTACCAAAAAAACACAACAAAGACCCTGTTTTCAGCCCACTTCTGTGTTTCTCCTTTGCTGCATTTCTGTCGCTCCCTGTCCCACTGCACTGAGTAAGTAGAGGCGTTTCCTGACCCTTCAAAATGCAAACCTGTAAAATAAGTCACACATGGGGGAGAAGAAACATCTTTTAAACCTCGTTTCTCGTTTTCATATTCTGTAATCTGCCTTGATTTCTGTAAGAATTCTAGGAACCAGTGGTTTGTTTTGTTTGTTTGTGGTGCTGGGGATGGACCCCAGGGCCCTGTGCATGCTGAGCAAATGCTCTACCACTGAGCCACATCCCAGCCTTTTTCATTTGATCTTGAGACAAGGTCTCACTAAGTTGCTGAGGCTGGCCTCCTACTTGCCATCCTCCTGCCTCAGCCTTCCAAGTAACTTAGGATTGTAGGTGTGCGTACTGTGCCCAGCTAGTGGTTGGTTTTATCTCTGCTCCTGCCCCATGAACCAGACTCCTGGTTTATTCAGATCTAATAGAAAACAGCATGTTTGTGTGGAGACAGCCCCACACCTAGAGAAGTCTCCTTGTTGTCCCCTGCAGGGCTTCTCAAGCTCCTCACTGTGGACGTTGGGCCAGATAACTCGGTCGCTGGACCTGTCCTGAGTGTCGTAGAGCAACACCCCGGACTCCAGTTGTCAGTAGTACCTCCCAATTGTGTCAATCAAAACCGCCCTCAGACATTGCCAAATGTTCCCCCCAGGTGGGGCGGTGCAGAATCACCTCTGCTCTGCTCTGCTCTTAACTCACAGATCCTCAGAGTGTCATCTTCACCTTTGGCAGGGCGGCCTTCCACAAAAGGCTCCCTTGGGCTCTCCACTCGTTTCTTGTCATTAGAAATGCCAAGCGTAGTCTCTGATGTCCTCTCGGGAGGTTCATTGATCCTCCCATTTTGTGTCTAGTAATGAAATTGTATTGATCAGGGAGGGCCAATGGCAGTTTATAAACAACCAACATTGGAGTCGTCAGCAGGTGGCAAGAAGGGAATGGGGACGAGACGATGCCTTCCCACAGAGAGCAGAAAGGCAGGCTGGAGCCGGCCGTCCCCGGAGCCTGGGGCGTGAGTTATAGGCAGCCCCGGGGCCACTGAGCTTGGACATCAAGTCTCCCTCTGACATGTCAGTGAAGGACATGCCAACTAGTGTGCTCAGAAAGCAGACACCGGGCGCTCGTGGCTCCTTTAGAAAATCATGCCTTCCTCGTCTTCTCCCCCAGAGTCCTAGGAGCAGAGCTGACCTCACACAGCCCAGGAGTAGCATGTCCTGGGCTTTCCCCTGGGGACGCTGCAGGCTCTTGTAAGCCACGAGGATTGGAAGAGAACTGTCACTTCATTTTTCTTTCTGTCCTCAGAGAAGCCAGCAGCTTGAGACCAGTGACATCAAAAACTTGAGCAATAGTCTGAGCAAGAATCTGAGGCCAGCTGTCTGGGGCCATAGCCTTGGGCTGGACGGCCCCGCTGCTGTTTTCAGAGCCTCTGCCCGCCCCGGGCTTCCTAGCTAGAATCCCCTGTGGAAGGTAGCCAAGCATGGTGGGACACTCACCGTAGGAGATGTCCAGGCACTTGCCAGGGTTGGAATGTAAGTCTGATGGAATTGGGACGTGAGCCCTACATCCCCACCCCTAGTTCTCAGTGGATGGAGCTGTAGCACACACTCCTGGAGTTAGCACTGTCCCTTGCCGGCACTGCTCGTAAGGAAAAGGAGCCTCTTGTGAGAACTGTCCCTCCCCAGCACACCAGGCCACCCTGGGCCAGCAGATGCAAGGTCATTAAATCTGGAAGGAGGCACTGGGTCTTTGGAATTGAAGGGCTTTTTGCAGTGCTGATTTCAGCCTTATGGCTGAACTTTTTCCTGTCAACTTCTCTGTGCTTCGGTTCTTGCTTGCAGTTTCTTGTCGTAGAGCCCTATGCTGGCTGCCGAGGGAGCCCTGGCCCAACACACGTGGGCATTCAGGCTCCTGATCAGGTGTCGTCCCCACCCCACACACACCCAGCCTGTCCCCAGGGTGACGGTGCCTCCATTCATCCTGGGCTGACCATACCACACACTAACTTTGTACCTGTCTTGCTTCAGAACCTCCCTGAACTCAGAGCCTCTCAACCCTCTCACATGCAGGTCTAAAGCCAGTGTGTCTCCTGCCAGTGTCACAGTGTAGCCGATCAGCATGAGAAATGACCATGGAGCCCTTTTTCCCCCCCTTTTGTAGAAAATAAATGGCTTAGAGAACTGACTGCTATGGAGAAGGTGGAGGTTCTGTGTCAGAGAAGAGTACAGTGTCTCTCCAGCTCCCTGACCATGGCTTTGTTGCTTTCAGTGGGCGTCAACTTGTTCTACTTCTGCATCATCATTTACCTGTATGGGGACCTGGCCATCTATGCTTCGGCCGTGCCCTTCTCTCTCATGCAGGTGACCTGGTGAGTATCCCCTGCCCCCCATGCTGGCTGTAGCCAGTGGGCCGCCTTGGCCAGTCAGGCAAAGTGTCCAGCATAGAAGCACCACACCAAGCAGGTCCCTGGTCCCCAAGGAAAGTGGATGTCCAGGGCCCTTTTCTACACACAGCATGGCCAGCTGTGCCCTCTGAGCTTAGGAGACATGTCCTGCATTGCTGTCCCCTTCCCTGCCCCAGGAAAGATGGCTTGGACTCCCACTGAGGGCTCCTGAGTCATAAGGAACAAGAGGGGCAGGTCCTAAAGATGGTTTATGGGAGTCATATTGTGGAGGGGTGGCTCTGTCTTTGCCAGCCGAGCAGGGCCACCCTGATCCCAAGCCCGCCACCGCTCTTCATCAGCAGCACCACTGACAATGACTCCTGCGGTGTGGAGACAGACGCCAAGTACAATGACACTGACCTGTGCTGGGGGCCCCTGCGCCGAGTGGACGCCTACCACATCTACCTGGTGAGTGTCCTGGCCAGCCCGGGGTCGCAGGCCGCCCTGAGAGGCGAGCTCTGTAGGCCACCTTTCCTTGCTGGGAAAAGTGTTTCCCCAGAGGGGAGCCTCTGCCCATCTCCACACGCTGGCCGCATGCTGGGGCTTGGCCCTGGCAGAAAACGGATCATGTCATAAGGCTCTAGCTCCAGAGCATCCTGATGACCAGGCTTAAAAGTCAGATGTGGTTTGGACTTGGCATCCAGGTCCTTGTCAGCTTCAGGACCAAGCACCACTGTGGCCGGAATACAGGGTTCCAGGGACACTCTTTGTAAAGCTCTTGAAGAGCGCCTCTTTAAGAGGCCTTCCTGCTTGACCTTCCTCAGGGTCAGCTCAGGAGCACAGAGGCACATGCTGGTCTCCTGACAGGCAGATAACACTGATCCATCTGATGGTGGCCCTGACCCCAAACAGCCTCTGCAGACAGGAAGGATCCCTGTGGACACGGGAAGAAGATGAATCTCCAGGCTCGTTCTTGATTGCTTTGTGCCGTGGTGTGTGGGGGCAGAGCTGGGTGATGTGCCAGAGGGGCCTCGGATAATAAGACACGCACCCAGGGGCAGCATTTATCTCTGCCTGCTTTGTGGGCAGGGCTCAGAAATGTTCCCCTTCAGCCTTTGCAGAGTCTGTTAATATTCTCTGCTTCCTCTTGGTCCTCCTCAGCCCTGGTGCAGACTTCGTGTACTAGATGACACAGTTTGACAAGTGGCCACTTAGCTGGTTTGGAGGGGAAGAAGAGGCCAGGAGCAAGCTGGGCCATTCTAGCAGTGGCCTTTTGACTTGATTACTTCTATCCCGGCAAGGTGTCCTCAGGCCTTGCAACAGTGTTATTTGGGTCTGATCTTGTTCATCCCAAGTGCCTTGCCTGCCCTGCCCTGTAGACCTGCTGAAGGGGCCTGCCCCTAGGCCATGGGAGAGGTTTGCTTGCCTCTGTGTTTCTGGAGCAGTGGGTCAGTGGTCTGTGCTGCTCCTCTTGCACATTCAGCTGTGCCTTGGAATTTGTCTTGCAGTAGAATTGTCTTTGATTCTCCCATGACAGGTCTGGTGGGAATCTGGTGGCAAGTTAAATTGTCTGGGCCCTGAGGGTGTAGGGCCAAGTCACTGGAGGCCCAACTGAGGACTTGTTAACCTCTTAGCATTGCAGCACCTCGTGATTAACAAGATCAGCTAAGGTATGAGTGCGTGTGAGGTCCTTCTGGATCTCCCCTCCCTCTGCATGTGGGCAGGGGAGGGGTGGAGGAAGGGCTTCAGGGGCTCCAGGAGGAGTGGCAGCAGCTGAGGTGGGTCTTTACCCGGAAGCTGCTGGAGTCTGCAGACCCGGCCCAGCGCACTCCCCCATGGCAAAATGGACACGGAGCTCTGTGAGTGTCTGGGAGAGCTGCTGCCGTTTGCTTGGTGAATTATTTAGAAGCGTTATTATTGCCTTGTTAAATCGTTCCTATGAACCTCCTACATGATGGAAGCTCCCTCACTGAGTCTCAATAACTCTGACTGCATAGGAGGAAGCCCTCAAGAAAGCAGACAAGCATTAATTACTGCCGTTGTCTCCCAGATATTGCACTTATAACTCATAAAGCTAATTGTCCTAGTGCCTGCAGATGCTCCAGAGCTGGGAGGCCAAGGTGCAGGTCCCAGTGGAAAGACTTGTGACCCCCCTCCCAGGAGCTGTTCCCAGGGCTGTTGGCCCCGTCGCCCCTGTTGCCCCACACTCTCTCTCTGGCTCCAAGGAACTCGAGGCAGAGGGCCTGGGGTAGTCTGGGAAGTTGCTTTACAGCTTTGCGTGTGACTTCAGGGTCCGTGGTCCTGCAGAACAGCAGAGCCTTCTGACCCCAAGTGCTGGTGCCTACATCTCTCTGAAGCTCCTCTCTCCCTTGGTGAAAAGTTGGGAATGGGGTGTGTCAGAGGTGTGGGTTTCCTTCCTCAGACCCGAGCCCTCCTGTAGGTGATGAGGGCAGGGCAGCTGGATTCTAGCAAGTGGCCTCTTTGGGTCCTGGGAGGAGGAAAGCCATCCTTTCTTTCCTTGCCCTTGGTCACTCACACGCAGATTGGCCATCCCTTTTGGAACTCCACCATGCCTCTCTCTGCCAACTGGTTCTGATTTTTCCTCTAGCCAAAAATGCTGGACAGGGCCGCAAGGGGGTAGACTTAAAACACCCTCCTCCCACACAGTCATCTCTGTCTCTGGTAATATACCCCTGCCACGTCTGCATATTTTAAATGGCCCCTTCTTCATTGCTATCCTGGGACAGTATGCTCTGTGAGATGAAGACACAGGCTTGCATTGTGGCTTAGTTTTCAGAAAGTCCCCTGGAAGCCATCTCTCCGGTCTCCAGGAGCACACAGACGAGACTACCTGGGATAGGAAGTGTCCCTGAGGCCAGGCTTTTCAGGAAGGGAGTGTTTTCCACCAGCAGCTACTAGTTGCCTCCCAGAGCTCTTGACCTTAACAAGTGGAAATTTCTACTTCCTCTATTTGCACCATGGACCCCCTTCTGCATCCCAAGATTCCCAGTGCAGCTGGTAGGAATCAGTTCATCCTTTCCTTCCCCTGCAGTAGCCACGGAGCAGGATGCTGTGGGGTGGAGGGTTCCGCGTCACCTGCTTCACATGCACTCTCGGTGTCCCGCCGTAAGCTGGGCCCTGTTATTATACCCAAGGGTTTCAGGACCTTTCAGCTGCCCTTGGGTTCTCAGGCCCCCGGCACTCACCCATCCTGCTCCTCCAAAGAAAGTAATGGGAGGGCTAGGGCTGGGCTCAGTGGTAGAGCACTTGCCTAGCCTGCGTGAGGCACTGGGTTTGATCCTCAGCACCACATATAATAAACAAATAAAATAAAAGCATTCTGCTCATTTACAGTACAAAAAAATTTTTTTTTAAGTTCTTAAAAAAAAAAAAAAAAGGAAAAATAAAAAAGAAAGGAAGGAATGGGGGGTTCGGAGCCTGAGCTCTTGCACAGGCAACCCCGCCCCAGGCTGGGAGCACCTTGGGCTCTTTCTGCAGGGCCATCCAGCTCTGATGGGAACAGAGTCAGGACTGGCATTTTGTTCCTTCCTCAGCCATGGAGCCCAGAAGCCAGGGACCCCTGGTATGGTGGTAGGAGTGTGTGCAGGGTCCGCCCAGAACTCAGGCCTGAAGTGTTGCTGTCCCCCGGGGTCAGGGCACTCCCAGCACTCCTGTTATGCTCCCTTATTCCCGCAGACCTCCCAGCCTGCCATTCCACCCCTAGCCCAGATTCCATCCCTCCTCCTAGAGTGTCAGAGGAAGCACACAGGGGTCCTAGGGGCTCCCTGTGTGCTGTCAGCTTCTCACCTTTGGAGAAAGCTGGTGGCATCCACCACTTACAGGTGGGCAGGGCTGCTGGTCACAGGCAGCCCAGCCGGCTCTAGCCCAGCAGAGCTGCGAGCGCAGATGGCGGAGCAGAGCTTATCCTGGCTGGAGACCCGGCCACAAACTGGCCGTATTGAGCAGGAGGTCCCTCGTTGGCCGCCTTGGGACAGGACAAGGTCATCCTGGTTTGCTCTCCTGCCTTGAACTCAGGAACAGTGAGGTCCACCTCTGGACATAGGTGACTTAGAAGGGGATGCAGCCTGTAAGTGCCTAGCAGGTGCCCTGCCACCTCTGCAGATGGAGGCCATCTTTCCCAGGCTCCCTCTGGCAGCCCCTTAGAGAAGAGGGGTAGGGTGTGGGAGAGTCCTGCCCACCAGCTTCTTCCTATAGGTGTAGGCCACCCTGAGGTTCAGGCACAGGGCAGCATGGAAGATGGCCCTTGGTGAAGGGCCCAGAGACCATGTTTTCTGCTTCCCCTTGGCTCTGACTCAAGCTGCAGTACTGGCCTTTGGCTACAAAATTCCAAACAGCATGCAGCCCCCCTTGTGAACCGCATGGTTTCTTCCTAAAATAGTACTACTCAAGAAAATATCCTCTTCCTAAAGGGGTGGAGATGGGAGGAGCCCCCCATGGTGACTAGTCCTCCTACCTGGGCTCGTGGTTACCACCAGTGGTGTGGCATTTCTGATTCAGGCTTCCCAGCCACCCAGGGTGTGGCATCATTTCCTTGCACAGTGGGGAACACTGAGGCTCGGGAGACAGTGGCTTCCTCTGGATCCCAGAGCTGAAGCCCTCAGCCTGGCCCTTGGGGCTCTTGCAGGGTCCTCTTGCCCTGTAAAGCAGTCTTGGTGCCCGCGGCACATGCAGGTTGGTGCTATCTGCACACAGAGGTTGGGGGTGGCAGCATCTATGTGCCAGCCTCAGAGCCCGACATATGCCAGGGGTTGGGGCGCTGCTGCCTGATGTGGCCTCTGCTGAGTGCTCTGCGTCTGTGCGCCCACCTGTGACTGTGCTGCGCCCTCTCCTTGATGCCCTTGCTCCCAGACGGAGAAGTGGACTTCACTGGTTATTCACGTAGGATTGAAAGTAAGCACCTCTTCCCAAGGACATTCCCTCCCCTGCCATGGTCTCTGTACTTTCAACATCAGCCACTGTGCCCCAGGGCTGTGGCATCTGCTAATAAGTGGGTCACCGCTGCCATCCCTTGAATATTTATTCTCACCAGTTCTGGGGCAGGAGGTGGCCTGGAGGACCAGTGAGGAGGGAATCAATGTGAACCCACACGTCTTAGGAGCAGTGTGATGGCACAGGACATGGGCACTCTGGGTCACAGTGTTGCCCATCATGGTGTGGTACACTCGACCCGTTTTCAGTGGCCTGCTGCCCCCAGAGCAAACAGGTGAACACCACCCCAGATCTGTGCACGAGAACCTGGTGAGGCTGGAGTGAGGGCCCTCCCGAGGGCGTCTGACTCCGTCAGTGGAGCTGAATCCAAGCGTGGGTCTGGGGCCCTTGCCTGGAGCAGGCACTTCCCTCCCCTGTGCGGTGCCCACCCTCCTGCCTGCCTCCCACGGGTTAGGACTCAGTCTGGTGCTAAACCAGAGCAAGTCAGGAGGGCATTCCCGGTGCCTGGGAGGGGCTGAGGTCTAGGCACCAAGTGCCTCCGTGAAACCATGGTGACCTCGTCGAGGTGCTCGGGACTGCCTGGGTGCCTGTCTTCTCTGCCTGCCTCTCCCTCCCCGCGTGCCTCTTGTCAGTGCTTCTCAGCCAGCTCTGGAGGCCCCGGAGAGGAGGGTGTGCTCTGCCACCTGGGGAAGGTGCCCCTGCACACCCAGGTGTGACTCAGGGCAGGAGCTGAGGTGTCTTCAGTGCGGCCCTGAGCCTCTGGGGAGAGGGGTCTCCAGGTCCCCCACACATGGCTGAGCCCCTGCCTTCGTCCTTGGAGATAGGGTCTTGAGGAAGAATAAATCTCTTCCCCACTCCCCAGAAATGGAGGCACCTGCCACAGGACAAAGCCGGTGCCTGATACCGAGTGAGCCCCAGCCTCCAGCAGCAGCCGCGCTCACTGGCTCAGATGACGGACTAGGAAGGATTAGCTTGTCTCTTTCTTTTTCAAGGAAATCAATAACACAGGGACAGGCCTGTTTTTCTTCCTTCCTTTTTTCCTGGGAGCTGTGTCTCACTGGGAGTAGCTGCCCCCACCTCCAGCCCTCTCTAAATGAAATTCAGGCTCCCGAGCCAACACCTGCCTGGGGACCCCTCGAGCCCTCACCCAGCCACATCCCCCACCGATGCCACTGTTGTCTTGGTGCAGTCCCCAGCCCTCTTGTACCTGCCCGCTGCTGCCCCACCTTGCCCAAGACCGCACCTCATCTTTCTGGTGACACCTTCTTGGGCCACCTTGTGACTGCCTCCCCTCCCCCACCCCAGCCTTTGGGTGTTTGGCCCAAGCCACCGCCTCCTGCTCAGTGAGAGGACTGTGGTTTTTATTTTTAATGGAGCTCTCAGGGACAAGGGTTCTGTCAGCTGGCATCAAGCCCACCGTCCATCACGCCCCACGTCCTGCCTCTGCCGTGGCCAGCACCTGATGCGCCAGCTCAAAGGACAATGCTTAGTGCCCGTGCCGCCTCCTCCTCTGGAAAGTATTAAGAGCAGCTTTGCAAGTGTCACTTGCCCAGAGCAAGCCTGGGCACTCTGGGCTCTCGGGGAATGGCAGTGGCCTTCCCAGGTTGCTCAGTGGACGGAGACAGGAAAATGGACTTGTGTGCCATGACCTTGCCCTGTGCACACCCAGCACACTCAACTCTCAGCCTCCATTATGTGAAAATCCAAATGTGTAGAATAAACTCGGGGGGGTAATTATTTGTTACAAAGTTATTCCCTACTTCACAGAAGGACTCCCTGCAGTCTCCCTTAAGTACTTAGCTTCATTTAAGAGGTTTTCTATGAAAATTAACCGTTTGTAAATAGACCTTCAGGAGCCCATCTCTTGTGTGAAGGGACACATAACATGCATTCGTATGCACAGGGACAGAAGCCCAAACGAAACCCAGCCTGTGTAGCTGGAGAAACAGACAGATGCTAGGCTGGGATGGGCACCGGAAGCAGGCCACCAAAGTACAGTAGCCCAGGAGACCCCACCCCACCCCATGGATTCCTGAGCTGGGGAAGCTGCGGCACTGTGGCTGTGGCGCACACCCGCCGTCCACACTCATGCTAGGCCAGTTGGTTGGGAAGTTTCCAAATAGGTCTCCGTGGGGAGTGCTCATCCCTGCTGGGGACCTTCTGCACTGTGCTTTTTCAGGCCCATTTTTATACACACTTCACATTGATCCGCCAGCCCCAAGCTTGACACTGAGCCTCCTTGTTTGTGAGCAGAGCAATCGGCATTGAAAACCTGGCGCAGATTTCTTTCCAAGCCTCCGGGCTGAGCTACACCCTGTCCTGTGTGTGTGTGTGTGTGTGTGTGTGTGTGTGTGTGTGTGAGTGTGAGTGTGTACATGCGCATGCCTGTGCACGTGCCTCCTGTCCTCCCCTGAGAAGCTGGGCTGCAGGCATACCCCAAAACAGTAGCCCACTCAATGCTGCGCACCCTCCTCCCCTTCCAAGATGCCCATTGCTGGGCAGAGAGTTAAAAATGATTTCAGGTTCTTTAAAGATTTTAAAGTTGTTGATTTCAGATCCCTCCCCACCCTTTTAACTTTTAAACCCATTTACTCATCCAAAAACGTACAGAAAAGAACTGTAGTCTACAGAACCCAGCAACTTCCCCATAATTCCGGAGTAACATGGAATGTGCTTGGGTGTTTTGTCTGTAATGAAAACTATGTGCCAAGCTGGTTTCCTGCTCTGTGTCTGCTTCTGTCCTGCAGATCAGTCCATGGTGCTTGGTGGCCCTGCTGGATTTGGGGAGGCTGGGCTGCTCCCTGAACGAGGCTTACTTTCTGTTACAGAGGGCATATTGCAAGCAGAAGGTGCCATGGCTCTGCAGAGCTCCAGGGCCCTGGTATTGATGTTTTAATTAAATAAAGCACTCCAGAATAATAACTGCCCTCCCCATAACCAGAGTCCCTGCCCTGGCACTCGCCCTGCACGTTGGCTCACAACACCTGTATGCAGGGAGGAGCTGTCCCTGCACCATCTGCAGTGCACCCTGTCCCCGAGGAGGCAGAAGGAGCCACAGGACCCCAGAGGGCTCACAGGCAGCAGAAAGATGTGTATGCATACACGGAACGAAGGGCGTGACACAGAGCCAAACAGTTAAGGTGCATATTAATGGTGCCATGTGATTAATTAGCACGAGCTCAGGAAGTCTTGTGGATTAGCAGAGAGCAACCAAGGTACATCTTAATCAGCCTTCAAGCGTAAGGGAGGTGCTGTGAGTGTCACTGAGCCAATGCCAGATGAGAGTGTGACTCTGGAAGGAAGGGTCATGAGACACTGAGGCCTGTTTAATTGGCAGGGCGAGAACTTCCTTAGCCCTGGTTTAAGACACCCTGGAATCAACACTAAGATGCTCCTGGGCAGACAGGAAGCAGTAGTGCCCATCTCTGCACAGGATGTTTTCAGACTCTGAATGTCTTCAGGAGGAAAGGGGCACCACTGTGTCTGTTCCCTGGTGGCTGCTCTGTTCCCCGAGGCCAACAGGTGCTTCTCATGCTTCTGCTGGAGGTGCTTTCGGCTTCCCCCGTAGCTCACAGCGCATCTGATGCTTGGGAGGCTCCAGACCCCACAGTGTGCCAGCACCCCATGGAGGGCATCTCAGGCTGGGGTTGTTAGTGTAACTTCTTACACCCAGCTCCACAGAGCTCATTAATCAGCCAGTTGATGTGCCGTCTTCCCTCCTTCCCCGCCTCCAAGGTTGCTCAGTTCCTGTCTATTTCGAGGTCAGACGTCAGCAGGGAAGGGGAGGAGCCAGCTTGGCCCGTGTGCTCCTCTCTGCAGGGCTCCGCACTCTGCGCACCTGACTTCCCTCCTCCCTCCCCCCTCCCTCCAGCTCCAGTGTGGAGCATTCCCACCTCTATCCTCTTCCTGCTCAGAGAGCATGGAATGAGAAAGGGAGGCTATGGAGAGCCTGTCAAGTGATCACCTGGCCCCTCTCACAGAGGGCAGCACAGGGCATGGCCCTGCCTCCTCCTGTTCCCAGAGGCAGACAAGTCCCAAGAGCAGTCGGTTTCCAGCTGGTCAGGGGCTAGGCAGAGCCCTGCAGGCCCCAAGGCTCCTGCCTCGCCCACCTGCTGTATCTGAGCAGGTTCCTTCCTGGCATTTGGGCATCCAGGGAATGAATGCCTTGTTCCAGGTGGCCAAGGGGCTAGGTGGACTGGTGCCCCAGAGGGCCCTGTCCTTCTGGACACAGCCCACCAGTTCCTCTGGAGTCCTCTTATACTTACGACCTGTCAGGATCAAGGAGACCTCTCACCTGGCCCTGCAGTAGCTCCTTGGCCCACGGTGATTTGGGGCAAAGCAGACATGGCCACCTTCTCTCATGGATGAGATCAAAGTGCCTGTCCTCCCCACTTCCTTTACATCTGGTGTGAATAAACAAGACCAAGAGCTAAACAGTGACAGTGACCCAAGTCCAAGAAGTTTCAGTCTTTGCACCTGTTACTTTGGCCAGGAGAGTCAGGAAGAGAGCGTAGTTGCAGGTGGGGTGTCCCTCACTCTGCCTCCCAGGAGGCCCTGGGAGGACCAGGATGGACATTCTCACTCCTCTGTCCCCACAGGATGGGAACGAGCATCCCTGCATTCTCCCCTCACCCGCTTCCCATGCCCATCGTCCATGTGATCAAGGTCCCTTTTAAACCTCATTAGAACAGAGAGGAGTCCAGCTCTTCCTTGGGTCCAAGCTGCCCCTTCAGAGCATGAGCATTGCCCCAAGGTCATGGAGATTGTTTCTGTTACTCAAGTCTTTCAAGCCTGGTTTTAGGGACCTCCAGTTGCCCTCTCCCTGCTTGAATTACTCAGAAGTGCTTCTCTGTGAGGCAGCCTAGGTTCCTACAGCCTTCCCTCCCACCATTGCCCACCTGCCCTGGCCTGTGTCCCCCAAGGACACTGGCACCTACATGGCTCTGGGCTCTTGGTGAGCCTTGGCCTCCCTCCTCAGCCCTTAGGCCCACAGACAGCTGATGGCCACTGTCTCAACTGGACCAGTTCCAAGCCCTGCTGGTGCCACCTTTCCCCAGGGGGGTCAGGTCATTGCCCTGGTCCTCACCCTCAGAGCAGACACTCCCCCTCAACAAAGGTTAGGGGAGCTCTATCTTTGTGGGGCTGATGTGAACAGAAACAGAACCGTCCATGCGCTGTGAATCACCGCAGCTCACCACCCAGCTCTCCCTCCACCGACTTCTCTTTGCACCTGATGTGTGAACAGGGAGTTATTAGAGCAGGTGCCAGCTCCCCGCCTTCCACAACCTTGAGCACACACCCCCACCCCGGCCCACCGCAGCTCCCAGGTAAGGCCCCCTCCTGGCTCGAGCCTCCCCATCTTGCCACCTGAACCTGCTGGTGCTGGGTTCCATCTCTCCGCCATGCTTGCGATGAGCCAGGCCATCCTTTGTAAGCCCTGATGGCTTATGATCATTAAGTGAATGACTGCGGGTTTTCTCAGTATCTGTCTTTTCCCCCAAACCACCGGGGTTGCGCTCTAGCATCAAATACTTGGAACTCTGCCACCACCGGGTGCCATCTGGCTCTTCAGCTAAGAAAGAGACCATACAGGCATGTCCTCAATGACAGAGCAAGAGGAACAGTGACTGTGCCAGGCTAAGGCCATGGGACCAACCCAGCCCTGCCCTCCTCCCCCAGGGGAGCCAACCCAAGGGGCTGTGGGGAGGTGGCAGCCCTTTCAAGGGAGGTGGTTACTCACTCTCAAGGGGAGAGGGCTTTGGATGCAGATGACTGAGCTCAAACCCCTGCTGTGTCTAAGTAGCTAGTTGAGAGATTTTGGACAAAGTATTTAACCCTTCTCAACCACGGTATCCTAAAGTGGAAATAAGTGCCAGTTTTCACTAGCAGAAGTTGCTCCAGCATCCCCACATGGCCAGCCTGATTTGCACCAAGTGCACCCAACAGGTGCACAGCATTTCTCCATGTCTCAATCACCCAGGGAGAGGCCAGGTCCCCGCCTGGTTGTTGGACTCCAGCTGGGTGGCTTTGGTTTCTTTCCTCTGGCAGCTTAGCAGCTGCTTTAGAGCGTCCTGCTGGGCCCAGGGATGTAGCTCAGAGGCAGAGTATTTTCCTAGTCTGAGCAAGGACCTGGGTTCTATTCCCAGCATATCTTCTCCGGAAAAAAAAAAAAAAAAACCCTGCTGAAATCTTTACCTTCTGGCCTATTATTGCCTCTGCATGGGCCCCAGAATCCTCCAGCGAGTCCAGACTAGCCTTTGACTTGAGCTGCAGATGTTTTGCCTCTCCACCCACCCTGCAGTATGCAGCTGAGCAGCAGATGTGGTGAGATAAGATCAAGCTGTATAGTCTTGACTTCTCATGTTCAAGAAGCACATACCACTTTAGGGTAACTTAAACATCGACTGTCTTAGTTTGTTTTGAACCCAGGGTTACTTAAACACTGAGCTAAGTCCTCAGCCCTTTGCTTTATTTTTTATTTTGAGATGAGCTCTCACTAAGTTGCTGAGGCTGGCTTTGAATTTGCCATCCTGCCTCCCAAGTCTTTGGGATTACAAATGTGTGCCACCATACCTGGCTAATTGTCCATTTTTCTCTTCAGTCATCCCCTGAATCTTTAAGTCTTTCAATCCTGTTAGCAGGCATCTCCAGGTACCTCCTGGTTGTGGGGTGTGGGAGGGTGGGGTGGAGCCAGGGACACTTGAGATGTGGAAACCTCCAAGCTGTGCCTTCTGGCAGGTGTTGGGCAGACGCTAGCTGCTGCTGTGGAATGGGTCAGTGAGATGAAAGAGTCGGCCCAGCTCCGGCTGGCCTCATTACTCCTGCACCAAGCAAACACAGTGTGAGGACTGGCAGGAGAAAGCTTAGCAGCACCTGCATCAGGGTTGGGTTGGTGCCTCTGGCCCAACAGCCTGTTCTGGTACAAGTTCCCACTCCTGCCACAAGACTCTTCTGTTCTCTAGGTCAGCCTCTCACTGAGCTAGTCTTCACGAGGGTCACTGCCTCAGGGAGGGTCAATTCTCTCTCCTTTTTTTTGGTACCAGGAATGATTGAACACAGAAGGAGTACTTAACCACTGAGCCGCATCCCAGCCCTTTTTATATTTTATTTTGAGACAGGGTCTTGCTACGTTGCTGAAGCTGCTCTCAAACTTGCAATCCTCCTGCCTCACAGCCTCCTGAGCTGCTGGGATTACAGGTGTGCACCACTATGCCCGGCCCAGGGAGATTGTTTTTGAAAGTTCCTTCCGCAGTTTCCTGTGGAAGCGTGATCTTCTGCAGAGCTCAGAAGCCCTCTTCTACATTGTACAATGCCTCTCATCCTACAGTTTGGGCAGATAGGCTGTGACAAGGGTTCCCTGGGTTGGGTGCACATATACTGCTAATGGTCCCCCACAGAGCCTGTCTGTTTCTCTGCAGTCATCTGCAGGGTGATTGCATCTTTGTGTTTGGGAAGAACTCAAATACTCCTAAAGTGCACTTGAACCATTGTTGAACTTGTTTGGAGGTAACACATATCAGGTAAGAATAGTATCATAGCCAGATGCATGCTCCAGTGGTCCCAGCTACTCAGGAGGCTGAGGAAGAAGATCACTTGAGCCCAGGAGTTCAAGGCCAGCCAGCCTGTAGGGCTGGAATCTCCTATAGGGAGATTCCATCTGAAAAAACAAAGATAGTATTGACTTCCCATTCTTTGCATGGAGGTCTTGCGTGGCCGTATTCCTGCACCTGGGAGGTCTGGAGGGTGAATGGGCTGGGACCTGGTAATTTGATGTGTACCGTTGGGCCAGGTGCCAGGGCTGTTGGATATCTGCAACCTGTGTACACATAATGTGCATTGAGAAGGCAGTAGCTCCCCAGGGCTCAGTTAGCAGGGACATCAGGATGCAGTCCCCACCCTGTCCCTGTGGCTCAGAGCCTGCAGCTCTTCGCCGTCCCACGCTGCCTTCCGCACTTACCTCCCTTTGGTGGATGAATCCCCAGAAGCCTTAATTCAAGTGAGAAAAATTAAAACTCCCAAACCAGAATGCTCACAGCCACTCGAGTAGCAAAAATAGAGTCCTTGAAGATTTCTCCTCTGTACATCAAGGGCGTGTTGCAAGTTCAGTTTCCAGTTAGGAAGGGGCTGGCGCTGAGCCGCCCTTAGCCCCAGTTAGCTCTCGGCCCCTCGTTCCCAACAAGAGCAGCCCCTTTATCACCTGAAATGGTGATAATGGTGATTGATCCACTTCCAGGATCAATCCAGCGAGCTCAGCCCTGTGGTTGGCATGGGCCAGCTCCACCTGAACCCGCTCCCCTGGGCCACTCCTAGCCTGAGGGTTTTGTCATCTGCCCCCTAAGGTCCCTGTGTGTCTAAGGTAGCCACTCCATCTTCCCCAACTCTCTCCTTATGAGAGGTGCCTTCTTCACCCCTGCTAAATGAACAGAAAAACCCAGTCCACACACACACACACACCTGGGCCCTGGAGCAGGTAAGCTCCGGTGGGCTGCTGGCCTCTGGCGTGGCGACACCAGGAGCTGACTGGCGGTGGCATGAAGCGGAGGCTGCTGTGTCTGGATTCCGGGCTCTTGGGAGCTCCTTCCCACTGCTCTGCGGCCACCACACACACCGGCTGTCCCTGTTAGAGGGAGACCAGTAAGTGGGCGCTTGGGAACCGCCCACCTGGTGAGGAAGCAGCCCATTGCCCAGGGAGTGCCCCGAGTGGCCATCAGGGCCAGGTGTACCCGCCTTCAGCTGGGGGAGGAGGGAGCACCACATGAGGAGGCCTTTGCGCTCCCTCCACCCTGGGGCACTCACCCCTGTGGAGGCCAGGCGGGACCCTTCCCGCCGGGCCAGGAGGCAGCTCACTGTCCGCCTCCCACCCAGAAGTTTCCTAGGGTGGCCTGTAGCAGAGGGTGGTTGGCGTGTCACTCTGTCCCATGGGTTGGTTGGGACACAGGGAGAAGGGTCTTGGCAGGTTTGCCCTGCATTCTCGCCTGTCCTCCCTTTCTTCCAGGAGTGGAGCCCTGCTTCCTCCCCCTTTATGAGAAGGACCGGCAGTGGTGGGAAGTTCACCAGTGTAAGTTACAGTCAGAAACTGCAGCCACGCCACCTCGGCCCATCCAGAGGAGAGCCGGCAAGCAGGCTTTGGGTTTTTCCTTTGGTCTTGTGAGGGGAGAGCGGGGCTGGCCCATGGCTGTGACTCCGTTGTCTCCACACCGTGACTCTCCTTTGGGTCTTCCTTTGAGGACATTTCAGCTCTTCTTAGCGCTCACCTCTTCTGGAGGCCAGGCAGAGTTTCAGCATGGTCACGATCCATGGGTCCCCTCCTTCATGGGGTCCTGGGCAGTGCTGATGGCAGAGGCCAGGTGCCCCGGGGCCCTCTTGGATGTGTGTGTCCTTCCCAAGAGAACGTGACACTCCCTGAGGACAGTAGCAGGCAGAGCAGTGCCGCTTTGATTTATTTGCTCTTCCGAAACCAGAGCGTGTGGATTTCTCTCTGTTGCGTGCTGCGGCTGGAACGCAGGGCCTCGTGAGTGCGAGGCCGGCCTCTCAGCTGCTGTGGGAAGAGGTTTCCCCGCAGAGTGGACTGTGGTGGGCAGATGGTGTGCCGCTGTCCACGTGCTGTTTGCTTTGCTAGTGCAGGCGTGCCCGTGTCAGGAGGGATGGTGGGCTCCACGGCGAGCCTGCAGGACTGGGCTTGGCCCCTCCCCACTTCAGGATGACACCCACTGCCCCTGCTCCCTGGCACTGGCCCCTCCAAATTCAGTGTTTTTTACACACACTGGCTTTTGATTCTGCATCTCGTGTGTGCAGAGCCCTTCCTGGGTGCTGGGACAAACGAGGACACAGTCCTTGACCTCAAAGTGCCTGTACTCTGCTGGGGGTGCAGGGTCAACCCATGCAAAAGGAGCAGTTGTGTGTGCCTGCAAGAGTCAGGCAAGCGGTGCTGACTGTGTGCTTGGGAATTTGGTCCAGAGTCCCCTTGGAGGAACAGCGTAGCCACAGCGTGGGTTGGCACTTACACAGGATTTTGAAGGTGGGGACGAAAGAGGGTAAAATGGGGACTTCTTTGCTGGGAGGAGAATTCAAAAGGGTAAGGGCATAGGGGAGAATTAACCTGATGTAAGGACAGGAGGTGGGAAGAGGGGAGGTGGGAGGAGGGGCAGTGGAGCCCAGGAGGATGCAGTGTGCCACACTTGCAGTGGAGAGGCCCCGCGGGCTGGGCTGGGGCTCAGTGGTAGAGCGCGCGCCCAGCCCATGAGAGGCACTGGGTTCCATCCTCAGCGCCACGTAAAATAAAATTTAAAAAAAAATACTGTATCCACCTACAACTAAAAAATATTGGGGAGAAAAAAGGCCCAGGGTCCAGTACTGTGCATCTCCCCACTGCCCCTTTGCACCGTGGTCCAAGCTCTCTGGTTCCTCTGCCTCCTCTTCAGTGACATGAGGGTGTCATTTCCCGCTCTAGTGACTTTGCAGATGGGCATAAGGATGGAACAAAACTGCAGAAGTGAGCGCCTTTTAGATAGGAAGGGGCCTGCGGCACTGGGCAGTGACATCATCACAGAGCACCTGGCCGGGGCTTGGGGAGAGGGTTGATAGCCAGGAGGACAGCAGGGTTGAGGGTGGCTGTGACAGATATTAGTCAAATGGCAGGACCCAGAGATTTTGCAACCTCTTAAACTAGGGGATTTAATTGTGGGTTAGAGCCGAATTTAACTCTTCATTTTGTCTTTCTGACCAGCTAAACATGCAGAGAAATTTAGGGATGGGGAGGGGGCTAGGTATCCAGTTGCTTTACTCTCTCTCTTTTTTTTTTTTTTTTTTTGTGCTGGGAATTGAGCCCATGAACACTCAGTCACTGAGCCACATCCCCACTCCTTTTTATATTTTATTTTGGGACAGGGCTTCAGTAAGTTGCTGAGGCTGGCCTTGAATTCCCAATCCTCCTGCCTCAGCCTCCCAGGCCACTGGGATTACAGACATGTGTCACTGACAAATTGCTCTGCTTTTGTTTTGTAATGTGAATACTCATGCCTTCCCACTTGGGGCAGCTGACCAAAGGACATGGTACACTGCCAACCTTAGGTTCGTTTTGTATGTGAAGTAAGGTTATGTTGACTTACGGCCTTTCTTCTGTGAGTGCTGAGTGCTGTGGGGTCAGACCAGAGAAGACTTGGGCAGGTGGTAACAGCTCAGCCTCAGCAGGTCCAAGTCAAGAGCTTTTGACTTGAGGTTCCCCTTTGATAAGTAGCAGAGAGTGTATCTCTCCCATGCCAGAGCAGGACAGCTGGGTCCACGCACTTCAGGAGGATCTAAAGTGGGGCTCTGGTTGGTGGCCGAGCCTTCAGAGCTCAGCTGCCAGCCTCTGGAGCAGGTGGTACTCCTGGTCTCAGCAAAATCACACACTGTCCAGGGATTCTCCAGGCCCAGCCCAGTCTTCCCACATCTTTCAGTCCCTGGCTCTGGAGAGCAGGTAGCCCTCCTGGCTCCAGGAGACAGAGGCCTGGGATACAGATCAGGAGTGTCTGTTCCCTATTCTGTCCTTGCGTCTCACCTGACAGAGGCTAGAGCATGGTGGCTCTGGCCAGCCCTGTCCTTAGAGCATGTGCAGGACGAGGCTGTCTCCTGCAGGGGGCGCCATGCTGTGCTATCCAGAGCCTTGCCCTGCCAGGCTTGGGAGAAAATAAATGTGTGTGGTTTGAAGCCACCCATGGTAGTGATAACTTGTTACAGCAGCCACAGGAACCTAATGCAAAAAGTAGGGAAGGCGTTAGAGATGGCTGGACATTGGGGCCTGAGCAACAGGAGTAGGCAGTGCATTTCAGCTGCACAGGGGACATAGAAGGGCAGGTCGCCCTGTCGGGTTGGAGACTTCAGAACATGCTAAAAGAGTCGAGGCCAAGTTCTGCCTGCAGCGTCTTGGGAACATGAGCTGCCTTGTGTCCATCAAGACTCTGGCAAGGCTGTCATGGGGACTTTGGTGTGCAGCTAAGCTCACTGACCCGGAAAGAGAGATTTTTGAGTGGCCCCATTTGCACCCTCCCGGGTCTGTCATGAACTTCATTCCCAGAGATCAGTTTGAGGATTTCATTAGAAATCAGAGTTGGGTTTTTATTTGTTTCTTAAGAAAAACATTTGTCTGCAGTGACTGGCGTCCCTGCCTCCTGGAATGATTCGGGCGACAAGAGTCCTTGAACAGAGGCTGAGTTTGAACTGATCAATGGCATTTGGGGGTTGGAAATTTGCTCGGGAGCCAGCTAATTTATAATGTCATCTGGGCTAGACTGGAAGACCCAAGAGGATAGGCTGTCTCTTGGCTTTTTATTTCATCTTTTTTTAAAAGGAAAAAGAAAACATCAAGTGCCACATCTGAGCATTCAGAGATGGACTCTGCCCCACTAGACCATCAGGGGACTGGGGCTGGTCCTTCTGCCCAAACCTCTTTCTTCCCAAAGACCTTGGCTCCACCACCATTCCCGTCTCTGTCCTTTGTCACTCTGGATGCCTGCTCCCGCAGTTGCTGCCTTGTGGCTCTAGCTAATTTGCAGAGGACACCTGTTTCTTAATTAGCCCCAGCTCAAGGTCTGCGTCTTCATCTGGCTCCCTCTGATGCGTGAGCTTGCGGCCCATGGCAGGGCTGCTGTTGGGCGGTCTGCGCGTGTCGGCTGCCACTCAGTGGGCCCTGAGCTTCCCCAGTGGTGCCGCCAATCTGTGCTACTGAGCTTTAAAAGGAAAAGCAGCCACATCCCAGCCCCTGTCCATGGATTCCACAGCTGTTGGTCACATTTTCCAAAAGACCCTTTCGCTGCGAGTTCCCCTTCTGAGGACAGATCTGCGTCCCCAGGACCCGGCATGAGAACATAGATGGGGGTCGACTGTCATTCACACTCCGCTAGGTTCTTACTCCCCACCACTTGATCTGCTCCTCACACACAGGTCCTCTTCTACCTTTTGTAGGGGCGTGTGCCTGGTTTCTACATGGGGACGCCCTCAGTGGCTAGGATTGCGTCGCAGGGTTTTACAAAATGGGGCTACTGTGTCCTGAGGTGCACTGAGGAGGAGGATGAAGTTGGACAAGGCCTCAGAGTGAGGGTCCCCAAGGGTAGGACGGAGGCACCCTTGGGGATGGTTCTGTTTTCCTCTACCCTTATGTGGTGGAACCTTCTGAAAAATAATCCTAAGGCTCTAAGATGAGATCTGACCTCCCCTGTCAACCACCCTTAGAATTCTGACCCCACATCTGGAGAACTGTGTTTTCAGTGGGAGGCATCCCAGGTCAAAGGTGAGCCACCAAGCCCTGGGCACACCAGGACTCCAGTTTCCTGCAGATCACAGTTACTTGGAAACATTGTGGCAAGTGGCTCTGTATTTATTCTTCCACCTGATGTCCCCTTCTCATCCTTCAAGAGAGAAGTTCATCAGTGGAAAGTTCCCCTGAAGTGGTAATTTTCCTAAATGACTGGCTGATGGTGCTGCATACAGACTCGCAGGCCAGAGGTGGTGGCTGTGTGGGCATTAGTTTCCGTGTCCCAGCTCCTGTCCCTGGGCCTGAGAGCCCTTGCCTTTGCCAGGGGAGTCCCTTCTCTGCCTTCCCCGTCACCGCAGCCTCGTGGAAACACGTCTCCTTCCCCTCTCCTGAACGGAAGCAGCGCGGTTCTGAGGCTCCCAGCAGAAAGCCTTCTCCAGTTCTCCCAGCCCTGGTGGCTGCCAGGGTGCCTTCACCCACCCAACTAATTAGAGCCTTTTCCTTTAAGGGGCACTTGAGTCCTTCAGCCGTTGTTCTCACAGCGATAATGGACTTGGATAAGAGGTCACAGCTTCTCCCACATCCTGCTCTCCTCATGGTGGGGGCGGGGTGGGCTCACCCCCCTTCTGTGGGGCTCCTGCCTGTCTGGCACAGGGACTGACCCCAGGCTGGGCAGCTGCCACGGATGCACCCCAATCACAAGACCACGAGCCGGCTCCCCACAGGGCCCCCTTCCCACCTTCGCTGGCTTCAGAGTCATCTGCCGCATCTCCAGTGAGTGTCATCAGCGCTAACATGATCAAATGGCACAGTGTAAATGTTAATCAGGTCTGATGCCTCGCCGGCTTCCGAGTGGCAGATTGGAAATGGCACCATCATCTTAACTCCGAGGAGCAGCTTCTAATTCTTCTGCTCCCTGAGCATCCACTTTGGCAAGGAAAGCCTAAAGTGCCGCGGCCCTCCCAGTCTGCCATGCCACAGCCACACTACCCCGGTGGCTTTTGCAAAGAGGGTCCAAACTTCCCACAGAGTTTTCTAACACAGGGTTTATTTTATTTTACTTTAAGTAAAAACACTTACCCTGATGTCCAAAGAGAAGGTGACCAAGAGGACTGGTGCTCCAGGCCCCTCCCCTCCCCTCCCCCAGACTCCCTCCCTAATGCAGGACATGCTCCTGAGCAAGAAGCCCAGGCGGCCGCCAGCTCTCGTCCCCCGGCTTCCCCTTCCATTTGCCATGAAAACGTGGCTGATGGACAGCGTCCTGATTAATCCTCTTCTCCCAGCCCTTCAGAAGGGCTGTCCTCTCTACCGTGCTGTCTGCTGGAGCCTGCGTCCCTGCCTCCCTGTGTCCTTTCTTCCCAGTAACAGGGCATGTCTGGTGTTCCTTTTGATCCTGATCTTGCTGCCATCTCCTAGCGGATCTGCGCTTGTGGCCAGGGCAGTGCTGTAATGTCACCTGGGCCTTGCTCAGCAAGTGCAGTAGTGTCTGAACATTATGAGTGAGCGGTGGCAGGGAGGCAGGGCTCTGGGCCTCCTGTCCCACCGCTGGCACTTGGCACTTGCCCACAGTGACACATTTGAACCCTGGGAGCCTCCACCAGTGCCGGGTGCCCTGGGGTGGGTGGGAGCCATCCCGTCCTCCACTTCTGCTGTCCCTCACCGCTCTTCCCCCACCCAGGCCATCTTCACTCTCCTCCTGGGACCTTTCACCTTCTTTGACGTCCAGAAGACCAAGTACCTGCAGATCCTGACCTCGCTCATGAGATGGATCGGTGAGTCTGAGGAACCTCTCCATTCTCTGCCCTCCTCCCCTTGTCCCTTCCTCCACCTCTCCGGAGAGGCTGGGAAAGCTCCCAGCCGTGACTGGAACGTGAAGGTGGCCTCCATTAACTCAGCCTGCCTGGTCCTCTGACCTTTCCAGAGGGCGAGGAGGAGGCTGGTGCCCTACCCGCCTTTCACTGGTGGGGAAATTTGATACCAAAAAAAAAAAGTGATTTTTTTTGAGGTCACATTGTGTGGCTGGATCTGGGCTAGGACCTGGACTGCGGACACATGGCCAGCCTCCTTCCCAGAAATCATGTCGGGTCCCTGATGACCCACAGGCTGGCGGCAGGGGGCTGCCAAAGGCCTGGCTCAGGCTGTGCCCATTGCAGAGGTCAGAGCAGCACCACCCTGCCTTCTGGTGGGTACCGCATGAGGCAGCCATAAACCCAGGGGGCCAAGGCAGCAGCACTGTGTGGCTCAGAGTCCTGGATCTCAGAGCATGAAATGACACCCCGTCCACCATGGGTTCTAACCAGCTGACGCCTTTGAGTTAAAGCTGGAGCCCAGGGTCTCTTCCCCTCACCAGCGGGCAGTCGGGAGCTTGTTCACTTCCAACAGGCCTCCCACCCCCTCAGCAGATGCCGCTGCTGATGCAGCTGGGCTGAGAGCAGCTGTGGGGCTCCGGCTGCCCACCCCCAGCCTGTGCTCTGGGCATCCGCTGGACACTTGTTTTGCTTTATATAAAAGCAAAGATAAGCCAGGCACGGTGGCTTACGTACAACCCAGCACTCGGGAGGTTAAGGGAAGATGGTTTGAGACCAGCTTAGACAACAAAACCCCGTCTTGAAGAAGAAAGAAAAAAGAAAAAGGATAAAGGCATTAAAAAATGAAAAACAAAAGCAAAGAAGGCCATTGCTGTTCTGTTAGAGAGGTCTCGGGCCCGTGGGTCTGCCTGGTCCCCAAGGGCTGCCCTGCCCCTGGCATGGGGGGTTCCAGAGGGACCCTCTGCCTGTCCTCCTTCCCCACTGTCTTTCCCAGCCCCTTTGCCTCCACATCTGCCCTTCCCCGCATCAGGACTCAGGTACAGGTCCCTTGTTCCATGCTAGGACCCAGGTGGATGGGCAGTGGTGCTCTGAGGAAGGGTATACCCAAACGACTTCCAGAAATTCTGGCCTCTGTGCTTCCCTCGTCCCCCCAACTCAGTGTGAGCAGCAAGCGCACAGGAGCCCTCATGCCCTCTTCTGGTCAGGCAGTCGTGCCCGCCCCTGGAGGGAGCCCATCGGGAGCAGGCAGCCTCCCAGGCCAGGAGTGTGACAGCAGAAGGCGCCCGCTCTGCTAGGAGGGACCCATGGCAGTGCTGGAAGTTCTTCCTTGACTCTGCTCCAGCCTGCACCTTCTTTCCACTCTTGGTCTGTCCTTGTGAGGACGTGAGAGCAAGGCCAGGATCAATTCTGAGCCCTGCAGGAGCCCGCTGCTCAGGTGTGAGCCTTCAGCCTCTGGCGCCTTTCATCATCCAGCAAGGAATGAGGGGAGGGATTCCTGGTCTTCCCCTGTGAGATCTGGTTCATCCTCACCCTGGGGCTGCTGTCTCCAGTTTTGTCCCCAGGGTTAACATGACCACCTGAGTCACGACAGGAGACAAGGACTTGAATCACCAGGGTCACGGGAGCTCCTGGATAGACCACGTGGGGACACAGCCCCTGTGGGACTTGTAACCAGAGGTCAGGGTCAGCAGGGAGCAGAAACGCAGGCCACCCACCCTCCTCCTATTGCTCTGCCTCCCCAGTGAGCAGGATCTGGAGAAGGACTCTCCCTCCTCGCCTCCCCGGCCTATTCTGTGTCCCAGCTCATTAACTCCTGCAGCCAGTTCTGCAGCCCTGAAGTGACTCCTGCCCAGTGTGCTTGACTGTCCTCAGCCTGGGTGCTGGCCCAAAAGCTGAGCTTTGTTTTGTTTCTTTCCCTGTCCTGGGCACGAGCAAGGGGCAGAGGTACAGGGGATGCACATGCTTCCCCTGGTGTGATGGATCCCCCTGTCAGCCCACAGGGGACAGCCACCCGGATGATGATAGCTAACAGCTTCTGCAGCACCCCTGCGTCTATCGAGTGCAACAAATTCCTCTCTGCGTCTGGGTAGCAATACATTCATCTAAAGAGAGGAGCTTGTGGTGGGCATGGTGGCGCACCCCTGTAATCCCAGCCACTGGGAGACTGGGGTCGGAGAATTGCAAGTTTGAGGCCAGCCTCCGCAACTTAGTGAGACCCTATCTCAAAGTAAAAATGATTTGGGTGTGGCTCAGTGCCAAGGGATTCTATCCCCAGTACCCAAGTAAATAAACAAGAGGCCCAACTCATACCAGATTGTGTCGAGGAGCCACCAATCTCCTGTTGCCTGCAGGCCCACCATTCTCCCCTGCTCCCTTCCCATTCTCCCCTCCCCCAGGATCTAGCTCAGGAGTGGAATCAGCTCGGGCTTGAGAAAACCAACTGCTGTTACCCCAGTGGAGGGCTGCCCTGTCCTCTCATGGTGTCCACCAGGCACCAGGCACTGACTGCAGTGTCACCCTGGGCCCTCACTCCAAGGCTCTTCTGTGAAGAGGCCCCGCTCACTAGTCCTGGGTCTCCTGAAGCCCTGGAGGCAGCCCCTGCCATGCTGCAGAGCCAGCGGCAGACAGCAGCCCTGAGACCAGCATCCGAGTGTGAGCAGGGACCAGCTTGTGAAGGTCACGGGCACTTGTCTTCTGGTGGTGACACAGCTGTCTTGACACGTTGTCTTTGCAGCCAATTGCCTCTTTTCTCCCTTTGATCTGAGAGATAATCAAGTGTCAGGAGTCTCGTGGGCAAGCCGCTGTGGGGGACAGCGCAGGCAGCCAGTTTTCTCCATGAGAGACTCAGACCCCTGGGCTTGAGAAGCAGACCTGTCACTGACACAGAGCATGTCCAGGAAGAGGCAGGTGCCCAGTGAAGTAAACTGAACCCTGGTGAGCCAGACTTTTGTCCCTCTGGGGTGGCAGTGCACCTGGACATTTTTCCTCTTGGCCTGGGAGCAGGTGATTTTCTCCTCTTGACCCCACCTGCAGTATGCAGGGGAGGAGCAAGGGAACAGAGGCCACGGAATCCCCTGCAGCCACCAAGCAACACCACGTGGGCAGCCCTGTCAGGGGGAAGCCCCTCGGTCTGCCTGCTAGACCTTCACAGGTCTGCTAGGAACAGGGGCTGGACCCTGCGGAGGGTGTCTGTCCTCTGGGCTAAGCTCACCCTGGCAGTCTTTCTAGAAGACCCTGCAGGCAGTGGTCTCTGAAGCCCCACTTGTCTTCTCAAGTCTCTGCCAAGCTGTCTGCCGAGGAGCTCCCTTTCTGTTTGCCTCTGAAAAGCAGCTGCATGGCCCATCCCCGGACACGACCCCCCCCATGCTCACCCCCACCCCCGCTGCGCACTCCCCGCCTCTCCCCTCTCCCTAGATTAGGGACAGGCCTTTCCAAGAGCCGTGGGGAGCTTGGGGTGGCAATAAGCTGGCTTGGCTTCCAGGAGACCAAGGGGAGAATGGGTACCAGAGGGACCAGAAAGCCATGAGTGAATGTGCTGAGCCGGAAGCTTTCTCATGCTTAATTAGGAATTTGTTCTGCCATCTGTTGAAATGAGGCCAGGGGAGATCACAGGCCCTAGAGCTCTGCCGAGGAGCCGCCGGCCAGTTCCTCCGAGGCCTTTGCCCTGCCCTTCCCAGAAGTCCTCTCGCTCTGCCAAAGTAGGACTTAAAGAGTTAAATGGCCTTTTGAAACAGCTGCTTGTCTAGGGGAAGTGAAAGAATATGGATGACAAGTGCCAAGGTCCGTTCATTCTTAATGTGCCAAAATTAAGTTCTGGGGACACCAGATTGGTCACTGTGGGATCCCTGGACTGCAAAGACCTCTCAGTTCTCATGTGCAAGGAGGGTTTCTCTGTGCAGTCCCAGAAGTGAGACTTGTTCAGGCCTTAGGTGACCAGCCCCCTTGGTCCTGCAGTCTGCACCCCACAGGCAGCCACTTCAGGTCGGCCGAGGTTCCTGAGCGCGGGGCCCAGCTCCGGGGGCTGGTTTGCTGTGAGTGCTGCACCTACAGTTGTCACACTGCAGGCCTCACCTGCTTCCCTTGGCGTGGGTCAGACAGTGTCTCTCCCACCACGCACAGCAGACCAAGCGCCCTCCGCCAGGCTCCACGTCGGGGCCGTGGGGGTGAGGACTCTCCCAATCAGCAGCTGTGAAGACAAGTGGGATTGTGTAGCAGGTACTCATTAGCCCCGTGGCTGGCACCTGGTCAACACACAGATGCAAGCCACAGTGACTAGCGACACCCTTGTCATCTCAGCCAGCTTTCACACCTGAGAGTAGCCTCAGAGTTAATCCCCTCAGGGGCCAGTCATGGGTACAGGGACGAGACCTCAGCCTGGTCCAGAGAGAGCTGTAGTGCTTAGTGACCGAGCTGGGTGTCCACAGTGTAAGGCTTCTCCTCCCTGCACCCCAGCTGTGGTCCCCTGTGCAGTGGAGAGGAGGCCTTCCCTGCACCCCAAACCTCCACGCCAGCACCCTCAGGGAAGCGCAGCCTGAGGGCAGGGAGAAGCAGGCCCTTCCCCTGCTGGGCGAGGGTTTCTCTCCAGCATCCAGCTCACCGTCAGCAGCAGGTGGACAGGGACCCTGGAGAGGGAGCCACAGCACCATGCTTTGTCCCCACAGGCCCAGGGACCATGACCTTAGGGCCGGAGCCTCCAGCAGCTCGACTCACACCTGTGGTGGCCCCGCCCTGCATGCCCAGTGCTGCCCAGCAGGGAGTTCTGGGGCTGGAAGGGGCCACTGTGGCATGATTATTTCAGTCCCCTGCCTGCTTCCCCAGGCAGACGCCTCCCACAGGGGGACACAAGCAGCTGGCTCAGCTCAGGGCGTCCCACTTGGCGTTATTAAAAGTCAGATTCTTTCTAATAAAGGCTCTTGCCCTGGAATGCCGCCGCCCTGCTCAGGCCTGGGCTGTCGAGGACCCGGGCCTCCCTCCCCTCTGCTTGTGGATTCAGAGCAGATGCTCACAGTCTTCTGCTTTGTGTTCCCCTCAAAGTGGGTCAGACGCCGTCCTCGCCAGGCAGCCGCGGAGGAGCTGGAGTCGGCCTGCCCCCCACCACCCCCAGCAAGTGCCCCAGATTTGTTTTCCAAGCCAGAGGGAGAGGTGGGACTCTGTGGTGGTGGCAGGCAAGGCAGGAGACCCCCAGGAGGAGACCACCACCCTGCAACAGGGGTTTTCTGGTTTTTACCTGTCCCCTTGTTCACACCTGGACCCTGAGGGGTGGGAGGCATCTTCCCGTGGGACTGCTGTTATCTGTCGGCATCGGCAGCCAGGGGTCTCGTGAGCCAGGGCCATCTGCTGCCCACAGCTGCCAACTGGCATTTGAGTTCTTTTACGGCCATTCAACTGGTCCTTCTCAAGGGTCTGGGAAAGACCCTGCCTTCCAAAATCAAGGTGGCACATTTCTGTCCCCTGTCTCCTTCCCTCCCGCCAGCCCTCCTGTGTCCGTGCCCGCCTACCCTGTCATCTGCAGCCCTGCCTGCCCACCCACTTTGGGCCCCTCTTTGGGGCTCTCTGGAGCTGTTCAGGTCCAGCCTTCCCTCATTCCAGAAAAACCTTTTATATGTGTTTCATTTGGTCTTAATTTTATTGTTAGTTTTCTAGAAATTCTCTGCAAACCCAGAGGTCCATTTATAGGAGACCGTCCCTTTATAGGAGAGGCACCCACGGTTTCTGTCCTCTGGCTGTCAGGGCAGAGTGGACATGTCATTAGCCTTTGCTGGGGAGCAGCCAGCCATGTCCTCCACCCTTAGTCGGGAGGTGCCCGTGAAGGCCTCTGCTTCCGGCTACATCTGGTCTGAGCAGCTCTCATTGTCAGCAGCTTTGATCTGCATGTGGCCCAGGTATCTGTGAGTCCAGCCACTGGACGAGGATTCCTGTGGCTGACCTGGCAGTGGTGCAGGTGTGGCCTCTGTGGGGGCAGGGGCACCTCACCCACAGCTGTTTCTGCCCTGCTGCAATCTGGCAGCCGTCTGCACCTGCAGCGCGAGTGGGAGCCACCGCAGCCCGGTGCTCTGGGACTGTGTCAGGCTAGGGGAGCCCAGCGTCCTTGTCCCGATGTGGCCTCCTCCTCTTCCTTGCTCCCCTCTCTCTCCTTCCTGCTTTCTCTGCATCTTGCTGGCTGCTCAGGAGGGAAGGGCCGAGTGGCCTTCAGGGGAGGATGACGGTGCCTGAGACGTTGTTAGCCATGTCCAGGAAGGAGGTGAGCCAGCCGGCCCTGCTCTGCCTTCCCCGCGGTTCCACACTGGGCTTCGCAGGCCGCTTAGGAATGGAAAGTGGGGACTCTGTCACTGGGTACTCCCTGTGTGCCCCACGGTGGGGAGGGCTGGGGACAATACAGCCAGGACTCTTTGTTTCCGGCTGCAGACTTACTTGGTTGCTCCAGAGACTCACTGCCCCCCTGCCTCACTGCCACCCCTCCTGCCACAGGAGAGAGAAGGACTGCTCCCAGTCCCTCTGGGAGGACAGCAAGCACTATCCACCTAGTCCCGTAGCCGACTATGTCAGGGCTCTCTCTCCTGCCCCCGGAATGAGGAGAGAGCACAGGAGCTGGCCTGGCATAGGCAGGAGTCAGGGTAGCTTTAAATCGCGTCCTTTGAGCAGAAACCAAACTGAGCTTGGGGTGAGTCGTTACAGGCAAGGCCCCCAGAGAATGTCACACAGGCCCAAGGGAGCAATCTGACATAGGGGCCAGACTCACATCTGTGTGGGGCCAGAGAGAACTTCCAAGGGGACCAAGAATGGCCTGTCCTCTCAGGGCTCATACAGGAGCGCCATGGCCTGTGCCTAGGGAGAATGGCAATGGCCCAAAGGATGCACCCACTTGGGCACCAGCGAGAGCACCCATCCAGATGATAGTGAGGGATGCTTGGCTTTGTGTGGCCTCAGGAGTGCTGGGTAGGACGAGAAGGAACCAGGATCACCGGGGTTCATACAGCAAATCTGCACAGCCTGTCTGGGGCCCTGCTGGCCACCACCCCATCCCTGACCCCCAGACCCCAAAGGATTAGCTGACCCTGGTGCCAGTGACATATGTTCCTGGGGACTATTCTGACAGTAGCTCGACCTGACCCTGCAGGTGGGGTCATCAGTATAATCCCAGTCCTCTCCTTGGACAAGGAGAAGTGGGCGAGGACTCGGCACTGACAGGATGTCCCTACCTGCTGGGACTGGGCCAGGAAGTAAGGCTCTGCCGTCGTAGGAGGGACCCCACATTGGAGCGGTTGCTGCGGGCCTCACTCTGCCCATGCCGGCTCCCCTCCTCTCCTTGGCACCCCACCCCACGTCATCTCCGCTTTTAAAGGCAAGGAAACAGACCACCTCAGGATGCGGTCAGTGGCACAAGCAAGAGCTGAACCCAGCATAACCTGAAAACGCATTTGTTTGGAGAAAACAGCCTCCTTCCCTCTGGCCCTTCCAAGATGTGCAGCCTCCTGGGGCATCACTCACACCTCCCCCTGCCGGCCCCTGTCTCTTCCTGTCCCCTCTAATGTGGCTCTCTTTTTGAAGTTGGTTAGTATGATTATCTGGAGAGCAAATGCACAGCCACCTGCTTCCCTTTAGGGCTCCTGAGTGGGTCTCAGCGAGGGTTTTGTGGCCATGAAGGACAAAACCGGTGTCAAGTCTCCCCAGACCCAGCCTCTACCTGGGGCACCAGGGCCAGAGCTGGTGACGGGCACACACTGGCCCTTTGTTATCATTATCCCTGGCATGTTGATTCTCTGCTTGGAGAAGAAAGGGCTATCCCTCTGACAGACACCTTGATGGATGGCCTCCTCCTTGCATGGTCAGAGTTGGAGTGGGAGCCCGAATGGGACTTGGAGAATAGCCCAGTGTCTGGGGCGCTCCACCCCAGCCTCAGAAGCATCTGGGGTTGGAATCAGAGATCGGAGGGTTGAGGGGGCTGCTGTCCAGAAAATATCCCTGCCCAGAAAAGGCCCAGCTGTCACCGGCTTTAGGGGGCTTATGGCCACGGACACTGGGAGGAAGTTGGTTGGGTTCACCCCTGGCCCTTAGGGTCATGACTCCAAGTATTTATGCAAAGTTGTGCACCCTGGGGATAAAGGCAGAGGGCTACAGCATGTGGACATAGGTCCCTCGGGCCCACCACAGGTGTGTTCCTTATCCCTTTCGGGCCGCTGGAGGAGGGGAGCCAGGTGGCTGGGGTCAGGGTGGTTAGGCAGAGCCCCAGGTTCCCGAGAGGTTCTGTTCCAGCTCACATCCAGGCCCAGCCAGCACCTCCCTTCCACAGGGCAAGCCACCCACTGACACTTGAAGGGACTCAGAGCTTACTTGTCCTTTGGCCTTTCAAGAAGGATCAGTGCAGTGTCATAACCCCACCCCAGATCTTCAGTGTCCCCATGAGAATCAAGGCGGGTGACAGACTTAGAGCTGGGAAACTTGGGCTGAAAATGGGGGCTGAAGGCAGATGTCACAAATTCCCAAAAGATACGGCTGCACGGCCACACACAGCACAGAAGACCCACTGCCCAGCGGAAATGCATCATTGGCCACTTGGGAAATTTTTAATTTTTCGGTAACCACTTTAAAAACATAATCAGAGCCAGGCTCCGTGGTGCCACGGGAATCCCAGGAACTCAAGAGGCTGAAGCAGGAGGATCAAGGCAACTGAGTGAGACCCTGTGTCAAAAAGTGAATTTAAAATATACATATATAGAATCAATTTTGATAATGTATTTACTTCACCAAAACTCTGTCGGCATGTAATCAATATAAAACAATCACTAGTGGGTTTTGTTTTCTGTTTTGTTGGTTTGCAGCGGGGTCTCACTGTTGCTTAGGCTGTTCTGGAACTCCTGAGCTCAAGTGAGCTTGTTGGATCCCCCAAAAGTGAGCATCTATGCCCTGGGCCCCCCAACTTCAGACACCTGCTCATCCCCCATTTGGTCCCAGCAAGTCCACTATGAGGCCTCGACTTACTGGTGCTTCACCTGGTCAGCAAGATTGTGTTCTCCTTCCCCAGCCCCAGGGTGAGTCCAGGAGGTCGGGGACTGTTCAGAAAGGAGGGGTTCCAGAGAGACGTGGTGTTTGTTTATTCTCAGCCTCTTACAAGTCAGCATCCCCTTTGCCCCTTGGCAGCTGTTCAGAAGGATGTTGGCTGTCCTGTCCTCTCTGCCAAGGGGAGAGGCTCTGAGAACACCCCACGGGCCAGGCATCTTCCACAGAAACTTCTTTCTTTTGGGCGTGAGGGTTACACTGAACCCAGAGGTGCTCTACACCCCCAGCCCTTTTTATTATTTTGAGACAGGGACTTGCTAAGTTGCCAGATTTGCAATCCTCCTGCCTCAGCCTCCCGAGCCACTGGGATTACCAGCACAACTGCAGCACCTCTCTCTGGACAGCTTTGACTGACAGCGTGTTGAACGCTGTGAGAATGGATGTTGATAGGAAACTGACCACACAGGCAGGTCTCCAGCCTGCCGTGGTGCAAGCTGATGTCAGCGTGACCCACCAGCCTCTCCTCGGCTCCTCCCCATGCCCGTAACTGATGCACTTCTGCTGGGGGGTCAGAGGCCGCCCAGGCCTACAGGCAGGGCAGGTCAGGCTTGTGTAAATGTGGCCTTCACCCTCACCTCCCCAGGAAGGGAAAGGAGATGCCCTGTCCACGCTGGCTGCTCGCTGGCTCTCGGGCTCAGGATCTGTGCCTGTTTTTGACTCAGTTCCCGAGATCATGACTGGCCTGCTGCGCTGTCTTCCTCCCTCCCAGGGAGCTGGGGGGACAGCTGCGCCTCAAGGTGAATCAATAGGCAAGCCTGCTTGTAGGACGCAGAGGGGCCGTGAGAAGTCCGCGTGTACACCCCTCCAGGCAGAGTCGGGCTGGGAGCCTGGGAAGCTGAGTCCCTGTCACTGTCCTGCAAAGAGCTCCTCCTCTCCTAACCGAGAGCCAGAGTGGACTGTGGCAGCCACGCCCTGGAAGGTCCTTGCAGTCCCTTCTGATGGCCTGGCTCTCCTCTGTTAGGCCCACCAGGTGGCTTCCCACGGTGGACACTTCCCAACATAGGGTGTCATCCTCGTGCCCCAGCCCCTGTGGCCAGGGCCAGTTCCCTCTTTTGTTGTAATGGTCTTCTGTATCGTCCACCTGTCAGTGTCCTGTGCTACCCTCAGGTGACCAGAATAGTGCTGACACTCGGTGGACACTGAGTGTGTCTTTGATGGTGAGGGAGGGAGGCGCCGTCCTGCCTGAGCCTGGGGCTGCACAACCCACACAACTGTTTCTCCATGGGCTGCTGCTCCTCAGATGCCAGGGTCTCCTGGCCCCTCATCACTGCCCGACAGTCCTCATGCAACATGGTGTCAGTCCTCACTGCCTTCTCCCTCAGAGTCCTCCCTGGAGTGTGACTTCTGCTGTGGAATGCTCTGTAGCTGGCCTGTGAGAGGGCAGACAACCAGTGGGACTGGCCCTAACCCTGGGGCACAGCAAGCCCACTAGGGAAAATCCCCTGCTCGTTTGCTGGGGAAGTCCTGCACGTCCAGGTATCCTTCACTGCTCTCTCACCTCCACATCGTTCCATGGCCCCCACACAGTCCCAGAGGTGGGTGTAAGCTGGTGTGTCTTGGATGGCCAAGCCCTGGATGCTGGGCACTCAGAGCCGTGCTCCCCACTGTATCCTGACGGCCTGTCGCTCACGGCTGTCAATCTCGTTCACTTTGATTTATGAGCAGACCTAATGAGTTTGGGGAGCGGCTGTCTCCGGGGACGGGCCATCTATCTGGGAGGGAGCTGTTGAACTCTGCTCCTCCAGCAGCTGCAAGGGGTGGGGGACTAAGGGGTGTGGTCCCAGGGCAGCAGTTGGGCCTGTGCCCCTGGTCTCTGAGCCCCCGGCCCTCCACTTCCTTCCCTTCCCTCTTCTGTGTGTTGGGGTCACACAGGTTTCTTGTACACTTGCCTGTCTGGAAGCCAGGCCAGAAAGTGTCCCTTCTCTCCCACTCCCAGGAGACAGCCAGCACTGCCATGTGTCCCATGGTGGTGGGAGCCGGGGGCCTGCCTGTCCTGTCCTGGGGTTGGTGGGGGCTCACCCTCAGGCCTCGATGGCCACTTCCTCGGGAAGGCAGGTCCAAACCTGTCCTTGTCCTGGTGCGGCAGTGTGTGCCCTTCCTGTGGCTCCCTGGGCCGATAGGTAGGTGGGCCTCCTTGCCCTGCTCCAGGGCCCAGGTGCTGCCCAGCACGGGGCAGAGGGAGCCGCCTCTTCCTGGAGCTGGCGCCGGGTCTGCCCTCCCAGCACCAGCAGCACTTCCGCACGGCCTGGCAGAGCAAGGGGACTTTGGACAGAAAGAACTGTGCTGGGCATGACTAAGAGGACAGGAGGATGGCCCACTGTCCCCCAGGTGCTCGTCAGGGAGCCGCCACTCCATGAGCAGGCTCTTCCTAACACTCCAGCTCACGAGACCTCAGGCGGCTCCTCACTCCTGGACAGCAGACAGCAGCAGGCCCTCGATGGTAGATCTGGGCTTTGGATGAAGAAGATCAGGAGAACCAGGCGGGTGGCTGGTCTAGGCAGGCGCCTTATCGGAAGACCGCGAGACATGTCTTCTTGCCACCTAGAGCCACAGCTTCGGAGATGTCCTAGAAGTTCTAGAGAAGTCCTACGTCAAGGGCCGGGGCCTGTGGCTCAGCGGTAGAGCGCTTGCCTCCCACATGTGGCCCTGAGTTCGGTGCCCAGCACCACATAAAAATAAGAAAACGAAGTAAAGGTTTTGTCCATCTACAACTAAAAAATTAAAAGTCCTCCATCATCACTGACCTAAAGGTACAACCCCCCCTTCCCAGATGTCTGCTCTGGGGACCGCTGTTGGCGGGCGCGCCTCAGCGGGGGTGGCGGGGTGCACAGGTGCGAGCGAGCTCAGGCCAGTCCTGCCGTTTTGGAAACCTCAATAACTTGGTTTGTTCAAGAGAGAGAAAGCCCCCCGCTGGGCTCTCTAGTCAGCATCCCGAATAAGCAAGCCACTTTCCGCCTGCGTTTCCTACAGCTTCGTGGAGACCTGGTGCTGGGCAAGAAGGTGCGCAGAGAAGCCCCAGCTGGCATCCCGGCCAGAGAGCACTAATGGGGCTCACACTGGGCAGCTACATCTCTGCCTTCCTGCCCTCTGCCAGGACCTGGGGGCCAAGGCCCAGGTCAAGGAACAGACGGGATTTCTTTTGACTTCTTTCCAAATTCATGTCAGTCAGGGCCAGGGCCTGGAGCAGGTCCCCGTCACAGGTGGCACACTGAATGGCAGTGACAGGGCAGGATTGAGATCTCGCCGCCCCTTGGCCCTGCTCAACACCCTGCCCACAGCGGCACAGCTGTCAGCTGCAGCCTCCTGAACCACCAGCCCCGCCACCACGCAGCCTTGGCCCCAGCTGTACCCCACCCTGCTCTGCAGCTGGTGACCTTCCTGAGGCACAGGGCTGGCCCTGCTGGCTTTCTGAAGGCCCCCCATTCCTGCCCCAGCGTACCTGGGAGCAGGTCTTCCTCGCAGACCTCTGCCATTCACACCCCTCCTGCGCCCACCCCAGGAGTTTCTGGGATGAGCCAGACTGCCTGGGCCAAGACTTGAGGGAAGAACTAGGTCACTGCTTCCCCTTGACTGGCCAGGGCCGGGAAGATTTGTGACACCCTGGAGCGGCAGGCGTGGTGGGAAGGATCGGGCTGTGAGAGGCGGAAACAAATCATCTTCTTTATTGGCAATCTTCTCAGGCCTATTCCTGCACTCCCCTTCCCTCTGCCACCCCTCCTGGCCCCAACAGTGTCAGGCAGTTCTGATTAAAGTAATAGATGACCCCACCCCACTCCCCAGTGCATTGTGTGGGAAGACACTGGCCTGGCCTCCTCTGGGTCCCAGCAGAACAGCCTGTCCCCGGGAGGAGCCTGCGCCTCTGATGGGACTGGCTGTCAGGAGTGGCCAAGCGCCACACTGGCCTCTTCTCTCTCAGTCTCGCTTCACATTCACCCATGTCCCCATGGTTATCTGAGGGACCTGGGCGAGGCTAGAGGGGCTGTCAGGTCTGCTCTGAACAGGGACAGCAGGGGTTATAAACTTCAGACTGGAGACGGGGACACTGGTCGTCTCCGTGTTGTTAAGTAGCTAACAGGGCCAGTTCTAAATGATCCATAGAGCAGGTACAGAAGCCAGAGGGTTGCAGAAAGATCTAGAAGTCTCATCTTTTCAGAGTGCCAGGAACGCTCTCTGTTGATGGCTCAGTTCTTCCTGAACTCTGCTGTGTGCAGGTGGCTCTGCTGTGCCACCTCCAAGGCATTCAGGTGGCAGAGGACAGGCTGGTGAGCTGGTCTGCAGTGCCTCTGTATGAGGCAGCCCGGTCTTGGGCAGTGATAGAGGCCTGATTGCTCTAGTCAGGCAGGGTCACAGGTCTTCCTACTTCTGCGGCAAATCTTCTGTCCACTAGCTGGGCCACCAGGCCAGGAGGACAGAACCACAAGTCATTTGCCGCCAGCCTCGGTGCCAGCAGCTCAGGACTCAGTAGTCCCAGAGTTGCCCCCTGGTGCCATTTCTTCCCTAGTGTGACAGCTGGCCACTTCCCGCCTGCCGTAGGTGCTGGCTCCACGTCTGCACCCGGCATTCCTGCCTTTTTGCCCCAAGCCTGGGAGGACGCTTCCTTCCAAATGCTCTGTCCCTTCTGCCCTGCACTTGCCGTCGGCTCCCTAGGCGCACCCTTTAAACCAGAGAGGGCAAAGGAACAGGTGTGCTGCCAGCCTGCTACCTGCCAGGAAGGGGACAGGGCCACCCTGCTGATACCCTAGCATAGCACTGCTCTGAATCATAACCAGACACCCCCACACTGGGCAGAGGGGACAGGGTGTAGAGAGGGGCAGGTGGGGCATTCATAAGCTCTAGTAGCCATGTTGACCTGCTCCACAATGTGGCTTTGGGTCGCATGAATCTGAATTTAAAGGTTCTTTCTTGTGGGTTCTTTCTAGCCCCCCCACAGGTCCCCAGGCTACAGAGTCCCAGGTAGGGGACTGTCCCGTGCCGTGGCTCACTCCCATCTTGTCTTCCAGCTTTCGCCATCATGATTGTGCTGGCCTTGGTCCGCATCGGAAAGGGCCACGGAGAGGGGCACCCGCCCCTGGCCGACCCCTCAGGGCTCCGGAACCTGTTGGGGGTGTGCGTCTACTCCTTCATGTGCCAGCACTCCCTGCCGTCCCTCGTCACCCCCGTCTCCTCCAAGCGCTACCTCACACGACTGGTGTTCCTGGACTACGTGCTGATCCTGGCCTTCTATGGCCTCCTCTCCTTCACCGCCATCTTCTGCTTCCGTGGCGACAGCCTCATGGACATGTACACCCTCAACTTTGCGCGCTGCGACGTCGTGGGTCTGGCGGCCGTGCGCCTCTTCCTGGGCCTCTTCCCCGTCTTCACCATCAGCACCAACTTCCCCATCATCGCCGTGACTCTGCGCAACAACTGGAAGACGCTCTTCCACCGCGAGGGCGGCACGTACCCCTGGGTGGTAGACCGCGTGGTCTTCCCCACCATCACCCTGGTGCCACCCGTGCTGGTGGCCTTCTGCACACATGACCTGGAGTCCCTGGTGGGCATCACGGGGGCCTATGCAGGCACTGGCATCCAGTTCGTCATCCCTGCCTTCCTGGTGTACCACTGCCGCAAGGACACCCAGGTGACTTTCGGCTACGGGACCGTCAACAAGCACAGGTCCCCGTTCCACCACACCTTCTGGGTGGGCTTCGTGTTGCTCTGGGCCTTCTCCTGCTTCTTCTTCGTCACAGCCAACATTGTTCTCAGTGAGACCAAGCTCTGATGGCAGGGTGTGCCTGGTGACAAGACGGCCAGGGACCCCACCACGGCCTTGCCGCTGCAGAGCAAGATTTTTGTTGCCACCCAGGGCTTCATGGGCAGGAAGACAGGGGCGCTCAGAGGGGACCTCTGCATCTCCAACTGGGGGTCTCCTCCCGACCCAGGGCCCTATCTAGTCTGTGCTGGCCTGGTCCCCTGGAGCAGCTCCCTGCCGTGCCCTCCTGCCTAGGGCAGCACGCAGCTGCTCTCAGGTTTCAGGATGGTCCCAGTCACACTGCTGCCCCCTCCAGCTGTTGGAGGCAGGCTCCTCCCTCCATGTAGTAGCACATGCAGTGCTGGCACTGCTGCTATTTATACCAGACTCCGTGTCCCCTCCTCCACCCTCCCCAGCCCCTTCCTGCGTCCTTGCCTGTCTACCAGCAGCTGCTGTCCCTTCAGAGACAAGTCCCAGGCCCTGGTCCTCTAACCTGGCCTGCCTATGGCAGGCAGCACCCAACTCTCTGCCAGGCCTGAGAGTCGCTAAGTGCCGCTCCTAGTGACAAGAATGGGAAGTGCTAACTGGCACCAGGGTCCCCGAGCCAGAGCTGTGAGGGCCCTTGCTGTGGCCACCATCTCTGGGGCACTGCGCCAATGGCACATCCCTTCCCAGGGCACCTCGGCAGCCTAGAAGCTGGGTTTAAAGTCTTTCGCTTGTGCTTCCTGGTAGGGGCTCTTTGGCCCCTGACTACCCCCTGGAGCCCTCTGGGCCTCCTGCAGTATAGGGGGCTGCTGGAGGGTGCTGCCCACCACCACCCCCAAGGGCTTACCGCCCTGGGCATGAGGCGCGGAGAGGACTTCGTGGTTCCCACAGCGGACGGCCAGGCCAGCAGGCAGCAGCTGCCTTGCTCCAGTCCACACAAGGGTGCTCCCTCCAGAGTCTGGCCACGGGTGTTCAGCGTGGCGCTCCTCCTGCCCCTGAGTTCCGTGGGGTAGGAAGAGATACCTGCCCGTTCTTGTGGAAGGAGGCCAGGCTCCCAGCCACCTCTACCTAATCACGCCTGCACCTGCTGGGCAGGCCACCTTGGAAACAGATGACTCTGTTGAACTCTGCATTTTCAATGTGCCTTCTGCTTCAGGCCCTGGGGATCCTTCCTGACCCTGGCTTGTCCCCAGCCCTGGGCCTGGTCCCATTGTCCTAGAGCGCAGAGCAGCCTGCCAGGGAGCTGCCTCTCTGGGGAATGGGGAACTCAGGCCCCTACCCCGCCCTCTTGATCTCAGTGCCTTGCTTAGCCCTTGTGAAGGAACCTTCACCACCTCCTCCTCTGTGTGTGTGTCGCTCTCTGACGTTTGACGGTACACTCTGGGGCCCAGGGAATGTGGGTCTGCAGGCAGCACCGCTCTGCTTCTGGCCCTGGCACCCCTGCCCCTGAGAACCCCTGAGTCATAAATTGGCCTCACTCTGCTTTCTCGCCACTGTCACATGTGGGCAGTTCTTGCACCTGCCCCCATAAGCCATCATCTTCCATCCATGTGAAAAACATCTGCTCCTCCCCACCTGCTATGGTGGTATCTTCCCAGGAGACCCTGCCCTGAGGCGGGCCAAGCCAGCTGGCGCCAGGGTGGTAAGGCCACGTATAAGGAAGAGCTGCCCATGCCCTGTGCTAGGCCCTCCCTGAAGCTGCCTGCTGTTTGCTGAGAACTCAATTAAAACATCTGTACTTACCTTCTCCAATTACACTCCCTCTTGCTTAAGGACAAAGCAAATTAAATCATCCTGCTGCCCCCGGGCTCCAAACCAAATTTTGGAAGCAAATTTATTAGCATCATAAAGCCCAGGTTGATTTATGTGACAATCTGGAGCCACACACAGCAGTGGAGTCTGGTGGCTGCATTCCCCTCCTCCTCTGAGCCCCAGCTGCCCCAGCCCTGGAGGGAATTGACCTGAAGTGACTGGGAGTCACAGATGCCGCGCAGGGACCCTCCCCACTAACTGGTTGCTCTGCACCTTCATCTCCACCTGCCACTTGCCTTGGGAGAAGTCAGATGAGGTCACCTTTCTCTCCACTTATGGCTGGGTGGATTCAGGACAAGGGATGAAAGACCCTAGCAGCTAGACATCCCGAAGTGATGCTGCTCACCACGTGCATCAAGCACAATTGTGAGTTTTTATATCAATGTTTGAAGCAAGTTGGGTCATAGTTTCCGTTTGCAGAGGGGCTCTAGGGGTCATTGGTGAGGAGAACAGGGATGCCAGCTGGATGTCAGCCTGGCACAAGATACAAGTGTCGTTGTGGCAGTTTTAAACACAGCAGCCTCTACCTGTCTCATCCACCCAGAGCAGCCCCAAGGGCAAGTCAGGTCAAGGTGGGAGAAGACAATCTTTGCTTGTTCCCTGCCAAGGCGCCAGGCCCACCTGAGCACTGGCGCCTGCTGCCAGCCCTCTGGCTGTTCCTCACCTGAGGCCAGAGAGGCGGCTGTGGGCTTGTAGATGGGGCAGATGGCAGGTGACAGGCTGAGGCACTGCTGAGTTGTGGAAGGTAGCAGTGGGCCCCAGTCCAGGCCCCAGGCCACACATCTGTGCTCACCACATGGGGCCAGGAGCAGCCCTGGCAACAGGCTGACACCAGAGTGGTGAGGAGCAACCAGGCAGCCAGCAGAGGGGAAGTGGCAGCTGTGCCAGGCCCCGGGGAGTAGAAAGCTGAGATTTCAGCCCGCTCAGGGGTCAGAGGCCCTAGCAAGGCTGACTCATGCCAAGGGCCACTGAAAATCTGGCCCTTAGACCAAGATCCAGAGCTACAGGAGAACCCTGCCACCCCTCTTCCCTGGGGGCTGGGGCTGGCAGTGTCAACCTCATACTGGAGAAAGGGAGAAGTGACCTGTATAGAGGGCCTGCCATGTGTCTGTCACAGTGCTAAGTACTTCTTCGAGCCTCCTCTGCCAAGTGGGGTAACTACCTATATGACTGATGGGTCGTGGAAAATTAAGGACTGAGCCCAGAACCTGCCACAGAAGTGCTCAATAAAGCTGCTGTTTACTGATGCCCAGTTACCTCCCTTGTCACTCACCAGCCGTAACTGCACTCACAGCCCAAGACCTGGGACTCAAATTTAAGACTTCAGGTATCTAATTGGTTTCATAGCCTTCTAAAGAGATGGTGGCGTGTGATGGCCGTTGCCTGCAGTACACAGTCAGGAAACGATTCTTCAGGGTCTGGAGGACTTGAGGGGAGGAAAGGATTGGCTCTGGTTCCCCAGTCCTCTGGGAGACCTGCACACCTCCCCTTTCCAAGAGCCAGGCTGGCAAGGCTGGAGGGGCCTGGTCTGGGATATCATGCCCACCCTTTTGTGAACTTTGTCCCCCACCCTGGGGGTAGATGTGAGCACTGGGCTAAAGACAAGGGAAATACAGCCAGGACAACTGCAGGAGGAAAGCAGGTCAGACAGAATTCCCTGTGACTGTGGCTGGGCCTCTCTCTTCCTGGGTCCCACCAAACAGAAAAGCAGCTTTGGTGTGTGGCTCATGGGGCCCTGGTTTAGGATGCTTTCCCATCCAAGGCCTTGCTTCCTCCCTTTCCCACCCCCAGCCTTTCTGCCTCCACTTGGAGAGGAAGGACACCAGCCCTGAACCACATCCCCTTCCCAGGGACTGTGTCCCCCACTCATGTTCCTAGATGGCAGCCAGTGCTGGCCCGGCGAGCAGGAGCGGCCCCTCCTCCCAGCCAACAGCAGGCTCGGCTCCACAGTTGGCTCTTAATTATCTTTCCAGTCCTTGATTATTAATGATCTTGGGCAATGAGCAGAGCAGCCCGGCCTCGCCCTGTCCCTGGCCCCACTGCCACAGTCTCCCCCAGGGCTGCACCAAATCCTGACTCAGGGAGAATGTAGGGTCCCACTCAGGGATTGGTAGCCTACTGTTAACCCTCTCACTACCGCGGCTGTGGCCAAGGTCAAGCTCCTTCCAGAGCACTCACCTAGACTCACACCCCCTACCTGTCTGATTCTGGCTCCAGCCCAAGACCATCCATAGGGCAGAAAAGGTGAACTTGGCCGTAATGTAGGAGGGCCACCTATTCTTGGGGTGGTCAGACTCTAGCCACAAATGGAGATGTATCCCACCCTACTGTATCTCAACTGCTCCCACCTCTAAAACCAAACCAAAAGGTCAATTCTCATGGCCTCTACCCAGGCCTCTCTTTGGAGACTGAAGAGGGAACCCTGCTTCCTTGGCACCAGCTGGGACATCACGCCAAACCTTTTGAGAACTTTGTCCCCCACCCTACCTGGCTCCCCAGGAAGGGCACTGGGCAGAGAGAAAGGGAGCCAGGCAAGTCTGTGCCTCTTTTCATGTGGACAAATCTGCTTGGCCTCCACCCAACCTGTTAAGGACAATCAGGAAAGGGTTTGACAGAATTGATAGTGCCTACCATGTTTGTGGAACAAATGGAAGGAGGATTCCTTGCTCGCTTCAGTCATTGAGGTAAATGTAGTTGCAGATGTGAAAACACCAAAGACTATAACAAGAGCCATCTTTTCACATGGCCCAGGGCAAATGGTGTGACAGAGAAAGGAGGTCAGCTGAGAACCCCAGGGGGAGGATGAGCGGATGGAACAGTGGGCAAATTCTCCCACCTGAGAAGTCCTGGCACCTGGAAGACTGAGCCTCACCTGGCCCTGGATGCCAGCCAGGCCAGGCTTCAGAGCCCACAGAGCCCATGTAGCCAGCCAAGGGCCAGGCAAGCCTGGCAGGCTCCCAACAGACCTTCCGCTGTCTTCCCACCCTGACACTGTCAGGCTCCCAGGTGGTCCCTGTCTTGGCGAGACACCTGCAGTCCCTGGTCTGGGCCTCCCTTCTCAAGGAGACTGAAGACTGAATTCCATTCATCACCACCAGCGCCCCCATGCTGATCACATCTGGCACCAGGGTAGATTGAGTTGGCACTGAATACCAAGTGGCTTCTATGACCTGGAGCCCATCCCTCAGCCTCACCTTCTCCCCACATCCTCCCCAGACACCCCTAAGACTCCCCCAGGGTAAGCCACCCACTTGCTCCCAGAAGATGCCCTGTCAAGACTGAATATCTGGATATTCCCATGATGCTCCTGTTGCCGACAGGTTGTGATGCCCCTTTCAGGATGCAGAATGAGCAGCCAGGCGCAGTGAGTTGTAAGAGGTTGGTTTAATGTCTCCGTACTTAGAAACTCCAGTCAGGTGGAGCAAGGAGCAGGATGGTCCTGCCCCACCCCCAGGTCTAGCCTCCGTGCTCTCACGCCAAGGCCACAGCAGCCACGACCAGGGCCAGACTAACACCAGGGCAGAGACACCCTCAATGGCCCTGCTCCCTGTGACACATGCTGGATGGATGGGGCTTTGCGTGATGAGGACACAGCCAAAGCCTGCCGAGGTCACTGAGCTGGCCATGGAAGAATCATCTGCCACTGGGGCCCCTGGCCAGCATATGGTTGCAGAAGCCAGGAAAGCCCAAGGCTGCCTGTCCCTATCCCTGACAGTGCCAGGCAGAGAATCCAGCCCAACAGGAACCAGAACTACCGCACCTCACACCTCTGACTCCAGGCTTGAGATCCGCCTCCAGGTGCAGGGTCTTCGGGAGCCTTTGGTCCCACAGCCTCCCCTGCTGACCTCTTCCAGCACCCCACTGTCCCTGTAACCCGTGCTCAGTCCCAAGGTCCTGCCCCTGTGCACTGGAGGCCCCCAGGACCCAGGAAGCCAAGGGCCATGACTGGCGCAGGGTGGAAAATGAGGGCAGACAGCCCCCCAGCAAAATGGCAGGTGGGCATGGGCGTGCAGGCAGACGTGCTGTCTGGGCTGCCAGGCGAGGACCCCTGCTGGCACGCCCTGCCTGCAGGCCTCCGGGTAGGAGGGCAGCCGCATCGACTGTGCCTGCGCCAAGTGCCTGCAGGCCGGCCAGCTGTTGGGGCAGGAGCAAGTGTGGCCTGCGTACCTGGCAGGCAGCAAGCCAGGCCGAGTGAAGGCCTCGGCCACCGAGCTGGGCAGAGAAGCGTGGCGCGGGCGTGGGTTCCGGGCCCAGGCCGCACGCAGCAGGGCTTCCCGCTGGGCCAGATGCTCTGGCCCCAGCAGCGGCAGGTCGTCCGGCTCCGGGGGCTCCGGGAAGAGAGGGAGGAAGGGGCGTCCGGACCGGTCGGCTCGGGGGAAGGAGCTGTAGTGACAGTGCGCAGGGGACAGGGGGCGCTCTGAGAGCGCGCACCGCTCGGAAGCCGAGAGGTGCCGCCCGTGGGGCCCGGCGCAGAGCCGCCACCGCGCCTCCCAGGCAGGCGGGTTCGAGGCCCGGGAGACGCCGAGCAGAGGCGGCCGGGGCGTCGGCGGCCGGCCGGAGGGCTGCGGGGCCCTGCGGACCAGCGCGGCACGGCCCCCGCCCGGCGGCCCCCAGCCCCTGGGGTTGGGCTCGGGGGGCGGGCCGGGGGCCTGCGGTCGCGGGCCGGGCCCGGGGCAGGCGGGCGGGGGCGCGTGGCGGCTGCTGCCCCAGCTCTCGATGGTGCGCGTGGCGCGGTCCAGGGAGCTGCTCACGCCCGCCGTGGTCACCATGTCGCGCGCCGCCTGCAGCATCTTGAGCACACTGGCCTGGGCCGAGCCGGCCGTGAGGTCTGGGCTGGGCGGCCGTGCGGGGCTGGCCAGGCTCTGCACCCCACTGAAGCAGCTGTAGATGCCCTGGATAGGAGGAAAGGCAGGCTGTGAACGGCGCCCTCCCCTCCGTGAAGAGCCTCCACTGTCCTTGCCCTGCCCCAAGCATGATGGCCTTCAAGTCCCCGGAAGCAACCGTTTGTTAGGCGTCCCCTATGTGCCAGGCTCTGTGCTGCTTTTCAGATGAATTTGACGTCTGAACCTCCAGAAGCCAATTCTAATCAATCACACTATCTCGTAAATGGCGCTGGAGGGTTCCAACCCCAGTGGTGCTGGCAAGCCAGCCACCTCCCAGGACCTTGGTTTGCACATCTGTAAATGGGGCCATGGCCAGCTCTGACTTAACTGGTTAGTTAGTACCCCAGGCACCTACCCTGCTGAAAGCCAGCAGAAAGTCCAGCTGGGATGTGTTGGGCACTGAGTGACGCAGCTTCCAGTAGACCAGGTGCTCCCAGGCGAAGACCAGGAGGGCCAGCCCCATGGCCACCAGCAGCATGTAGAAGACCCCAGCCATATTGTCAATGTCCAGCTTGCTGCTCATCACTTCATTCTTCTCATTGTGGCAGATCCCCGAGAGCCATACTGTCTCCAGTTTCTGGGTCTCTCCTAGGGAAGAGGGTGTACCTGACTCAGGAGCCAATCATAATGGACCCACTAACAACACTCAACCCGTGCCTGGATGGAGGAGGGGTCTGGGGACAGGGTACCACCCTTTATTTCTCAAGTGGGACCACTCAAGTGAGATGGGGGCAGTGTCAGCCAAAACAAAGGAAAGCAAAGCAGAAGCTGTGGGCCACCTGCTCACCCCCAGCAAAGACCACCCACGTGCCCAGGAAAGGCTTGTTGATTGGGTCAAGTTTAGCACCCCTTCATTTGTTGTTCACTCGTCATTGTACACTTTACCCTCTGCACACTGAGCATGGAGCTGGGCCCCTTGGAGACCACAAGCACCACATAATAACGAGAGCATTACTTAATCAGGATGGGGCTCCTCTCAATACTCCCTGGGGTTAGGGCGGGCACATGTGAACCCCTGTTCCCAGAGCTAGCCTAGCCCTGGTTCTGGACTACCCCAGGTAATCTCAAGATGGAAATGTGGAGGCCAAACTGCAAAGGAGGTGCTCATCTGGGAAAAATCATGGGAGGGGTCCTGGAGAAAGAGAAAGTTCAGCCACCCGCAACCCCCTGTGTGGCCCAAATGCCTTCCTTATCATCCCTGCCCTTTGGGGGACTCCCCAGTTCTGGTTCTTGCTCCTTCCTACAAGCCCATCCCTTCTCCAGGTCTTCATGCAGCGCTCCTAATACCTGCTCCCCTGCTGCCCCAACCTCACCCCCAGAGCCTCTTCCTTCCCATAGGCTGTGGGCACACAAAGTGGTAGTAGAGATACCCTGGGACCACCCCAGCCCCCAGCAATGGCAGCACCCACCATCCCCCAGGAACTGCAGGAGTGCCAGGTCTATGGCCCGCTTCCAGTGGGAGTCCTTCTGCATGGCGATACCGTAGCCAGTGGTAGCAAAGACTTTGCCAGATCCAATGGTGACCAGCTTGCAGCCTTCATCCTTGCCCGCCATGTAGTTGAGGACAGCGGCATCATAGATGAAGGCGTCCAACTTCCTGGGGATAAGCTGAGCCCTCAGGGCCAGGGACCATACAGGTGGGACAGGGCATTGACCTGGGGCCTGGCGGGGGTCTGAACACCTGAGATTGTTGGGTACCACCAGTGAGGACAGGTGGGCAGAGTCTTCTCTGTTGCCTTTGCAAGGACCACTCCCACCTTCCTCCTCAGAGAAGCCCGGGAACTGTGTCCCCAGAGGACATTCCCCTTCCCCTGCCCAACCTCTACATCTCTAAGACCCAGCGACAGACAATCACCACCATGTCAGGCCAAGGCTGAACTCTGCTCAGCAACACAGCTGTGTGTCTGGAACATGGTGGGCATCCATTTCCATTCCAGCTCTGCTCTGCCCCATACCCTTTCCCAGAAGCCCTGCGGGATAACCTAGCCCCACTGTTCCCACCTTGGGTCTCTCAGGAAGGGATGGAGCTAAGACTGGTCACTGGGGAGACATGTGGCTGGCGACAGAGGGTGAGTGCAGGGCTGGGGACCCATGGGGACCCACCCCATCTTGAGGCTGGTGAGCGCATCCTCCACTGATCGCTGGTTGAACTTGACCATGTGGGTGTGCATGTCCCGGTAGTTGCTGCGGATGTTCCGCTCTGTGCTGCCATTGGGCACTGTGCCAAAGCGGAAGGGCGGGTACTGATCCTGAGGCCTCTGAAACTGCAGGTGGAGGACAGCAGCCATCTCTACCACTTCATCCAACGTCCCAGGCACCAGAGCCCCAAATGCCAGCCCCAGAGCCCAGCTGCATAGCTGGACTTGCATAGTCAGAGCAGAAGGACCTGAGACACAGTCCAGGCTGCGTGTATATTTTACAAATGGAGAATCTGAGGCCCAAGATGGGGTGAGACTTACCCAAAGCCATTCAACCGCTGGACTTGAGTGGTCACTGCCCATTTCCACCCCCTCACTACCCCACATCGTCCTTCTCTGGCCTCCAGTTCAAATTCCCCACACTCTGATCATCCTATATTCGCCCTCCCAAGGCCTGTCCCCACCACCACCTCCCCTGGCCGTGGCCCCAGAACCTTTTTGTCACTGAGGCCTGACACAGTGTCGATGTACTGCTCCTGGATCATGAAGGCGGCCAGGTTTGCAGTGTAGCTGGCGAGGAAGATGACGGCGAAGAAGGCCCACACCAGGACCATGATCTTGCTGGTGGTGCCCCGGGGGTTCTCGATGGGCACCGAGTTGTTGAACACCAGGGCCCACAGCAGCCACACAGACTTGCCGATGGTGAAGGATGGGCCCCCGGGCTCTGGGGAGGAGGGTGGATGCTGAGACTCTTCTTGCCCACCACCAAAGGGCTTCTGTCTCAGCCCCAGCCTGGACCCCATCACTGCCCACCCCCTGCCCCCAGGCCCAGGCAACAGACAGCTTACTTTTGCCCTTGGTGAGGTTCTGGTTATAGCTGACGGGGCTGAAGTACTCGAACATGAAGACAGTGATGGCCACCACGGTGAGACACATGACAAACATCATCACCCACACTGCGGGGCTGTAGGGCTCTGGAGACAGAGGGAGATGACTCAGACCTCAGAACTGCCTCCCTCAGCCCCCACCTAGTGGAGATTGGTGGGTCCATCTGGTCAAAGCAGGGGCCCACCATCCCTGTGGATGGAGCCAAGGTGACCTCTAACCCTCTGAGCAGCAGAGTCGCAGGAGAGACCCCCAAGGGAGGTCAGTCTCTCCCTTCCCTCTGTCCCTACAAGCACACATCGCCCACCCTCAGGAGCCTTCCTTTGGCCTCACGTCCCCTGCAGGAATGACCTGGCCTTTCTACCTGGAATCAAAGTCTCCAAGGCCAATTCCCAATCCTCATTCTACTGACATGGAAACCAAGGCTCAGGGCACTGGAGGGAAGGACCCAGGTCTACGCCTCCTTGAAAAGCAATCGTTACCACCAAGAGGTCCTGCTCTTTTGCCATGAAGACACCTCTAGGAAGTCAGATTTTTTCTCCCTGTGGCTAAGGAACCCACTCAGAGGGGTTCAGTGACTTGCCTAAGACCACCCAGCAGGAAGGACAGAGCTGGGACTTCACTCCTGCTTAGGAGTGAGCTGGGACCTCACTCCTGCTCCTTGGGACAGCTCTCAGCCCCTCCTCAGCATCCTGCCTGTCCTCACAGTTCTCTGTGCCACTTAGCACTGCCAGTCCCATCTGACTCCTAACTGGACACTCAGGAAGGCAAGAACCAGGCTGTATCCTGGGCACCTAGTGGGACCTGGCACAAAGGGGTGCCTCCCAGTGAGAAGTTAGCATCTCTTCCCACTCCCCCGAGGCCATGGTTCCCTGTCCCTCACAGTGGCACATCATCTACCCCTTCTCCCTACCCCCACCCTCAGCGTTGATGTCCCTTCCAGCTGCCCAAATGTCTCATCTCACCCATGACACTCACCCCATGGGCCCTTCCGCCCCAGAGCCACCCCTGCCCGCCCGAGCCTCACCCAGGAAGGCCGAGGGGGAGACGGTGCCATTGCTGCGAGCCACCATCACACTGATGCCCGTCTCCACGAAGGGCACAGAGAAGTCCACGATCTCCGAGCGCTCCTCATTGATGGTGAGGGAGCCGATGGCCATGTCTGCTCGCTTGTAGTACACCTGGGGCCACGAGGGGACTGAAGAAGGGGCTCCCGAGAGCTGGAGCATGCTCCCCAGTCCCCGCCTGGTACCCCTTAGGGCCCCCACCAGTGGACTCCTGTGTTCCCACCTGGGGTCCCCAGGGCTCAACCTTCAGTGATGGCCACACACATTATTGTGACAACCGGAGGTGGCTGAGAGCTGCACGGAGCCTGGCCGTATGTAGGTGGGTGGGCCCAGGGTGGGGCTGGGGCCAGCCTACCTCCCCAATCATGCCGTTCCACACTCCGCGCACCCTCTTGCCGTGCTTGCCATTGGTCACCAGGTACAGGTCGTAGGAGAACTTGACCACCTTGGCTAGCTTCTTGAGGATATCGATGCAGAAGCCCTTGCAGCAGAGCTTGGTGTATGGGTCTGCGTCACCGCTGCTGCAGCCGCCACCGCAAGAAACCACCAGGAGTCAGCACCCCACCTGGGCTGCAGACCCTCCCCACACCCAGGCATAAGGCATGCAACCGCTGACCCTCCAGTGTTGGCCCCCAGCTCACACCAGACCTGAAGGTGTGGTTGCTTTGCCTGCGGCAGGGCACAGTGTTGGGTACACATCCCCCGGTGCCAGGGTCAGGGCTCTCCACAATGACAAAGGGCCGCTCTTCCAGGGTGGCCACTGTCAGGTGCCGGCTGTCCACCACAGGCTGCAGGGAGGCACTATAGCGAGGCCATACGGGGTACTTCATGTAGAGGACTCCATGATCCCAGCGCCCCACCTGCGGAGGACCACCAGCCTCAGTCCAGGACCTTCAGCCCCCTACCCTCACCCTCTAGGTGCCCATCCGAGTGCAGCCTCCCAGGGCCAAGAATGCCCCTTTTCTAGGGGCATTTGGGGCAGACAGAGGCAGGGCTGGGGCAGAGGCATTTGGAGAACAGGAGACACAGAACCAGGGGCCAAGCATGGGCCAGAGGCTGGCTCCCCAGCCTCCCCCAGCCCTGGTCCCTGTGCTGCTGCCACCCAGGCACCCTCCTCAGGCCCTGTGCCCCTGCCTCACAATGCTCAGTCCCCTTCTCCTCCTCAGCTGACACTCCAGGACTTTCACACATATCCTACCACCCCATCCTACTTCCTCAGTCATATCACTTTAAAACGCCCTTCTGCCTGTACCAGGCTAGACCCCTCCTGGTGGGCTTCTGCCCAACCCTCTGCGGCCCACCTCCCAGTCCTGTATTCCCTAGTTTCCTCCTTCGAAGGCAGAACTAGTCCTGCTCCTCCTGTCACTGCCATCCTGGTTTGCACATGGCTCTACTCAGCATGGACGACTCTGTATTCTATTTGTTTCCACATCTGTCTGGCGGGCACACACGTAGGTTAATCCCCTGGGGCGGGACTGTGTGATAAAATTGCTTGATACGCTTTGTAGTGGAGGGAAGCCAGCATGTCATGGAGCCCAGAGCAGGGTCTGGGGGACCTGGAAGGTTTCCTAGGGTAGGAGGTCCCAGCTGAGACCAGAAGGATGAGGGGCTATGGAAGGACAGAAGAGACTTTGCTCAGCTGTGGGCTTGACTGGGGCTGGGCTCTCAAGATGAGAAAAGACCAAGGGTCCCTGGGCTCACCCCCTTCTCACCATCTCCCAGAGGCGGTGCCGGTTCAGGGCAATCACAACCATGGTGGGCTGGACCAGGTACCCACCAGGGCTGAAGGAGAAGTCTCGGCCCTCCCAGGTGACATTCAGTAAGTGCCTGTAACAGGGGAGAGGTGTCAGGCTGTCCCCATCCCCCAAGCCTATGGCTCTGCCCAACCCATCCACCGTCCCATTCCTGTTTCACCACCCAATAGAAGACATTTAGACTTGTTGTGTGATTGTTTTGTGTGTGGTTTGGGGGGGTTGCTTGTTTGTTTTGGAGGGTTGTTTTCTTTAGTATTTGGGGTTGAACAAACCAAAGGGTGTTTTACTACTGAACTGCATCCCCAGTCCTTTTTTAATTTTTTTTTTTAATTTTGAAGTCAGGGTCTCGCTAGGTTGCCCAGGCTGACCTCAAACTTGCCAGCCTCCCCTGAGTCTTGTATGTGGGCCTCCCCAGCAGAGGAGATGGCAGACGTGTGCCACACTGCTCTGCTTGCTCTGAACTGTTCCATTTTCCTGTAACACCTCGCCACGCCCTGACACCTGCTGTTTTCTCAGATGAGGACCCAGAGAAGCCAGGTAACTTGGCCCTAGGGCACACAGTTATGGGAGATAGAACCAGTGGGCCCAAGCTCACTGCCACCCAGGTTCCCTGAAGTGCCCCACCCCTCACCCCCATGCCTGGGCAGGTGCCCACCTGTAGAAGGCTTCCCGGGCAGGGCTGACAGGTCCAGGGTGGCTGCGACAGTCCCCAGCAGGTGCGGGCAGGGCGCCGTGATGGCGCAAGTAGCTGTGGGCACCCAGGGCCAGGATGGCAACGCCGTCGCGGACCTTCTGGCGCAGGCTGAGGCGCCAGCTCTCGGTGACCACGCTGATGAGGCCCACAGGGAAGGCAGCAGGGGGCGCGTCGGTGCTGCCCAGTGCCAGGTTGGGCACCAGCCACACGTGGCCGGGCCCCACCAGGCCGGCCTGCGCCGCCTCGGCAAAGAGCACCTCTGCCTCCTCGCGCGAACAGTATGCCACCAGCACCGGCGCGTCGAGCTGGCGCAGCAGGCGCTGGGTGCGTGCGCGTGGCCCTCCGGGGCCCAGCTCCAGCGTGAGCACCTCGAGCAGCCGCCAGCTCAGGTAGCTGGCGTCGGCGACGGCGCGCACGCCCTCGAGGAAGAGCGCGTGGCCGGGGTGCAGGCTGGTGATGACAGCGAACGCGCTCCAGTCGTACTCCTCCAGCACCTTGAAGAGCACCTGGAGCTGCTGCTCCAGCGACACGCCCAGCTGCAGGAAGGCGGAGCCCGGCTCCTGGGGGGCGGGGGGCGGGGCCTGAGCCGGGGCGGGGCGGGCTGAGCCCCGCCTCGCGCCTCTTTCCCCACCCACTCTGGCCCCTCCAGCGCCTCCTGCGCACAGCGGCTCCCTCCCTCCCTCCCTCCCTCCTTCAAGCTCCAAGTGGCTCCTAACCCCTCTGTCCCCTGGGTCAACTGGGGAGCTTTGTGAAACACGCAGGCCTAGGGCCCCCACCTGACCACGCTGGACCACACACCGGCAGCATCAGCACCACCTGGGAGCTTGTTAGAAATGCAGATTCTCGGGCCGCACCCCACTCCGACTGGATCAGAATCTCTGGGGACGCCGCCTGGAATCTGTATGTTTAACAGGCTCTTCCGGTTTTTCTCGAGCCCGCTCTTGTGAGAAGCGCTGCCCCAGAACAACTGAATCCGAATCTCAAAGGTGCGACGCTGAGCATCTGTGGTTTTTTGCAAGCACTGCGAGGGCTGAGAACCACCATCCTGAGAGCTGCTGCCGCGGACCAGAGATAACTGGGACAGCACCGTCCTCCCGGGAGCCAAAACGTTCCTACTCCCCCTACCTCTGCCATCAGGAAAGCCCAAGGCCCTGGAGGCTGGCCGCCTGGGCTAGTGCAGCACCCTCCTAACAGGTAGTCTCTCTCTTGGGCACTGTAGGCCCTCGGAGATTTCAGCACACTGCCACAGTGCCAATATTTTTTAAAAAACAAACGGGAAACTACAGGCCAAGCAACCCAGTTTTTCCCCCAGACTTGCAATTAAAAGGGAGAGGGAGAGATGAAGGAGGAGCCTAGACGTTGAGATTTAGAAGCCATATCCACCAGTCCCCATGTGTGAACCCAATTTGGCTTCTGATTCAAGCAGACTGACTTAAAAATAAACATTTATGACATTTATGAGACAATGGGGAGGTGTGAACACTGGCTGGATATTTGGTGATGTTAAGGAACTTTTATTAATTTTTAGACATGATGATGTATGGCAGTTTTATTTTTTTAGAGCCATTATCTGCTAGAGATACAAACCAAAATGCTTATAGATGGAATCATAAGATGTCTGGGCGTTGCTTCACTTTAACCCAGAAGAGAGAGAGTGGTTGGGAGAGAGTCTGGGGTGGGTTGGCCAAGGTGGGTGAGAGGTAAATGGGGAGTCATTAGACTCATGCGTATACTCAGAATTCTCCATAATATAAAACGAACGCAAATCAGATCAGCCTCTTCCCTCAGCACCTTTGGAGGCCCAATACAGTGGGCCAAATGCCAGCCCCTGTGACCTGGACCCCTCTTCCTCCAGGCTTCTCTCGGCTCCTCCAAAGCTCCGAGCTTGACCTCTGCTCCTGCGACCAACTCCCTCTCAGCCTCCAGGTCTCAGTGTGGACATCACTCTTTAAGGGACCTTCCCTGGCCAATACTGTTCAAACAGGGACCTCCTGAGCATCCCTTCCCTTACAGTATCCCATGTTTTTTCTCCAGAACGCTGGCCCTAGTAGGGACTGCAGATGCATGTGTGCTTACATGTTCTCCCCAGGAAACTGCGAGGACAGCGCATTTGTGAGGGCAGCATTGGTTCTCCTTCCCCCATGCCTGGACAGTGACCTGTCCCTGGAATGCTATCTCCTGAGGGTAACTTCAATTGCCCAGTGGGGCACTTCCTCAGATCCCATCCCCGGTTGGTCCCTGCCCCCCACCCCCCCATCTGGAGCCAGACAGGGGAGGGCTGAGAGGCAGGCAGCCAACCAGACAGGGCAGCCACTGCCCACCCTCATCCAGACACAAATGGGACAGCAGCCCAGAAAGTTGATCCTCTGGAACGTGGAGTCTCCCGACTCCCTCAAGTCACCTCCTTGCCAACCCCATCCAGTCCCAGCCTCCAGGACTTTCCCCTTCCCACTCCAGATTCAGCCCTGGTCCCCAGTCCCATGCTGGAAGGGAGGAAGGCACAAGCGATCAGACAGCACCTTGGGGGTGAGGACCACAGTGGAGCCCCCGCTGATGCTGAGGATGGGCGCGTGAGTCTGGGAGGATACGAAGTCCAGGAGCTGGGCCACTGCCTCGGTGCCCACATTGTCCTCAAAGACGATGCCGTGGACCCGGGCAGCACCCAGGAGCCCACAGATCTGGGTGAGAAGGCTGCTGGGGTTGGTGCTGTTGACTCCCACGGTGAGCGGCTGTATCTCCAGAGGCAGGTCCAAGAAGTTCTGGGGGGTGAGGCGGATACGGGCCTGGGCCTGCGGCAAATCTGAGCTGCCAAACACCACGGCCACTGTCATAGCCTGCTGGCCCTGCCCCAAGCCGGACCCTGCCCAGGCACCAAGGAGCGAGGTGAGCAGCAGGGCTGGCCCCAGGGCCCCACCCATGTCCACCAGAGGGTCCTGTGGAGAGACCAGGACATGCACAGAGAGAGGCAGATGGACAGACAGACACGATGTGAGGGTCAGAGGGACGCATCCAAAAAAGGAAAGAGAAGAGGGGCACACCTCCCTCCATAAAGAGAGGTACAGACAGACAGACAAAGACAGACACAGAGAAAGAGACAGCAGTTAGCTGAGCATCCCCAGAGGGACAGGGCTGGGACAGGAGCCAGGACAGGAGCCAGGACAGGGGCTTGTCACCCTCTATCCTACCATTGAACAACACCCCTGGTAAGAAAGGAGTCCCTGCTACTCATGGTCATTTTGGAGTGGGACCAAGAGCCAAGCTGCAGAGAGTAATATGAGTCCCCAGAGGCCTCTGACGGAGCTCCCCCTTCCAGCTGCCCGGGGCTTGGCTCTGCCAGCTCCTTCGCCTCCACCACTTCCCTGACAACCTCTGATCAGGGACAGCCCAGGGGCGATGAGGGTGGGCCTGGCGTTCCAGCCCCCTATAGGCCTTCTAAAGCCCAGCCATTGGGGCTCTGCCCTAGCAAGGTGCACTGAAAATGCTAGTCTGGTGTTCAGAGCATGGATCTGAATCAGACAGACCAGCGTTCAAGTCCCATTTCTGCCCTTTACTAGCTGTGTGATCTTGATAGAGTCACTTAGCCTCTCTGAGCCATGTTTTCTTACCTGAGCTAATCACAGCAGTCAGGGCTTCATTGTGATAATGCACTATTGGCTATCATTAGCAATCATATCCTATAGATGACAGCCCCTCAACTGGGTGAAGGCAGGCAGCTCTGTGACACCCCCATGTCCCACTCCCATCCTCCCTGAAGCCCAAACTGGATCTTCCATCTGTCCCTTACCACGATGCTGCAACTGCTCAGAGTTCTGCTTCCTTGGAGCCAGCCCTAGGGCCTTCCCCTGTGTGGCTCTGCCTGGAGCCCTCCTCCTGGACATTGGACATCATCACTACCCTTCCCACCGTGGGTTCAGTTGGGAGCAGCTCTCCCCAGAATGAGTGTGGTGGCACTGAGTGTTCAGGGCAGGGGCACCTGAGACCCCCAAGACATCTTACACACAAATTGCTTTCCAGTGCATCACGGGTGTGCATGCAGGGCCTTCTTCACCTAGCCCAAGGGCCTGGCACACTTGCCTGCTGCCCACGGTCATTGGGATCAGGACCAAGAGCCAAGCTGTGGAGAGTAATGTGAATCCCAGGGGGGCTGTGACAGAGCCCCGCTGTGACCACTCCTCCTCTCCTTCACTAACAACTTCTGAACTGAGGGTGCCCAGGGGTAGGTGCCCCCTACAGAATTTGCACATCTTTGTAACAAAAATGCAGCTTTTTTTTTTTTTTTTTTTAAAGCTGCTCCAAAACCCCAGAAACTACGTTTGAAAGTCAGATTTCCTTCAGGACGGGGCTTGGGGACACGGCGGCACAGGCGCCAGCTGTCCTCCAGGGCCACCTGCTGCCTGCCCACCACCAAGTTTCTCTCTTCCTTTTGTCCAGGGTCTAGTTTCTCACCCAGCATCAACACAAGGGCTGACCTGGGCCTCCAGCTCTCTCTAAAGGAGACAGGAGGAGAAGTGCAAGGACCACGGAGGAACATTCTGGAAAATGTTCTTTTTCTCCAGGGTTGCCAACCAGATCACTCCAATGGAGACCACAAAGGGACTCTTTAGTTCAAAAATGTGACATGGGCACAGTGCTCCACACTGAGTGGTAGAATTTCAATATGGGTAAGACGTGGACCCTGCCCTCCAGGAACTCAGAGTCCAATCTGGAGAATCGGCAAGCAGGTCTGCTGTTAGCCCCTCCAGCCTCTTTTTTTCTAAATTTCCTTCCTTCCCACCATACCCTGCCCTCCCTACTCTCCTCAAGCTCTGCCTCCCCAGCAAGACCTTCTCTTAGCTGAGGATCCCGAGCTCATGCACATGAAGGTAAAAGGGACTGATAATAGCTCAAAGCATTATCATTCCCCAGGGAGATGTAGTTTAACGACAGTCAGAGCTTTAAGCTAAAACACCACGTGGTAGAATTTCAGGCTGAGAAGATATGACTTGGGACAGGGGAGGGAAACTGGGTTCATGTTGGTGCCCTTGAAATCTCCCATGTGTACAGTTTCCTGGTGCACTAACGAAAATGTCAGTCTGGAAACCTGTTTGAGTCTGGGACGCGATCTTACATTCTTAGTAGTAGCTGAAGCTAACACCAATCTGGGATTGCAAAATCCTGACAGCAAAGGGCACTGTCAGCCCTCAGTGGTGGAGCACTTGCCTAGCATGGGTAAGGTCCTGGGTTCCATCCCCAGCAACACACACACACACACACACACACACACACACACACACACGTGCTGTCATGCTCTCTGTTTCTTAACAAGGCCAGTGTGCTCATCTCTGCCCACGCCTCTAGTCCCTACAGGTTGCCTGCTTTCAGGAAGCCTCAACCCTCCTGCCACTTCCACCTCCCAACAATGAGCTCTCAGTCCTCAATTTTGTTGGCCAATACGGTATCCCCAGCCCCAGGCAACTGTAGAGTACTGAAATGTTTCTCATCCAAACCCAGCATGTTGCCAGTGAGAAATACACACTGCATATGAAGAGAGCATAAAAAAATGAAAGCCACCTCATTGATGGTCTTATATTGATTACATGTTGAAATAACATTTGGCTATATTGAATTAAACAAAATACACTATTAAAATTAATTTCACCTGTCTTTTTTTTACTTTTAAAAGTGTGGCTATAAGAAACTTTAAAATGACACCTGTGCTCCTATTTATTTCTTTCAGACAGTGTGATCTATAGAAAGGGTTCAGGTCCTCTCCTAACCCTAAAGGGGCACTGCCCCCAGAACCTCTCTCCACGATGTCCTCCTGGGGGGAACAGAGAAGAGGAGAAGTGGAAGGAGGCTGTGCCTCTAGCCAGAGGGTCTCAAATGAGGGACAGCTGGTATCAGGCAACTCTCTGCGCCCCACAAAGCAACGGGCAGACAGATTCAGGCAGACTTGGGCTCCAGTCTCCTCACCAGGTGGCCGCCATGCCCAGTGGCATGCCATCACTAGCCCAGCCACTCCTCCCCCAGCCTCCCACCTCCCCTCTCCACCTCCCTCCCACCCACCTGCCTGTGCCACTGGGCTGCCAAAACTCTCCTCTGGCCCCTGTGTGCCTCCTCAAGTAGGACAACTGCCTCCCGGTGCCCACAAATGAAGTCCAAACAGCTTAGTCTCGGGCACAGTGTCCCCCACACCCTGACCCCAACCTACTGTCTTCCCCCTCATGGAGCCCCCAACTCTGCCAGCCCAGTGGCCACAGCCCACACTGTTCTCATCTCCAGGCCCTGGTTCCTGCTCTTCCCTGGGCTGGAGTGTCCTCTTCCTGACAAAATTCCACTGTCTTTCAGAGCCCAATCCAAATCTTGCTCCTGCCAGTGCCTGCCTTCCTTGATCCATCAGACCCTGGACCTGGAGGGAGAAGACACAACCTTTGGGTCCTCTCCAGATTGGGAGCTCTGAGCTTGGCCTCTGCAATGGCCCTTCCATCCTGCCCTGCGGCAGGTAGACTGAGGGCTCCTGGAGGGCAGAGGCTTGTCTCAGGGACTCTGTGCCCACCCACTCTGGGTCTCACCCCTTTCCTTAAGGGCCACTAATGTTTGCTGAACACTGTATCCTAAAAACCCTGGGCAGAGGGTGGCAAAGGTAATCCTCTGGGACCTACCTGAGGCTTCCACATGCTAGATCCCTGCCCTTCTCCTGGCTCCCCATACCTCGGACAGGCTCTCCGAAAAGGATGTGCACACGCACGCCCACACACCCACACACCACACACCCTCACGTACTCACACTCACACAGCTGACACTGAAGGCTTCCCCCTCTCGCAGGCCTGGAGCTCTGGCCCCAGGAGGTGGCCCCACCCATCCGCGGTGCTCATTCCTAACAACTAGAGAGGCCCTGCCCACTGGACCCAATGCCCTTGCGGGGAAGCCCCTCCGTTGCCGTCGGGTTTCCCTCCCTCCCTCCCTGGCTCGCTTCTGCCTGGCTAAAATCTGAACCCAGGAGCCAGGAGAGAGCCTGGCCTTCCATCTTGCCCCCACTGTTGGGGCACCTAGTTCTGGCTGCTCCAAGACTAACTGCCCCCTCCCGGCTGATCCCGCTCTGCCCCCGGGGGCACCCCGCCCCCTCCCCTCGGCAGGAATCTTACACTCGGGCTGTGAAGTTCTGGGTATTTTTAGGCCGGCGATAAAAAATTCATAGGAAACGTGGCATCAGGCTGCCCCTGCGGGAGGAGGGGGCGCAAGCGGCGAGAGCCACTGTCACCCGCGGCTCAAGGACACTCGCGATGCGGCGGCGCCGGCGGTGACTCCCGGCGCGGGGACCCGCGCCACGCCTCCTGGCGGCCAAACTGGGCACCACGCACTCGGCGCCCCCTGCCTCTCCCCTACCCCTTGTGGGTGTCCCTGGCCCTTAAGGTCCCCAGCCCAGTGCCCCGGGCTGGGTCTCCATCTCAAGCCCCACCGTGGGGGTGGCGAGCAGACCTGGAGACGGCGCTGTGAGACAGGTCCCAGCCAGGGCGCCCTGGGGCCGGAGCGAACTCAGGAGTCCGATTTCCTGCCTACCTGTCCCTTTCACATTCTTACTCTTCCGAATTTAGAAACAGGTTCAGAGCCACTGGTTCGTTTAGGAACTGGACTGGTTCCGAAATAGAGCCAGTACGATGGCACCCTCTTCAAATAAGGTCCTTTCCTTGATTTTTCCATGGCCAGGATCAGGATGGAGGATGAGGCCTCCATCCAAGGGCCAGGGGACTGAGTGCTAAGTCTCCTTGGGCTAGCAGGGCAGGGAACCAGGATGGACAAATGGATTGAGCATCAGGCCCAGGGGTCCTCTGGCCCACTCACCCAGCAGGACCTTTGAAGGGTAGCCAAACACACCTCTGGGAATTTTCAGGCTGCAAGGTGCCCGCCCGTGCCTTCACAGGTCCTGGCCTTGCCATCCTAGGCTTAGGTACCCACTGCCTTTGGCATCAGGAAGCTCAGATTTCCCCTCCCAGCCGTCGGGGGATCCTGGTTGAGAGCAATCCCCAGGGGAACAAAGTGCCCTGGTGCTGCGGCCAGGGCTCAGCCAGCCGGGCTCAGGTTCTCCAGACCCCTCTTATGCCACCGCTTTTTTTTTTTTTTTTTTTTTTGAGTCCTCCTAGCCTGTGTCCTCCAGGGATCAGGGTTGGTTTTTGGAAGATGCCACCACATCAGAAGCCCACTCTGATTCTCTGAGGGCAGAGAAGAGGGAGAGCTGAGAGGGGAGGGCCTAGGGGGATCACAGGGGGTTAAGGGTCCCACAATGGAAGGTAGATGCCACCACAGCAGGTGCCCCATAGACATGGGGAAACCAGAGGAATGGGCTCCTGAAGCCGCCACAGCCCCTTTCACCCTCTGGGGTCCTCACCCTCTCCAGCCCCCTCACTCGAGTCGAACCCAGTCTCAGCCCCAGGTCCCGGCCCCCACCCGACTCCTTGCCCCAGAGGCTTCCAGCAGCAACAGTTGGGGGACTCTGCAGCCCAGACTGACATATCCCCGCACCACTCACTGCCCGCCGGTACCGCGACGCTAGGAGAAGGGGAGGAGGGCTCCGAGACCCCGGGGACGAACGTCTTGGGAGCTTGGCCCGCGTCCTTCTCTGGCGTCCGCTGTCTCCTCGGCCTGTCTTCCTCGCCTTTTCGCCGCCCGCCCGCCAGGGTCCAAACCCCAGGCCCCGTTCCCGAGGGTCCCTGTCCCCCGGTCGCCCCTCCCTGGCTCCCTGCGCTGTCGGACTCTCCCTGGGTGTCCCGCGTCTGTCTCCGCCGTCCTTGCCCGCGCGGCGCCGGAGTCCAGCCCCAAGTTGGCGGCGAAGTTGGCGCCCCCGGCTCGCCGCGCCCCTGGCAGCCACTCACCGGGGGAAGGGGCGCTGCGCCCGCGCCCAGAGCCCGCGCCGGCCGCCTCCCGCGCGGTGCCTGTCCTGGCGCCACGGCCCCGGCGCGTTGGCGCGCTCGCTGCTAGCTCGGCGGGCGCCTGAGCCCGGCGCGGCGGGACCAGTGCCCGCAGCGCGGCCTGGCAGGTGAGTCCCGCCGGCCCCCGCGCCCAGCCCAAGACCCGCTGGGCGCCGGGGTCTGTCCCGGGCTGGGCTGCGCCTCCGGCTCCCAGGGCTCGCCAGCCGACTGTGGCGGAGCGCTCGCCGCCGCCTGCCGCCTCCGCCCCGCCCCGGCCCGCCGCCCGCGCCCCTCCGGGCCCCTCCGGGCCCCTCCCTGCCGGCGGGTGCCCAGGTCCTCTCTCCCCTCTCTGGGACTGTGTCCCCAGACCCGATATCCAGAGGCAAGTGCGGCTATGGAGAAAACACCGGCTTGCCCTGAGCCCTGGGTTTAGCCCTCAGTTCTCTAGCTGTGTGACCTTGGGCCAGTTAATTTCGAGGGTCCCTCAGTTTATAAAGTGAGGCCAACATCTTGGAGCTGCCATAAAACACTGTAAATTGAAATAATCCAGGAACTATTTTTAAAAAGAATCGTGGATCTGGCTGGAAACCGACAGAGGCCGGAAGGCACAGAGAGCCTGCAGAGAGACTAGGGATCCAGGCCAGACCTGCTGGGCCAGTGGGAGGGACCTGGAGCAAGTCGCTGGCCAATTCCCACTCCCACCCTTTTCCTCATCTCAGTATCTCAGTTGTCCTGGGGCTAACCAGGGAAGGCACCAGGGAGCAGGGCCAGCAGGGCAGGGTAGACTCGGCCCTGGCCAGGGATGACCAAAACGTGGGAAGAACAGGGAAGACCACAGGAGTGGAACCAAGATCAGAGAGGGAGCACGCAGGCATGCCAGGCCTGACCACCAAACCCAGCCCAAGAGGTCCCTGACCAGGGAGCTGCTTCCCCAGTGTCACCTGGTGACCACAGGCAAGCTGCAGCCAGAACGGTACCCCAGTCTCTTAAAGAAATAGTCCCATCAACCATGGCCCTTGGTTGTAACTGCTTTATTTCCATCATGTTCCTGATCAAGTAGCCCCCCAAAATCCAGCAGCAGAGAGGTGGGAGGAGGTGGGATGGGCCTGCACCCCACCTAACATTAGGTTACCTCCAAAACCCACACTGGCAAGGACAACTTCATAGGAGGCAGTACTCAGAGACCCCTGGAAAAGGGCCAGCCAAGCCCCCAAGCCCGGGCAGGTGGTGCTGTAGCTGGGGAAGAGTCTGGCTCAGACTGACTCATGCCCCTCCTCCCTGCACAGTGCTCTTCCTTTTCCTGATAGGGACTGGGATCCAGGCTCAGTGCCCCAGCAGCCTCAGCATCTCATGAGGATCCACCAGCTTCTCCCGGGGTTTCCCAGCACCCTGTCCCCGGGAAACCTCCTCAGCATCCAGCTTTTCCCAATCTGAGAAAGAGACTGGTCGGACACCTGAAGTAGAGGAAAGAGAAGTCAATATTGCTACCTCCTCCTTTATCCCCTCCAGAGGACCCTCCTCCCAGAGAGAGAAGCCCAAAGAGAAGCCATCCTCCCACTCCCCAAATCTCAGCATCAGGGCCCAGACCTCGGCTGCTCAGCAGGGCCTGGATGGCTGCGAAGCCCGGCCTGGGGCCTGAGGGCAGCAGCCCAGCCTTCAGGTCCTGCAGCAGCATCTGGCTAGTGAGGAAGCTGTCCGTCATGGTAGTGGTAATGACACCTGTGGGTCCCCTCTTCACCCAGCCACTGCAGTAGAGGCCTGAATGGGGCAACAAAGGAAGGGGACATGGCTGGACACTGCTGGACAAGCCTGTGTCCTAACCTATACGCATGTGCACACGCAGATATACGACTAAGTCCCCCAGAAGACCCACCAGCTGGGCCCATTATGGCCACTAGTCTACCAACTTGAATTCTTCTCAACCTGTTTTTGCCATGCTACCCCCTCATCCCTAGGGCCTGTCCACCCCCAGTCCAGAGGCCTTTAGTAAATGTTACTGGATGAACGCACGTGGGTACTTAGACTGGAAGCTGAGGATGAGGGCGCTCATCTCTAACCCTAGCACTGAGCATGGGCCCAGCCCAGACCAGGCCTTGGAGAAGGCTTACTGAAGGACATAATGACAACATGTCCTAGTGCTTGGGAACTCCTTCTAGGGCCAGGGTGGGCTGGGTCCTGGGACAGGGTCTGCCTGAGAACAGGTTCTCATAGTGTGTCACTAGATGAATGAGTGGCCCTGGGGACATCGGCTTTCCAGCTCCCCACCATAATTAGGTACCCAGTCTTCCCATACCCTCTCACCTGGCACACCCACAACCCGGCCCTCTACATTGGGGATGATCCCAAGTTTGGAGTCAAAAGGCACACTGGGGTCAATGGGGCGGCTCTTATACCCAACGCTGCTCAGTACCAGCCCGCAAGGGAGGTCCTCCGTGTCTCCTGTGGGCACTGCCTGGGTGGCCTCACCGACACCCTGTTGGGGAGAGTGCAAGCAACAGCAGGCTGGATGGGCAGGCCTACAACGGAGGTGTCCTTGGTAGCATGAGACTCACCTCCAGTCTGGTTACCGCTAGGCGGATGCCTGCTGCCTGTCGCCCATCTGGAGAGGGCAGCACCTGCTGGGGGCTTCGGAAAAAGCGGAGGCCCCAGGCACGGGTGGCCAATGCCTGGCCGGCAGTCCCCGCCCCTGGCTTCTCTGTGGCAGTTTGAAGCAGCAGTTCCATCAGCCGCTTCCTTGGACGGGGAACCTCTGTCAGCAATGCAGAACATTTAGGGTTGCCCCACCCACTGAGTCTTCCCGCAAGCCTTCTTTGACCTAAGCCATCCCTCCCTTGTGAGCTGGGGGCCAGGCCAGGGCCCCTCACCCTTGATTCTGTCCTGGAGGCCCAAGAAATCTGCAGGATCCAAAATGGACCGGGTTCCTGGCAAATGAATCATCTCTCGAAGCTCCTTGAAGATAGGGAGTGGGGAGTGGGGAGGAGGTCAGGCCCTGAGCATGTCCACTCCTGAGCCCACCCAAGTCCAGTCCAGGAGTGGGGAAAGCACATGGCCCTGGGGGCCCTGTTCTATCCCAGGAAGCAGCACTCCCAGAGGCAGAGCCACCCCATCCCCCAAGGGAAGACCCTCTATCTGGGATCCTGGCCCCTCCTCATCTGACCCCTGTACCTTAATGGTAAAGGCCACTTGCAGGGGTCCACGCCGGCCCACTATCCACACAGTCTTCACCCGACTCTGCCTCAGCACTCCCAGGGCAGCTTCTGTGATGTCTGTTTTCTAGCACAAAAGAAGGTCCTTGAAATCACTGGATACCAACCTGGAGAAGGGGACTCTCCATTTGGTCGTGTCCCAAACTCTGAGCAGAAAGCTGGCAGCCCAAAACTGAACCACTGCTCCCCCTGGTGGTCAGATGAAGCACTACTGCAAACTCTGCAGATGGCTCCAACTAGCAGCAAACCCTCTCAATGAACAAGTACTGAGAGTTTACCATGTGCCCAGCACTAGGCAAGGTCAGTCTATGTGAGCAAAACAGACATGGTTCTGGCCCTCACAGAGCTTCTTATTTGGTGAAGAGAGAAATATTCATCAAATCTCATCAATGAGTGTGAAACTGCAGTGCTGACCATATGCTATACGTGAAACAGAAGTAGACTGATCTGCCAGGCACAGTGGCACACACCTGTAGTCCCAGTGGCTTGGGAGGATGAGGCAGGAGGATTACGAGTTCAAAGCCTCAGCAACTTAGCAAGGCCCTAAGCCACTTAGCAAGGCCCTGTCTTAAAATAAAAAGGGCTGGGGATATGGCTCAGTGGTTAAGTGCCCCTAGATTCAATCCCTAGTACCAAAAAAAGGTAGACTGATTTGTGAGAAAAAGATATTACAGAGGAAGTGGACCTATTTATGGAGATCCTGGAAGGCTTCCTGGTGGCAGGAATAACTAAGCCAGTGAATTTTCACAACTGACAGGAGGTGAGCCAGAATCTTCCAAGCAAGAGGGACAGTGTGTGCAAAGGTCCTATTGCACACTTAAGCTTAAAAAAGAAAAAAAGTCCATGTACCAGAGATGCTGAAGGTGAAGGGGAAATGATACAGGATGAAGCTCACAGGGCTGCCTTCCAGAAGGCCTCTGCCTGGCTGAGCACCTGAGGAAACAGGTGCTGAGCTGGGCTTCAGGGAGGAGGCCTCATCCCTGCAAGCAGGGTACCCTCCCCTCAGTGTGCCTTCACCTGCAGCAGCTGACCTACCACTCACCTCCAGGAGCTCATGTGGGGTCAGCAGGATCCGGGCTACATCCAGAGCCACATTCCCCTGCCCCAGGATCACGGCTGTGTCACAGCTCAGGTCTGGTGCCAGCTGCAGGGAAAAGGTCTTATAGTGTGCCCCTAGCCTTAGCTCTAGTCAGGCTAATCTCATTTGCAGACACCTCATGCCCAGTCCCGGCTCTGAAAGTCCATCCTACTTGAGCATCAGGTGGGGCCCTTCTCCCCCAGCTGTCCCCACCTCTGCCCAGAGTCCCTCCATGGCTGACCTGCCACGCCTGTCAGTCCATCTCTCCCACCTCCTCATCTCACTCCTCACTGCCTCTTCCCCCAGCTCTGGCCTCTGAGGGCTTCCCTGGCCCTGCAAGGGCTGGGGAGGAAGCGCAGCAGGAGTGCTCCCCAAACTCACCTCCCGGTTCTCAGGAAGCCCATTGTACCAGCCCACAAAGGCCCTGGCCGAGCATACACCAGGCAGCTCCTCCCCGGGAATCTCCAGGCTCTGGTGGTCCTCTGCCCCATAACTCTGAGGAAAGATCACAGGCCCAAGGCCCAGGGCCCTCAGCACCAGCACCACAGGGCCAGGAAGCCCCACCTGGTCCCCAGGGATCCTTTCAGGAGCTTCCATCCTGGCCTCAGCCCTGCCTCATCCGTGCCTCAGCTACCATCCTCCAGCCACAGCCTCCCCGCCAGGGCCCTCACACTCACCAGCACCACCGCATGGTAGGCACCCTGCAGCTCAGGCACTGTCACATCTTTGCCCACCACCACATTTCCCCTGAAGGCACAGCGGTCCGATCGGGCAGTCTGGGTGAAGGTGTTGATGACATTCTGCCAGTAAGCCCCCAAGAGGGAGGGATTAGAGGTTGAGGCAGCTCCAGGGACCCAGTGTCACCCTCACGCTTGCCTGGGTTGAACCATCACAGGGGGCCTAGGGTCATTCTATCCAGCCAGGGAGCCTCCTTGACCTCCTTGTCTGGTCCAGTGTCTCCAAACACCACCCTCAATACTCAGAGAGACCCACCTTCACCTCGGGATGGTCAGGTGCCACACCAAACCGCACTAGGCCGAAGGGCACAAGCTGCTTCTCATAGATGTCCACATGGGCCTGGGTGTGGTGCTGGGAGAGAAGGCACATTTGGGAGGGTGGAGGGAAAAGCAGGGCCCCCTTGGGTCCTCCCTTCCCCAGAGAGAGCAGGAGAGCTCAGCTCAGAGAGCAGAAAACACAAAGAGGCTTTGACTATCTATGAGAAGAAAGAGTGCCCCTTGTCTCCTCTTCTGCCCAGAGAGCCCAACAAGGGGCAGAACAAGCAGCAAGACAGGCTGAGGTCAGACCTCAGGAAGGATAGCCAGCCATGAGATTGTGAGAAATGTGGCAAAATAAGGAGAGCTGAAGCTTCCCCTCCATGGAGTTTAGTATCAGGGGAGCATCATCTACTCAAGTCAGATCAGCCTTGCCCTCTGACCCTCTGACACTTCTAGAAATACTCAGCAGGTCTCATGACTTCAGAATCACCTTTTGAAAATCTTTTTTTTTTTTTTTTTAATGGTTTTAGGGGTTGAACCCAGGGGCAGCTTCACCACTGAGCTACATCCTCAGCCCTTTTTATATTTTGAGACAGGCCCTCAAATCTGTGATCCTTCTGCTTTAGCTCCGCAAGAAGCTGAGATTAGAGGTATGTGCCACACTACCTAACCACCCTTTTAAGTTCATACCTACCCTTAGCTCTAGTCTCCAATGTCATCCCACTGGAACAGGGACCAACAAGATAGGAAATGGGGACATAGCAGGGGCATGGGCAGGGGAGAAGGAGGTAGAAATGAACTTATTCCCAGTCTTTGAAAACAGTTTCACTCTAACAGAAGTTCCACATTGCCTGTCCTCCTGCGGCACCCTGAGGGGCTGTAGGGATGGCACAGAGCTGGGACTGGGCAGGTAAGCCTGGTCTGGCTCTGCCACCAATCAGCAGCATGAGCCTGGCAAGTCCCAGGACCTCCTAGGTCTCAGGTTCTTTCTCTAAACTGAGAATATCAGGAGGTCAAGATGGTGAGACTTCTTGGCCACAAACCATCTGGGGTAGAGCAATGGGGCTCCTATGGAAGACACCCTGGCTTGCACTCCCACATAGACACTTCCTGTAGAACCTCCTGATTCAACGGAATGCAAGGCCTAGGAGCTCCTGCCCTCAGTGCCTCAGCTTTGCGAAATCCCCTCTTTCCTCCACTCCACTGCCTGTCCACAGCCATTGCCACCACTAACTGGCTCTGTGCCACAGAGAAAGTTTTCTAGTTTCTCTGTACAATAGAACATCCCTTCTGTGTCAGGCTCAAGGTAAAATGAGTAAGTCCTGAAGCTCTTGGCCAAGGCCTGGCCTGACAAGGGCATTCAATCAATGTAAACTATCATTACTATCACTACCACTGTTGTTACCTTTCTTTTGCTCCAAAACCTTCCTTTGCTGCCTGTTGCCTTGGAACAGTTCACACTGCTCAGCCTGGCAGTCAAGTCCTGACATGACACAACCCAGCTGTCTTTATCTTCTGTGCTTTTCTTCATTTGGGTAAGAAGGCTCTCTCCAAGGTCACCATCATAACACCCCTTATCTCACATGGCCAACCCCATCCTCCAGGAAACCCCCTCCCTTACCCATCCCTCTGGCTGCTCCTTCTTGGTTCCCCTTCCCTCTGTTCTCCCTCTAACAAGGACACTTTTGGAGGTGCTTCTGGTCTGAGACCCTTCTTTCCCCAAGTTCTGGGGAGGTTTTACTGACTCCTTCCTGATTTCAAATTATGGATCTTTTTCCTTCTCCCTCTCCCTCTTCTGTCCAGACCTCTCTCCAAGCTCTAAACCTGAGACCCTAGGCTGTCTTACCCACTGCAGACATCCTGAAGCCATTGAGATAAAACCATACTGTTGTCCCCCAAATGTCCCCCCTTCTGCTCCTATGCTTCCTTTCACCCCTTCCACCCAGAGCTAGCCCCTGGGTCTCCTTGCTCATCTCTTTCTGATCCCTTATCCTTATCCCAGTCCTGCCTATGTCTACCCTGCAAACAGCAAGTACAACTGAAATTTAAAATGAGGTTCTGGGCCGGGGGGGTATAGTTAGTAGGAGTGTTTGCCCAGCCTGCAGAGGCCCGGGTTTGATACCCAGTACCACAAAAAATGGGAGGGGCTCTGTGGTCCCCCAGATGGTATGAGCTCCCTGGCCTCCATCCCAGAGCCCAGGCTGTCCTCCTGCACCCATGGCCTTGCATTCCAGGCTGACTCCTCACACACCAGAGGCCCTTCCCATAGCCAGTGGCCTTCAGTGCAACTCAAATGCACCATACACCTATCATTGAGCTATATCCCCAGCCCCTCACTTTTTTCTCCAATTTTATTTTGAAACGGGAACCCACTAAATTGTCCACATTGGCCTCAAACTTGGATCCTCCTGCCTCAGCCTAAGTTTCTGGAACTATGGGCATGTGCCACCACACCTGGTAGGAAAGAGCTTCTTGTTGACCCACCTGGCCTGGCTCACTCTGCTTGTATCACTTAACTAGCTCTGTCACCCATGTTGCTTGGGAAGCATGTGTAGGCCACTTCAACAGTGACCAGTTCATCCTGGTCTCCATGAGACCTTTCCTAGTTTCAGGACTGAAAATCCCTTGTCCCAGGCAACTCAGGACAGTGGGCCACCCTTTCTTAATCTGCATTGTATATAACTAATATATTCATCCTTTCTTCTCTCTCTCCACAGACACTCCAAGTTCCTCCAAACCTAGGCCACTGACTCATCTCAGTTAACCTAGGTCTCCCCCTGCCCTAGTGTATCTGGTAGCCTTGGCCAATACTGAAAGCCTTGAGACCTTGGCCTGTAGTGGGGGGAGGAGCCAGGACTGGAGCTGTGGGTGAGGAGGGCACAGCAAATTGGACAAAATTACAGAAAGCTGGGAGAAGAAGGTGCCTCGAAATGCAGGCTGTCAGAGACAGACTGGAGACAAGGAAGAGAAAAGATGAGAAGACAGCCAATCTGGAGGGCTGCATAAGCTCCTTAGAGTGCTCCGCCAAGGAAACACAGCTGCCCATCAGCCACTGACAACCAACCATGGGGCAAACACACTTCTCTCATAGTTGAGGACCTAAGGTGGGACTCCCCAGCTCTAGGTAAGAAAACAGGTAAAAATATACAGCCTAGGTGGGCTGGGAGCCTCTTCCTCATCAGGCAACCCCAAAAAGGGGTAGAGCTTGCCCTTGGGATGGAGCGACAGGTGAATGAATTACGGGGATGAAGCCTGAAGAAGTGGCTTACCTTTAGCAGGTGTTGGGCCGTGTAGAAGCCAGCTGGGCCACTGCCCACCACACAGATCTGGGGATTCTTCTGTGCAGAGAAATGCCGGTAGAAGCCTGGGCAGAGAAGGGGAGCAAGGTCAAATCAACACTCTAATCCCAAACCAACTTCAGATGAGTCTGTCAGGAGATGCATCTTGCAGAGCTTCACCCTCCCCTGAACCTTCCTTCTCATTTTTCTCAAAGCTTTGGCATTTATAGGGTTCCTCATTCATCTGAACCCCCAAAGGCTGTGTCTTTATCCAGATACCCACACCTTGCCCATGAACCTATGTCCTGTCCACAACCCTTATGGCCCCTGAAGCTTCCCTGCCCAGCACTTTTTCATTTTTCTTATAGAATTCCCTACCCAATCAGCTATTATCCTACATCTTCCCACTGACTCCATATCATCCCAACCCCGCCCACCCGTGGGGATCTCCCCACAAGCCCTCTCTCTTTCTTCTTTTAACTCCCCTCTCTCCTTAGAACTCGATATTGCTCCTACAGACCGACCCTGTTTCACCTCAAATTTCCCTGTCTCCACACAGACCTCTGTGTCAACCCCGTCTCACACATGTGTACCTCATGGTCTCTCCTTTCAATCTTTGCTAACCCCCGTCACATCCGTGAGGCTTCACATCTCACCATGCAGGCCCCCATTTGCCCGACACCACCCCTCACTTCTCTATGAATGGACTCCTCAAGTCTCTCCCCTCTCCAGCTCAGCCCTGCTCCGCGGTGACCCCTACACTTCGCGCTCCCAGGCCTCCCAGGTTCCCGTCCAGCCCAAAGTGCCCTGCACCTACTCGTGGAGTTACTAGCGGAAGGTGGTCGGATTCGTGGCCACCCCAACCAGTGCCACCAGAGCCAGCAGCGCGGAGCCATAGCTGGGACCTGCTCCCTGTGACTGCCCCGCGCTCGGCGTCGGCTCGGCCCCGCCCTCCTTGACTCCGCCCCTGACTCCGCCCTGTCCGACTTCTGATCCCGCCCACACGACTGGCCCCGCCTCACACTCAGGGAAAGCACAGCGTTGCGGCTTCACCCACTCCCCAAAGAATTCCCGCCCCCACGAGAGACCCGCCCCAGGGTCCACCCACTTCGGCCAAAGTCCCGCCCCTCAGGACTTCAGGGCCGTTAGAGACTTCAGATGTTTCTCCCCAATCTTCATCCTCTCTCCAAATACCGGAAGCCTAGAGTTGTAGGACAGCGAATCCCCCATCGCTGTTCCAGTCTCTCTGGAAGGAGGGAGCCAATTAGAAAGGAGTTTATTTCACTTAAAGGTCCTCGTCGCTCACTGATGACGCAACGCGCGTTTGCCTTACTGAAGCTCGTCCTCCTGTGTAGTCAGCCTCAGCCAATCAGGACTCCAGCTCTAAGCTCTCCTCCCCGCCCATTGGAGGGACGCAGAGTCGGGAAGTGCGGGGAAGCGGGCTCCCGCCCTGAATCTCTGCGACTTTCGCTTCAACTCCGGGTGCTGTCCAGGTGGGGCGAGGAAGAATGTTAGATCCTGAGAGCTTGTCCCGCCCCTCTTCCTTCCCCATTATAGGTGAGGGAACGGGGGTCGGGGGAGGCAGGGGGAGTTGTTTGCCCCAGGGATGCGAGCGGAGAACAGGAGGTTAGGGGCTCCACCCCACTCCCCAAAAGAATGTAAACTGGGCCCATCTGCTGACTCCGTAAGCTTTGTTTTCTAAACAGCAATTCACTTGCAGCTCTGCCTGGATTAAGTTGACAGGATGAACGCAGGCCTGAAATGCTGATAAGAAGAGCACAAGTAACACTGAAGGGACTTTTGTGACTCTTACAGACTGTTAAGAACAGGTTCCAATTAAAACTGGTCAGTATGGGCCAAAGGGACCTAGAGTTGTTAAGGCGTGGGGACTTGAAAGCCTGATGTCATCCTGCTGTCAGTCAAAAGGCAAGAGGTGGACCTGGGCAGAACTTTCTGGAAACTCCCCTGGGATCCCAATAAAACTGGAAGGCCGGAGAAGCTTAATTCCTCTCCTTTCGGAAAGGACCCATTCTCTCCCTTGAGGGTGTCCCCTTTTACCTTTTCCCATCCCTTCTGATAAACTCATGCCTCTTACTCTGAGTGACATATTTAAAATCTTTCTGACTTTATGGCAGTTTGAAGAGGGGCCTTTGTGCTGTCTCAGTTTCCCTGAAGGCCCAGCTGTGTCACTCTGCCTCCTTCCTGCTTTTGTCCATTAGCCCAAGGACCAGGGTGAGCTACCTGCCTCAGGTGCAGAATTTAAGGGGGCACCAAAAAATTCAGCAATCAGGATAAATAATACATATTTTAATATTTAGTCCAAAACAATGTCCTCCTGTAATTTTTTAACACTACCCTGCTTGCCATTTTTAATCATTTTAACTGAAGTATAACATACAGAAAAGTTCACAAATCAGAATGTACAGCTTGAATCATGAGGTGTAAACATGTAACCACTCCCCAGATTGAGAAATAGAGCATGGCAGGTATCCTAGGAGTCCCCTCTTCCCAACTTGTCACTCCCCCTCCCTCCTGAGAAGTAAATACTATTATGCTCTGTCATTGTGTTTTATGGCTATCCCACTAGTTGGTGAGTATGCATATTGTGGCTTGCAAGCTGAGTGCTGCCCAGAGGGTTGTTTTGTATGATCCGTGACATTGGTTTTTGCTTTTTTTGTTGTTGTTTATGACAACTGAAGCTTTTTTTCATTTTTTCAAAATTTTAATTTGTTATATATGACAGCAGAATGCATTACAATTCATATTACACATATAGAGCACAATTTTTCATACCTCTGGTTGTACACAAAGTAGGGTTTTTGCTTTTTAATGGTTTAAAAACCTTTTAAAATATTTTGTGATATAGGAAAATTACACAAATTCAAGTTTCAGTGTTTATAAATAAAGTTTATTAGAATAAAGCCATTTTCATATCTTTACATATTGTCTCTAGCTGTTTTTGTGTTTTAATGGAACATTTGAGTAGCTGTGACAGGGATCACATAGTCCACAAACCCCCAAATATTTATTATCTAGCCCTTTATGGAAAGAATTTGATAATCTCTTCACTAGACTATAAGTTCCATGAGGGTGGGCAGCCTAATCTCATTCACTCCTATCCCTGGAGTTTCAAACAGGGCCTACCACCCAATGCACATTCATAAAGATTTGTCTTACTGATAAAACCATTGATTATCCATTCACACAGGAGAACAAGGTGGAAACGCAGAATCAGTCACCCAGAAAGCTCTATAAGGTTCCCTGCCCGTCAGAGGCAGTATGTCTAGCGGTTGAGAGCATGAACACAGAGTTCACATCTTTCTTTTGCCACTCATTAGCTTTATAACATCAAGAAGTTTACTCTCCCTGTCTTTTTTTCCCCACCATCTGTAATATGAGGAAGAAATTGTACCAATTTTTGAAGATTAAAATTAGATGACATCAGTTAAAAACATCTGCTACATGTAAAATAAATGTTATTATCATCAATATTGTTGCTTCCCACATACCTCTGTAAACTAGACCATAGGTATTTGCAAAACCCTAGAAGCACTTCATTTCACTCCTGTCACCTCTCTGCACTTCTCAAGTAACAATCATTCCCAGCTCACATCCTCAGAGTAACAGAAAATCAAGCTTCAAAGAAATCAAATGACTTATTTCTAAGGTGCCCATGATACATCCAGCTGCTTGCTGCCCATACCCCATTCAGGCCCAGATCAATAACACTGAGTCATTGGTTATGTATTTGGATGGTTTTAATCATTAGCCTGGAGTTTGAGAGTGGGGCCTTTTTCCTGACAGTGCATTTTTCATATGGAGAATTGGCTGTTTGATGAATCACAGTCCTAGACCTTAAGACCATTTCTGTGTGGCTAATGCATTTCAAAAGAGAAGCAACATCATATAGCAAAGCAGTAGGCTGGGGCAGCTGCCAAGCCTGCCTCGTTCCAGGAGGGCTGTTTGGATCCAAAACTCTGCTCTGTCAATGAGCCTCCCAGCAGGGAACAGATGGCCCGTTCAAAAGGGGTGATTGAAGAGAGTTTAATGAAGAAATAAAGAGGTGTGAGCAAGGTTAAGGGACCAGAGAAGCACCCCGGGGTGAGCATCAGCCAAGACTGCTGGGCCAGGCCCCCAAAGAGTCCCAGGAAGGAGTAGCTTGGGAACTCATGAGAGCCATAGCTGGAGGAGAGGGTGCCCAAAGGAGCTATGGGGGCACCAAGAGCCACAGCTAGAGGAGAAGGCCTGCAGGAGTTAGAGGGATACCAAGCAGCTACATGGCAGAGGTGCCAGAGTCCACACCAGAGACTGTAGCTGTGCTCTCCAATAGGCCAGGGACATTTGACCACATTTGGAAATGTGTATGTGTGTGTACGTACCAGGGATTGAACCCAGGGCACTTAACCACTGAGTCACATCCCCAGCCCTTTTTAATTTTTTATTTAGAGATAGCATCTAAGTTGATCAGGGCCTCACCAAGTTGCTGAGGCTGGCTTTGAACCTGCAGTCTTGCCTCAGTCTCCCAAGTCACTGGGATTACAGGCATGTGCCACTGTGCCCAGCTTGGAAACATTTTTGATTGTCATGATTGGAATCCCAGCATCTCATAGATAGAAGCCAAGGGCACCACTAAATATTCTACAATTCATAGGACAGCCAAGAAGAATTATCCAGGTAAAATGTCAATAGTGGGAAATTCTACATAAATGAACTGCTGTGGTCTCATATCGCACATCTGGCCTCCTCTAGCTCTCCCTCAGCTTCCATTTGGGCACTTTCTTGACCTTCTCAGTCCAGCCCCCAACTGGGGCAGCTCCCAGCCTCCCTCAATTCTGCCTACTTCGGGCTGCATCTCATTGGGTCCCCACATTTGGCCTCTTCCCAGGTCTGGCACCAGCAGTTTCCTTATGTTCCCACCTCACCCCTAGGCTGCCGACCACCCTTTCACTGCAAGCCCAGCTCTTGACCTCAAGCTCCTCTGTCTCACCCCACTCTCTTCCTTCTGTCTCCTCTAAGGCCACCTGTCCTTCAAACTGGTTCCCATAACCCCCTCCAGACTCAGCTACCTCCCAGTAATTCTCTCTCCCAGGCCCGTGCTTCTAAACATCATGGAACAAAGCAGACTTCCAGAGCTAGCCAAGGTCACGATCAAATCTATTTATACTCTTTCCCCAGCTGTGTCCCTGAGGGACTTTCTCCCCTCTCTTATCCTGAGAGCTTTCCCTACAAAATATACTCACTTTCATCTCAGTGACACTGTGGGCCTTGGGAACTGTGACTTGAACAGGCTTCTCTGGCTGAGAAACTAGGGAGTCTGCCAAAAGTGACCCTGCCCCATGTTCCCTGGGGAGGGGGCCCTGGGTCAGAGCCTTGAAGAGCAGAGGAAGAAGCAGCAGTCAAGCAAGTGTGCCACTCTCTCGGTGTCAAGGAGGCCCCAGCTAAGGGGTTGACCTTTGCTCTCTGCCCCTTCCCTCTCCCAGTTGGCCTTGGGCACAGGATTTCACCTCACCCTTGGCATTGCTGCCCTGCCAGGCTCAAATGGAGCAGGGGAAGATCCTGAGATGGAGCCAGGCCCAGGATGCCCAGTTACCAAGATTCCTTTCACCCAGAGACCCCTCCAATCCCCAAAAAGCAAACAGGGCAAGCAACCCCCAGGACACAGGGCACCCATCAGCTGCCCTGTCTCACTGCCCACCCAAGCCTCCATGCTCCACGCCCACCACCCACCACTGCACACCAACTGAGAACCAGCAGCAGCAGGAGCACCAGGGCTGGGCCGGGGAGGGGAGCCCAGCCCTCACTGCAGCCCCACCACCTCAGTGATCAGCGGGGCCTGCACCATGAGCTCCTCGTAGCGGTTGAGGAACAGCCGGAAGCGAGCCAAGTACGAGTCCTCCTGGTATGGCAACTGCTTCTCGTGGAGGAACCGGGACACCACAGGCTTCACCTGTTGGAAGATGGCAGGAGAAGGGGCTGTGAGCAGGGACTGCCACAGCCTGTCCATCCCAGGAGCTGTCTCCTCTTCCTAGCCCCAGCTCCCATCTGCCTTGTCCAGAATGCTCAGGGCAGGGAGGGCAGGGGCGTTGGCTGAGGGCTGAGGTGTTAGAAAACTCCTGCCTCCCTCAACTTTACTCGCAGGCAAGGGAAGGAGGATTTCTCCCCCAAATCTTCCCTCGAGGTCCCAACCATGCAACAGCCCCTCTTGGCACAGGGAAATGAAAAGCATGGCTTCCTTTGCCAAGCACCTGCTTGGTGTCAAGTATTTCAGGTCTGTTTCTTCAGTCCATCCTCAAATCCTGTAGGTAAGCAGTTTCATCCCATTTTACAGATGGGGAAGCTGAGGCTCAATTAACTTGTCCAGAGTCCCATAGCTGGTAAGAAACCCAGGTGTCTCTGATCTGCAACCCACGTTGCTGCTTGTCAGTTGGGGTGCCCCTCCTGGGTGACTTCTGACCAGGCCAGTTGGGGAACCCAGGGTTCAGCTGAACCCTAGAGGTTACCACTGCCCACCACCAGCCAGGCATGTCCTCCCAGCCCCTCCCGACCAGCCCTTGTCTACCTTCAGACACATGTTGTCAGAGAGCTTGGGGAACAGGTGGTGTTCTACGTGGCAACTGATGAGCGAGTGGCCAAACGCCCAGTCCAACACCGGCAGCCGGGGCAGGTTGAGAACCCCCAGGGTCATCATGTGGATCCGTTGGGGCTTCTTGTCCCGGGAGAACATGGGCAGCCCTATGTGCTGTGACAGACATGTGGTCATGTCCTGGGGTGGGGCCTGGGCCTCCCCCTTGCCTCAGGTGTCCTCACCAAGCACTCAGAGGCCCAGTGTGCTCTGCCCCCCAAGTCCTAACCTAGAAGGACCTGGTGGAGGCAGGACGGGGTGGGGCTCCGGCTCAGCTCTGATGCCAACCCAGTCTGGGCCCTGAGCTGAGTCTCTCCCATCTCTGGGCCTCCTCCCATCCGGACAACGGGAGGTCTGGCTTGGGGACCTCGGCACCCTTGGTACTTGAATGCCTGAGACTGCCCACATGGCACCGTGCCTTTGCCTCGTCCTGGAGAGACCTTCCCTGTTCTCTTCACCAGTCAAAACCCCACTCATTGAACAAGTTCAAGTTTGCGCATCCTCTTGTGCTTTTTCCTTCACTGAGTATGTGCAGGTACCTCCTTGTCAGGCACGGTCCTGGGTCTAGGGAACTTGGAGGGGAGCAGAAACTTCCATTTGAGAAGGACAAGCAGACGGGACACAGTTATGGGATTAAGTAATTGATGGCAGTTGTACTGAGTGCCAGGTGAGTGTACAGGGAACTCCAACCTGGGGTCTCCACTGATGGGGACACAGGGAGACACCCCGGTGGGAATGCACCAGAACTGAATGTGGAGCCCCCGGCCTCCCTCCAAGACCCCCATCTCCAGTTCCTTCCTCTGCCTGCCTCGTGGCATTGACGGGGACCCTCGCTTCACCCCACATGGAAATCCACCTGCGGATGAGGCAGGGCAGCCGGCTGAGGGCAAGCAAACTCTTCACCTAAAACTCAAGCCACCGAGAGGGGACCCCAGAAGGGGGCTGCTTCCTCCTGTGCCCTCCCTCTCCCAGCCTGAGTCACCTCCCTGGAGAGTGCTCCCCATAACTCCCCAGTGCCAGGGGTGGGGAGGCCTCACCTGGAAGATGTTGATGTGGAGGAAGGGATGGGCCAGCAAGGCCCTGATGAGCAGCATGCAGGCCAGGGCCGAGCTGGGGCTTCTGAAGCCGGACACGTTCAGGAGCAGCCAGTACTGAGAGTAAAGGCCCAGGGAAATCAGGCCCAGCGTCCGCAGAGCTATCCGCAGCTCCACCTTCCACAGCCGCTCTGCCAGAGGGCAAGACAGGGAATGAGGGCAGGCGAGGTTTGGAGTCCTCACCAGCTGGCTTCCCGGTGGCCAAGGGAGTGAGGGCGGAGGGTGGCCTGAGTGTTCACCCATTGTTTGGATGAGGAAGGGAGCCACTAAGCAACATGACCAACGTAAGGCCACCCACCCCCCTGCTCCTTCTACCCCGTGGTGTTGCTCCCGTGATGCCAACTATTACGATGATCAGTGTGCATCTACAAAGCTCTGGCTGTGGCCTCATTATGCTTTCACACCATCCTTGAGGAACCCGAGGCTCAGAGAAGTCAGGTTATCTGTGCAAGTTCACCAGCCAGTAGGTGGCAGAGCTAGAGTTGGACTTGTGTCCTGCTGTCCGGTTGTCTGGCTCAGAAAGTCTAGCAGAGACCAAAAGGTCTGAACCCAAGGCTTCTGGCTTCCACCAAGCCAGGAGGGAAAGGAAGGAAGAGGGACAGGCCTCTGCAGGGCACTTGGACCCAGGCCATCAGGTACTCACCAAGAGCCACCAGCGGGGTGATGATGGGGATGAGGAAGGGCGCGAGGAACATGTAGACGTAGCGGTTGAGGCAAGGCAGCTTCCACGTGCTGGAGTCCCCCAGACCCACCACGTTGGTGTAGCCATGGTGCATGTTGACGTGGCTGAACTTCCCGAACTCCGCAGTGAAGGCCGTGCACACCTAGAGGAGGAGCCAGAGAGCACACCAATTTGTGTTAGGCGCGGCTGAGTGGGGTGAGACCTGGGGGAAACTCGAGAACACCCCTACCCTCCTCAAACCCTGTAATTCCAGGGCCTTCCTCTCTGCACCCCAAGCTGATCAGCCTGGACCATCAACTCTCAGGTACAGGTGACCCAAAACGACATCATCCTCTTGATGTGGCTCTGTAAAGAATCAGGGGACAGAGACGTCAGGCTCCTAGATGGCCACTCTGCTGTGATCACCACCCAGACAACCTCCAGAGTCTCAGAGGTGGGCAAAGTGGGCAGCCATGGCAATTCTCTTGCCTATGTTTAACTCACAGTCACCTGCTCCTTCGTGATGCCACTTTGCATTCTGAGCCCACAGCAGCAAGGACAGGGGTGTAGGAGTGGGTTGGGGTCAAAGGAGGCACCTCCTGAGCAGCACAATGTGGGGTGGGTTGCCTCAAGTGGAGGCTGAGTTAGCTTCTCCCTAGAGGTGACTTTTCTGGCGTGGGTTCTGGATGGGATTCAACCACGGGGAGCAGCTCTCAAGCCCCAACTCCAGCTCCAACAGTCTTTCTAAATGCAAAAGAGGTGCTAGTGGTGGTGTTTCTTATGTAGATACATGCAAATGAGTATGCAGATATACGCCTCTTCCAATATTTTATCCGGACCAGAAGATTTTGCTAATTTTATTGAAGACACTGCCTGCCTGTTTGAAGGGTTTCCCAATACCACTGTGTGGGCTGGTCAAAGACAGACAACCGAACACATCGAACCTTGCTCAGTGTCCTGTACTTCACATACTCCTAACCTAGGGTCAGCTGCGCTCCTCCCCACAACACACACAAGAAAAACCGAGATAGAGAGAGGCCACACAAGCCCAAGTCATACAGCTGAAGTGGCAGAGAGGGGATTTGGACCCTGAAGTCCAATTTCAACCAAGATAAGCTGCTCTGGAGATGAGGTGCTCATCGCAATCAACCCAAAGCCTGGCTCTGGGTCCAGGCAGCAGAGGCAGAAGCCGGAGAAAGATAAGGAAAATTAGCAGCCTTTCATTTGGAACGAAACAGAAGCTGAAACGTAGCCAGAAGCCCTATCTAAAGGACACCAAGGGGCACGTATGCAGTTTTACAGAAGACACAGGCAGATAGGGTCAAACCAGCAATACCTGTTGGGTCCCTGTGAAGGAGAGGACCCCAAGGGTGAGGGAGTCCACAGCAACAGGCTGGGCACCTTGCTCTCAGGTGACACAATGCACCAGGGGCTGGTTTGCCTCTCTGCTTCTGTAACCTCACCAAGGACAGATTCTGCAGGAGGCTGCAGAGGGCAGGCAGTCACTCAAGTAACAGTGTCTTTCAGTCCCGCTGGTCTCAGGGGGGCCTGCCTACTCCTAGGCCTCACCCATGGGGGTCGCACAGCTGGTTTAAGTTCCTTGGTCAGGAAAGGTCAGCTGCACTCAGCTGTCTTACTGGTGACAGTTGATCTTCCTGGCACCAGCTCCCTGTCTCCCGGTAGAACAGTAGCTGACCACACTTTGAGTGGCATTGCCACAATGGCCCGGAGCCTGATCCAGACTGAGCATCTTGAGAATGCCACCCCCAGGGCCCTCAGCCACATGCCCAGGCCTGCAGATGCAGGGGAGACAGGTGACAGCGAGGTGCATGACATGTGATTTGTGACTCAGCACACACTTCAGAGCTGGTGAATGATTTTGCCTTTTGATGTGAATAAAAACAGCTTTGAGGCTATTTCTATAACAGTGGACTTCTCGCTCCGACTCAGATGCTTCCTCCTGAGAGGGAGAGAAAGGGGTGAGCTGGGGTAGCCGGGGAAGATGGACACGGTGCACCTCAATCTGTCTGCCATTCACTGGGGGCACAGGCAAACAACTACATCCTGCTGAGTTAGTTGGAAAATGAGCTGTTTTCATGCTATAAAGGGTCATTTAAATGTCTTGCCCAAGAGGATTTCACATCCAGACCCAAGAAAGTCCCAGAAGCCTCAAGTTTGGTGCTTCCACTTCTTTTTTTTTTTTAATAATTAAAAAAAAATTTAGTTGTAGTTGGACACAATACCTTTATTTTATTTATTTATTTTTATGTGGTGCTGAGGATCCAGCCCAGCACCTTGCTACCACTGAGCCACAACCCCAACCCTAATTTTTTTTTTTTTAAGTCTTGGGGATTGAAGCCAAGTCCACTGTACCACTAAGCCACATCCCCAGCCCTCTTTATTTTTTTTATTTTGAGACAGGGTTTCACCAAGTTGCTGAGGCTGGCCTCAAATTTGTGGTCCTCCTGCCTCAGCCTTCTGAGTTGCTAGAATTTCAGGTGTGGTCACCACACCCAACTGGTGCTGCTTCTTGATATCAACCACCACCCTCTTTGTCCCTAGGAAGATTTAAGAGCTCCCCTCTGAAGCATGCAGGCTCTGAAAGGCCAGAATGTTCAGAGGGCTGATGTCAGTTTAATTCCTCTTGACATCTTCAGCTAAATTTAGGGGGCACCAAAACTCTCTTAAGCATCCTCATCCCTGACCAGTGCTGTGCACCATACTAGACCTGGGAGCACCAGGGTCAGGACCTGGAAGGGGAGAGAACCCTGATGGGCTCGTTCCAACCGTAGCAAGCCCAGGGCCGTCAGGACAAGTACTCAAGGGGCTCTCCTCCGTGGCCCTCACCACTGATCCTCTGTCCTTCCAGGAGTGGCATGACTATGCATGTCAATCCTGCTGGGGAGCTACCCTGAGGACTCATGCTAGGGGACCTGTATTTCACTAAATAGGGCTGTCACATGCAGCAATTGAAAATGTGAATCTGAACTTTGGATAAACACCCATGTGTGTGACATTTGGGATACACATGTACAAAAAATATAGGTTACTTACCCCAAATTCAAATTTATCCTAGCATCCTATGTTTGATCTGATAAACCCATTGCTGAGGCCCACAGACTCCCAGAGGCCCCTACCCCTCTGAAGCCACCTGAGAAGGAGCTGCTGTTCCCCTGGGAATCAGCAAGAGGGTCTGCAGGGAAGAATGGGAGCTGGACAGACCACAGCCCAGAGCCCCTCCAGTCTGAGGCAAGCTGCTCGTGCAACGTCCCACCACCCCTCTCTCATCCTGCCTATGTCTGAAACACTCATGCTGACCACAGTGCCCACCATCTGCCCTTCGTGTGTGAGTCCATCTCAGGAGTGGCTCACTGCTGGAAACCTGGCCTTCACCCTTGACTCTTCCTCCTCCTCCTCCACCTTCCTCCTCCCCCATCCCAGCCAAGCAACCCCCTTCTGAACCCCGTCCTGCACCTCCTCCTGCACCTGCTCCTGCACCTGCTCCTGCACCTCCTCCTGCACCCTCTCCTGCACCCCCTCCTGCACCTGCTCCTGCATCCTCTCCTGCACCCCTTCCTGCACCTCCTCCTGCACCCTCTCCTGCACCCCCTCCTGCACCTCCTCCTGCACCTCCTCCTGCACCTGCTCCTGCACCTCCTCCTGCACCTGCTCCTGCACCCTCTCCTACACCCCCTCCTGCACCCTCTCCTGCACCTCCTCCTGCACCTGCTCCTGCACCCCAGCCTCACCTTGCCATTCCTCCTGATCTCTCTGCTGGCCTGTACCAACACCCTCCAGCCCTCACTGCCTCATCCGCCTCGAACCCAGTACAGTGACAGTCACAACCCAGCTTTGATTGTGCCAAAATTTTATAATTATGTTTTTAAATTCTGTAAGGTACTATTTACTTAACAAATAAAACATAGAGGTCAGTCACTGTGGCACATACCTGTAATCCCAGTCACTAGGGAGGCTGAGGAAAGAAGATCACAAGTTTAAGGCCAGCCTCAGCAACTTAGGGGCTGGGATGTGCCTCAATGGTCGAGTACCCCTGGGTTCAATCCTCAGTACTGCAAAAGGTGTGTGGGGGGGGGGCTGGGATGTAGCTCAGAGGTAGAGCATCAGTGGGTTCAATCTCAAGTACAAACAAACAAATAAAGAAAGAAAGAAAGAAGGAAATATTAGAGGTCACAAAAAAGACTGGCAACTTCCATCTCCCATCATTTCCCAAGAGGAAAATGGGGCAGCCATGGAATGTGAGAGGAAGACTTATCCCTGCACCTTTAAAATTCTGAATTCTAGAATCATGTTAGCTATTCACAAAATCAATTAAATCAGTTTTTAAACTACTAATGGAGACAACTAGCTTTGGTCACAGGACAAAGTCCCAGATCCTCTGCCTGACACGTGGGCCTCCTTGACCTCTTTTCTCCAAGATCCCCACTAGATTCTAGTGACCCCAGATTTCTGTGGGTCCCTCAAGCACTGTGCTATTTCTCATACCCATCCCCTGGTCCCTGTATGGGCTTTGTCTGAAATCACCATCCGGCTTCTGAGGCCAGCCGGTGTCTCTTTGGGAAATTCCCTAGGGTTCTGGGCTTCTGCGCCACTGACGCTTGGGGCTGGGCCATGTTTCTTGTGGGCCTGTCCTTGCTTTGTATGATGTTTACAAGCATCCCCGGCCTGGGCCCACTGGATCTCAGTGGCACACACTCTTATGCTCACACACGTCCACACACCCGGTCATGACTGTCAGAGGCATCTCCAGATGTTGCCCAGCGTCCCTGCCACGCTCCCCCCAGAGCAGAGGGTCCTCACAGCACCCCTGGCACCTTCAACACATTCTGCTGCTGCTCCAGCTTGAATGTCAGCTGCACCACATATCAGCTGTGCAGCCCTGAGCAAGGGACTTACCATCCCAGGTAAGTGTCCCCTAACGTCCAAAGTAAGGGTGCGAATAGCTCTGACTTCTTGGAAAGGCATGACTGTTAAATGATTCAGACAAGAACACAGCAAGCAGCGAGCGAGCGTCAGCTGTATCATCGGGGTCCTCACTGGGTTCAGCACTTAGGGAACTGGAGGTCTTACTCACCTTGGTCCCTGGCACCTAGCAGAGCATGGCCGGGGATGGACACTCCTCAGATCCAGTGTGCCATCGCAGGCTGCTGCAGCTGCTCCAGAGCCCTGCTGTCTGTCTCCCCCAGCCTCCTGTCTCAGACTTCTTCTTCTTTTTTTGTTTGTAACTGGGAATTGAACCCAGGGGCTCTTTACCACTGAGATAGTTCCAACCCTTTTTACTTTTTATTTTGAGACAGAGCCTCACTAAGTGCTGATGTTGGCCTCCAACTTTTGATCCTCCAGCCTCTGCCTCCTGAGTTACTGGGATCATAGGTGTGCATCACCGGGCTGGGCCTCAGGCTTCTTAAGGAAATCATGCCAAGGTCATTAAGAGTGCATTTTGAGAGGCTACATGTGATAAAATGGCCTAGAACTAACACACACACACACACACACACACACACACACACACACACACTGTACCAATGACAGCTTCCTCGGTTTCACCATCAATGACACTTATGTAAATATAACCCTATAATAATAACCCTAACCCTAACCCTAACCCTAACCCTAACCCTATAATAATTTTTAAAATAAAAAGTTTATATAAAAATTGTATTTTGTACTGAAGATCCGTGTTGGCCCTCTAAATTTTTTAAATTTTTAATTTTTAAAAATTTTTTGTAGTTGTAGATGGACAGAATGCCTTTATTTATTTATTTTTTTTCATTTTTATGTGGTGCTGAGGATTGAACCCAGTGCCTCACACATGCTAGGCAAGTGCTCTGCCACTGAGCTATAGCCCCAGCCCCCCACCAAGTAAATTTTAAAAAATAAAACAATAAGAAGTCATAGTGGAGGCTGGGGTGTGGCTCAGTGGCAGAGTGAGTGCCCAGCATGTGTGAGACTGAGGTTCCATCTCCAGCACCAGGAAAAAATAGCCCAGTTGCTCCTTCTCAAACAGGAGTCCTTGGGGCTTGGATGGAGACCATGTCTAGGCTGGGAGTTCTCAGCTGTTCTCACCATCACAAGGGACCTGCAGAGGGTGACAGGCATTCTCCTGTGTGACACTCCTCCCTGCAGGGCACAGTCTGCTGTGCAGGGCTCCCTGTGGACCAGCTGTGACTCCGCCCCGTAGCACAAAGCCAACTTTACAAGGAGGATTTGAAGCTGAGACACAACAAAGAGCTTAGTAACTGGTACAGCCTGTTCCCTCCCACTCAGGGGAGCATCCTGGATTATTGAACAACTTGTAGGAGAGTCCCTAAAACCCTCTGGTTTCAGGAGTTAATCCAGTCCTTTGGACTGAAGCCTGGCAGCCTGCTCACCCCACCTTGCCCCCACCCTCTGACGGCCAACTGAGTGTGGCACCCTCTCTGGCAGTCCCTGAGCATAGGCCTGGCAGTCCCAGTGGCATAACCCAGGGCAGGGAGAGCCAGGTGCTGTGCTGGGTGAGGCCAGGGCTAGAGAATGGGCTATGCTACTAGGAGGGACGAGGAATTTTCCCAGGTGAGCCAGAGGGGGGTCTTCTGGGGGAACTCATCTGGCATGGGAATTGGAGTAGAAGCCCCCATTCCTCCACTGATCACCCCCTCCCCCGATCCACTGGGTCATAGAGGTCCTGGTTCCGCCCGGGTTAGGAGTGGTCAATCCTGAGGCAACCACAGCAAAAGCTGGTGCTCAGCAAAGCCAATGGTGCTTGGCGGATGCCTGAGGTGGCAGAATTTGCAGGACCCTGGAAGGAACCTGGGCCAAGATTCCCTACAGTCATGGAGCCTCCCGAAGGTCCAAGTCCGGGAAGAACACGGGCCCCATCAGTAAAAGGATGACAGGGAAGAGACATGGATATGCAGGAGAAGTGACAGTCAGGGATCCAGGAAAGGTCCCGGGTATCCTCTGAGGTCCCAGACCGCCAGAGCTTGTCCTCTGTGCTATGCAACCCAGTCCCCAACACGGCTGCGAGCCCTGCAACCTGCCAGTGAGCAAAATCAAAACAAGGAGTGGAACAAACTCCTCCACGAACGCTCCCCCTCCCTTGCAGCTGACCACCTCTCCCCCCCAGGGGGAGAGACAGGTCAGGACCCGGTCCTAGTCGAGGGCTGGGCGGGCTCTCTGCAGCCACCTGCCTGCTTCAGGAAGGAGGCCAGGCCTTCCCTCCAGCTGACTCCAGGAGGAACTAACACTGGCTGCTGGACCAAGCTAACTTGCCCAAGGTCAGGGCAGCCCAGCGGGGCTGGGATTCCAACCAAGGCTCGAGGCTGCAAAGGATGTGCCCCTAACCCTGGCCCCCTGCCTGGCCATAAGACCAGCAACCTTTCTGAGGACTGCGGTGGCCTCACCATGTCAGCTAGAGGGTCTGATCCATCCCCTCCCCTGCACAGGGACTGGACCTTCCCCAGAGGGTAACCAGAGCCACACTCTGGGGTCCGAAAATCTCCATTACTGACTCCACCTCATCCCCATGACTTGAGAGCCTGAGTGCAAGTCACTGTGCCTTGCCTGGTGGTCCATCACAGCAAATCAGCCAGTGCCACACGCCGAGTGGGTAGCCAAGCCTTCCCTCTCCAGCACTGAGGGGACACAGGCTGTGACCCTCCAGGGCATGACCTTCTGTCAATCAGCTTTTCCAGGGACCTTGCCCCCAAGTGAATTGCGTGGTCATGGTCCATAAATATTGATGGAAGTCCTGCCAACAGCTCAGTCAGGCCTGAACAGATAAAAGGCAAAGATGATGCTACTGGTCTGGGGCTCCTGGGGACAAGACGGTGGACAGCAAGTAGAACCCAGCCCCGGGGCTGCCTGGCTCCCGAACAGCTCTCCAGTGGGACAGTGTCCTTGGCTCCTGGCTTTACTTATATGACAGCCTGAGGCCCTGGGAAGTCAGGGTCAGGAGTTCTCATGTTTTAGTGCATATCGGGGTCACTGAGGCTTCTCCAACTCGCCTGGACCTCCCAGTCACCTAGCTATTCACCCAAGTGTGAGAACCCTGAGGCCAAATCTGTACGATAAGTCCCTTGCTGTCTGCGCCAGTCCACAGACCACAAAAACTACTCACCCTCAACCGCCTCCAGGTTCCTAGCACTCAGTGCAGCTTTGAAAACTCAAAATAGCCAATCCTACCCCTTGGGTCCCGGCACTGTGACACTGCCATGTCGCAACACAGCCAACATTGCCCCTGCCTCCTTTGGCAGGCTACAAACTCAGTGAGGCTCTGCGCCAGACCCCAGGGTCCAGTCTTGCCTTGAGTCTGGCTGAGACCCCATCCAGGGGTCCGTGGAAAGGGAAACATTTTGAAATTGACCTTGAGGATGGGGAACCTGTGGATTCCTCTTGACCTCAGCCTTTCAGAAAACGTGCTGGTGGGAAGAGGAGGGGAAAAAAACAAGGGATGGAGAAAGCCAGGTGAGAAATGTCCCCTCCACTCAGTGGGTGAAATTAGAAGATCTATGTGTGTGTCATATAAAGTTTTATAAGATTACACGACTTTATAAAGAGTTAATGATTGAGTTAAAGGTCATGGCAACCAGTCCCTGCCAGAAAAGGACTCCTTCTGTTACGAGCTTCCTGATTTATTCATAAAGGACCTGAGTGGTTAGGGGAGGGGCCCCCTGGAGGCAAAGACAGACCAAGTCTGGGAGAGACTCTGAGAGGCTGCTGGAAGCCCCGTTGCGAGAGGACAGTCTGCCCACCTTGGCCTTCCTGGGCTGACCCCCAGGTAAGAAGGCAGAACAGTGGGGAGATGGAAAACAGGGGAGCAAGAGTCAGGAGAGAGGAGGGTCCATCGGAGACTTGGAGGAGCCTCTCAGGATGGCTTGGCCTTGGCCAGGAGTCAGAAGGGCACAATCTAGTTCCACAAACTGGAACTCTGAAACACCAGACCTGCCCCTGCCCCTTCTGTGTGGGTCACGTTTTAAACTCTGATTGCAAAACCCAGAGGCTCTAGTGATTGCAGCCATGGGCCAAGACAGTCACAAAACAGGACTTGCCAGCCACAGGTGTCCTCATAGGAGGAAGAAGCTCTGGTCATACTTGGCCTGGTGCTGCAGAGAGGTGAGTGGACATCCTCAGGAGAAAGAAGGTGCCCAGGCCAAGTTCACTGTCATAGCTAGACACTCAGATGTGCATCACACAGTTCTCTACCCATCAGGTGCAAACTCCCTTTTGAGGGCTTGGAAACCTGTGCATGGTTGTGCACACACACACACACACACACACACATCCATGTCTGTACACATCTGCATGCTTGCACCAAGTGAGACTGCTTGCCTGACGACAGCAGCCCTCCCCTGTCCAAGGCTCACCTCTACAAAGAAGAGCAACCAGATCTTGCTCCAGCGTTTGGACTTGGTGAGGGCACCATGAGTGGCCAGGTGGCTGCCCTTGACAGTGAGCGTGGAGTGGCACACGCCCAAGATGGTGATGCCAATGGCAAAGACCAGGACATTCTCAGAGGACAGGCACAGGAACCCTGCACAGAGGAGGGGACAAGGGAACAGGGTCTTTCTCCAGTTCCTGAAGAGCTGGGCCTAAATACTCCACCCCAGAATCCCTGGCCACAGGGGGCCCAGCCCTGGGGCTGCCACAGGCAGGAGTGAGGCAGGACCTTCCATGACCTGAGGGGGATGGATTGGCTCTCCCTACAGGATTTGGAATGAAATAGAGCCCCAGGGTCTTGCCAAGGAAACTTCAGGGGTCCTGAATCTGCTGAGGTTTCCCTGCTGAGCCCTCAAACAGAGCAGAGATGGAGGTCAGGTATCACAGAGTTCCAGACCATGAGAGCTCCAGGGAAACCTCAGGCCCTCTCCCCACTCCTCTCACCCATTCCCTGGTGTCCTCAGTAGAACATTCTTCCCTTTTGCATGGCCACCTCTTCCCTCCCCAGCCCTCCCTGACTCCTCTCCACTTTCCCCTCCACTACCTTCAAGCTATCAGACTTTCTCCCATGTCTGAGTCCAGTTCCTCTGGAGTCACAGGACAGGACACTCTAAGCCAACTTTGGGGCTTAAGGTGTGACCCTTCAGCCTAGGGTCCCCGGCACAGGTCCGACTTCCCCTCTCCACTGCAGGCCAGCTGCAGCACCGCCTGCAAGCACAACCACCCTCCGCCGCAACCTACCCCCACCCGCAGCCCGTCCCTGTCCCTCTGTCTCTGACCCCAGGTCCCTTACCGGCTGGCAAGGCGAGGAGGCTGAGTGCGAGGATGGCACAGTCCACGCCGTGGAGCTCCCACCAGGAACTTGCCCTCACCACGTCCTGCACCAGCCCCTCCAGCTCACCCAGCAGCTCTTCGGCCCCACCATCCCCCTTGGACGCGCCGCGCGCCAGCTCCATGGGCTCCCTGGGCGCGCCAGGTCGGGGACGCTGGAGGAGGACTTGGGCGTGTGCGCTGCAGCACAGGCGAGGCGGGAGCGCGGGCGGGGGCGGGCTGGGGCGGAGTCACCCGCAGAACCGGGGACACCCACAGCCCCCAGGGTCGGAGTGTGGGCACTCCAGCGCCTCCTGGCGCGCGTAATGGAGACCCGGCCCGGCCGGTGCGCCCTCCCCGCACGCTGCACTAGAACCGCCTCGGGAGGAGCCCAGGTGATGCTCCAGCTGGGGAGGCCACCCTGCAGCGAGAACCAGCCTGGGGTAGAGGGGGCAGGGCTGGGGGAGGGCAGAGACCTCAGTGGAGACTCCCGAATGACTTCCCTGACCACCGATCTCAACTCCCTCCCTTTCTTGGTGTTTGGTGCCCAGAAGGTGAAGATTTCTCTTAATCGCACTGAACAGCCCACCCCACCCCCACAGGACAGGGGTCTTTGTCTTCCTTCCTGCGTCTGCCAACAGGGGACGCTGGATGCCAAAGGGCTTTCCTTGCCTACGCTTTGGCTCCAGCGGCATCTCCAGAAGCTGAAACAGTGATTAGCCCATAAATATTTATGAATTTGTGAAGTAGAAAGTACAAGGACTCCCTCCTCCCAGGATAGGGAGTGGGGTCCCCTCTGAATGTGGCTTTGGTAGAGGTGACCCATGGAAAGTTGACTGCCCAGGCTGGTAATGTGTTGGGAGAGGGGATGAATAGCTATGAAGAAAACCTATTCAAAGGTCAGTTCCCGGGTCAGTGGACAGACTCGCTGGGATTCTGGGGCAGTTAGACTCACCCGGAGGTGCCCAGATCTGAACCCAGGACCTCCACAATGTCCCTGAGACTTGAAATCACCTGTCCTAGCCCTTCCCATCGGGCCAGGGCCAGCCAGCGCCTGGCAGAGCTGGAGCCGACCTGGGTCTTCAGCAGATAAGCCTCTGACTTCTACAGACTTCCCTCTGTACATCACGGAGTCCTCTGCATTTTTCTTCTTTGTTATACTTTCCCCCCAGTTTAACACTGAAGCCTTTTTTAAAATAAAGTCTGACGGGAGGGGACAGCAGCGCGTGTTCAGCAGGAGGCCCTTGGGAAGAGGGGACTGTGAGGGAGGGAGAGGGAGGAGGGGAGGTGATTTTGCTTCCTTCCCTGGCCTCTTCCTCCAGCTCCTCCTAAAAGACAAGGTTTCTTCACCAGGTCGGTGTGCCAAGGGCTCCTAAGTAAACCAATTCTGAATGCACACATGGGCTCTTTAGGGTTTGCCCTTGACTTTCACATGGGAAGATCTTGCCTATTCCCCACAGTTCTGGAAGGATGACCTCTTCCCATTTATTTTTTAACTTAATTCATCCTCCCTAGTCAACGAACTGATCTCCTGACACCCAGTTACAAAAGGATAGACCTAGAGCTCAAATCCAGGACATCTCCTTCAAATCCAGTAATCTTTGGTGCACATCAAAGGTTCTTAGACAGAGGGGAAAGCCCCCCTTCTCCTTCCCTATCCCACCCCACCTTTGAATTTCTCCCCCCACAACATGCTAGAATTTTTGAGGAGATATATGTGATTTTATGAGCATATTCACATACAATATTGGTACCACACATTTATAAGGAGAAGCCCACACTTTTATCATGTGTATGAAGAACTTCCTGGTACCAACAGGCCCCTCTCCAGGCCCGCTTCTCCCTGGACATCTAGCTTGTACTGTGAGGGGGCAAAATTTCCATCCCTGCACCAGAAAAAAGTAAATAAATAGGGGCTGGGGCTGTAGCTCAGTAGCAGAGCGCTTGCGTAGCACATGTGAGGGACTGGGTTCAATCCTTAGCACCCCATAAAAATAAATAAAATAAAGGCATGCTGTCCAACTAATTTTTTTTATTAAAGAGAGAGAGAGAGAGAGAGAGAGAGAGAGAGAGAGAGAGAGAGAATTTTCTTTTAATATTTATTTTTTAGTTTTCGGCGGACACAACATCTTTGTTTGTATGTGGTGCTGAGGATCGAACCCGGGCCGCACGCATGCCAGGCGAGCGAGCTACCGCTTGAGCCACATCCCCATCCCTCCCCCCCCCCAATTTTTTTTAATAAATAAAGAAAGGGCACAGTGGCACAGGTCTGTAATCCCAGCTACCAGGGAGGCCGAGGCAGGAGGATCTTAGGTTCGATGCCAGCCTGGACAACTTAGCAAAACCCTGTGGCAAAATAAAATAAGAGCCAGGGCTGTAGCTTAGTGATAGAGCACTTGCCCAATACTGAAGAAAAAGAAGAAGGAGAAAGAGTGAGTGCCAACCAGCAGCAGAGCAGGAGAGATGCTCAGAGGAACCAGGAAGCCCCGTGGGGTGGGGCTCACAGGCAGCCTCCCTGCAGAGAAGCAGACTTGATTTAGAGCAGACTTAACCCTGGGGGAGAAAGAAGCAGACAAGATATTCTACTGATCAGTAGAAAAGGCAATGGAAGGAAGGCGGCAGAGACAGGCTGAGGCCGGGGGCTGGAGTTGCCTTGAATGGCAGATGAGGAAGTGGGGCTGGCCCTGAAGACTTGGGGAGCCGTAGCAGGTCTTAGAGCAAGGGAGTGAGGTGTGTACTGTGGTGTTTAAGAAGGTTTGTTTGGCACAACCGAGAAGTCCCTGGAATGAGGAAGGCAAATTTGAAGAATTTTTTAGTTACTCCAAACGAAAAAATGCTGAAGTTGTAGATGGCAGAGGCAGCGGCTATGAAACGTATGATGGGGACATAAAATAAGGAAGGCTTGATCAGACCATCCCCCAGAGAAAAGGCTCAGATGGCCAAGAAGCACAGGAAAACATGCAAATGCAAATTAAAGTCCCAATAAGGCCGGGCACAGTGGCACACACTTATAATCCCAGCGACTCAGGAGGCTGAGGCAGGAGGATTGAGAGTTCAGAGCCAGCCTCAGCAACTCAGCGAGGCCCTAAGCAACTCAGTGAGACCCTGTCTCTAAATAAAATACAAAAAAAAGGGGCTGGGATTATGGCTCAGTGGTAGAGCGCTCGCCTAGCACGGGCGGGACCCGGGTTCAATCCTCAGCACCACATAAAAATAAAGGCATTGTGTTGTGTCCATCTACCCCTAAAATATAAATATAAAAAAAAATAAAATACAAAAAAGGGCTGGGGATGTGCTTCAGTGGTTAAGCGCCCCTGGGTTCAATCCCTGCCACATACACACACACACAAGCTTCCATAAGCTAGCTAGCCCTTCAGACCCACTGGGATGGCTAAACTGAAATAAATGGCAAAGTTAAGTGCTGGCGTGGCTGGGAAGCAGCTGGCCTCTCATCCATTGCTGATGAGAGGTTGAAGTGGCCCAAGGCTTTGGAAAACAGTCTGACCGTTTCTTATAAAGTTGACTATACACCTACCTTACGACCCAGCAGTCACTCCCAGGTATTTGCCCAGGAGCAGTGAATACACATGCCCAACACCAGGTCTGGTACAGGAATGATAGAGTGACCGTCACGGCGTTGTTTATTATAGCCAAGCTGGAAACACTCTAAACATCTGTCCACGGGGAAATGAATAAATGAGCCATGATGCATTTGCATAATGTGTACCATAAAAAGGAGCAATAACTACAGGCCAGGATGCAGATGGCATGGTAGGTGCCAAGGAGAGATGCCAGACAGAGAGCCCACTTACCCTACAGTCCCTTCATAGGAAGCTCAGGAATAGGCCAAACGAATGCTCAAGGATAGAAACCACATCAGTGGTTGCCAGGGGTACAGTTAAAATGGGTGCATTTTATTATATCTAACTACACCTCAATAAAGCTGATTAAGCAAAAACAAACAGCAAGGAAGGTTTTCTTTTAAAACAGAGAGAGCTTTTTTGGAGGTGGACGCAAGCGTACCCGAGGTATGCACTCAAACAGAAAGGCAGAGAAACACAACCGTTTCAAAGCAGCTGTCCCTGGACAGGCAAAAACTGGGAACAACTCAAACGTCCACCGTCAGTAGAACAGATAAATAAAACACAGTGTGTGCACGCCCCGGAGTACTACACGGCCCAAACCTAGTGTGCAGCAAGGTGAACCTGGCACAGAAGAGCACAGGCTGGGTGGTTCCACTTACATGAAGTTCAAAACCAGACCCAGCCGGGACAGGGGGTGCCCCTTAGGGTAGAGCACGTGCCTACCATGCGCAAGGCCCCGGCTTCACGCCTCACCAACAACCAGGCAAAACTAATTAGTGACTAATGACTAATTCTAATGACCTGGAAGTCAGGTGCCTGCTGCTGATTAACGGTAGTGACTAGAAAAGGACAGGAGGGGGTTGGCAAATATTTTGTTCCTTGTTCTGAGTTCTAGTTACACTTGGATGTGTTGGTTTGTAAAAAGTCACCAAACTCTACTTATGGATGCATTTTTCTTTTTTTTAATATTTATTTTTTAGGTTTAGGTGGACACAATATCTTTATTTTTATGTGGTACTGAGGATCGAACCCAGTGCCTCACGCATGCCAGGCAAGTGCGCTACCACTTGAGCCATATCCCCAGCCCCTGGGATGCATTTTTCTGTAGGCATATTTTAATTACAATTTTTGTTGTTGTTGTTGTTATTATTATTATTATTATTATTATTATTATTATTATTATTATGTTTGGGATAGAAACACAATAATAGGGCCTTGTGCATGCTGGACAAGCTCTCTACCATGAAGCTACACCCCCTGCCTACAATCTTAAACCCAGGGGCCTTCTGCCACTGAGCTACCTCCGCCCAAGCCCTTTTTTAGTTTGTTTAAGACAGGGTCTGGCCAAGTTGCCCACACTGGCCTTGAACTTGTGATCCTCCTAACTCAATCTCTCTAGTCTCTGGGATGTCACACATGCGCCTCAGTACCTGGCTACAATTTTATTTCTGAAAAATAAAATTTAAAAAATAAAGTTCTTTTAGTAGTATGAATCAGAGGCATGAATTGTGAACACAGCACAAAGAAGCACGGGAAAGTGAGACACCTGGGTTCCCTAGGCCACAGGGGTTGGCAGCTGAGTTGTGTAGATGGCAGAGAAGCCAGTTTACCCCTGCCAGCTGCCACCTGTCACCAGAGTCTAGGTGACACCTTGTCCTCTCCCACTCTGTCACCCCACTCTGACCTCTCAGCCCCCTGTCCTACCCTTTCTGCTCACAGAGGTAAGGATGAATTGCCCAAGACCAGCTAAGAGGCTTTGGGTGGCTGACCACAGGCCAGGACTGATCTAATCTGTCTGTTTGGCTCCTCATGACAGGCCCCGAGGTGCAGGGGAGCAGGCTGGGGCGGGCTTCTCGACCTCTGCGCACAATGGGCTACAGAAGAGGCTTCCAGAGCCGCCAGGTATCTACTCCTCCAAGGCCCCTCCTTAGGCCTGCCTCTGTCCCCATCCAACCCCTAACCTGTCTGCACAGGACTCTGCATGTGAAGAGCATGGCTGGGCTTTGGAGTCAGGCACCCTTACTAGTGTGGACCTTGGATGAGTTACTTAATCTCTCTGAGCCTCAGTAGTATCATATACACCAGAGAACAAGCTCTTAAAGGCATAAGAAGAATGTCAATAGGAATTTTATTATTTACACATATATCCCAATAGATTGTTACGCGCACACACACACCCCCCTTTGGAGCCCACTCCAAAGGCTGTGATCGTTGCTACTTTTGACAAACATAAGGTCATTTAGGCTGGGCTGCTGCTCAGTGGTAGAGCACTTGCCTAGCATGTGTTAGGCCCTGGGGCCCACCCCTGTCACTGCAAAGAAAACACTTTTTAGGGCTGGGGTTGTGGTTCAGCAGTAGAGCGCTCGCCTAGCGTGCGCGAGGCCCTGGGTTTGATCCTCAACACCATGTAAAAATAAATAAACAAAATAAAGGTGTTGTGTCTAACCAAAAAATAAATATTAAAAAAAGAAGAAGAAGAAAACACTTTTTAGACCTCAGACTGTAGTATTCAGCTTGGCCTTGGGAAGCCTCCAAGTTCCAGCTTCATCTCCACTGCTCTAGGGCACCAGTGACTGCTCAGTCACCTCGGACCCATGGACAGGGCCTGCCCTTTCTCACTTGTAGGTATGGACTCCCAGGCTAATTGAGGCTGATTGTCTCTATTCCCACCCCACCCGAACCCTGCTCATCTTCTGGGCCTCCGGCAACATTGGCCCCACTACAAAGCTCTTCTAATGTTCTCGTGTAGTTTGCTCATGCCACCAGGTTTTACTGAACACCTACTGTATGTCAGGCATTTGGGCTTTGGGTATCTTTTCCCTTCTCTGACTTCATGCCATCTCCCAGCTAGTATTAGGCCTCAGTGGTCATGTACTGCCTGGTAAAAAGCCCTCTCAGACGCTGTGACCCAGCCACAGAAGTCAAGGTGCTCCTTTTGCCTGTATTAGGATAAGTAACAAGCATCCCAGCTGTTGTAACAAACATCCCCAGCTTTTCAGTGGCTAAACACAATGCAGGGTAATTTCTTTTCTTTCTTCCTCCCTCCTCCTCCTTCTCCTCCTCCTCTTTCTTCTTTCTTGTAGTGCTGGGGACCAAACCCAGGGCCTTGAGCTGCTAGGCAGGGCTCCACATCTGAGCTATTTCCTCAGCCCTCTTGTTCTTTGTCCCCCCTCCTTTTCCCCCCAGCATTGAAGACTGAGAGAAGGGCCCCACAGATGTTCTCTACCCCTGGCCTACGTCCCCGGCTCCCAGGATACTTTCTTGCTCAAGTCACACAGTGCAATATGGGTCAGGTGGCTCTCCTCCAGGTGGGACCAGGACGTTCAGACCTTTTCAGTTTGGAGTGACTCCGTCTTGCACACAAAGCCACTGTGGTTGCCATGGCAGTGGAAGGGAGAGGGTGAAACCATGTGGTTTGAACTCCAGATCTGGAAGGGGCACATCACGGCCATCCTCGCTCCGTCAGCCAAAACCCAGGCAGAGAGCCCCAACAGATCCTCAGGCAACTGGGAACGGGGGACTCCCTGGGAGCTTCCTGAGATGAGGAGCCTGCACCCACCTTCTTGTAGGGCTCATCAGGCATTCAGTGAATGGAGGGATCCATGGGAGAGGGGAACAGGCTCGAGGGGATGAAGGAGGAGGTCAAAGACTTTTAAAAGACATTAGATGGAGAGACGCGGTCCAAACCTGAGACCATCGGGTACCATCCAATGTACCTGAGTGGGGAGGTGGCACCCTCCTCCCAGCCCCAGTGGACTGGGCAGCTCTGGACACACCTAGGCAATGGAGGAAGGATGGATGAGCCGGGTTCACCTGCCGGGGCCCTCGGGAGATCCCCATCCCAGGGCAGCGATGATTCCTCTCTGCTGTGATTTGGATCTTTATGTGTTGGGTTTGTTGGGGTTAATTAGTGCTGTGGCTGGGGTGGGGTGGAAGGAGTCCTGCCCTGGCCCAGGGCCTGGCGGGGGATCTTGAGAGTCAGATGGGCTCTTGAGAGGCGGGTACTGGGCTGGGGGACTGCACAAAGTGGGTTAGGGGAGCACCCCTTAGCAGCAATTGCTATGCCCTAAGCCTAGTTGGCTGGGTCTCTGACCATTCCTTGCCCCCTACCCATTTGTGCCACCCCCCAAAACGTCAAATCCCCAGTGAGGCCCAGCAGCTCCTAGAGGCAAGTGGCATTATTCACAGGGGCGGGGCTGGGTGAGCTGGGAGAGATATAGCCTGGCCCCTGGCTCAGATCCTGGCCAGCTGAGGGTGGGACTGGCACCCCGAGCTCCACTGGTTCCAGCAGGACAGGGCCACATCCACAGCATCTCAGCATCAGCCTCGCCTTCGAGGAGCCTGGCCCTGGCCCTTGTGCTCTCTGCCTCCAGGAAGCCTTCCCTGGCTGCCAGCTGTCCTGCGGTGAGGAGCCAGGTGAGTGGTGGCCTGGAAAGGGAGGGAGAGAGGGGGAGGAAGGAGAGAGGGAGCAGAACAGAGCTGGCAGGACTCTGCCTCCCGAGGCTCCAGGGTGTCGGCATTTCCTGCCTTATAGGAAGGGAAACTGAGGCCCAGGGCACGTCTCCAAGTTAGATGGCAAGTCAGGTCCTTGCAAACCTAGAGCTGGGGCTGTCGGCAGTGCAGGTCCCCTCTAGGGAGGTTTTCCAGGTGCCTTCACCTGCATCAGGGCAGCACCACCTCCCATGAGGTACAGAGCAGCCTGAAGAGTGTGTGTTGGGCCAGGCGCAGTGGCGCACGCCTGTAACACCAGTAGTTGGGGAGGCAGAGGCAGGAGGATGGCAAGTTCAAAGCCAGCTTCAGGAACTTAACGAGGCCCTAAGCAATGCAGCGAGACCCTGTCTCTAAATAAAAACTAAAATAAATAAGTAAAGGGCTGGGGATGTGGTTCAGTGGTTGAGCACTCTGGGTTCAATTCCCAGCACCAAAGAAAAAAAGAGAGAGAGAGAGAGAGTGTGTTGGGCCTTGTGGAGCCAGTGCCAGGCAGGGAAGGAAAGCGACAGCTACAATTTGGGGGCAGGGTAAAGGCAGACTAAGGACAGCATCTGGAGCCAGGATCTGGACTCAGACACGTGGGTTCCAGTCCTTGTCGTGTGACCTTAGGTGAGTTGTCTGACCTCTCTGAGCCGTGGTTTTGTGAGAGGGCCAGTTGGAGGAGATGAGGTGATGCCACACCCCCCTTGCTGGGTCCCTGGGGAGAGCAGTGAGGCATCTGTTCTGTGGCCATCAGTGACCACCCAGGCATATGCTCCAGTGAGGTACTGTTGTCACTGCGCTGCTTCTTATGCTGTTGTGATCATGTGATCATGACATTATTGTCATATTGTAAAACTGATAATTTTTTTGCGTGTTTCATTGGGATTGAACTCAGGGCACCCTACCACTGAGCTACATCCCAGGCCCTTTTTCTTTTTTTTTTTGAGATAGGGTCTAAGCTGCCCAGACTGGCCTTGAACTTGTGATCTTCCTGCCTTGACATGATTTAAATCTAGCCTGTTGGTATTGATAATGGTGCGACTAAATGGTTTCCATTTCCTGCAAAGGAGCACGTACACACTCCCTCAATGCCCCTCTCCCTGCTTGCCCATGTTCTCCTGTGTGTTGGGGGTGGAGAGGGCTGGGGGTGACGCCAACCAGCTCTGCTCTGTAAACCTGAAAGGGCAGCACAGAAGGTGTGGTAGCCCCAGAAAGGTGAGCTTGGGGACAACTCAGCATGTCAGGTCTCCCTGCCACTGTCACAGTGATGCCAGGCCTGGCTGATGCCTGTGAGCCTCCTCCACCCCCAGGTCCTGTCCTCCAGGCCCCTGGGCTGGTCCTCCACCTGCTGGGCGCTGGTGCCTGAGCTAAGTGCTTCCCATTACCTCACAGCCGGCCTGCAGCGTGGGTATGATTTTCCCCGCTTACAGAGGGGACACTGATGATCGGGGGCAGGACAGAGGCAGGGTGGCCAGAAGTTTAGAAGTTTCAACCTTCCAGTCTGAAGGAGGTGGGACCCTAAAAATAGATAAAAGGCAGGAGGAGGAGTCTAAAAATAGATTCCAGACAAAGTGATGGAACACACACACACGCACACACACACACCCCTTTCCTGGGAAACATGGCACCAAAGAGACAACTGAGCCCAAACAGAGACACATAGAGAGAGAAAGCTCACCAGCACCAGCAACCAAGAGCTTCTGGAAAAGCTCCAGATCCACTCTGCTCACCCCACAGGTACATGGCAGTGTGCTCACCCACACCACACACACACACACACACACACACACACACACTCGGGCTGCACAGGCACACGTGTGCCCAGGAGTAGAAGGAGGGTGGCAGCGACCCCCTGTCCCCATTCCTACCCAGGTCCTGCCAGTCGACCTCTGTCCCTGGCCTAGGGACTCAGGGAGAGATGAGGCTAAGCACTGTTGGCGGCAGGGGAGACTCTGGGGTGGAGGCTCTGGGAATGTGGTGGAGGGAGACAGGGCCTGCCAGGGAAAGAGCGAGTTTGGGGTTCAAATCCCACAGCTCTGGCTCCTCAGCCACTCCGAGATTTGGGCAAGTGACTTAACCTGCCTGGCAGTGTCCTCGTGGGAGAAGCAGGGAATGGAACCATTCTCATGATTTAGCTATACCTGGTACATAAAAGATGCTAGATTCAGGGTTTTTTTGTTTGTTTGTTTTGGTACCAGGGATTGAACCCAGGTGTGCTTAACCACTGAGCCATATCCCCAGCCCTTTTTATCTTTTTATTTTGAGACAGGGTCTCACGGAGTTGCTTAGGACCTTGCTGAGTTGCTGAGGCTGCCTTTGAACGTGCAATCTTTCTGCCTCAGCTACTGGTTTTACAGGCATGCACCCCTGCGCCAGGTTTGGGGAGGCATCTGGTAGCCTGTACCCATGAGAATGCAGCAGACCAGACAGCCTGCCCTGCACTTTCTAGCAGATCATTCGCCCCTGCCCTTGCCCCTCAGTTGCTGCATCTATAAAATGGGGCTTGTCAATAATGCCTGCCTGCCCAGAATGGGGGTGGAAATAAGGACACAGGGCCTATTTCACTCTATGGGCTTTCAGGACCCACAACTGCTATGCCCCTAGCCCCTTCTCTAGAGGGCAAGCATTGGTGGCTCTGAAATGACTTATCAGAGGTGACCTTGCCTCAGGCTCTAAACAAGGCTTTATCATTCAATAACAAAGAGTTGGGGAGGGCTCCCTGACCTCAACCTTCTTGGAGGAAATGGGCTGGGGTGCAGTTCTGGAGAGACAGACAGCCCTGACCAGGTCCTAGGAGTCAGGTCCTGTTTGTGCTTTCACCAGCTGAGTGACCCAAGCAATGACCTAATACCTTCAGCCTCAGTTTTATTTCCCATCAAATGGGTCCAACAATTCTTTGTCATCAAATGAGGCTGTCATGAGGACTAGCTGAAATCATGGGTGTTGAGGGCTGACATACAACAGGTGCTCAATAAGTGCTCAAATGCCATAATGAGACATGGCATGGTGGGGAGCCAGCCTGTCCAGGACGGAGTTCTAACTCCCCACTTCCCAGTGGTATAAGTTTGGGCACATTTTACAAACATCTCTAAGCCTCAGTTTCCTCAGATGAAAACAGACACAACCGCAGTGCCTCCTACAGGGAGCAGTGCTGCAGGCCAAGGGACTGACCCCAGTGAGGCACCTGGGCCACAATGAGGGTGGCTCTCACTAGCAATGGGAGGCCAGATCCAGTGTGGAGTCCTGTGCTGCACACCTACTATGTGCCAAGTCTCAGGATCACCCGATCAGGAAGGCACTTGGTGTCCATTTTGCAGAATTAAGTTCCATGCTTTAACCAAGGTCAGAGCTATGCTGCAGCAGATCTGAGGCAGGGGCCCGGGCCTCTAGGCCATTGCCCGCGGAGCTTGGGCATTACCTCAATGCTCTGCACACTGGGTTCCCTGGGCACAAGGGGCTCCCAGGTTGCCAAGGTATAAGATTAGGGTAGAAAAAGGAGGAGGTTCTTGAAGGAGAATCTGGACACAGATTCCAGCTCAACCAGAGACAGGGCCAGAGGGAGGAACGGGGAGACTGAGCAAGTGGACAGCCTCATGTCACAGGGGTAATGGGACAGAGAGGGGACAGAAAGACAGGAAGATGAAATGCTCCTGCTGGCCTCCTCCCCATCTTGGCAGGTCCTGCCTGTGGCCCCATAGTCTTCTCTCAGGGGGCACCTCAGGTGGACCACATGTGGGTCAGACCATGCACTTGGACCTTAAAGCTGCCAGGGTCCCCTGTCCCACCTCAGGTCAATCCTGGCACCTAACTGCCCAGGACCTAGGCACACCCATGTTGAGGAGACTTAAGATTAAAGACATCCCCACCAAAGGGACAAGTGCATGGGGGTGTGGCAACATGTGGCCAGATGCAGATTTCAGTATCAGGAAATCTCACTTTGAGGCCTAATAGCTCTGAGAACTACCAGGGGCAAAATCATTGCTCTGAGCCTTTGTTTTCTCATCTATAAAATGGGGACAATAATGACAATGTAGTACTTGCTCTCTAGGCAAGGGTTATGGTTTAACTGTGAGGGTTAAACGTATACAGTACTAAATATAAGCCCCTTGACATGTTATAAAGTCTCAACAATTGATAGTAAAACCTTGAAAGCATTACCTTTGGGGCAGGAGTGGCCTAAGTGACCCAGTAAGGGAGCCTGACTGTTCCTTAACAGAATATCACATAGCCTCTGTGATAATCTCTTCATCTATGAAGTGGGCTAACACTTAGCCTCACCTGCCTGCCTCACAGGGCAGGAGAAACATCTGATAAATATCTGACAACATCAGATACTGGCCTAATCAAGGTGACACCCCCTCCAGGAAAGATGCCCAGATCTTTGGGCATCCCAGGAACATCTCTGGCATTCCCTGGGGTCCTCCCCGTGGCCAGGGGTCCACCCTTGACTGGGGCCCATTCCCTAGCCACTTCAGGGCTTCTACACCCCCTGCTGGTCTGGGGGCCAGGACCCAGGGTGATGTTGGGGAGTGTGGGGGGTTATTCCCATATGAGGGTCTGAAAGGAAAGACTGCTCCCTGGGATATCAAGGACCTATCTACTGGGTGGCTGGGCCAGCCACAAACACAAGGCATGTCCCTGGGCCATTTTCAGACCAATAATAACTGTGATGGTGATGAACTGACATGCACCAAACCTCAGGTGTGTGCTAAGCGCTTTATAAGTACAATCATCTCACCCTCCTATCGCCTATGGGGTTAGCACCATTCTTAGATTACCTGTTTACATATGAGGAAACAGACTCAGAGAGGAGAGTAACTTACCCAAAGCCACACAGCTAGAGGGGGTAGGCCAGTTTGGGGTCCAGGTCTGGCTGTCCCCTGAGTCCTGCCACCTTCTCACCTAGGCTAACTTCAGAGGAGGTGAGAGGAGCATGCACTGTGGGATAAGGGGTACCATCTTGTCATAACATGGGTACAGACGTTGGGGACCAGGCAAAGCCTCAGGAGAATTTGCCCAAGTGGCTCTGTATGAACTCTGGCCAGCTCCTCCCCTCTAGGCCTCAGTTAGCTCATCTGTGAAAATGGGAGGGTTGGGCCACATACCCAGGAGGTCACTCCTGCCTGTTATTCATTCCACCACCCTCACCTCCATCAAATCAGTAACCTCGTTTATGATATTAACTTCACATCAGCCTAACCAAAGTTTCCTAACCCAGGGTCCCTGGACCTCTGGGAACTCTGTGCCTCCTATGAGTAAAATTGAATAGGAGTGTATGTGTGCTCACTGTGTGCCTTTCAGGAAAAGCCCATGTTGTTAGCCAGGCATGGTGGCACATGCCTGTAATCCCAGCAACTTGGAAGGCAGAGGCAGGAGGATCACAAGTTCAAAGCCAGCCTTAGCAAATTAGCGTGGTCCTAAACAACTTGTCAAGACCCTGTCTCAAATAATAAACAAACAAACAAACAAGGGCTCAGTGGTTAAGCGCCCCTAGGTTCAATCCCCTATACAAAAAAAAAAAAAAAAATTCATGCTGTTACTGGATTCCAATACCAAAAGGCTAAGAACCACTGAGTTTTGTAAACCTTTAGAGTTTCTCTATCCTCAAGCTAGATTTTTAGAGGAATGAGCCAAGGCAGTTGACTCCCAACTCAAGCAAGTTGAGTGTAAAATGCTTCCCTTTTCTTGTGTTTAAAGTCCCCTCCTTCTTCTGGAGCTGGACCTGCTACAGGTGCCCCAGGCTTCCTCCCTCCAGCCACATTGGCCCATTGAGACCCTTGTCCCCACTGCTGCTGGTCAATCTTTGCCTGGATGCTGAATTTCGTTCTGCTCTGACTGGTCCTGCCCGAGGAGACTTCTTCACCCTCCAGTCTTCCCCTGGATGGCCATGGGGAGGACCCGAAGGTAGGTGCAGTGACAAGAATGGCCAGCAGGGGTCGCAAAGCAGCCGCACTCCATGGGCCAGGGAATGGGGTGCCAGGATGGCACCTCCTTGGTTCCCTGGGCAGCGTAGGCATGAGGAATGTGTGGCAGCAGTGGGGAGGCTTAGGGTCTGGGTCTGTCCCTTGCCCACTGTAAAGTGGAGAGAGGTGGCCTAGAACCCTTGAATGGTTGCTAAGGGGAAGTGACTGCCTTGAGCTCCCCTTGGCAGAAGCATCCTTAGGAAATGGTACAGATGATCCCAGACTTGACGGGGAAAGCAGAGCCCACTATCCACCCAGTAAAGGGGAAGACTTGCCCTTGGGAAGTCTCCAAGGGCTCTGAGCAGTCACCATGAGAGCTCCTTGGGGTGGTGAGGGAAATGTAGTCCCTGTAAGAGGCTTCCCAGGGGTGAGAGGGCCCAGCGCCTCCCCGGGTAAGGCTTCTCTGGAAGAGCTGGGAAGAGGGACCACGCATTCCTCAGTCCCGGAATGAGTCCTGGCCCCCCCCCCCGCCCCCCCCGCTCAGCTGCTGAGGGACCCTGCTGGCCCAGATCTCCACCCTCTCTGTTCCATGAGGCTCCTGCTTCTGGGCCCTGCTAGCATGGCAGGGCAAAGTCTGGGGCTTCAGGAGGTGCTCCTGCTGAGATGCCCTGGTGGGGAGCCCTCTGCCCACGAAGAGGACCCAGTCCTCACAGGCCCAGGGAGACCCTCCCCCTCTCCTCACCCTGTCCCTCTCCCATGACCCAGTGATTAAAGAAGTAGACACAAGTACGACAAAGATATAGAACTTTCTCTACAAAAGTTATAATGAGTCCGAGGGAAGGGTCTGTGTTTGGTGGTGGGAATCGGAGCCTGGCCCACCTCAGCGCAGGGGAACTGGGAGGGGCTGAGGCAGTAAACGGACAGGGATCAAGTGAGGAAGGCAGCACCTGGGGCTCAGAGAAAGACGAGTCGGCACTTGGGGTGGCCCCAGGCCCAGGCCCAGACAACAGGGAGAGGAGCCAGGGTAGGCTCAGGATGGTTGTGGCAGCCAGGTCCTCTGGGTCCTGCAGTGGGAAACGGCCACCTCCTTCACACCCCCAGCTCTGGGCACGTTCATGGATGGGATCACACACCAGATGGGTCTTTGGGGCCCTTTTCTCCTGCTCCAGTCAAGGAGGCCCTAGGAGGAGCTCCTAGCAGGGGCTGCTTCTCAAGCTGGGGACAGATAAGGCGTCCACTCCTGACAAGGGGGAAGGGTGAATCTGCATGGGGCATGGACACACGCACATTTGTGTGGCTCCTGAGGGACTCTCCCATACCTGTGACCTTGGTATGGCTGAAGAACTCTAAGGACACACTCTGAGGACCCTCTGTGCTGGCCTTTTCCCTGGTCTCACCGCCATCACAGAGCTGAGACCCATGGTGAGCTCTTGCTTCCTCACAATCCATGCAGAATCACAGAGATGCTCCCAGGCCTCCAGAGAAACCCACCGACCCTCAACACACACGCATGCGCGCACACACACATGCACACAGCCCTGGTGGCCTGGACACATCAACAGTTTAGATTATCCACATTCTCCAGTATCACCTTCACGGAACTTCTCCATGCTGGGCCTGACACCTGGCTGTGCCCAGCCCCTGCCTGTCTGGGCCCCTGGGAGACTCTGAGGCTGCTGGCAGATGCCATTCTCTAGCCGGTGTGTGCCTACCAGGACTGGGGGCCATACCCGCTGCTCCAGAACCTCACACCTAGCGTTCTGGCCCTCTGGGCCCCGGGGGCGGGGAGCGGGTATCAGGCTGCACAGCAGAGGAGAGGGAGGTTGGAGGAGGTCAGGCCCCAGCCACCTCAGCCTGGCTCTTCTGCTCCAGCCATAGCTAGTGGTGGAGGAGACCGGGCTGGCCGTTAGGGGACAAGGTGGGGACTGAAAGGCAGGGCATTTGGCTGAAGAGTGTGGCTGGGGAACCTCCCCTTGGGGTATATGGGGTGAGGGAGGCTGCCCAAACTTTTCCCTTCATAAAATAAATGTAGGAATCTGCGTCTTCGGCTTGAGAGAACAGGGCAGGTGCAGTAGGAAGGACAACATGGCTGAGACAGGTCACGTCCCCTCCTTGACCCCTTCCTCTCCAGCTCTGATGTTGTCTAGTCTCTGAGGGACAAGCAGACCCTGCTCTCCTTTGGGGGCTGGCCACAAATCCACATGTACTTCTCAAGGTCACTCAGATAAGGGCAGCTCTGGGGCTCTGGGACACTCAGCACTGGTGTTCAGGGGTGTTCTGTTGTCCCCAAGCCTGCCTCCAGGCCACACCCTTGCTTTGAGGTATGGACAGGCTTTCAAGGGAGATGACCCACATGGTCCTTGCTCCTCAGGAAGGGGCTACAGGGCTGGCAATTGTGAGGACCTTGTGGCCCCCCTGGGGTTGTGGCAACTTGCAATTCATTTTGGTCAGAGGAGAGGAGTCCCTGGTTATCTGTGGAGGAAGAGACAGAAATAAAACTTAGACAACAGCCTTCAAAGACCTCATCCCCAGCCAGAACTAATCACCTTGATGATTTAGCCTCCCTTCTCTAGACAGGCTAATGGTCAGGGATGAAGGACACTGTCCTCCCCAGTCACCAAACTGTAAATCAGATTGCCTCCCCACACCCACTCCTGCACCAAACATTCAAGGCAAAGGTCACAATAACATGGGGGGAGCAAGTATTTTCAGGCTTGTGGGATGCTGTGGGGGAGGGGAGGGGCAGGGGCCCGTCTACAGGAGGACCAGTGTGGTGGCAGCCTTGGGCAGCTGTAATGGCTTTCTGAAAAGGACAACCCTGGGCTTGGGGTTGTGGCTCAGTGGTAGAGTGCTTGCCTAATATGCATAAGGCACTGGGTTCGATCCTCAGCACCACATAGATATAAAATAAAGATATTGTGTCCACCTAAGACTAAAAAACAAATATTAAAAGAAAAAGGACAACCCCGCTGCTGCTGGCCACTGGGAGCGTCTGCTCTTGCTTTCCTCTCTGCAGGCTGCAGAACTTGGGCAGTTGACCTTTCAGTGCTGCACCCTCTGTCCACATGGACCCAGGGGTTAAGCCAGCTCTTCATGGAGCAGTGGTGGCAGGTGTGAGTGAGCTACTTATCCCCTAACCCCTGAGCCTCCGCGTGCTCGACCCCCACCACACAAAGGGACTCAGGAATCAGTGAGGACTTGCCCAAGAGCACACTCCAGAAGCCCCGGAAGATGGGAGGGCTCAAAAACATCCTCACTGTGATTACTATGAGTACCCTGACTCATCGACAGGAAGATGCCCATTTTTCCACATTTTGATATCTCCAGAGTCTAGCTGTGATAAGAAAGTCTCGGGTCACCGTTAAATTGGCAGCAGCTTTTAGTGGTAAATAAAATAGTGGGGTCTCTTGTAATGGCAGCTCAGATTTTATGAAATACGGTGCGCTCTTCTCCCGTGAAAAGGCAGACGGACTCTCCCGCCCCCCACCACCGCCCCACCGACACTCACAGCTCTGTGTCTTCTAGGGCTGGCGGGCGCTCCAGCGCCTGCCTCCGCCTCCGCACGGCCCCCAGGATCTTCTTGCGCGGCCCCAGCGGGACGCTGATGCTGCGGAGGTCGAGGTCAGAGCACAGCATTAGCGCCTCCAGATCGATCTTCTCTTGCCGCAGGAGGGCGGCAAAGTCCTCCATGTGCAGGGAGGCCAGGAAGGTCTCCAGCGGGCTCGTCTCGGGCTCCAGGTCCTCGTCCAGGCCCAAGTCCAGCTCGTCCCAGGGCAGCTCCTCCCCGCAGCTGCGGTCCTGCAGGCTGTTGGCACTGCCCAGGCTGTCATCGTCCAGGCTGGGGGAGCTATGCAGCCGACCCCGCGGGGTGCCTGCCCCGTCCAGACCCCCGTCCTCGCGGCCCAGCCCGTGCAGCCCGCTGCTCAAGTAGTTTCTGCGGAACACCATGGTGCCCAGGCCGGGGCGGGTAAACAGGGAATCGTGACCTGAGTCGGTGCTGACCTCCGAGTGGGCAGGCTCGGCCGCCAGCGTGGCACGGGAGACGCTGTCCTCGTCCGAGAGGAACATGTCCCGGAGCGGGGCGCGGCCCCACTCCTTGGGGTTGGCGTAGGTGCCCTGGCGCACGAACATCACGTCGCTACCTAGTTGCAGGCCTGAGAGTGAGCGGACGCTCTTGCGGCCGTCCTCGGAGACCTTGAAGGTGCCCTCGCCGCCCTGTTTGCGCCTCTCCAACTTCTTCTGGATCTTGGTCTTGCCTTTAGCGGTGCCGTGCAGTGTGGCCTGCGAGTAGGGCAGGTGGCTGCCCAGCGTCAGGTGCTGCAGCCGGCGGCTCAGGGTGCTGGACGTGAGGCTGGAGAAGCTGAGTGTGTCCGAGCGCTCCGCCAGCTCTCGCCGGTAGCGCCGCTCCATGCGCTCGTGGTGCTTGCGCTGCAGCTTGGCGCACTCCCGGATGCGCCGCTCGGCCTCACGAAAGGCCTTGTCCTTCAGCTTGCCCACCAGCTTGGGGTTGAGGCTGCTTTGCTTGGCCGCGATGGAGTCCAGATAGCGCACGCACTCCATGTGACCTTTCATGGCAGCCATGTCCAGCGGCGTGTGGTAGTCGTTGTCCAGGCACCAGATGTTGGCCCCAAAAGACACCAGGAAGGACAGGCAGTGCAGGTGGCCATTGGAAGCTGCCAGATGTAGGGGTGTGTTGCCCCAGATGTCACACTTGTCTGGGTCACCCCTGCAGGGAGATCACGAAGAATGATAAACCATAGAAAGCTCTGGCAGCCAGTTCGCTAGGGCTGGAGGTAGAGGGAATGGGGGGGCCCAGGCCACGAGGGGAGGGCCCCCAGCCTCGTGGAGCTTCCCCACAGGTACACCAGGCCACAATGAAACCCGTGGGCCTGAGACCTCTCCACTGACTCCAAGAGACCTGCTGGCCTGAGCCACCAAAAGGATGAGCCCTAGGGGAAGATGGCCTGGCACGCAGGGGGCGGGGCGACAAAGAAGGCGGGGCTGGGGCGGGGCCTTCCCCAACCGAGGGCTGGGAATCTCAGGGGATAAATATTTGATGCCCAGAGAGAAAGGAGTGAATTATTCATGGGCCCAGCAGGGAGCTGGCCCAGAGAGGTGGTGGGCCAGGGCGAGTCTGGGTCTCTAGGCAGGTGCAACTGGGAACGTGGTTGCGTGTTGCAGGGCGACGGTGAAAGAGGACAAGAGGGTAATGTGTGCTTGGCCTGAGCCTGGGTGAGTGTGTGAGGGTGTGTGCTTGTGTGCAGAGAGTACTGCCATGTCTGCAGGGAGCAGGGCCAGGCCTGGCAACGTGAGTGTTAGAGAAGGTGTCGGGCCTTGGCCTGGGCCAGGAGGGGACTGTGGGGGCAGCCAGGACTGGGGAGGAGGAGGAGGAAGGTCTGCAGCCTGGCAGGTTTGTCCTCCCTTGTTCAGGCTGTCCATCTTTGGGAGCCGTGAGAGGCTGGCTGGCTTTGCCTGTGCAGGGACCCCAACAGCTCCTTCCAACACCCTCCATGTCAGACTATTCTCCCTGAGGCATCCTGTTGGCTCCTCCAGAATTTTTGCCTCTCTGGGGCCTAGCATGGGTCCCCTGGCCCACACTAATGAGGCCACGAGGTTACCCCTAGATCTGGAGGAAGAATCACTCCCTTGTCTCAACATCTCCCCTCACCCCCCCGCTCAGCTTCCCCACAGAGTGCCAAGTCCTGCAGGACAGCAGAGGAGGGGCTGCTGGGCATCAGACCCACGCTATCCAGCACCAGGCTTTCCCTCTGTAAGACTTGGGGGAGGTAGGCCTGCTTGCTCTCCGATCCCCTTCAAGAGACACCCAGGTGCCCCTCTGAAGGAGGGGCAATGGGCCGGTGTCCCTGTGTGCCCTCAGGGAGGGAGGAGGAGCCAGTAAGTTATGACTTGGAACATGCCTCAACTGCCTAATCCCAGGGACTCTACCCCCTGCTGCTGGGCCCAAGGAACAGCCACAAAGGGATGGGGTCCCTCCGCCCACCACATGCTTGGGCCTCAGGCTGGTGCACAGAACCAGGACCAGCTCAGTACCCACCCCTCTCCCCCAGAGCCTAAGACATTCACATTAACCTTCCTAGGGCCATCCCTTATGCCCCTTTTCCTGCCCAGGCCACCCTGGTGTCTAGGCCAGTATGACTTCAACTTTCCCACTCACAACTCTTTAAAAGGAGTCATCAACTTTGGTGAATGGGGAAATTGTTCCCAGTTGTGGGATTTGGCACGCTGGCCCACCCCTGGCCAACCCACTTCAGTGGGTTTGACCTGCATTCCTGGGCCCTGCTACCTTGCCTGGTTGTGGCGTGCAGACTGTGTTCCCGCCCTCAGGACAACTCCAGAGGGAAGACGGGAGACAGAAGCCCCTCCAGGATCAACACATTCATTGGTCATCTGTGACCAGTGGGGGAAGGGTACAGAGCACATTAATGAGGTGGCTGAACCATTGACATTTGGTATTATGGACAGTGGCCATAAATCCCAAGAAGGAGCAGAGTGAGGGAGAGAGAAGGGTGAGACCCAGCCTGTGGGGAGCTGTGGGTGCTGGCTGGGAGAGCCCTTTGGCTCCCAGAATGGAGAGTGGGCAGCAAAGGCCCCCACTTTCCGGCCTTCTGAGCCTTAGTCTTCTCTCAGGTTCCCACATTCCCTCTCACCCTTGCTTCCAGAGGTTCCTGCCCAGCAGATCTCTCCCATCTTTCCCTCTGCAGCACCCTTCCAACAACCATGGGCCCTCAAATCCCAGTTCCTCCCCTCCTAGCCCTACATCCAGGTCACCAGTGTCACATGTCCCAGTTTATGCCCCCCCCCATGGGTATCTCCCCCACACATGCCAGGCTCCAATGTCCCAACTTAGAGCTGTCTGTCCATAGGGGAAAAGGGCAGCTCAGAGGAGTAGCCTTGGAGTCTGGGGAGGCGTCGGGCCTGGCCCGGACCAGGAGACTCTTCCCCTCCCCTGCCTGGTGGAGGGCTACTCACCCGCGGCTCACGATGAGGCGCAGCGACTCCAGGTTTCCGTGGTAGGCAGCCCAGAGGGTGGGAGTCATGCCATCTTCATCGGGGGCATTCAGCTCCTTCCGGGTGGCCTCCTTGAGGAGCTCCAGGTAGCCATCGCGGGCAGCCCGGTGGTACTGATCGTTCATGGCGCCCGGCTTGGACGGGGCGGGCAGGGGACACCGGGAAATGCCCCCCGCGGGGGAGGGCAGAGGGGTTAGGGTTGAGGCATGGGGTCAGAGGAGGGGGCCTGGCAGGGGCCAGGGCCACCAGCCCCCGCGGCCGCAGATGGAGGGTGCGGAACGCCAGAGCCGCTACCAGGACATCTGAGCCGCTCATCAGGGCGGCGGGCAGGGTGGGGGACCTCCCGCTGCCCAGGGAGCCGCCCCCGGGCTTCCCCTGGGTCCTAAACACCCTGCTTCTCAGCGCACAGGGGCAAACCACGTGAGGCCCTGACCTCACTCCAAAAGTGCCCACTGCAGTGCTCAGACCCATGAGGCCCAGTTTGGAGACAGTTTGGGGGTCCGTCTTCATCCATCTCCAGTGCTGCAGCTCCCGATTTCTCTACTCGTCAAAGGAAAGGGCAAAGGGCTAGGGAAGGTGAAGACGGGGTGAAGGTGCAGACCTTAACCCAGGACAGTGGGACTAAAGGGAATATGAGGACTCACTCGGCAAGACAGCTAGTAGGACGCGGCAGTCCTGGAAGCCATCCTTTGAGAGGGGCCGACCAGCCATCATCCAGCAGAGGGCGCTAGAGGACTGGAAGCAGAATACGCGCCGCGTGGGAACTTGGTACCCAAGCCCCAGACTTAGCATCCCGCGGAGCAGCGGAGCGGGGCAGCGATAGAGGAAGGAGGAACTTCGATCACTGTGTGGGCAGGTGGGGAAAAGGGGGCTGGTGCCCCGATCTCGGGCCGAAACCAAGATCAAAGGTATAAGATGCGCCTGGGCTAGGAGAGCGTCAAAGTGTCAACGACAGGCACTTGGGGCATGATGGGGGTTCTGGGTGGGCGCGATCGCTGCGCACCAAATCGCAGCGGACGTGGTGGGAGGGTTGTCCTCTGAGTGCTTCAATGTGAGGCCGCGCCCGAGCCTGGCCGCGCCTGGGTGACAGGGTAGGGCAGTTCTTCGTAGGTAAATATAAATCTCACCTTATCTGGCTCCCGCGCTCTTCCCTAAATTCAGTTCGCAGAAAAGATGGATCATGTGAGTGGGTCTGAGAGGTTTATGGAGCTGAGCTCCCGCTGCTGTAAATCACCCTGTCCCCTCGGGTATAAAGCACCCGTCCGTCCCGGCGTGGGAGAAAGGAGACGCTGGCTGCCACCTGACCCCCAACGCCGTGCGGGCTCCTGGCCCAGTCAGGTGCGTGTCCTGGGCCAGTCAACTATGGGATTTTGGAAGTGGGGACCTTGAATGGAATCCAAACATTTACCGCTGCTTTTCTCTTTTCGGTGGAGCGGGTGAGGAGCAGGCTCCGATTTTTCTTACCCCCCCCCCGCCCCCCGCCTTGTCCAGCGCTCCAGCCCTCACCCTACCTGCTAGGAACTCACTGGCCTACAAATGTAGAGATAAGATGAGGAAAGGATAGCTCTCGGGGTTGACCTCGGGTCCTTTCACTCCTCCCTCGCAGTGACCCCTCCAACCTCCTGCAGTCGCCCCCACCATGTCGGAGGAACCGACCCCGGGCCCCAAGGAGATCCCGCCTGCGCCGCAGGCCGGCCCCCGCGAGGTGTGGAAGAAGGGCGGCCGCCTGCTCTCGGTGCTGCTGGCGGTGAACGTGCTGCTGCTCGCCTGCACGCTCATCAGTGGAGGTGCCTTCAACAAGGTGGCCGTGTACGACACCGACGTGTTTGCACTGCTCACCACCATGATGCTGCTGACCGTCCTCTGGATCCTCTTCTACCTCCTCCGCACTGTGCGTTGCCCTGACGCTGTGCCCTACCGGGACACGCATGCTGGCCCCATCTGGCTCCGAGGTGCGGAGAATGGCGGGGGGGGGGGGGACAGAGGTGCGGTGGGCACAGCGGGGAGCTTTAGGCCAGGGCTCTTGGAGTACCTGCAGAGTGTTCGTTGACGTAGAGGGGGGAGAAGTTCCCTCCGGAAGACTGGATGTGGCTGAGGATGAGGTGAGCTACGACGGAAGAGGAGGGAGGGAAAGGGGACCTGAAGGAAGGATGAATAGAGGGATGGAGGGGGACTTCCTTGCCTTGTCTTAGGATTTGGAGAGAGGTGGACACGAGGCAGTCCTTGATGGAGAGTAGGGGAAACAAGGCAGTGGTAGCTGAATGAGCTGGTCCAGGTCCCTTCCCTTTATCTCTGCAGTCTCACAATAGGACATCCACCCATCCACCTACTTAATCATGCACTCATCCTTTGTTCATTCATTCATTCATTCATTGCCCATTCACCAGTTCCCCTGACCATTCATCCATCCATCCACCCAAACATCCAACCACTGACTGCACCCACTGGCCTAGCTACCCAGGCTCTGGGCCTCTCCTCCACTCTAGAAGCCTTCTCTCTTGGCTCTCTGATCCACCACCACCACCATCCACTGTCCTTGATTTGCAGGTGGCCTGGTGCTGTTTGGAATCTGCACTCTTGTCATGGATGTCTTCAAGACTGGCTACTACTCCAGTTTCTTTGAGTGCCAGTCAGCCATCAAGATCCTGCACCCCCTCATCCAGGCTGTGTTTGTCATTGTCCAGGTGGGTGGCAGGAGTGTCCCTGGATGTGGTGGAAAGGAGCCAATGCTTGGCAAGTGTCAGGACTCCTGGGTTCCAACTGCCCCTAACTTCCACCCTGAGCAATTGAGTAAATGGAATAGGACTGTAGCCGAGATCATGAGTCCAGGCATGTGGATGCACTGTGTAATGAGGTAATATCTAAATGTGAGCTCCTACTTAGGAGTGCTGCAACTTTATTTTAACCTAAATAGTGCCAATTGTTAACACCTAAGAGGTGTGAGTAGAGACACCAGCCCTATCTGCTAGAACCTGGCCTGCCCTCCTTGGGTGCCCATAGAGGGCATCCATCTCAGTGTAGCCAGTTTTTTTTTTTTTTTTTTTTTTTTTTTTTTGCGGGGGGGGGGGCATAGCTGCTATGTTGGGTATTTGCTCAGGAGGTGGGGCATCCTATAACTGGATTTTTCAGACAAGTTCAATTTCTCTCTTTTTTCAATTAATTTTTAAATTTGTTACACAAACACCATTTTGAAAGATATGATTGAGTTGAGGCAGGAAGTTTTACACAGGACCAGAAGACAGCGTGCCTGCAACATGACCCTAATGATCACATGGATGGTGCCCTCCCCTGTGGCACCACCTCTGCCACCCAGGTTTCCACAGTTTAACATATTTATGTAGTTGTAGCTTAGCTGGCCTCACTCCCAGAAATAAATAATTAGGTAGTGAAAATCTATTTGCCTCTCCATCACTGCCCCCCACCACCAACAACAACAAAAAATCAAAACCAGAGATAAACTTTCAAAGAACAGAAACTACTACCTGTATACAAAACTTACCATAGAGTAGAAAGAAAATATTTCCAGTTTTTTGTAAATCTAAAATAAACCTGATAAGTTAGTGTAAGGCTCCTGGGGTAGAGAACAATACTGGACATGGGAGCCTGGATTTAGCCCATCTGCAGAGCAATGACCCTCCCTCCTCTCTCAATACAGACTTACTTCCTCTGGGTCTCTGCTAAAGACTGCATTCATGTCCACCTGGATCTGACTCGGTGAGAACCGCAGCTCGATGCCTGCCCGGAGTGCTCACCTGGCGTGAGAGATGAGGGCTTTCCAGCCTGGGCGTGGCTCCTCCCTCTGCTCAGCCAAGGGCCCCCACTGCGTCAGCCTGGTTTCTGCTACTCTGTGCTGTGGGCTTTCCCCTGGGGGGTGGGGAGCAGGGGGCCTAAGACACCCTTGGCCTTCCCTTGGTTGGCATCCAAGCCAGGCTAAGCGTGGCTTTCAAACTCAGCTTCCCCGTTCACAGGGACCTGGCTGTACCTTCATTTCTCAACACCACCTCTCAGGAGAGCTTCCCAACCCTCCACTTTGCCAGGGACCCAAGATGAACCACATATTCACCAGCCTCTTTGCTTCCCCTCCAATCCCCAAACAGGTGTGGGCTCATGTTCACTCTTACCACCAACCTGGCCATCTGGATGGCAGCCGTGGTGGACGAGTCTGTGCACCAGGCTCACTCCTACAGCAGTGCTCACGGCAACAGCAACACCAGCCACGCCCGCCTCACCCCTGACCGTGAGTTCCCCTTTACCCCACCCCAAGGCCTCTTTACCCCACCCGAGGCTAGGTGCTTTGTGGATCTGTAGTCAATCAACCAAGCCCTCACAGGGCCTGGAGACAAAGGTGAAAGCCAGGGCCTCCTCTGGCTCCTAGGTGTTGTGGGTATAGGCGACAAGGAGGAGGAGTATGGAAGGCATCTCATTCTTGAGGATGCAGCCTTGTCCCCTTTACCAGGTCCCACGCCACCCAGAAGAAAGGGCAAGGATCATCAAACTGGGGAGAGAGGGGAAGGGGGAAAGAGTGGTTCTGGGAACCTGAGATCAGAGGGGAAAGCCTGGGAAGGAGGTGGAGGTGAGAAATAACCATCCTGTCACAATGACACAGTGACAATTTCCTGAGCTCTCTATATCCTACACAGTGCTAAGTGTCTGAAACACTCTATTTAATCCTCACAACTTCCCGTGGAGTTGGGAACTACTAATATTCCTCCAGGTGCAGAAACGAAGGCATAGAGAAGTTAAATAGATGCCCAAGGTCACAGAATCTGAAACTGGGGCACAAGTGCTCAGAGCCATCTTTACTTTTAACCAGTGTGCTACCTAAGTAAGAACAGGGCCCACAGTCCCTGGGTCTTGGTTCTCTGGGCTTCTTTAGGTCCTCCCACTAGCTAGGACCAGACTAGAGACTAATGCCTGTGCACACTCCCATGGGGGGTCCAGAAACAGAGAGTGGTCCCAGCCCCCAGGGAGGCCCCAGCCTGCAGGACTGATAAAGGGCCACCCAGCATATCCACAGGATCCTGAGAGTAGTTAAAACCAGCCCATGGGGGTGGTCAACTTAACGTGTTGATCTGTGGGGTGGGAGAGGCCCTGTGTTGGAAGTCAGATAGTTTGTTCCAGCTCTCCCTAATATGACAAGTCACTTGAACTCATTGACTCTCAGCTTCTTTACCTGCAAAATCCAGCTGGGAGGATTCTGGGATCCAAAAGAGATGTTTGACAAGGCCTGAGGTATCCTACAAAGCACACTCTGGCACGGAGGCAAGATTCCTTTCAGTGTGGCATAAACCAAAGTGATGGAAGGGCACAGTGGGACCTGGGCATGGCAGCTGGTTTTTTTTTTCTCTCAGATGCCTGGACTTTAGGGGATCCCAAGAAGGCCACTCTCTAAGGGGACCAGAACTTGACTATCTTAGGGAGCCAGGGGTCATTATAGGTGGTGAGGGATCAAAGGGATAGAAAGGGGTGAAGTGGATGGTTCTATGGTTCAAATTTGCTTTTAATTGAGCTATGAGACCAATGTGTCTCATAGCCTCTGGCACACAGTAGGTATCAATGAATATTTGCGCAATGAATGAAAGCACCAGGTCCTTTGAGCTCCAGTGGTGATGGGCAGAGAGTCCCTGCCCTTACAATGGTCTCAGGCCAGGGGTGAGTTGTCTCCAGAAAGTTGGAAGGGCAGTCCAGCCCAGTGTCCCTCTCGCCATAGCTGAGCGTGCAGGCAGCGCCGTCGGAGGAGACCCCTGCCCCTGCGACACAACCATCTGCCAGATCTTCCAGCAGGGGTACTTCTACCTGTACCCCTTCAACATCGAGTACAGTCTCTTCGCCTCCACCATGCTCTACGTCATGTGGAAGAACGTGGGCCGGCTGCTGGCCTCCCCCCATGGCCACGGACATATCCCCTCCCAGGTCAGCCTATTCCGAGAAACGTTTTTCGCTGGCCCCATGCTGGGCCTGGTGCTCTTCGTGGTGGGGCTGGCTGTCTTCATCATCTACGAGGTCCAAGTGAGTGGAGAGGGCGGCCGCACCCAGCAGGCCCTGGTCACCTACTACAGCTTCAACATCATCTGTCTGGGGCTCATGACTTTGGTCAGCCTGAGCGGCTCCATCATCTACCGTTTTGACCGCCGGGTCATGGACCACCATAAGAACCCCACACGCACGCTGGACGTGGCCCTGCTGATGGGCGCCGCCCTGGGTCAGTACGCCATTTCCTACTACTCCATTGTGGCCGTGGTGGTGGGCACGCCCAGAGACCTGCTGGGGGCACTGAACCTGGCCCATGCTCTGCTCATGATTGCCCAGCACACCTTTCAGAATGTGTTCATCATCGAGAGCCTCCACCGGGGACCACCTGGGGCTGAGCCTCAGGAAACCCTCCCCAAAGAGCCCTGCCAAGGCCTTACCTTTGCGAACCTGGATGCCCTCCACTCCTTGCCTGCCTGTCCACCCACCCCCAGGCTGGTCAGCCCCAGCCCAGATGGACCTCAGGAAGCAGGGGCCATCATCTTGGCCCCTCGGGGCCACTGGAGACGCCGGTGCCTAAAAGACATCTCTCTGTTTCTCCTGCTCTGCAATGTCATTGTGAGTAGCTGGGGGGTAGGGGGTGGGGCAGGGAGAAGGCCAGGGGAGGAGGCCAAGGAAGATACCATTTCGGGTTCCCTTAGCCTTCTGCCTTCCCCTGCATCCCACTAGAGAGTCTTAGAGCTCTCTAGGAAAGGAGTAGGTTCAGAGAGGGTCACTGCAGCCCTTGGGCAAACAGCATCTCCGGGTGCATAGAATGAAATCTTAGCAGAAGTAGCTGGAGGGGTCCAGGGAATGCTGACATGGGGCTGGGCAGAGGTGAGAGGGCTGGGAGCTGATGTGGGAGGTGGGGCCCTCACCCGCAGGTGGGAGGTGTGACTGCTCCTGGGAACTTGTGACCTGTCTGCTTCTCAGAATAACTGGAGCAGCATCAGGAAGCAGCGGAGACCAGCATAGGTGTGAGTTGTTGTCTGTTGACAAAGTACAGTGTGAGGCGCTGTAGGAAGCACACGGGGTGTGTGCAACAGCTGTCCCCTCCCCAGTAATCAAACAAAGTCAGCTACTAAGAGCAACACACTTTACCAAGTACAAATCAACTGCCCGGGTGGAAACACCCCAGGGCAGAAGCCCTCACGATGAAGTGCACCCCGAAAACTTTTCCTGCAACCCAGTATAGAAATGTTCCAGGGTAGAAATGACCTCCATACAGAAATCTCCAGTATAAAATATGTACCCAGGTGGGTTCAGCAGCCCTCTGGACCTGCAGGTTCGATGTCCTAGTATTCACATCCCTCCGATGGAAACTTTAAGGAAAAAAATCCACTAAACTGGTAAATTATTTTTTCCTTGTTATTATTCCCTAAACAATATGGTGTAACAACTATTTATGTGGCATTTACATTACATTACATGAGTACCATAATCTACGGTATACAAGAAGAAATATACAAATATTATGCCATTTCATATAAGAGACTTGAACATCCTTGGATTTTGGTATCCATGGCAGGCAGTGGGGAAGTTCCTGGAACCAATTCCCTGTGTATGACAAGGGACAACTGTGCATCCCAAGTAGGAAAAAACACCTCTAAAAAAATTTGACTCAATATAAAAACAATCCTTTTGGCTATACCCTCCAATAGAAAAATATCCCTAATATAAAAACATCCTTAATATGGGTATTTCTAGGGGGCTGGGAGTATAGACTAGTGAAAGCGTTTGCCTAGCATGTGCAAAGTCATGGGTTGGATTCCAGAACAATATATATATATATATATATATATATATATATATATATATATATATATATATATATCCCAATATAGAATAATATCCACAGAGTAAATTCTGCCCCATGAAATTCTGCCTATTTGAAATATACCAACAACCCTACAGAGACGTGTAAGTGCAGTCCCACTATGAAGACCGCCTATCCTACCAGCAACTTCCTGTGCAGTCATTGTCCCCATAGATATGGTATGACCCCATGCAAGAGACTTCTGATAGTCAATTTCACATTTTTTTATAATCTTTCTTTTAGTTGTTGATGGACATTTATTTTATTCATTTACGTTTATGTGGTGCTGAGAATTGAACCCAGTGCCTCACACGTGCAAGGCAAGCGCTCCACCACTGAGCCACAACCCCAGCCTTGTCAATTTCACTTTTATAAAGTGCATCAGCAATCTATGACCCCACCAGTAGAAGAAATAAGGCTCAAAAATCTCACAATGCCTCGAGCTGGCTTTGGTGCCCACCCCCTGCCGTGGCCCCACGCCCACCCTCCAGGTTACAGGTTGGGAGGCCCTTCCTCCCAGTACCTGAGCCTGAATCACTTCTGACAGTATCATCTCACCTCTTTCATTTTATAGGACAGAAACAGGCTCAGAGAGGGCTGCCAAGTGCCCCAAAGGGTAGTTAATTGGTGCAGGGGTGGGGCCAGTCTTTGTCTTCTGCCTCATACCCCACACTCAAACTGTCGGAGCGCCTACCCAGAGGTGAGGAAGGGCTCTGGCTTCCACCTCCTCCCAGACCTGGGAAAGGGACAAGGGGTCAGAGCTCATGGAGGGCTAGGGTGCCGTGGCCTTCTGGGTGAGGTCTGAACCCTTTGTCCTGGGTCTGACTGATTCTGTCACCAGCACCCCATGCACACATCTCTCTAGTTGCTGATTCAGATGTTTGAGCCAATTTCTTCTGTCACCTATTGAAATTTCCGTGCCATAGGTGAGCCTGGCTAAGAGGGTGGGAGAGGTGGCCGCCTAGTGGAGGCCTAGCCTAGGTTGGGCAAGTTTAGTTGGCACACTTCTTGAAACCCTTCTAGAGAGTGACAGGCCCTGTCTAAGACACTGGAGGTTGCCATTGGGTGACAGCCAGCCCTCTATGTCTACCAAACTAGAAGGCTGGGGTCCCCATCCTCTCACACACCGCAGAGCCCACAGAAATGACCAGCAGGTGTATTCCAGGCCAGTCCTTGATGTGCCCCTCTCCCCACAGCTGTGGATCATGCCAGCCTTCGGGGCCCGCCCTCACTTCAGCAATACCGTGGAGGTGGACTTCTATGGCTACTCTCTCTGGGCGGCCATCGTCAACATCTGCCTGCCTTTTGGGATCTTCTACCGCATGCATGCTGTCTCCAGCCTGCTGGAGGTCTACGTGCTGTCCTGAAGCCTGGGACAGAGACTTGGGGGATGGGGATCAGCTCATGTGTCCAGAGCTCCTCTGGAATCAACTCTAGGGTGGGAGTCATAGTCACCAGACCCCTCTGGCTCCAGAGTGGAATTTTCACACACAAAAAAATTTATTTTTTCAGGATGAGTTTTTAAATCACAATCAGAACATGCCCATTCACCCCTGGCATGATCCTGGGGCCTCGGGCAGTGGTGGAGGAGGGGCCTTTCCCTAAAGTCCTAGGATCAGGCAGGATCTGGAAGTGCCAGCTCTGGCTCCATCCCTAATCCCAGCCTGTGGCCTAGCCAGTCCATTGTCTGGAGCTGGGAACCAATAAACCTGCCATTTATCCGGTCCCCTACTTCTTGTCTCAGCCGCCCCATCTGAAGTTGTCATAGGAGAGAAACTTGGCACGCAGAGCAGGAAAACCTGAGATTTTCAGGCCTCCAACTTTTCACCGGGTGAATTGAGTCTGAGTTACAGGCCATCTAAGCAGTAGATAACGGGGTGGTGGTGGGGGATGGGTTTGGATGGCGTTCTCAAGCTGCCTCCTTCCTCTTTTCTTTATCTTCAGGTGACATACACATGCAATAATGTTTTTATGTGCCTCCAGCCACCAGAAAGGTGAGGCACTACTCAGTCCAATGTCCACATTTTACAAAGAAGGAAAGTGAGGCCCAGAGAGGTAAAGGGACTTGCCCAAGGTTGCATAACTGGAGAGCCAAAGCCTTTCTACTAAGAAGAATAATTTTCAAACTTTTTTCAAGCAGATCTTTTTATTAATATATTTTTACTGAGACATAGGATTGTATGTGTTTGTGGTACACAGTGTGGTGTTTCAGTACATGTATATAATGTGTCATGATCAGATCAGGGAACTTGGTACCTCCATCCTATCACACTTTATCATTTCTTTGTGTTGGGAGCATTCAAAATCCCTTTTTTCCCCTATTTGGAAATACTCAATGATTTGTTATGAATCATAGATACTCTACTATGCTACTGGTCTCCACTAGAAGTTATCCTTCCTGTCCACTGAACCACCTATAGCCATTAACCATAAACAGCAGAACATTTCTTCCCCTCAAAATGTTTTAGGAATCTCAGGAACTCAAGTTTATAACATAGATATAAACAGTTTGGTTCTAGTTTAGGAGGACTTTGGGAAAGTCAGGTCCCCACCCTTGGATCTCCTTAAACCCACTCTCTCCATGGGAGTCTCTGAAGGGCTTCCAGAGAGCTAGGATGTCTACTTTGCCAAAGGCTAAAGGGGTAGCCAGGGATGGTGCTACACACCTGCAATATCAATGACTGGGGCGGCTGAGGCAGAAGGATCTCAAGTTCAAGGCCAGCCTGGACAATTTAGCAAGGCCCTATCTCAAGATTAAAAAACATAAAAAGGGCTGGGGATGTAGTTCAGTGGTAGAGCACCCTTGGGTTCCATCGCCAATAGAAAGAAAAAGAGAGAGTGAGAGAGGAAGGAAGGAAGGAAGGAAGGAAGGAAGGAAGGAAGGAAGGCAGACCAGAGGAGTTAGAGACTGAAACCCTGACCTCCCAGCCAGAGAGACTGGGGGCCATGGCTGAGCTGGGGGCTGGGAAAGGAGAACATGGCATTTGTGGGAACAGTGGCTTCTGGAGCACAGGGGATATCAGAGGAAAGCTGCCTGGACCCTGCAGGATTAGCCCAGTGGGTCTCAGAGGCCACAGCGGGAAATGAAGAGGGCCCAAGAGGCTGCCTTCTCCCCAGCCTCCTATCGCGCCTCCTGCCCAGTCAGAATGAGGCTTTGTCTGGGTGTCTTCACCCAAAGTTCGCTTTTGCTTTAAGGAAGAGGGAGGGTCCTGCAAAATGGGCCATCACACGACAGCCTGATGCTAACTAAGTAGGGTCCAGGAAAAAACGTGACCCCAGACCTGGGACGGAATGGTCCCAGTCTCAACTTGGCCACCAGAGGAAAACGTGGCCTGAACCCTTTACTGCGGATCTAAGGACGTTGTTCCCCACTCCACCCATCCCGAGGGCAGGCTGCGATCGCAAGGCCGGTTCGCCGGCTGGTGACCCTGCCTTCCCGCGCGTGTACCTCCTCCCGGCCCTCCCTCCAGTCCAGCCGCCTCGCTATTGGCTCCTTGGTCTGGGCTTGAGCCCCCGGAAAGGTAATTAACGAGGGATTAATGAGATTCCCAAAGTCAACAGAAAAATCGATGGGCTGTGGAGCCTGAGCGGCGGCTGCGCAATCCCGCGGGGGGAGGGCATCGGTCGGGAGCGCTGGACCTCACCTGGACGGAAGGTCGGAAGGTCGGCGCTGTGCCCCAGTTGGTGGTTGGCCCGCGGCGATGCCTGCCCAGTCCTCAGGTAAGGCTCCCTGGGCCGTAGCTACACCGCAGCGCCCTCCGACAGCTGGTAGAACATTCCCGCGGGACCAGCCCCGACACTTACGCACCCTCTGTTTCCAAAGCGGGGTTCAGGGGCTGCAGGGATTGCTGCGAGAGGACAGGGCGACCCGGGAGCGGTGATTCCTTTCCACCGGAGGTTAGCCCCTCTCTGCCTCCGACCTCAACTCAGGTTCTGCGCCCACCCCCTTTCCGCCCACTGGGGCGCACAGGGATCAGCAGGGTGCGCTCCGCACAGCTCAAAGGGGGCGCCGAGGCCAGGAAGAAGCAAGAAACCTGGATAGGCGGTTAAAGGGGTATGGGATCAGAGCTGCCTGGGGTCTGCAGCACGTCGGTAGCAGCTGCCCCTGGCCTGCAGTCCCTGGAATGGCCGGGAAAGAAATCCCAAAGCATCCATGCCCACTCTCAGCAACCTCCTCTGGAGCTGGTCCTATGCTCTTGGTCCCGCGGCGCGCCCAGGCAGTTCTGCGGCTTTCATCGCCCGCCTCTTACCTCCATCCATAAACCAGTTTGATGTCCTGGCCCTCCCTTGGACTGGCGTTGCGCCAAGAGCCAGCCAGGGGGCGGCAGAATCCTTGTCAGTTCCAAGCGCACTGGTCCCATGGGTCCCTGCGCGACCCCTACCTGCCCACCACCGCACCCTGCCCAGCAGGTGAACCTAACTCGTCCCTTAGATAGTTCCCTTCAGCAGTTGCTGGAGTGTTGAACCCTAGGGGACGAGGTACTCCCAGGGTGAAAGCCCTGGAGGGAGAAGACCAGGAATCAGTGTCCCCTCTAGTCTTGCAATCCCAGCAAAAACCATTCCTGAAATTATCTTCCCCAGGACCCCCAAATAACTGTAAGAAAAAGCACAAATAGCTAACACAGAGGGCTTTCTGAGCCATCCTCTGTTCTACGTCTACTTGTGTGTATTAAATCATTTAATTCTAACAAAATCCCTGTGACAGGGGTTTTATGCATTAATTCCTTCATTTATTCATCCAAGAAATCACTGCTCATCTCCTGTGCACCAAGTGCTACTACTCCATAGTTGTATATTCCTTTTACAGAGGAGGACACTGAGGCACAGAGAGTCTAAATAGCTCATCCAAGATCACAAAGGTAGAAAATGCCAGAATCTGAGCTCTTCAACATTAGAATAACCAGATCACAGAGGGGTTGGCAGGTTCTGGGAAGGGTGAAGTGGAGCTGCCAGGGTTGGCAGAAAAGGAGCAGGGAGGTGTCCCAGGGAGGCCCTGCCTTACTCAGTCTGGGCGGGGGAGCCTGGGAGGAAAAGATAACGATCATCTGGAAGCCGCTAGGGCAACATTGGGATGGAATGGGTTAAATGGGGGAGGATCTCTGTCCACAGCTCTGGTGCTGCAAGCTTCCTGTAAACTCCATTGTCACTGAACCTCGTGCCTGTGCTAGGTTTGGGGGGATCTGAGTTAAGTAAGACTGGCCTCTACCCTGGAGGAGCTCTGACCTTGAGGGTACTCATAGCATGCCTGACAGCGCACACAAACTCTTGACAGAGAGGAGTGGCCACCTAGCAAACAGCCACCAGCCACTGGGGCAAGAGGGAAGGCTTCCAGGGGTGAAGAGGATGGAGGAGGGCCACTGGTGGGAGCTGGCAGGGAGGCAGGAGACACAGCCGTTCCAGGAGGGCTGGCAGAAGCCAAGACACCACAAAAGAAATGTGGAGCCTTCACCTGGGCCTGGACACATGTGGAGGGCAGGTACTCAGTGTGACCACGGACCTGAACAGGTAGGTGAATTTAGCCAACGATGACAGAATGGACTGGGGAAAGGGAGAAAATCATTTGTAAAATCTCAAAAAGAGGCCAAAATTTTAGTATTCCATTTGCTTCAAAAGAGAAGAGCAGAAGGTATGATATTGCTGGGGGTGTACGTAGGAGAATGGGGACCCAGAGAGGCTACATTGAAGAGCCCAGTGTGGTGAAGATCTCCCGAATTTGTGCAGAGAAAAAGACTGAAGCTCTTGAAGCTCAGGGTCTCAAGGGAAAGATAGACAAAAGTAGGGCTAATTCAGATAGAGCATGCTGGGTGATGTGCCAGCAATCCACAGGGGTGGGTGGGAGTGCTAAGGGTGGTCCTCACCCAGCCTGAGCATGGGTCGGGGAAAGTCACATAGCAGAGGTAAGTCTTTGCTGAGTCCTGAAAGACAAGTTGTCGTCACCAAGGGGCAAGAGGGATGGGCACTGGAGGCAAAGGGCCAGGTGTGGGCAGAGACAGGGAGGTGAGCAAGAGCAGAGAGCATTCTGGGAATTGCAGCAGGATGGTTCAGATTGTGAGCAGGGGAGTGGGGCCAGAGGACCATGCTTGAGAGGTAAGTTGAGGCTAGACCAGGAAACAACAATGGCTGCTCTGCCTTGAGTGCATTGTGCACCAGGCCCATATAAACACCTGCTGTCTCATTTGGCTCTGAAAGGCCATTCAGGCCACGGCTGCTACTTTGGACTTTACACTAAGGGCAACTGGTTGCCTCTGCAGGGCTGTCAGTATGGACAGGCACCATGGGCAGGAAGGCCAGGTCCAGGAGAGAGTGGAGGGGCCTCTAAATAGAGTAGTAGTTGTTGGGGCTGAGAAAAACCAAGGAGTGTGGGAGCTGGAATGGACAGGCTCGGCACCTGTGGAGAGGTGAGGAAAAGGGGAGAGGCAAGGAGGGTGCCCATTTCTCCATCAGGAAATGCAGGGATGGAGACACCACCATGAGATAGTGAATGTTAGGAAGCAGGAGAATGGGGCCGTGTGCACTCAGAGCCCTGAACCCAGAGCACCTGCAGAAGCCCAGCCACCAGGAAAGCATGCAGAAGCAGCAAGATCATCCCTGCTCTCGACCATGGCTCAGTCCCACAGGGAAGAATGCCCAAAGGGGCAGGTAGGCTGGGCTCAGAGCTGCAGGAATTGGGTGTCCTGAGATCTGGCCCAAGTTGGTGGTGACAAATTAGCTGTCCTGAGTGAAAGCTCAGGGAAGGTGAAGAAGCGGCCAGAGATATTCAGGGAGGGAGGAAGGCCAAGGATAGTGTCCCAAGTCAGGCTGGATATTCATGGGACAGCTAGGAGTGATGAGGAGAAACAGATGGAAGTCAGTTCTGGCAAAGTCAAGAGCATGGCATCCATGCTGATCCTGGCCTGTCCTATGTACTTGACAGACATTACAAATCAATCCTAGAACTGCCCCCCCAACTTAAAATGCTTTAAAAACAATTATAATTACATCAGTAATGTGTCATTTTAAAAAACTAGAACATTAAAGGTAGAGAAAAGCCTACCACTTCCATCCCAGTTCCCTGATCTCGTCTCCAGAAGAAACTCCTACTGTGAACCCAGTAGGCATCTTCTAGACCTTACAAAAGTCATTTATATATGTCCCATGTGCCCACAATAGAAAATTATTTCATATCAGAGCATTCTTTCCTACCAAGCCCAGAATCAACCTCAGGATTCTTCTCAACACAACACCAGGCAATCATAGCCCAACTCAGCAGAGAAGACACTTGCTTGTGCTCCCTGATTTCAGGAATGAAATTCCTCCCAGAAGTTAGCGGGGTGCAAGCTGCCTTTTGTTCGTGAAAAGTAGCCCTGGGAAGTACCCAGGCCAGGCACTATACAGATGTCCCTGGTTTCCTTGATACTGAATCAGGAAGTGGGGAGGCCCAGCCAGGGGTGAGGGAGGTAGTCCTCCTGCCAGTAGACATAATCCCCTACATTTATGTCCAACACAGAGCGTTTCCCTCTCCCTGGTCTGGTTGAACCTCCTCGGTTCCCATAACATAGATGGGCAGCTGCCATTATTTTCAGTGTTCCAGTCACAGAGATTGAATAACTTGCCTTAAGTCACACAGCAGTTAGGGACAAGGATGGAAATGGAACCCATGTCAACCTGACAACCAACCCAGGACCCTTTGTCCCTCTCTAGCTCCTGTTGACGCTCCACCCATGCCCTCTGCAGAAGTGCAGGAGAATGAAGCGGGCCCAGCCAAGGAGGACCAAGGGAACGTGGGGGCCGAGGAGACAGGGGCCCCCAGTGCGCGCCAGCAGAAGTCCTGGCTGGTGCGACATTTCTCCCTGCTGTTGCGGCGGGACCGGCAGGCCCAGAAGGCCGGGCAGCTCTTCTCAGGACTGCTGGCCCTCAACGTGGTGTTCCTGGGTGGGGCCTTCATCTGCAGCATGATCTTCAACAACGTGGCGGTCACTCTGGGCGACGTGTGGATCCTGCTGGCCGTGCTGAAGGCCCTGTCCCTCCTCTGGCTCCTCTACTACACCGCCGGCACCACGCGGCGGCCCCACGCAGTGCTCCACCGGGACCCTCACGCGGGACCCATTTGGGTTCGGGGTGAGTGCTGGGTGCTGGGTGGATGGAAATGTCCCCGGAGGGAGAGCGGTCCTGGGGAAGATGCCAATGCCCACCTGGCCTGGCCAGGCTCCCTGGTGCTCTTTGGCAGCTGCACTATCTGCCTCAACGTCTTCCGCATGGGCTACGACATGAGCCACATCCACTGCAAGTCAGAGCTGGAGCTCATCTTCCCCGTCATCGAGATCATGTTCATGGGCGTCCAGGTGACAGACCTCCTGGGGACATACCCTACCCACCCAGGCCATATGCACACATACACACCTACTATACCAGAAACAGCCACATAGGCAATACCTATGGTGTAGACCCAGGGTGTAGACACACACACCACAGTCCTGCAAGGATACCCACTCCCTTGTCCACATCCACACACCCACATCAACACACGGCATGTGCCTTCGTGGACACTCCTCAGATACACAAACCTCCTTCCTAATGGCATCCAACTCTCTCTAGAGTTTCTCCTGTGCGCCAGGCCTTGTGTGGGGAGCTGCATTTACATCACCTCCTTTATTCCCCCCACCAAGTAGGCATTTCTCCATAGCAGTGGGCATTTTGGCCCTTTTTAGAGCTGGAGCAATTAATACTCAGAGATGTTTTGCCACTGGCCCAATACCACACAGCAAAGAAATGGCAGAGCCAGGACTGTAGCCCACACTTCCTCACTGTGTCTTCCATGGCAAACACACACAAGCAGCTGGGCATCCATGGTGCCACTACCCCACCAGCCCCTGGGTTCAAGGTCCTGTCTCTTTCAGACCTGGGTGCTCTGGAAACACTGTAAGGACTGCGTTCAGGTGCAGACCAACCTCACTAGGTAAGATTTCTCTCCGCGAAAAGCCTTGCAGTGTTTTCTGTGTCCCCCCACCGACCCCCACACACGACAGCCTCCCTGCACAACAAGGACCTGAAACTGTGGGTTAGTCTGGGGTTCATCCCAGTGGTCCCTATGCTGGGTGCTCCTGAAGTCCTAATGTCACATGGGATCAGGCTTTGAGACCAAATGGTCACCCTCACGCAGTCTATGGTGAGGACTGGGCACCCGGGGAGACCGCTGTGAGCAGAGTGTGACCTCCCTCCAGGTGTGGCCTGATGCTGACGCTGGCCACAAATCTGCTGCTGTGGATTCTGGCTGTGACCAATGACTCCATGCACCGCGAGATTGAGGCCGAGCTCAGCGCCCTCATGGAGAAATTCTCAGGTACAGAGACCAGAGCCTTGTGCGTGCACGCGTGCGCGCGCGCACGCACGCACGCACACACACACACACACACACACACACTATGCTCCCCCAAGTCAGGGAGGCTCAGGAGTTGTAGAGCTGGAGCCAACTCTAGAGACCAGATAATGATTAGAGAGAAAACTGCAGTGTATCCTGGGTACCTCGGTGCCCGTCAGGACCTGGTGCCCTGCAGCCCATTCCCACTAGCCACGTAGCCCTGTGTAAACTAGCCACTAATCCTTGGCTGGGCTAGTCACTGAGAAGTCCTTCAGGTATGTACCCCACCCGTGGTATTTGCATTTCACTTACAAAAAAATTGGGGGTGGGGCTGAAAGAAATGTTTTCTTAATATAATTTTAGGTACCTAGGTATATCATGAGGGATAGAATATTTGTGGGCAGAAAAAAAAAAAAAACTCCCTGGGTTGTCCCATTTGCCCAGTTCTCTGTACAGTTCACCTTAGAAGCCGTATCCCATAAACCCCACGAGAACCTTGCAATCCGTGGGATTCAGCCACACCTGTGAGTCTACTCCCCACCCTGCCCGCAGCCCAGCCCTGCCCACGCACAGTCATTTACACACCCACTGCATAAATCATGGCACGCCTGGATGCTGTGGGCATGTCCCACAGTCTGTTTACATTTTTCAGAAAATCTGTGCAAAGAGAATTTGAGGCAAGCACATCATGGATTTTTTATTATTAAAAAAAATCTCTTGGGGCTGGGGTTGTGGCTCAGCGGTAGAGCACTTGCCTCACATGTGTGAGGCACTGGGTTCAATTCTCAGCATCACATATAAAAAAATGAATAAAATAAAGGTCCACCAACACTAAAAAATATTTTTTAAAATATTTATTTTTTAGGTGTAGATGGACACAACCCAATGCCTTTATTTTTATGAGGTGCTGAGAATCGAACCCAGGTCCCACCTGTGCTAGACGAGTGCTCTACCACTGAGCCACAATCCCAGCCCTACTAAAAAATATTTTTTAAAAAATCTCAAATACACAGATGAGTTGAAGAACAGCCATCATGGAGATATAACAATTATCAATATTTTGCCACATTTATTTTATTTTTTGCAAAAGTACAGAAAGTAAATTACAGAAATCGTGTCATTTCATCTCAAAACATTTCAGTATGCACCTCTCTAAATATAAATGTATTTCCCTTTATTACCACATGCTAGTGTAATTGCCAACAAAATTCCTTTTCATCCTCCTGATCCTCTTTATTGATCGATATTCCACTTTCTCCAACCAATTCAGGGAATGTCTTTCGCAGACATTGGTTCAATATGCGCTTTTTCCTAACAACACTGATATTTGTCAGTTGCTTCCTAGGGATGGCGTTTAATTTGTTCCCCTCTCCCCTGCTTCTCCTAAAAATTGGAAGTATAGACCAAAGTCTGAATTCCATTCACATTGGTTATTTTTAGCACCAGCGTTTCCCTGGCCATGATGCTGTGTGTCTTGAAGGGCACTTGACCCAGGACACTGATGTCCTTGTCATCCAAGCGTGTGTTGCTGAGGCTGAGATCCGGGCTCAGGTGGGGCAGCCAGGTCCTCCGATGTAAATTACGGGTTTGCCTTGCCCGGCAAGCAATTTGTGGGGTGACATTTGGCACCAGGAATCCTGTTTAAAATGCTTTACCTAAGCTTGGCTCCTGGCTGACTCCCTTTGGGAAAGAAAGACTTTTCTGGGATTTCCAGTTTCTGTGTCCGGGTCTCAGTCTTCACAGCTGTAAAATGAGCAGCTGGCTGGGAACCTTCTACCTCTGGCATGTTCCAAAAGGGGGACAGGAGTGATTTGCGTCCTGGGAGCCGGCCCCTCCTGAAGTCTGCCCCTCCGCCCCTCCCCCTCCCAGGCAACGAGACCAACACCTGCCTGTGCCTCAACGCCACCGTGTGCGAGGTCTTCCGGAAGGGCTACCTGATGCTCTACCCCTTCAGCACCGAGTACTGCCTCATCTGCTGTGCCGTGCTCTTCGTCATGTGGAGGAACGTGGGCCGCCGCCTGGCAGCCCACGCGGGCCCGCGCCCCGGCACCCCACCCTTCCACCTGCACGGGGCCATCTTCGGGCCGCTGCTGGGCCTGCTGGCGCTGGTGGCCGGCGTGTGCATCTTCGTGCTCTTCCAGATCGAGGCCAGCGGCCCTGCCATCGCGCGCCAGTACTTCACCCTGTACTACGCCTTCTACGTGGCTGTGCTGCCCGCGATGAGCCTGGCGTGTCTGGCGGGCACAGCCATCCACGGGCTGGAGGAGCGGGAGATGGACACGCTTAAGAACCCCACCCGCAGCCTGGACGTGGTGCTGCTGATGGGCGCCGCGCTGGGCCAAGTGGGCATTGCCTACTTCTCCATCGTGGCCATTGTGGCCACTCACCCGCAAGAGCTGGTCAACCGGCTCATTCTGGCCTACTCGCTGCTGCTCATCCTGCAGCACATCGCCCAGAACCTCTTCATCATCGAGGGCCTGCACCGCCGGCCGCTCTGGGAGGTGCCTCCGGAGGGCCCCGCAGGGAAGTGCGAGGCCCAGCCTCCCCGCAGGGGCTCCCTGCTCGAGTTGGGCCAGGACCTGCGCAGGGCCTCCCTGGCCTATATCCACTCCTACAACCACCTCAACTGGAAGCGTAGGATTCTCAAGGAGATCTCACTCTTCCTCATCCTCTGCAATATCACAGTGAGTGGCTGGACTGGGACTTGGGCGGGTGTGGTACTGGCAGGTAGATTCAGGACTCAAGAAGTGATGCATCAAGGTCACATGCTTCTTTCTAACCACAACAATGATGCTTGAGAAGAGGGAGTGTCAACCCCAGCTCTTGCCAGCTGCCCAGCACGAATAAATGTGCCGAGCAGACAGCGAATTCTCCTTACACATGTGTAACATTTCTGCCCTCCAGAAACTTACTGTCTAGTTGGAGAGAACCAGGGGACCAATTAGAAAATTACTGCTGAACTCATCATTCACTATATTTGGTCAAAAGAAGAGCTCAGCAAGTGCAAGTGTCTGATTTTCTACTAAAAAAAAAAAAAAATTAAATCTCTAATTAAAGTCAGTGGTGACAATTGCTTAGCTTCTAGTGGTTGCTAAGTTCCAGGGCCACCTCTCCATGCAACATCTTCACATTTAACCCTACACAAAAGACACTGTTACTGTCCCCACTGGACAGATGGAGAGACCAGGGTGTAAGTTGTTTGGCCTGCCAAAGGTCCTATAAGTGGCAGGGTTGTTTGGTCCCCAACCCCTGATGCCCTGAAAACACCCCAGATATGAGACCCCCTGGTCCATAGAGAGAACAAGTAATATATTGGCTCTTAAGTATGTTAGGAGCTCAGTAAAAAAAGCATGGGCCCGAGTGGCCAAGGCAGGCTTCAGGGAGGTTTGATCTGGGGCTTGAGGAATGGGTAGAATTTGATCAGGAGGGTGGGAGGGGAGGGGGCTGGCTGTAGCTGCAGAAGAGTGAAGCCTGAGCTCAGGGTACAGGGGAGTCCCCAGGCTGCTTGCTGGGAATTCCTGCCATGTCATGTGTGGAGGCTGCCCCGGGGCTCAGGATGCATCTGGAGTTCAGGTTGGCCCCAGACAAGCCAATGAGGAGGTGCTCAGGCTTCTGTGGAATGGGAACAGGAGGACATGGGGGCAGAGGAGGTTGCTCCCAAAGCCCAAGGCTGATGCGGTGGGGCAGGGCCAAAGGAACCAAGGGTACTGGGGCCTGCTTCCCCCGAGCTGAGCACTTGGGGTGTGGCAGAACCCTCCCCCACTCAACAACCCCCTCTCCCTCCCGCCAGCTATGGATGATGCCTGCATTTGGCATACACCCGGAATTTGAGAATGGGCTGGAAAAGGATTTCTACGGTTACCGGACGTGGTTCACCATCGTCAACTTTGGCCTGCCTCTGGGGGTCTTCTACCGCATGCACTCTGTGGGAGGGTTGGTGGAGGTTTACTTGGGGGCCTGAGGCTGCCCCAGGAAACCACCCTCAGCAAAACCCTGAAGTGCCAAGGCAGGGGAGATGCCAACCTGGAGTCTCTGGGAAGATGCTTCATTCCAAGGCGCAGAGACCAGCCTGGGGCTCCCAAAGCCCTCTCCTCCCCAAGACTTGCCGACCGGAGAAGACTGCCTATAGCTCAAGACCAAGGGCAGAGTCTGGACACTGATCTTCAGATGCCCACGTCCAGGCCTGCACACACGGCCGCCCCTGCCTCACCAGTCCCTGCAGCCAAGGGTACACCCCAGGAGGCTGGTGAGGGCCCGTGCTACACTTGAGAAGGGCCAGTCCTAACTAACACAGTCTAGGGGCTTTGGAGACGGCCGCCCCTCCCCAGCCAGGCCTCCAGGGGTCTGCTTCCTCCCCTGGGAGGGGTGCACGGCCTGAGTATGGCCAGGACCTCCTGCAAGCTCAGAGCTGGCAGGCAGCCCCGCCCCTCCCCACACACCCCGTCTCCTAATGAGCTCGTTAATTAACTGCCAGGTGGGGTTCAACAGCTCTCTGCTGCTGCCATAAACCCTGTTTGTTTGATCGATCACTTCTGAGCTTCGTGGCATTTGTTCTTGGGGACAGAACTGCTACTCCAGGCATGGTTGGAAGGATGGTCCTCCTGGGCAGTGCTGTGGGCCCGGACAGACCCATTCCTGGGCCCGTCCACTCCTTCCCTTCTCTGATCCAACCCAGGGCTCATGTACCCACCCTCCACCCTCCACCATTAGGACAGTGCCTCCAGGGGACCCTCTGCTGCTGGCTCACCACAGGTGGTCACTGCAGCCTCTGGCAGCTGGTCCCTAGGCCTGCCTGGCCCCCTGAGCCATCAGGTGGAACAGGAAGGTGAGTGAGAAGGCAGGCCTGACAGCCCATCCATCTCCCTGAGCCCAGTGCAAACAGCCGGCTGTGCCCAGGGAGAGGCCCAGAGGCTCAACCCTCCCCTGGGTTCCCACTCCCCGGAAGTGAGGCACCAGCAAACAATGCCCCAGGGCCCCCCAACACTTCCTGGGGCCACCCACGGGGCTGAGAATCAGGCCCTCAGCCTCTCCTGTGTGGGCTTTTCTCTGGGTAGCCACAGTCAAGGGCCTAAACCTACTTGACAGGGCCCAATCCTACTTTCCCACTCAAAATGACAAATGCCAGTTCCTAGTCATTGTTAAGAACCCTCAGGGGACGGACTCTGGGGTACAGAGTCCCCAGCTGCCCTGAAGATAAGGGCCACAGTCTGGCACCTACCCCCATTCCAAGCACAGAGGCAGAGGCTAGAGAGGGAGGTTTTATTGTGTAAAGTGGCCGATTGTACAGAGCAAAGATTGTACTGACCAGGTGGGGCGAGGGAGACCCAGAGGCCCGAGCGGGGGCCGCTGGAGTGGTGGCACCCCCATCCTCCACACAGTGGGTGGGGCAGGTAGGGTTGACAACTGCCCCCTGGTCCTGCCCAACAGCAAGGCTGTATCCACTGACCCAGGGAATATTAAGGGGACCCTCAATACCCCACTCCAAACCCCTAAAACCCTCAAGAGCCCCCAGTCTGGCTCTGTAGTCGGCCAGCCCCCAGCCCCCTCAGCCAACAGCCTGGTCACACTCCATTTTCCTGTGGGCCCTGGCAGAGATCCGACCTAGAACAAGTGGTTTCAGGGTAGAAGGCCAGGAGGGTTCCCCTAGACCTGCCCAGGTGCCTCAGGACAGCCCACGGCTCCTTGGGCAAACCCATCAGGGCACAGTGACCTGTGGGGCAGCACAGGAGTGTGCAGGCACTGAGGGGTCAGCACAGAAATGTGTCTTGAAGAGGGAGCCAGAACAGGGAGGGGGCTCTGGCAGGACCTGTAGTCACAGAGGCACGAGGCTCCTAGGAGGCCCGTCTGGGGAGAAGGGGGTTAGAACTGGGCTCCATCCTCCCCAGGCATTAGGAGCCCCGGGGCCTGCCACCCAGGAGGACCTGGCCACTCTGCCCACCCCAGGCCATGGTGGTGGTCATTTAAAGCTCAGAAGACTGGGGCAGGGGGAGCAATAGGGACCAGGGGCCCCCACTCCATTTCTCTGCAGGCCTCCATCCTCACACCCGCTGGATCTCAAAGAGCTTCACATCGGTGTCATACCAGATGGGTGGGTCCACATTCCTGCAGAGGAAGTGGGCTGTCACCTTCACAAGGAAGGGAGATGCAAGGTGACAGCCAGCCCAAACCAAACTCTCTTCGTGATGTCCCCCCTGGACAGGGGGTCCAACCCTCAACCAGGAAAGACCACCATGATTGACTGTCTTGACATTAACCCCTCTGTGGATGGGGAGACCCGGAGCCAAGGTCCCTGCTGAGCCCTGCTGGACAGGCTCTCTGGTGGACCCCAGACCCACCCAGGATAGTAAGCAGGGCCCACCTCAGGTAGATGACACCCCACATGTAGGTGCGGAACCACATGGCGGTGCCCGAGTTGGCCTGGTACTTGCGGATGAGGATGGGGTGGGGCACGGGCAGCAGTCCCACCAGGGTGCCGTGCTGCAGGAACCGCAGGATCTCTGACTCGTCCGTCAGGCCCCTACAGGAAGAAGGGGGTCTCCAGCATGCTCAAGTGGACTAGCAGGGCTTGGGGCTCACCCTGGACCTCTGAGGCCCACAGTCCCTGTCACCCCTCCACCCAAACCTGGGCTGGCCCCTTGCCAAAGCCCACCTGCCCGAGCCCCTGAGCCTGCCCAGGCTCTCACTTGTCAATGCAGATCTTCTCCACCTGGGGGACCAGCACCTGCAGCAGCCGCATGATGGTCTGCAAGGGCAGCTTCGACTTCCAGGAGAGGACCTGGGGCAGGGACAGAGCTCTGGGGCTGGGGACCCGGAGCCAGGGGTTCTCTCCCAGCAGGCCATGGCCTATACCCAGCAGGGACCATGAACAGGGACTCTCACTAAGGGGAAGAGCCCTTTGGATGTTAAGCAGTCCCACCGGCTGGTGGCTGTGTGTGCGCCTTTCAGGAGACTGTCTCCTTTAACCCTGGCAATGGTGGGAGCAGGGAGGACATTTATTATCCCATGGCTCTGCCTTCAGTGGAAATGTGAGTGGGAAGTGATCCAGGGGAGGAAATCAGAGGGTGATTTATTCAGACAGTCAGCACAAAAGTGGAACCTGATCCTGCTGGGGACTCGGCCGACAGTGTAGACAGGGCAAGCTGAGCCAAGAGAGGCCACACACGAGGAAGGTCACCAGCCGGAAGGACTGACCCGAAGCCAGAGCCCAGCTCCCATGCCAGAGGCACGTTTGGATACATTTTCATCTCCATCTGTACTGAGCTGTCCCTAGAATCAGGGAACCCCTGACTCAGCTCCCACAGGGCCGCCTGCCCACACACCATCCCTGCTCCTCCAGTGCGAGGCCCCTCACCCAATCTGACGTCGGGCTCCACTGGCCACTGGCTGATGGGCTGGACAGTCGACGCTGCTCCCTCCATGGCTGGCTGGACTCCTGGTGCCCAGGGAGGAATGGAAGTGAGGGGCAAGGAAGCGGATACGGGGCAGGGGCACAGGGCAATGAGGTCTCTCCCCTAGACCTCGTGGGGACTTGCTTCCAAAGGAAGGGTAGGCCCAGCCCAGCACCCTTTGCTCTGGGCCCCAGGCCCAACCCAGCTTGGTGACAGGTTTAGGACTAGAGGCTGATGGGACAGGACGGGTAAAGGCCAGCCTCAGATAAGGCTGATGGATGAGAAGGCTGACAGCCAGGGCTTTACTGTGACCAGTAAACAAGGGAGGGGTCTGTGATGGCACCCCCCGAGTCATCAGTGCCAACCCCGATGCCCTAGGCATGACACTTGCTACAGGTGACCCCAGAGTGCCCTGGCCCAGCCCATGCCACAGAGGCCAGGGAGGAAGGCAACACCCAGCCTCACCTGCCTCCCGTGTCCCTGTTGCCCCCTTACCCACCCCCTTGACTGGGCTGCCTTCTGCCAAGCTCTGCTGGGGCTCAGGCTCCAGGGACCGCAAGGTGCCATCCTCTGACACCTGGGACTTCTCTGTCAGCTTGTCTATGCCTGAGTGGGGCACAGGGGGGACACAGGAGAGAGTGAAGGCCCCTGCCACATGCTCCTTCTGTCCTGGCCCAGGTAGCTCCTTGTCCTCCACATGCTGTAGAGGCACTGCGTCTGATCTCCCCTGGTCCCAGCCCCGTGCCCCCCCCTCCCAGAGCCCACTCCCATCCCAGAAGCCCCACAGCCACCAGGCCACCCTCCAGGGGCCAACCCTGTGCCTCCACCCTCATCGCTGTTCCCCTTCTCCACCTTGTAGTTCCCAGCAGGGCCATGCCCTTTGCCAGGATGGGGTGACACCCCAGAGATCACGCCCATCCCCCAACCATGCCAGTAGCCACACCCTCTCCCACTTGCCGGTGACGAACCTGGGGTGGCCACCAGGCTGGTCTTGAGGGTACCCGGCTCTGCAGGGGCAGCAGGGCGGGAACCCTCCATGGAGGCACCCTCCTGGGAACCTGTGCGGGACAAGGGCTCGGGGGTCCGCCGTCGCCGTTGCAGGGCCTTGTGGATGGCGGGCAGGTCAGTGGGCAGGTTGGCCAGCTGGTGGAAGACACTGCGCTTGCGGATGATGGCGTAGACCAGGTTGGAGTTGCCTGTGGGCAGCAGCGCCTGGTCTTAGGGCTGCCGGTTGCCCTCCCCCACCCAATCTGCCAGCTTGGGGGTGGGGGCAGGGTTTGCAGGACAAGAGGGTGTCTTCCCCAGCAGCAGGAGATGGTCCTGGGAGCCCAAGAGAGGGGGCCAGGTCCAGCTGTGTGGGCCAGATGTTACACTGTGGGAAAACAGCTTCCAGACTGAGCTCCCCACATCCCTTCTCAAGACCCAGCACTAAAGGGGAGATCCCTGGCAAAGTGGGGTGGGCCCCACTGCCCACACCAAGCCAGCTGTTGAATATTCTGAAGTGTTCCCTGAACCAGGGAGCCCAGGAGGATGGGGTCCCCCATTCCCATTCAAGTTCCCCCATGGGGGAAAGTGCTTTCCAGAGCCTCAGTAGCCCCCCAACCAGCCCTGCCTCATACCACGCTCTGCTTTGAGCTCCGCATCCATCCCAGGGCCTCCCTATAGGTCATCCTCCCTCCATAATGCCTCCCACTCGTCCTTCACAGATCAGTGCAAACTTTACTTATTTTGGAAATAATAAGAATTATTGCTAATATGTGAATTGCCAGACATTGTGCCAAGAGCTACCTGTGGGAGCTTTCTGTGCCAACACCTTCTGCAACAGGGACTTCAGTGCTATGTTGTGGCCATCTTATAGATAAGGCCACTGAGGCCTTGAGAAGTGGAGTACCGTGTCTAGTCACAAAGCTAGTGAGAGGCAAACCCTGAATTTACACCTGGCAGCGGGGCATCTGTGACACTGGGCAGGACAGCTGCTGGGACAGCTATCAGGGTCTTACCACTCTTCTCCCTGCTATCCAATTTCAGAGGAACTGTTTGATCCAGGTCAGGGGGTCACATATTTAAAGCCTCCTCTGTGCCTTCCTCTCCAGCTGAGCCACATGGGCAGGAAGCACATCTTTTTTTTTTTTTAATTAAACTCAGGAACACTTAACCACTGAGCCACATCTTCAGCCCTTTATTTTTTTAGTTCTTAATTTAGAGACAAGGTCTCTCAGAGTTGCTTAGGGCCTCACTAAGATCCTGAGCCTGGCTTTGAACTTGCAATTCTCTTGCCTCGGCCTCCCGAGCCACTGGGATGACAGGTGTGTGCCACCACACCTGGCGGGAAGCACACCTTCATTCCCCACTGTATCGGCCCTCCTTAGGCAGAAAGACAGCCTCACCCACTGGCCATCCTTATCCCTGCCCCAGAGGTCAGGCCAGGGGGTTGGGCCAGAGCCTCACCATCAAACTGGTACTGGATGATGTTGTTGAAGACCTCTAGAAGGAAGAAGACCAGGTGGTGGTTCTGGGCAGCCGAAAAGAGGAACCAGGTGGTGGAGAAGGCCTCCAGCAGGTGCAGCAACTTGTTGGCAGTCACCATGGACAGGCTCTTGAGGTAGGGCGACACTGCAAGAGAGGCCAGCTCACTCCTGGGACCCCCACCACCACCCTTGGGCATCCCAGGCCTGGGGGGAAGCACATGCTCCTACTCCCAATCCATCCTGCTCCTGCCTGTGAAGTTCCCTACAAAGTCAGGGAGACCGAGCCTGTAGAGGTCAAGTTCACTCTGGCCATACCTCCTGCAGGCAAGGCACGGACAAGATTGTCCCCATTGTACAGACGAGGAAACTGAAGTTCAGGGAGGCTTATAAACTTGGTCCGAGTTCCCCAGTAATACAATGATAGGGCAGGAAGGGATACAAACTCAGGGCTTTTGGGTCTTTCTAGAATGCCAAGCTGCTGTTATCCTTAATATGTATCTTTTAGCACAGCTTTGTGAGGGGGGATAAAGCCCTCATGTAGTTGGGTCCGTGCACACAACCTGATCTGTGTGTCTCTCGTCTCACATCTTTCTCCCTCACCAGGCTGAGGGCTCAGAGGATGGGGGTGGGCGCTATCTTGTTCACATATGCCACACCTAGCTGGCACCCAGGTAAGATTTGTGGGATGCAGCCAATATGTGCATGAGTTACCTGAAGACAGTTCTGGCCCTAGAGCCCACAGCCCAGCCAAAGGCATCCCTGGATCCTATACCACCCACCTACCCTGAGGGCCAAACCTGACCACAGACAAGCCAGACACTGCCGGCCACCACCATCCTCTCCCAGACACCTACAATGAAACCCTTCTGTGCCAGCCCACAGCCACCCACCTGGATGGGCCCAGCCAGCCTGAGGCCTCCCCACCTCCTTTCCCATTCTGCTCACTTTTGTCCTTGCAGGTGGGCAGGGTAAAGGCAGAGAAGAGGTGGCTTTGACATTCCTCACTATGACCCCAAATCTTCCCTGTCCAATACAGTAGCCATGAGCCACATGTGGACATTAAGCACTTGAAATACAGCTAGTCCTGAGATGTGCCATATGCGTGGACCACAAGATTTTGAAGACTAGGTGTAGGACAGAATGTAAAAGATCTCATTAATAATTTTTGTGTCGGTCACATGTTGAGATGATGGTATTCTGGTTATGGTGGCTTAGGTAAATACATCATAAATCTTCTGTCACCTGTGCCTTTTGTGTTTTTTAATATAGTCCTAGAACATTTCACAGTACACAAGTGGCTTGCATTGTTTCTATGGGATGGAGCAAGTTGGAGCAGGGAGACATGGCCTGTGGCCTGGCGCCACCTGGTGGTGGGCCTGGGGAAGGCGGGCTCAGGCCCTTACCATTGACCACGATGGTGAGGAGGCAGTCAAAGAGGGGCTGCAGCCTCTGGTGGCCGCTGGTGATGATCTTGTGGAATACCTGTGCAGGGACAGAGAGGGGCATCATGGGGTGCCCGCCACCCCCAGACTCACTAAGAGGACATCACTCCCATGCGCCCAGCCCTCACCACAATGAGCAGGTCTGCGTGGGTGCCAGTGAAGACAGGTATGTCCATGGGCACACGCACTGAGTAGGGCTTGTTCAGCCGCACCCCGAAGTTCCGCTCCCCACTCAGGAGCAGCAGGATGAAGACGCCGATGTGCATCAGGCCCACCCGAGCTGCAGCACGCGGCACAGAGGTCACACAGGGTGGTGGTGGGGAGCCCAGGACAGGGGTGCATCTTGGGGGGTGGAGGGAATCCCTCCTGGGAGGTCAGGACGCCAGACCTGAGCTCCTGGGAGGCAGGACAGACTGGCAGGACCCCACCCATCTGCAGGAACCCCCAGTACCTCATGCCCACCCCATCTTACACTGATCTGCTCGTGCATCATTGAGGAAGTAGAGGATGGGAACCAGGATGTCCAGCACATCACTGCTCTTCAGCACAAAGAAGAGAAATTTCTGGAGCAAGTGAGGAAACAGGCAGGCTGGGTCAGTGGAAGGAGCCACTGTACCCCATCTCCTCCTCCAGGTTGGAGAGACCCCAAAGCTCTCTCTGTCCTTGGGATAAATGGACACAGCCTGAGCCCATGAGCCCCATCTATAGGTCTCCATTCCCCCTCCACCTGCCCACCTTGTTGAAGTCACAGAGCTTCCAGAAGAGGACCAGCAGCTCTTGGTGGAACTGGATCTTCTTGGTGGAGTTGGGCAGGTAGGTCTGGAGCAGGGGGTTGGACAGCAGCCGGGCTATGCCCTTGAGAATGAACTGAAAGTCCTGGGAGGGAGGGAGCAGGGGTCTGTGGAGTCTGGCTCCTCCTGGCGTTGGCTTCCTGTCCAGGCCCCGCCCCCAATGCTTTCACTCTCCTACATCCCATCCAACCCCCAGAGCTTGGGGGACCCAGTTTCTGACATTATCAATAGGGTCTAAGGGTGGGCCCCTCAGGAAGCTGAGCCTCTGCCCCACCCTCGGCAGACCACAGGCTCCCCTGTTCCCAGGTTACCCGCCCTCTAAACAGACTGCTGCTCCTGGTGACCCCACACGCACACCCTAAACCAGGTCCCTGCCCACCTGGACTTTGTTTTTGTTTTTGTGCTGCTAGGGATTAAACCCAGGGGCACTCTACCACTGAGCTTCATCCCCAGCCCTTTTTATTTAATTTTTATCACTTTGATACAGGGTCTTGCTAAGTTGCCAAGACTGGTCTTGAACTTGCGATCCTCCAGGTGGGCTTGTTGACAGGTGCCATCATTCCACACTGCTTCCCAAATATCCCTTCCTGTCACCCCATCACACGAAGAGCATATGGGGTTTTCAGAGCACCCACCAAAAGCTGGGCTGTCTCTGCTTTTATCCTCACAAGTGGAGACAGCTATGGGTCTCATCCAGTGGCAGAAGTCAGGGCTCTGGGAGCATAAGCACATCCCCATGGACACAAGACACACGCACTCCGGTCTGCCTGGTCTTTAAGTTCACTGTTCACCGTCATGTCCCCCACCCCGGAAACTACCTGAGAGCCACCTCCTCCTGGAAGCCTTCCCAGTTACTCCCACTCAGTTGAGGCCACTGGCTCTTCCTACAACTGGAAACCCCCAAAGTCCCATCCTCACTATTTAACCTGGGGGTGGCACAAGTTTGCAGAGACCATGGTTCCTTTGTACAGGGGCCAGTACTCCCTCCACCCCCAACAAAGCCAAAGTGATTGTGGGAGATGCACAGTAAGAATCCAAGGGCAGGGTGTGACTCACCTCCTCCCGATGGATGCGGGACAGGTAGTTCACAAACAGGTTCTCGGGCCCTGGAGGCTGTCAAGAGTGAAGTCCATGGTGAGCTGGTCCTTACCCCAGCCTGGGTGGCAACAGCAATGTCCCTCCTAAGGCACACCTCAAGGTGCCTCCTGGGTGTCTGTTGCCCAGGGCCTCTGCCCACAGCCCCAGCAGGGCAGCAACCCTCTCCCCGTCAGCCTTACATCGGCATCGTCCATGGCAGTGCCTGTGGTGGTGCCATCCACAGTGGGGCTGGTGCTGGTGGCGCTGTCATGGTCCAAGGTGACAATGAGCACCTGGGCAGCCTCCTCCACCAGGGGCTCCCGGTAGTCGGAGAAGAGCAGGTGGTTGTAGGGGATCCCGTAGCCCACGGGGTCATAGGCACACACGGTGTTGAGGAGGGAGGTGAAGAGGGGCAGTGCGTGTCTGCAAGGGAGAGAGGGCAGGGCTGCAGGCCACCCCTCAGGCCAGCACTCCAGCCACCCCCAGGGCCACCTCACTCAATAAGTGCCAGGGTCAGGTTCCAGGCTGGCAGCCAGGGAGCAGAGCCACGAGCTTGTCCCTCTGAGTGGGAAAGGCCCTGTTCAGCTATGCCCACCTCCAGCTCTGACCTGGGCCAAGCCTGGCTGAGGACAGAGGGATCTGTCTCCCAGAGCGTGAGGGCCACTGGTGAAGGACTTCCTGTAGGGAAGCATGTTCAACCCCTAGCTTCTCAGTGGGCAGAACCCCTCCATGAGGCTCAGAGAAGGGGCCAGAGGCCCAGGGAGAAGGTGGGCTTCCCCCTGGGGAGCAGAGCCCCAGCCCCATCACCTGGCTCCAGGCCACGGAATGACTTGAATCAGATTCGTTTGATGTCAGGGTTCAAGCTCCTCATCTTACAGGTGAGGAAACTGAGACCCAGGGAGGTTAAGTGAGTGACGAAGGTGGCAGTTTGCCTGATAAGGCTGCGTGTGAGAAAGAAAACTCTGGCCAGCCTTTGACTGGCTGGGAAAGGGGGTCAGCCGCTCCTTTCTCTTCTGGGAGTTGGGCAAGGTGGGGCAGGAGGCCAGGAAAACCCGAAAGAGGAGGCTTGCCATGTTACATAGGGATCAGAGCCTGGAAGCAAGAAGGCCAGCCACCAGCCTTTGGGCACCAATGCCTGCACTGCCAGCGCAGCCTGGGCACAGCTGGAGGTACCCAGCGGGAGCATGTCCACCTGCACCAAATAACCTACCACGTGGCTGTGTGACACCAACACATACCCCAAAGTGCCCCCGTAGTCCATGAGTGCCCCCACGTGGGCTTAGCTTCCTCACACATCAGGGTAGATCACCCCACCCCAAGTCCCCACCCACTGTCCCCACAGGGCAGTCACAAGCCACTTGCAGCTAATGAATGTGCCTGGTCTGAATTGAGAAGCGCTGGAAGTGTAAACTACACACTGGACTTTGAAAAAGTAGCTTGAGAAAGTGAATGTAAAACACCTCAATTTTGTCAACTGATTGCATGTTAAGTGCTGATATTTTTAATAGTTTGAATTAAATCACATATATTAGGAAAATTAATTTGACCTGTTTCTTTTTCACTTCTTAGATCGTATAACTGCACATGCGATTCACATCCCACTGCACAGCATAGCTGTACATGGAGGACCTGGATACCTGGTCAGCCAGGGGTCCCCAGTTCCTGTCCCAGTCACTCCAAGGAGACACTGAACTGCATTGGTATCAAGTGTGGTTAAGTTACAGTTCTCCACCACCAGGGGGCAGCATCTCCCCCTCAAAGAAGAACTGGGGGCTGGAACTGGTCTCAGTTCAGGGGTGCCTGGAACAAGGAAGACACTGGAAAGAAAAGCCAGGGGTCCCTCACCTGTTCTCCGTGGAACAAAAGAACTGAACCCATGGGTTGGTACTGCCACCTTCTGGAGCTGGGGGCAGGTACATGGCCTCAGAGAAGCACGTCAGCAGCAGTTTCAGCAGCTCCATCCTGGGGGATGGTTGATGGGAACAGGACACCTTAGGATCTCCATCCCCTCTAGGAGGGGGCTGCCCACCCTGGCCGGAACCCCTGCCCAGGTCCATAAAAACAAATGACCCCACACTCCTGTAAGGCCACAGCTGGATGGAAGTGGAGAGGGTCTCCTTGGAAGACCCCATGGGTCTCTGAGTTGTGCGGGAGCCCGGCCAGGCTCCAGCTATGCCGAGGGCTCTTGCCTGAGCCTCGCTCACCGGTTCATGTCGTGGATGTAGTTAGGCTGCGGGGAGTGGGCAAAGCCCACACCAGCCTCCCAGATGTATTCACAGCTGTCCAGGGAGTGGACATCCTCTGCTGAGTCCTGGGGACAGGGACAGAAAGAGAATGGGTGGGAGGTCACAAGGTGAATGGCGGTATGTGACAGAACCTGTCTAACCCAAGCTTCCTGCCATTCCAGGGGCAGTAACCCTTGAATCCTCCTAAAGACACCCTCAAAACACCCTGGGTCCCAATGTACAGGGAGGAAATGGATGTTCTTAGGTGGCTTAAGAATTACTTTTCAAACACTTACATGGATTGTTTTTACTTGCTCGGTACAGTTTGAGACAGGAAGGGAGGGGGGGCAGGGAAAGGTGTCCCCAGTGGTGGGAGGGCAAGGAACACTCAAGGTCAAGCCCACGGACCACAGGAAATGAGAAGGCCAGTCCTGCTGGGTCCCTACTCCCCTACCCACCTCGTGCACACTAAGACAATGGAGGCCTATGCACAGCCGCCCAGAGGCAGTGGGCAGGGCCAGGCACCAGCTGGCTCCTCTCCAGTATACCAGCCACCACCCCCAGCCGGGACGTGCGTACCAGGCGGTCCAGCTCTCCTGAAGCACCCCAACTCTGCTGACTGCATCCTATCCAAGGGGACTTTACGTGGCCCTGCCCCAACCCAGGGCCAGAGCCCACCCTTGTGGGGATGGCGGTGGGGCCTTACCACCGTGCTCCTGCGGTGGCTCTGGACTGTGAAGTCTGGGCAGAAGAGCAGGTCGGCGATGGCTAGGAGCAGGGACTCGGCCAGGGGACGGGCATTCTCATCCTCCTCCTCACCCTGCTGGGAAGGCAGGCTGCCTCAGTAGTGGCTGGCCAAGGAGAGGGGGACCCAAGGCTTGAGGGATGGTGGGGGACAGGAACTGGGTCCCTGCAGGCACCCGAGGGCAGAGGGATGGAGGAAGAGGAAGTAGACTTCTGCTCATGCCAAACCTCCCATGGCAGGAGGCAGAGCAGGGAAAGGGGCTAAGAACGGAGAGGAAACCTCCCCACTGACTGGGGTGCCAGGTCAAGGGCTCGGCCCTGCTGGGAATCACGAGGCCTCACCCCTCTGCCCTTAGCTGGAGACGAACCCAGGGTGCAAGGGGAGATGACAGCATGGCACTCTCTGCCCTCTGAAGGCCCAGCTCCCTGCTCCTGCCTCTGCACAGTTACCCCTGCTCTCAGCTCCCCTCCTCAGCCTTCATCCTCCAGGTTATAGGGACAGAGACCCCCACGGGAGAGGAAGCCAGGACCCAAGGAGGCATCACTGACCCCCATCCTTAGCAGCACCCCCCACTCCCGCCCCCACACTTCCAAATGCCAGAAGAGGTTTGGAGGAATGTGCCCTGTCACCTCCCACCCACCCTGGCCAGGCCCACAGACCCCTCCTCGTCCTGCCCCGGGCACTGTGGACCAGAAGAAGCCCCTCCAGTCGGGGTCCTCGAAGATGTAGGGCAGCACGCGGGTGAGCAGCCGGCTGCAGTTTAGGACAACCTGCTTCTCCTTCTCCGAGTGGCAGCCACTCTCAGCTCCCTGCACCAGCTTCTCCACAGCCTGTGGGGAGCAGCACAGGGCACGTGGGGTGGTGACCAGGTTGAGGGGACCCCAACTGCAGAGGGTCAGAGGCCCCACCGGGCAGGGCCATCTCTGCTGATGGGATCAGCCGGCCCGGGAGGACCTGGGTGTGGGTCAGAGCAGCCCAGAGCATCAGGGAAACAGAGCTTGGGCCACCACCTGATGGCCAAGACCTTGTAGGTGACAACACCTGTCTCGGCCTCAGTCTCCTCATCTGTAAAGTTGTGACACTAATAGTGCCACCTCACAGGGTGAGCAAGTGAGCTGACTTGTGCAGAGTGCTCGGCAAGGCTTGGCGGAGGTCTCTAAACTGTGGCTGCCATACTCACTTTCCCCAAGGGGAGGGCCACAGGGCAGGGGGACTGGGTGAAGCCTCAGGAGCACCGTGACCTGGGGGTGGGATGTCCTGGGTTCCTGTCCTCTCCCACTGCAGGCTGGGCCATCATCAGCCACTCTGGGGAGGGCAGGAGTGGCAACGTGGGGCCAGGCAGCCCTTACCTTGTAGCACAGGGTGGCCAGGTTGGAGGGGGACTCTTCCCGCACAGCCCGGATCTCTGCCGCCGGCACCAACGCAAAGACATCCTGCACTGAGGTGGCTGTGTCTGCCCAGAACTGGTCCCAAAAGGCGTCATCCGTGGCTTCCACAGGCTGTGGGGGGACCCAGTGTCCAGACTGATACAACCCCTCGCCAGTGGGGACACAGTTTACCCAAATCGTGGCCAGAAGAGATCCCAAGAGTGAAGCCACAGCCCCCTACTCCATCCCAACTGTTGCCCGGGAGTCTCCCCAAATGGGTGATGGATGTGGATCAGCTACCACAGCCCTGGCCAGCACAGCCAGGCTTAGAATGTGCACTCCAGGGGTCAACTGGCCACTGCATCCAGCAGGCTGCGTGTCCTGCCTGTGTCCCCATCCTCCTCTGGCAGGGAATGCTGTCCTGGCCAGCTGACACAATCCCCAGCCATACCACTAGGTCCTAGACCCATGGAAAGATGACAGTGAGGACATGTGCTCCATTTCCTCTCCCCCTCAGCCTCCTCTCTCTCAGCATGCCCCCCCAGGTGCCAAATCTAGGACTGATGACCCCACACATGTGCCCCCGCTCAGTTCAGTTCTCTCTCCAGGGCTCCTGCCTCCAAATTTACCTCCTTCAATCCTGTCTCGACACTGTCCCCAACCCATGTGCTAAATAAAGCACAGAGACCTATGGGGGCTCCCTGATGCCCACTGGACCAAGTCCAAACCTTGGCCCAAAGTCAGCCAAGACCTGCCTTACACATGCTTGCACACACATAATGCGTGCAAACAGATTTACACATACAAACACACACACACACTTGCATCTGTGTCTGTTACCCTAGGACATAACCCTGATAGCTCTTGTCTTTTCCATCACCCAGGTGTCCCTTTCCTTAGCACACTTCCCCCAACACTGCTCCAAAGTCCCCCAGGCCCTATCAGAGCAATATGCCTTAGACTCACGTGCTCCTTGAATCATGCAGACCGTCGCTCAGGCAACCAAGGCAACTAATTTGAATAATGAATTTCACTTTTAGAAATCTCTCCCATGGACATAATTGGAGATGTGACATATGAAGATATTTACTGTTATTACAACAATGTTTCAGTCATTGTTGGAAACAGTAGATAGTTGGAACTAAATAGCCATTCGTTGGTGACTACTTAAAAATCTAAGGCACATCCATAGAATGCAATGTTATGCAGCCATTTTCAAAGATATTAACTAATGGAAAATACAGCACAACATTTTGTTTTAAAAGACAAGTTATAAAAGTATCTATAGGATGATCATAATTTTATGTTTAATTGCATATGAATAAAAGGTTAGAAGATGAGGTAGCAGGATTTTAGTTAAGGCAACAATCTCTTGGGAAGTTTTATAATTTTTTGGTTGAGCACCTGCTTTTTTCCTTCTGCATGCTCATCTGTGGGAGCCTAGGACTCTCTCTATTTGGGCTCCTTTGAAGGTCATCTCCTCCGAGATGCCTTCCCTGGTTGATCCCATCAACATAACCTTTTTTTTTTTTTTCCCCCTTCTCAGAAACCCCAGGGATCATAAAGCCTGATGGCCTGGCTACCTGAACTCTATACACATTATTCTTGTTATCAGAATTAATATACATAAATATATATATATATATATATATATATATATATATATACATATATATATATACATACATACATATTTATATAGATAAGTTTTTTTAATAAAAAAATAATTCTGTTCTCTGGAGCCTCTTCAAGTCTCCGGCCCCCACCCCTGTTCTTCACAGTTCCCAACTTGGGTCCAGGCACACTTGCCTTGAGCCCTTAGTCCCCAGCCCTACTTCTCTGACCTTGCAGTTGAGGCATAGGGCCAGTATTCAGACAGCATTTTTTCAGCTGAATTTGTAATCAGGCCTGGCAACCCCTTCAGCCAGGGAGTCTACCCAAACTCAGAGCTGGGGTTGCAGGCCTCACCAAGGTTGACACAGACCCTAGTCCACTGCCTGAACAAAGACCCCCACCCCGAGGGACCTATAAGGTAACTTGTGGCTCTGGCCCTCAGGACAGGCCTGACATAGCCACTGCTCAGTCCCAGAACTGGTAGAGCAAGTTAGCTGTGGGTAGAAGAACAAAGGCCAAAGGAGGGGCCCTGGAGCTGGGGTTCACTGGTCCTCAGGCCCCCAGTCCAACAGCTCTCAGATATGCAACTGGGGTATAGGAACATGACACTCCTGTCCAGATGGCCCGGGACCAGAGTGGCGTGGGGCCAGAACCTAGGTTCTCCCCCATCTGGGAGCACCTCTGGGAAGCTGCCACCTCTGACATTTTGCCCACCTCCCAGGTAGCCATTACCCCCTTAAAGGGGAAGAGTCCAGTTGAACATCAAGCAGACATGACCTCTGACCTAACTCATCAGGCAAGCATCATCTGAGAACTGAATTCAAAAGGAAGGCAGAGACTTAGGATGGGACTGGGGAGGCCCAGGGAAGCCCTCTTCTAGACACAGAGGAAAGATCTCTTCAGGAACAGGTTCTGCCTCCCATTTCCTCAGCTTCGACCTCCTCTCCTAGTCCCATCGCAGTTTAGACATTGGTATTTGGTGACCATTCCTGACCCTACCAGGCTGATACTACAGCATTAGCCAGGGTCACTGGAGCCCTTTGGGCTTCTGAGAGCTCCCACCTCAGTGATCCCAGCTAGCCTCCACCCAACTCCAGGAAGCTTTCTTTGGAAAAAGCATTTTTGCTCTGGCCCCTGATGCTAAGGGCACAGAGAATGAACTTCCTACCCAGAAACCAGGTATTCCTAATCTGGTTTGCCAGGTGCCCTATCAGGCCAGACACCCATTCAGGCCTAGAGGACCAGCTATAGCTTTTGACAGTCTCTTGTTGGGGGCAGAAACTAATAGAAAATAGTGCTCCAACCTGCTAAGTATGACCTGTCCTGAAAGCCCATGTCACCATAACATTCATATGTACATTGTGTGCACATGTGTGAACATGCACATCCCACCCCACTAGGTCTCCTCTGGCCTGCAGCAGAGAATCCCCAAACATGCAGGATCTTGGAGGGAGTCTCAAGTCGAGAGATGCCGCCCTCCAGGGACCTACCTACTCTAGGAAAGGATCAAGAAACAAAGCCAAAGCTGCTGGCCCTCAGGTCTAAGGTCAGGCCTGGCCCAGGGCTGGCTGATGGAGCAGGAAGAAAACAGGATGCAGAGCAGGAAGGCAGAGAAGGCCAAGCGGCAGCAAGCTCAGGCCTGGGCCACAGTAAAGGGTGCTGGGTCCACTTGTCTGCTACCCAAAGCACAGCATCTGAGAGCCTGAAATCAGAGATCATCCTGTGGACAACTGAATCTCTCAGGAACACTGAGTAAGTAAAGTCCAGGCTGACTATTTGGGAGCTTGTTCTCACACCCAGGCTGCCCCAAAAAGATCACTCTGCAGGGTCCAAGACTTTGGTCACTGAGGTCTCTTCCTCCAGACAGCCAGACCCTCTCCCACCTGCAGAACCCCAGTGCTGTCCCAAAGGAGGCCCCAGCTGGTCTCCAGTCTACTCCAGGTCCTAGTCCAAACCTCACTGTCCTCAGCTGGGAAACAGAACAGCACAATCTCACAAGGCTATAGCCAGGGACAGATAGAGGAAGGCTGTATTTGGAGGAGGGGACCTGAACAGGTAGGAATCCAGACCACTGCAGATCCTTTGGGACCTGGTGAGCTCGCCCTGCTGGCCTGGCAAAGGACCCAGCTGCTGAGCCACATTCATGCAGCAAGGTGACTCCTCACCAGGAGGGTAAACACAGGAACCACCCCCCAGCCCCACACTGAGAGGAAGGCTTACATGTCACAGACCTAATGCCCCATCCCAAAGCTTCAGAACCAGGCAGGAGCCAGGGGGATGGAGAGAAGCAGGTCTGGTTTTTATCAAGAGCCTCTCAGCTGGGGCTAGAGACTCGCCATGGGTCCTGGGCATTTGCTGAGCGCCTGACCTTCCCAGCGCAGGGATGAGAGTGTGGGAGCAGAAGTTCAGACTCTGGGGCTGTGACTGACTCTCTGTGAGTAGATGGCTTTCTCTACCCCACTCTAATTGCCAAGAGCAAGAGAGAGCCCTGAGAATAGCAGGGTGGGGGTGCCCCCCCAATGGCAATAAATCCAGAGCCTTTGCAAGCGAGGGACCTAGGGAGTCAGGATTAGGCATCCCGTTGGCTAGAATGGCCTGATTCAAGGGGCAAGGAGAGAAGTGGTGGGCAGGGCAGCAGCCTTGCTGAAGCCAGGTGGTTTGCTTTGGGGACAAGGAGGTGGTCCCCTGTGCCACTTGTGGACTCAGTGGAGAGTGTGTAAGTATTGACTAGGCTGAAAGGTACCCTCAGCTCCCTTGACAGCAGACCAAGGACAATCCCGTCTCCATCCCCAAAACAGAGAACATAGGATTCCGGCAACATCCATCCATTCCACAGAGCCTGAAGAAGGACTCCCCGGAGTGGTCCACTGCCGTGAAACTGGGGCTCTGTATGCTTGAGGACGGGTCCCCTTGCCAGGCTGCCGCGCTGCCCACCACTCTTTGCGTGTTCCTAGGAAGACCTGGGCCTTCCCTGGCCGCAGGCATCGACCGGGGCCCAGCGAGGCCGCTGCTGCCGCGCACCAGCTGTTTTCGCGACCCGGGCGGGCGCGGGCCCGGCTTTGTTTGCATTGAGTCAGCCGGGGTTGTGCGTCCGGGACCCGTGGGCACCGAAGGGCAGGGAGGGAAGCAGAGCGGCGGATGGGTGGGTGGGAGTGGGGGGATAGGCTGACGATGCGAGGCTGAGAGCGCTGGGGGGCGGGCGAGGCGGGCAGACAGCAGCATCGCCGGCTCGGGGAGAGGCACACGTCAGCCTAAGGTGGCAGCAGCAGCTGCGGGAAGAGAGGTGTTCCCGGGAGAGGAGACTGAGGTGGGGGGCTAGGGCCAGGGGATGGAGCCCTGCGGTACAGGCCAAGGGGTCTCGCTCCCACGCTGTCCTCTGCGTCACCCTCTGGACCAGCCTGTCGCCCCATCTCCCCGGGAGCCAAGTTCGCGCAGCCCCCGGCCCTGCCCAGCCCCCAGCCCAGCAGGTGGATGGGGATGCTGGGGCCCCGGAGCGCACCTGCGTCTTGGTGGTGAGCTGGATCACCGCCTTCCGGAAGTTCAGCTTGGAGTCTGCGGATCCCATGTCGCTGGAGCCCGCTTCGGCCCGTCCCCCGCTCCGACTCTAGCCCGGGCTCCGACTCGGGCTCCGGCTCGGGCTCCGGCTCCAGCTCCGCCGCCCTGCTGTTCTCGCAGGAGCCGAGCCGCGCACCCCGCCCGCCGCCCGGCGTCGGCCCCGCCCCTCGTGGCTCCGCCCCGCAGCCCCGCCCTCCCTTGGCTCCGCCCCTCGCACCTGCCGCTGGATCTACACACAGCTCCCGGCTCTGCCAGAACCGGCCCAGCTCGGACCGGTGGTACCTCCGCGCCTTTCCCCCTGCGTCCGAGCGTTGTCCCCGCTCCGTCTCCCTCACCGCCACTCAGTCCCCAGGACCCGAAAATCTCCCAAGTCTCGTCCCCCGCCTCCGCCCCAACCTGACCCTCACTCTCTATCTAAGCTGGGGGCGCATTCCCGTCGGCCCTCTCCACATTTTCCTCCTTTTCAATCCGTCTTTCTCATTCTTTTTCCTGATCACTATTTCTCTTCGTCCCCTTTTCTCTGACCTGTCAAACCCACGTGTCCAGACAAACCCGCAGTTACTCCGAGCACAAGCTGCAGACTTAGCCCTCGGTTCTGTTGGAAGGTGTCACCGCCCCAGGAAAGACACTTCGCGGCTTCATGAGAGCCAGAGGTCACTGTGGGTCCGGACCCCTCACAGGCCACCTGACTTCCCTGGAATACTTTGAGGCCCTTTCAATTCAACAAGTGTGTTGGGCGGCTGGTGTTTACCAACACCGTGTCAGGGACCGGAGCACACGCAGCCCGAGGCACAGAGCCTGCCCTGAAGAGCGAATAGCTGGGAAGAAATGAGGGCAGAATTACTCAAGGACAACCTAAGCATCCGATAGAGGCAAATTATTAACAACAACAACAACAAATATCTACCTCCTGAGGTAGGTACTGTCATCCCCCTTTTACACTTGGGAAAACTAGGTTAAAAGCAGTTCAGTCGTTTTCCCAAAGCCACAGAGCTAATAAGGAATAAATCCAAAAAAGCAAATAGAGCCCAGCTCCAAAAGAGGCTGCACTTTTCCCACAACATTGTCTTAAATGCTGTGCCTAGAAGCCTCTGAAGGTCCTGGATGCTTCAAAAGGAGGTAACATTTATATTAAACTGGAATCCCACAGTAAAAAGGAATGTACCATCAAGTCAGCATCTGGGGTGTGAATGCAGGGTGGAGCAGGTGGAGAGGTGGGGAGGAGGGGGCAGGGGTGTTGAGGGTTCACCAGAAAAGCAGGCTAGACAGGGAACAATCACAGGGTAACTCTATCTTTCCTCCACAGTGTGCTGTCCTTGTTTGAAACAAAATTCTTGGCAGATCCAATGGCTTTTCTAATCACTCCAAGAAAATGAATGAATAGTTCTTTTATTGGGCCTTAAAAAAATATATAATCCATTCTACAAATTGCTCAACCCCAGTTCAGGTCAGAGTGACATTAAAAACTCTGAATCACAGTTGTTAGGAATATGCAAATAGAAACCATAAGATAATGCTACATTACTGAATGGAATGATTTAAAAGGACACTGACAATATCAAATGCTGACAAGGATGAGGAGCAACTGGAACTCTCTCATACATTGTTGGTGGGAATGCAAAATGGAAATACTTCTTTGGAAAATAGTCTGGTGGTTTCTTAAAAAGTTAAATATATATTTATTATGCAACTCACGAGTTGGGTGTGATGCTGCACGCCTGTAATCCCAGTGAAGCAGGAGGCTGAGGAAGGAAGATCACAATTGGAGGCCAGCCTCAGCAACTTAGTGAAGCCCTTGGCAAATTAGCAAAGATCCTGTCTCAAAAGAAAATATAAAAAAGGACAGGGAATGTAGCACAGAGGTAAAACATCCCTGGATTCAATCCCCAGTACTTAAAAAAAAAAATCAATAATGCCACTTAGGTATTTACCCAGGAAAAATGAAGACATAGATCTACTTAAAAACCTATAGGCAGGGGCTGGGGTTGTGGCTCAGTGGTAGAGTGCTTGCCTCACATGCGTGAGGCACTGGGTTCAATTCTCAGCACCACATATAAATAAATGAATAAAATAAAGGTCCATCAACACTAAAAAATATTTTTAAAAAACTATAGGCAGATGCTGCTGCAATTACATTCATAATTACCACAAACTGGAAACTACCAATTTCCCATCAGCTGGTGAATAAACCAATTAGTTCATTCATAATGAGACTAGTACTCAGCAATGAAAAGGAACCACCGACACAGCAACAGTGTGCCTGGATCTCAAAAGCTTTATGCTAAGTGAATGAAGCTAGGCATAAAGTAAAATGTACAACATTATCATTTATATGACATTCTGGAAAAGGAGAAACAAGGGCCACAGAAAAGAGAACTGTAGGTGCCATAGGCTGGGAGTGGAATGCGGGGACTGAGACAGGGAATGAGGAAACTCCGTGCTGTGGTGGTCCCATGCCTGTACAGAGTTGTCAACGTTCCTGTAACTAAATGCCCCAAAAATGGTAAATTTTACTGTACATAAACTGGACCTCGAGAAAGTTGATTTTTTTAAATATTTATTTTTTGGTGGAGATGGACACAACACAATGCATTTTTTTATTTTTATGTGGTGCTGAGGATGGAACCCCGGTCCCGCCCGTGCTAGGCGATTGCTCTACCACTGAGCCACAATCCCAGCCCTGAGAAAGTTGATTTTTTTAAATGAAAGAAAAAGAACCAAGAGTGTATAGTAAATAGAAAAAAAAAGTCTAGTTTTATGCATGAAAATATTAGGAGGAAATAAAACAGAGCTTTTGAATGTTTAAAGAAATTACCTATCCCTTATGAATTTGAGGATTCCCTAGAAGTTCTTTTTTTTAAGTTGTCAATGGACCCTTATTTTATTTATTTATATGCAGTGCTGAGATTGAACCCAGTGCCTCACACATGGTAGGCAAGCGCGCTACCACTGAGCCACAACCCCAGCCCCCAAGAAGGTTCTTGCTATGATTTCTCCGTACTGAAACCACATCGCACCCTCCCATTACACCCAGCTTCAAAGGAAAGCTTTCTGGCCTGTGGCTCCTGTGGCCCTCCCTGGAGCCCTTTTTCTGAGTCCAACCATCATCCAACAAGCATTTTTACTCAGCACCTGCAAAGTGCCGAGTACCATTCAAGGTACCGGGGTCTAAGCTACAAAGGTAAGCTCCTACTGCCAAGATGTACCAGGCAACAGTAAAAACTAGAGTTTTGCGGTTAAGATTGGACATCTGTCCAGGGCCCTGGTGGAAGCAGGTTAAAAAAAAAAGACTAGACAGATTGGGGAGGCGGGGCTGAGGCATGGAGGATGATGGAATTTATCAGTCAGGGTCCCAGCTGGACATGGATGGAACATTTGGACAGAGTAATCAAAGAGTTACTCAAAAGGTTATGTCCTGGGACACACTCTGAGGCTAGAAGGGGTGATCTGCCTCAACCGTTCACATGCTGGAGGGTCCAAGGGAACGAGTGATATCCAGAATTCAAAGAGAGAGGGAGCGAGCCTGCCACAGGAGCGGTGGTGTCTCAGGGCCTGGAAGGGAGGGAGATGTGCATTAGATACCCCACCCCCACCCCTCTCCTGCCTCCAATTTCCTGCCCATCAGGTGAACCCACAGAAAGCAAGAGGGCAAGGGAGCCCACTGTTGCACCCCATAAAAGCTCAGCCTGTGGGGCATGGAGACAAGTGCAGGAAATGGGAAGAGATTTCCAAGGGCAAATGGGCAAGGGCCAGCACCCAGTTCTTAGAGCGAGTGGAAGGAAGGCCCAGAAGTGTAGCGAGCCTGGCCCTCCCAGGGAGCAGGAATACCTGGCCCAAATGTAGAGCTTTTGACTAGTGAAAGTTTGAGCCTACACACAACCTGATAAGAAGCTTGAATTTTATTCTATGAGCAATAAAAAGCCTTTGAAGTAGAGAAATATGTCCTCATTGGGTCTTAGTGAATCATCCTAGCTGGGGCAGGAGGGACAAAGTGATGGAAGACAGAGAACACAGCTGGAAGTGAGAGTTGATAAGAGCTGAACCAAAGCAGTAACATGTGGATAGAAAAGAAAAAGCAAAAGGAACCCTGTTAATTAGTGGTTCCTCTGATTTGTGTTCTAGGTACAACCGAGGTATAAGCAACCTCCCCTCCAAACTTGGTATAAAACAATAACCATTTTCTTATGTTTTTGCATTCTATGTGTTAGTAATTCAGACAGGGAGCCTGCTGAGATGGCTGGTGACTGTTCCATGTGTCTGGAGTCTCGGCTGGGAAGACTAGCGTGACTGGGGCGGGGCTTAGGGAGCTGGAGTCATCTGAAGGCTCTTCACTCTTGTTTCTGATGCCTACACTGCAAAAGCCCAAAGGCTGGGCTCAACTGAGTCCGAAGACAAAGCACCAAGACTTCTAAGAGGGAGCATCTCAAGGATATATATAGCGGGGCACAGAGGTGCACACCTGTAATCCCAGTGGCTCAGGAGGGTGAGGCAGGAGGTTCATAAGGCAGCCTCAGCAACTTAGTGAGGCTCTGAGCAAGTCAATGAGACCCTGTCTCTAAATAAAATATAAACAAGGGCTGAGGGTGTGGCTCAGTGGATAAGTGCCCCTGGGTTCAATCCCTGGTGCAAAAAAAAAAAAAAAAAAAAAAAATGCATATGAAAAGAGGCTGCTCCCGGAGAACAAGAGGGAAGCTGTGTGGCCTGTTAGTACCTAGCCTGGGGAGCAACATCCCAAGTCCCTTCTGCCATACTCTATTGGTCAGAATAGTCTCAAGCCCACGGATTTAAGGGAAGCCCCCTCTCTTCGGAAGGAAGATCAAAGAATTTAGCATCACATTTAAAACTCCACATTGTGGGTGATTCTGTTCTCCATACTCCTTCCCCTTAACCTCACCCTCCTTGATTCTGACCCTTGGCTCCAAGTCTTCTCCCAGAAAAAAAATGGCATCTCCCAGGTGCACAAGTCGCCTTTAATGTCTCTTCTCTCTTCACCCCTACATCAGTCCACTGGTAAGTCCTGATAATGTTGTCCCCCAAACATATATCGTATCTTTCTGCCTCCATCTCCACTGCCCCCATCTCCACTGCCCCCACCTTCGCCAGGGCCCAGTTGCCTCTCTCTACAGTGGGCCCCTCACATCTGTTTCCAGTACAACAACCCTCGGACTTTCAAAATGCAGCTCACAACACCTTCCTCAGCCCCACTGAAAAACCTCTTTACCCTTTCATGAAACAGTCTTGGCAGGGCCCCCCTCAGGCCGGGCAGGGTTTGAGCTGCCCTGTTCCTGCCCCCATCAGCCCCTGGGTTCCACCCAGTTTCTCCAGTTTAAGCGCAGCTCTCTCTGCTCTTCCTTCCTGGGCTTTGTACACATTGTTCCTTTGGCCTGGGACATCCCTCCTCCCACTCTTCATAGAGCTGTCTCCCTCTTATCCTTCAGGGCCTTGTCTTAAAAGTCTCCTTCCCTGAGAGATTTTCTAATCCTAGCTAATCAGCCCCCAGTGTGTTTCCTAAAATATTTACCACCATTTCAATTTTTTTTCCTTATTTGTTTTATTTCTGTCTCTCCTACTGAAATTCAAGCTTTGCATAAACAAGGACTGAGCCTGCTTGTTCTCTGTATCCCCAACTCTTAGGGCCATGTCAGCACACTTCAAGTATTTATTGGATAGAAGAATGGAGGAAACTCCTGGGTTTCTGGCTTGGGTGGTGCTACTTTGGTAACCATTTGCCTCAGTGGTAGGAGTGACATATTTGGGCCAACTGTTTCTAGAATTCATCTTTCAGATTTCGCACGAGCTATTCAGGTGGGGCAGGTTGATCTGGCCTGGGACAAAGGGAAAAGGGGAACTGTGGAATGTGATCATAGGGGGATAGGGGTGAAGAAGGAGGCCAAGGAATTTGGTTCTGCAACTGGTTTGAGATCATGTTTGTTCATTCATTGGGCACCTGCTGTGTGCCAGCCAGAGTCTCTGTGCTCAAGCAGTCCTTGCTCCCTGGGAGGGAGACCTGCCACAGGCAGTGGGGCAGAAGAGATGCTACTGTGCAAGATGCAGTGGGAGCCCAAGCAGTCACAGTGGGCAAATGGGTCCTGGGGCCTCCCCACAAATCTCTCCTCTGGATGCCCCAGGCCTGGGACTTCACCTGCCCCCCAGCCAGGAAAGTAAACATACACATACACACCGCACACAAGTGTGTGTGTGTGTGTGTGTGTGTGTGTGTGTATCTCCATCCTAACAGCAAACACTGAATAGTGCTGTTTGCTGCCAGGGCCCTGGGTACTCTCCTATGCCTTTGGCTTGCTTTACTCTTGCAATCCTCCAACAAGTCCTGAGGAGGTATAAAGGAGGAAGGATGGATGCTTTGGGCAAAAGTATCCTAGATAGGCCTAGAGGGGTTAAGCAGCAAGGATTTGAGGTAAACATATGGAGGCACTTCCTGCCCACAAGGGCTGTGAGAATCTGCAATACTTTCTCTTTCAGAGCAGACAGTTGTCTGGGACCAACTCAGATGGTGTGCCAGGGAGAGGGAAGGGACACCAGATGACCTCACTCACTCGGCTATATTGAGCGCCTTACCCCGCCAGGCACTGACCTCAGACTGGTGAAAGGGACAGATGGGGCCAGCAAAATCATTCAGTGCACTGTGCACTCAGCGAGGGACATTCACTGGACACAAGGTTTGGGGATAGGCAGGGAAGTGCTGACCGCAGGAACGTGGGGACCCGAGGAAGGATTGCTGGTATCACTTGATCCTTTGACCACAACCCAAGATGCACAGCGCGTGGGGTCCGCTGACACCCTGAGGGCTCACATGCACAGGCTGGACGGCCGTCCCCTCCCCCAGAGCGGCTGGGGTGACCGGGAGCGGCAGGGACCCGCCAACGTCAGCGCTGCCCGCGCGCTCGGCGTCATTTCCGGCGGCTGAGCCTGGCTGGGCGCGGAGGTGGAGGATCGAGGCCAGGAGGTGGGCAGAGGCGTCCGTGCCGCCGCTATCGCATCAGTGTTCCAGCCCAACCCGCGCCAAAGTGGCGCTCGCGGGCAGGGCGTTTCCGTCTCCGTCTCGGCAGCAGCTGTGAGCTCCAGGTTCGGGTTTGGGTTCGGAGTCTGCACCCAGCTCCAAAGCCAGGATCTGGGCTTGCATCTCCAGGTCTCTGAATGGCTCTGGTGGGGATGACATCCCGGTAGGGGATGTCAAGCAGACCCGTGGGAATCATACTGTCCAAACCTTGGGAGGTCATGAATCCATCCAGGATTACCAAGGTCAGGTGGTCCATCATGTCCCACCCCTGGGCACTGCCCTCTGCTCAGCTTTGACTGACAGAGAAAAGCCTGAAATGGATCCCAGGGCTTGTTGGCTGATAGCTCCGGGAGGCTAAGGAATTTCCTTCTTGGAAGGCAGGTCTGCTGTCCCTTCTCATGGAATAGTTTAGAATGTTCTGTGCGCCCCAAGCACAGGGAGTGGCCCCACCCCACCAAGGGCCAGGCATTCTGCTGAGCCAGATCAAAGGGCCAGCACAGGCCTGGCACATAGCAGGCACCCCCAACCCCAGCCAGTCCACAACTCCAGGGTCACTCAGACTTTCACTCTTGTGCCCTGCAGAGGGGGACTGGGAGGCTCCACCACCTGGGTCAGTTGGTCATCCAGCTTCAGCCCTACACCCACCCCTGGCCCAACCTCATGGGACCCAACACTGAGAATCCAAATTTGCACCAGCAGTTTGAGCTCTGGAAAAACAGATCCCAGCACATCCTCAGTCCCTGTTGACTGATGTGTGCCCTGTCCATCCCTGCCTGTGGCTGGGGCAGGAGGAGGGTGGCTACAGAAGGGGTATATTTGGGTTAATTATGCTGAGGGCTTGACCTGTGTAGGCAAAGCTAAAGGCTGAGAGATGGCCCAGGAGCTGGATGTTTTTCAAGTGCGGGGTTACCTAAGTGGTCCCTGAAAGCATCCTTAGCTCCAGGGGTTGGAGGTGAATCTTTGGGCTAGGAGACTGCCTTTAACTGCTTCAGCAAGAGGGAGACCTTGCTAGCATCCTTAGTGCCCAGGCCGGGTAAACTGAGGCAGCTCTCCCAGGCCTGGCCTCAGCCCTTTGCTGGTCTGCCCTTGCTTGCCTCTGGGGACTTCTGAAGCTCCCTAAGGTAGTCCTGGCTCCCGTGAGTACCTTCCCACAGAGCTTCAGAGTGAAGAAAATGACAGACAGCTGGACAACTGGGGGCAGGGCAGAAGCTGAATCTGTGAATACTTAGTGAGCTTAAGGTCCTGACCAGATCCTTCTGGAACTCAGTCCCTCAATCTGCTTGTCCCTTAGACTCATTTTGTCCCCATCTTGATAAATGGCATCACCATCGCCCAGTGACTGGAGATAGAAATCTAAGATGTCGCTCTGATGCTTTGATTGAATTGCAATTTAATTTGTAATTCAATCTGTCTGCACATCTTATCAGTGCTACCCCAAATATTTCTCACGTCTCTCCACATCTACTGACACAGCCTTGCCCATCTCACCATTTTCTCCCTTCTAGACTATTACAAGAGCTTCCAAGCTTATTTTCTTGCTTCCTAGAAATTCCAGACTCCAAAACTACCAGAATGATACTTTACAAATGAAAATCACTTAGGAAAAAAAATCCTTGGGCTGGGGTTGAGGTTCAGTGGTAGAGCGCTTGCCTATCATATGTGAGGCCCTGGGTTCTGTCCTCCACACCACATAAATAAATAAATAAATAAATAATCCATCCCGACTCCTCACCATGACCCTAACTCCTAGCTCATCCCTCCTCTACCCACTCCAGTCCAGCCACACTGGCCTTTCCTCCTTTCCTATTGGATGTTAAGCTTTTTCCTGCCCCAAGGCCTTTGATCTGTGGTTGCCTGTGCCCAGGACATTCTCCCCCCAGAGCTTGGCATGGCTGGTGCCATCCCATCCTTTGTGTATCAACTTAGATGTCACCTTCTAAGAGAGGCCTCTCTGGAATACTGGTTAGAAGCCATCTGTTGTGGTTTGTATATCAGGTGTCCCCCCAAAAGCTCCTGTTGAGACAAAAATGTTCAGAGGTGAAATGATTGGATTGTGAGAGCTTTAACCTGGACAGACAGGATGGCAGGTGGGGCATGACTGGAGGAGGTGGGTCACTAGGGGCTTGCCCTGGAAGTGTTCATCTTCCCTGTGGCCCCTTCTCCCTTCCACTCACCCTCCGCCTCCTGCCAACCTCAAGCTGAGTGGCTTTACTCTACTGGGTTCTTCCCCATGAGGTGCCTCCTCATCTTGGGTCGGTCCAGAATAATGGCAGTCTGTGGACTGGGACCTCTGAAACCATGAGCCCCAAGTAAACTTTTCCTCCTCCAAGTTGTTCTTGTCAGGTATTTTGATCACACTGATGCAAAAGCCGACTACAACACAACCCCCAAATTCTCTCCCCCAGAGTCCCATTAATTTCCTTCGTGGCACACGTCACAGGTTGTAATCACTTACGGACACTTATGGACCATCTGTCTCCCCACGAGAATGGAGGTTACACGAGGTCAGGTACTGCCTGTGTCTCACTTATAGAATTTTTTTTTTCTTCTTGAGCAAACTATTTGGTTGTATAGGATATATTCAGAAAAGTGCACACATCTTAAGAGTACAGGTGGATGAATTTTCACCAAGTGAGCACACTTGTGCAACCATCTCCAGGTCACGAAACAAAACACTCCCAAATAGGGAGTTAGTGTTTAATGGAGCAGTTTCAGTTTTACAAGCTGAAAAGAATCCAGGAGATGGATGGCAGCAATGCTGTACGACATTATGAATGTATTTAATACCACTGAGCTGCACGCTTACCAAGTTAAGATGGTACATTTTATGCCATGTATATTTTATTGTGATAAAAAACATTTTCAAATTAAAAAATAATGTAAAAAGCACTCCCAACTCTTTGGAATTTTCCATGTCTTCCCGAGGACAAACACTCTCCTAATGAGTTTTGTGCTTTATGTAAATTGTATCAAATAGGATTGTTGTTATGGTTTGGGCCTGGAATGTCCCCCCAGAGGCTCAGTGTTGAAGGCTTAGTCCCCAGTGCAGCTATGTTCAGAGGTGGGGCTCTCGGGAAGTGACTGGATCATGAGGGCCTGACCTTACCAGTGAATGAATCCATTAATGGATTCATAATTGAATAGACGATTGGAAGGTAGTGGAAAATGTAGGAAGTGGACTTAGTTGAAGGGAGTGGGTAGTGGGTATTAGGCGCATGCCCTTGGGGACCATAGTTTGTCCCAAAACCTTTCTTCTCTGCTTTTCTCCCTTTTCTCTCATGATGCTCTGCCTTGCCAAAGGCCCCCAAAATAGTGAAGACTACTGACGGAACCCCTGAGCCCCCCACCAGAAAAAAAGCTTTTCTCCTTTAAGTTGTTTTTCTCAATTTGGGGGGGTATGGAGATTGAACCCAGGAGTGCTTAACCACCGAGCCACATCCCCAGCCCTTTGTATATTTTACTTTGAGACAATTTTATTTTGAGACGGGGTCTTACCGAGTTTCTTAGGGCCTCACTCATTAAGTTGCCGAAACTGGCTTTGGACTTGCAATCCTCTTGCCTCAGCCTCCGGAGTCTGAGCTGCTGGGATTAAAGGCATGTGCCACCACACCCAGCTCAAGTATTTTGTCATAGCGATGAAAAGCAGCCAACACAATTGCGATAGGCAGAACCATGATCCCCAAAGAGGTCTACATCCTCATCCCCAGAATCTCTGAATGTGTTACCTTGCAAAGGAACTTTGCAGATGTGATTAAATTAAGGACTTTGAGCTAGGTCCTTGAGTTTTTCAGGACCTATATCATTACAAAAGTCTTTCAATATCATTACGAAGGTCTTTATAAGAGGGTGGCAAAAGAGATCCAAGCAATGCAACATGAAAAGGATTCCACCTGTTTGTTGCTGTCTTTAAAGATGGTGGAAGGGCAATGGTCAAAGAAGGTTGGTGACTTCTAGAAGCTAGAAAAGGCAAAGAAACAGATTCCCCCTTGGAGCTTAAAGGGACACAGCTCTGCCCACACTTTGACCTGAGCCAGTGGGATCCATGTCAGCCTTCAATTCTATGAAAACATAAGAAAATATGTGTTTCAGGCCACCATTGTTGAGGCAGCTTCTTACAGAGCAACAGGAAATGAATGCAGGTAGGTATTTTTTCCTGGCATCTTTGCCCAACATGTGAGTTGTACCATATAATATTCCATTTCATTCCATGAATATACCACATTTTACTCATCAATTGCCGATATGGTTATTTCCAGTGTGCACTAATATGCATAATGCTGCTAGGAACATTCTTATACATTTCTTCTACATGCTAACATAAGAGCATATTTCTGTTGCACATATATAGGAATAGAATTGCTGCATTATAGAACTTGCATATACAGTGGACACAGTGATGCATTCTGCATCACAGCTTCGGGACCTATTCCCCAGCTGCTGGAAGGGCTGCTAGCTGACCACTCTGAGCTGCCAATCCTCTCTGTGTATGTGCCCCAGTTGAAAAGGACTCCTTTGGTCAGGGGCACATATACTTCCCAGAGCTGCCCTGCATCCACTTGATGACTGGTTGATACATGCAGTAGGGGGATGTGAAGGCTCCTTTTCCATTGCCACTTGTAATATTTTTAAAGGGTCACCCCAGATTCAGAGTTCTTCAGGGATCAGGGGAGGCTTCTGTTGAGGCTACATCCCAACCCAGCTTTTCCCTCTGCCCAACCCTGCTTCCTCCCGTTCCCCGGAGAGCACTCCTGCATGCTCATCTCCATCTCAGATCAGTTTCTGGGGCATCCAACCTGCAATATCTTCTTTCCACTTTCATGGATATTATCAAAAATGTTGGGGCTGGGGATGTGGCTCAAGCGGTAGCACACTCGCCTGGCATGCATGCAGCCCGGGTTCAATCCTCAGCACCACATACAAACAAAGATGTTGTGTCCGCCAAATACTAAAAAATAAATATTAAAAAAATTCTCCCTCTCTCTCACTCTTCTCTCTCCCCCTCTTAAAAAAAAAAATGTTCTAAGGTGGTCATTCTGGGATACCACCAGCAGCCTGAGAGTTTCAGTTGCTCAGTATTCTTGTCAGCCCTAGTATTTTATTTAAAATACACACACGCACACACACATATGATATTTTGCCACTGTGGGTGGGTAGTGTGAGTTACTCAGCTTTCTGTCACTAAATACCCGAGATAAGCAACTGCTACGGTTTGGAAGTGTCCCCAAAGGCCCATGTGCTAAAGGTGGGTCACCATCCTGTGGTGCTATTGGGAGAGGTAGGGCTTGGTGGAAGGAAGTTCATTGGAGGTGTGCCCTTCCAGTGAAGGGGCTGTTAGGCCTTAGGCCTTCCTGTCTCTCTGCATCCTGACAGCCATGAGGGCAGCAGTTTTCTCTGCTGTGTACTTCCCCCATGATCTACTGCCTCACCATAGGCTCAAAGGAAACCATGAACTGAAACTAGGAGCCAAAAGAAAACTTTTCTCCTTATAAACTTATTTATCTCAGGTTATTTTGTCATAATGCTGGAAAGCTGACTTATACCCAGTGAACTGAGAGGCTGAGGCAGGAGGATCACAAGTTCAAGGCCAGCCTGGGCAACTTAATGAGACCTTGTCTCAAAATAAAAAAGGGCCAGGGATAAAACACAGTGGTAAAACATCCCAGTGTTCACATACTGAAAACAAGATAGAAATACTATAAAATAAAACAAAAACGGGCTAAGCATGGTGGCGAACTCCTGTAAATCCAGCAGCTCAGGGAGCCGAGGTAGGAGGATCACAAGTTCAAAGCCAGCCTTAGCAACTTAATGAGTAACTTAGGAAACTCTATCTCAAAATAAAAAGTAAAATGGGCTGGTATATATCTCAGTGGTTAGGTGCCCCTGGGTCAATACCTGGTCCAAAAAAATTAAATAAAATAAATAAAACAAACAAACAAAAAAAGAAATAAAGAAAACTGATGAACACATCAACTTATAAAGGTTTTATTTTGGCCCAGTTTTGGAGGTTTCTGCCAATGAGCAGATGTCTTTCACGGTTTTCTCCTAAGGATTTGAAATGTTCATCTATTTTGGATACAAATCCTTTGCTGGATATTTTGCAACATAAATTCTGAGTTGGAGAAACTCAGTGCCTCAACAATGCCAGCCCATGCTGGGCCCCAATAAAAATGGATTACATGGATGTTTGAGTCTGAAAATTCCTTTAAAGTAAAGAATGCTTGGATATGTGAAACAATGAGACTTTAGTGATCGTAATCGGATACAGGTATGGGTCCGCAGGAAGGGAGATAGAAACTAAAAGAGAAAAGCACAGAATGCAAGTAACACATCCTCAAAATTTGTCACTCCCAGCCTTCAGTTTTTGGCTTTGGTCTTTTAAGCACTCACGTTTTTAAAGGTAATTGTAAATTAACACTATTCAAAGAATGTCCATGGAAGATATTAATGGGCCCGCCGGTTCTACGCGCTGAGGACCCGCAGTAAACAAGATCCTTGTTTCCAGGAGATCTAGAAGAAGAGACAACAACAGGTAAACAAAATAATTCCAGAGAGCAGTGAACTGAAGAAGTCGGACGTGGAGGGAAGGAGGAAGGGGGTTGATCCAGCAACTCCCAGGCCGGGACACAAGGAAGGTCCCACCCTTGGCCCCGCCTCTAGCTTTGCATACGCCTCCTGATTGGCCAACGGCGGCAGGCACCGCCCCACGGAGCTGGCAGCTCGGGAAGCTGCAGGGCCAAGATGCAGCCGCGGCTCCGGGTGTCGCCGGGCGGGCCGGGGACAGCTCCGGCCAGAGCCGAACACCGGGTTCCCGCTGCGACACCCGCACGCTCCTAGCGCCCCAGACCTGACGGCGGCCCCGGGCCCTCCCTGCCGCCATCCCCGCCGTCGTCTCCACCCCTCCACCCTTTGTGCCGCCGCAGCCCGGCGCCCCGGGGCTCCGCGGGACCCCGGCCGGGCGGGACCGCGGCGGTGCTCCAGGCCCCGCGTGGGCTCCCGGCTCGCAGCCGATGGCCAGGGGGCGCGGCGCGGGCGGGGGCGCTGCAACCCGAGTCCACGACGCGGGAGGCTCGTCCCGCCTCCGCTGCATTGTCCCGGACCCCGCGCCCCGGCCCTGAGCCGCGCCACCGCAGCGCCCGCCCACCGCCGCCGGCGGGGCCATGCGGAGAGCCACCAGGATGGAGGACTTCGCAGAGGAAGAGGAGCCCTGGTACGACCAGCAGGACCTGGAGCAGGGTGAGCGCGGCAGGGAGGGAAGTGGGGAAGCGGGGGTCCGTTACTCCATTGTCGGGCGGCATCACCCCAAGAAGGGCTGGGCTGGACCTAGTGAGCCCGACTCTGAGCAGTGATGCGTCTGGAGAATGGGGACGGGGAAAGAGGGGCGCTGCCCGAGAGACCCAGACTGATCGCCTGATAGAGCTGCAAAAGGGGATGGAGGCGGTCTTCCTATTTCTCCAACCGACTGAGCATCCATCATCCAGCTCGCCCGCCTCATCTTGCGGGCAGCAACTGCCCAGATGCCCCTGGTGTTGTTAGAGGCCTGGGTACTGGCTGAAGGTCTTTGGAAGGTGGGAGGGAGCTAATGGTATGTTTTGCTCAGAGGGTGCTGTATGTAGAGGGAAGTCATCTCCTTCCAAATCTAGCAGCACCTGTCCCTCCAGGATATCTAAACTCTGAGACTCCCAGAAAGTTTCCCCAACTCGCTTCCCTTTTACCCAGGGAAGGGATGGTGCAGGGACCATGCCGCTGGAGAAGGGGAAAGTGGAGTCTTCTATCTGCCTTCATGAGGAAGGAGTCTCCCAAGGCTTCCTTTCCCTGGGGCCCCTCCCAATGGCTCAGGGTTTGGAGGGAACCCGTTTAGGTAATTCCCAGTGCCAAGTTAGAGCCTGAATAAGGAGAGCCACATCCACCAGCCTCTCATCTGAGGAAGAGGGGGCCACAGGAAGGGGGTTAGGAGCTGGTGATGAGGTGGCCAAAGTGACATCACTGCGAGGAGGGAGGAGCAGGGCTGTTGGGACAGGAAGGAGGAGGCCTGAGAGGGTCAGGGCCAAGGCTTGCTGGAGTGGAGTCAAATCCATGCTGTCCTCCCCCAAGGTGCCTCATTCTTGGGTGATGAGATCTGGAGGGGGCCAGGAGGTATGTCCAGGGAGAAATGACCTTCCCATGGTCACAGGCATGCCTAAAGGATATGGACACAAGCAGTGCAATGTGTGCCATCACACCCTGGTCTCCATCCCCAGGGCATTTGCGCTCCTGCTTTGCCTGGAAGGGAAACATCCACTCAAGTCCTAGAAGCTTTGTGTCCTGGGCCTGACCCACTTCCTACGCTGCCAAGATTCACAGGCAGGGGCTGGGGATGTGGCTCAGGCGGTGGCGCACTTGCCTGGCATGCGTGCGGCCCGGGTTCAATCCTCAGCACCACATACAAACAAAGATGTTGTGTCCGCTGAAAACTAAAAAATAAATATTAAAAATTCTCTCTCTCTCTCTCCTTCTCTCTCTCTCTAAAAAAAAAAAAAAAAGATTCACAGGCAGATGAACTGTTGTCCTTATGCTTAGACTATGGGCTAATCAGGTTCTCAGCAGACCATGTGGGATGGCAGGCTCTGGGCTATATACCCTGCCATGCTCAGTACCCTGGAGTCCAGCCGCGGCCTCCCAGTGAGATGGCCTACACTGACTGTGATGCCCTTCTTCCCCATCCTAGGCACAAACACCTATGGGTCTCACTTAAGTGCCAGACACCATCCTAGGAGCTGGCAACAATCACAGCCCTGACCCTCTCAGTATTCTTGGTGAGTGGAGGAGGCCTACTTGTAACTAAGAAAATAGGTAGTAGAGCATTATGGGATGGCTTCCTGGAAGAAGCAGGCTTAGAAGGAAAGGTTGGAAACTGGAGTTCTGGGGAAGATGGCCTCTCTGGAAGGCAGATGCTGATACTAATGCAGTATCATTAAGTTCCTGCACCCTTAACCAAGGTTTGGCACCATGCCCGGCCCAGATGTGGGAGGAAGGAGCTAGGGAGTAGGGATGGGAGTTGTGCAGCTTCTGAGGAAGGGAGAGGTATTGAGATTCCAGCAGGGCTGAGCAGCTATGCTCTGGGGCTGGGTGGGGGATGGGCACTGCAGGCCCAGCTTCTCTCCCTTCTGGCTTGTGGCTAGGTCAGCACCCTCAGTGGGAGCTGGAGCCCAGGAATGCAAGGAACCAGCAATGAAATAGTCTCAGAAGAAACTGGAGCTTTTCACCCCAAACAAGATGTCTGTTTGCCATGGGCCAGGTGCCATGTTGAACCTAGGGATATAGTCTCTGCCCTTAGGGGACCCTACGCTCCAGCCGAGGAGACCAGTGGGATCAAATTAATGACCATCATAGTGCAAGGAGTTCTGTAACCCCTTGGCCCAGAGAGAGTGAGAGCAGAGACTCAAAAAGGTTTATGCCAAAGCTCCTTTGAGCCAGGAAGTGAAGGAAGGAAGGGGAAGGCATTCTAGGGAGAAGGGATGCTAGTACCAAGGCTTGGAGGCTTGTAAAAAGACAAGCAAGTGGGGTGGGGGACAGAGGAAGTCCTGGATGCAGCTACTGGAGCGATAGCCCCCTTCCTGCCCCCTAAGGGCACACAGAGAGCTGAATGTGGAGCAGGGTGGCCAGCCAAAGAGCAGCCACATGGGGGTCAGGGGCCCTTTCCTCCTTCCCTACTCCCAGTTCCTGAACTCTCTTCTTCCGAGTTGCTCCCTGTTGGCCTGCAGTGGCCTGGGAATAGTTTTCTCATCAGCCACCTCTCCTTCCATGCCTGTTTCCCATGCCCCAGGGCAAGTCCTGACTTCACTCTCCAGCAGCGTGACCACAGAGATCCTGTTTGACTTTGATGCTCTCTGTCCCAGTGGAAGGAGGTGATTGGGACAGGCGAGGTCTTTAGATTCACTGTGTTCCCTCTGCCCACTGCCTCAAGCACCTGTAAAAATAGAAAAAGCCATTAATTATTAAGCACAGGCTCTCTCTGCCCACCTCCCTCCCCCACCTTGGACCAGTATGGAAGGCCTTGTGGACATCTCTGTCCAGGCTGAGACATGGCTGCTGAGTCACAGATTTGAAGTCCCAGACAGGCAATGACCGTCTCCTCTCCTGCCCAGCCTGTCCTTGAGTCTTCGGGCTCTGGGGAGGGATCTGAGATGGCAAGGGGAGGGATGTCCCTCCTCTACCCTGTTTGCCCTAAAGGTGACCAGACTCCAATAGTGTGGACCCTGAGTTGCTGATATTTGTGCCCCGAGGGCTGTAGCAGGACCCCACAATCATGCTGGGTTATACCAAGTGTCCTCCACCCTGGGCCCACACCCTTTTCCTTCGTCTCCTCTTCTCTGTGCCCGTTCCCTCTCCCTCTCCCACCTCTCTATCCTGGAGTCGGACATGCCCCATCCTTTTGACACAGCCAAAAGGAGCATAGAATTTCCAGGTTTCTTTTCAAAAAGATCTCCTGGGTCCCCCCGGCCATTCCCACTCAGGCCTCCAGGTATTGCCTCATAGAAAACCACTGAAGTCCTCGGAAAGAGACCCCAGAAAAAAACCAGATTCCAGTTGGGAGGTGTCAACCCGAACTCAGGACCTACCCCAGCTTGGTCCAGTGTGGCCCACTGATCTGGCTGTGATAGTCTGTTGGTCCCTGGGCTCCTAGATCCTGCTTAGCCAGCTCCCATAGTCTCCTGCTCTCAGGCCACCCTCCCCCAAGCCTGGAGCCAACAGCAGTCCTCAGCAAGTTGGTGTCCTTTCCCAGCACTTGGCTCCACTCAGTCCCCTGCTCTGCAGCTTCCAGACTCCTGTGATCCCTCCTGACAGCTTTGAGCACTTAGCTTGCACTGCGATCCGGTTTCCCTGAATCAGTCCGAGATTCTCCTCGCCCACTCCCAAAGCTTCCATTATGTTTCCTTTCCTCCCTATTCTTGAACTGCTAGGTGGCCCAGGTCACATTCCCTGCCTTTGCAGGGCCATCTGTTCTATCCCCAGTGTGGTGTATACTGCCCTGTACACACCACACGGGGAACAGTGCCCCAGCCCGCAGTGGTAGGAGCTCACCTGGAGGGAGGAGCATGGTGCTCACCTGCACATGGCCTTTCTTCTTCACCCGCCTTCTGATGCTGTGGATTCTGGTTCAGCTGCAGCAGCTCCATGCAGAGCTGGTATTAAGAGCAATGGCCTGTTCACAGAACGATAGATAGTTCCAAGGCGGGAGACATTTAGGAGGAAGGCCTTCTGTTCTATTGCATTTATACCCGAATTACTTGCTACCACGCAGGGGTGAGCTGAATGCTTGCCATCCCATTTCAGAAATTAACTGTCACCCCACCCTGGGGCGGTCTCGCTGGGATCCCACCTCCTACCAAGCACATGACTTAACACAAGGCAGTAGTTCTCCAATCACTACATCAAACTTCACGCCTTGTAAACACCTCCAGACTTTTGCTCAAGTTACAGTTTATCAATTACTACAGCACGTGTTCTTGTTCCCTTACCAGTTTATATTAGGTAACCAGCTCTTCTTGGCATCCTCAGAAGCAAGTTAATTGCTCAAGGCTAAATGTTCTTATCTATGATTTATATAATTTAGCTTAGTTTTCTTAGGGAAAGCTGCTTTTCTTTCTCTGGACTGTGCCATTGCAGCCTGGCTTTAGGGCAGCAGCTGTTCTCTGCTTCCCAGAGGACATCTTCAGGTGGGGCCCTCTCCAGGTTTAGGCCCTGCCACGGGGGCTCCACTCTGGCTGTTTCAAAACCTCTCCTCTAGACTTGTTCCTGAAGGGCAGCTTGGCCTTTCATGCAGGCCAATGGCTGGTCGGGCCCCTCTGGCTTTCACCCAGATTGGTGGGAAGTGAGTCGCAGGCTCTGCTCTCAGCTTCCCAGCCCTAGTTTCTGCTCTCCAGGCTTATCCAAGAGGAGGCCACCAGGCCAGGCCTGTCCACTGCATACCACAGGGCTCAGTGGAAACCTGCCAGCAGGGAATAAAAGCCCCTCCACCCCCTAGGGACCCCAGAGCTATCACTGTGCCTAAGAAGGGAAGCATTAATGAGCTGAGTCCCCAAACCACACCATCTCGGCCCCAGTGGAGCTGCCTTACGCATTTTGAACCAGATCTATGCCATCAGCCTAGATTGAGGACTGTTTTCAGAAACATCATAATGTAAAAAAGACTAAAGCTTTCTGCTTTAGGCCGAATGAATCAAAAAGGCCTCCATTTTGTCCCAGCAATTCTGTTTCCAGGAAAGTGTCCTAAAGAAATAGGCAGTTTGCCTATTTTTTGCCTATAAAATCTTTGCACAAAGATTTTATATGAAAAGTTAACACCCATTTCTTTTTTTTTTCTTCTTCTTCTTTTTTTTTTTTTTTTGGTAGCAGGGATTAAACCCAGGTACATTTAACCACTGAGCCACATGCCCGGACCTTTAATATTTTTTTTTTGTTTCAAAACAGGGTCTCTCTAAGGCTGAACTTGTGATCCTCCTACCTCAGCCTCCCAAGCTTCTGGGATTACAGGCATGCGCCACCACAGCTGGCTCATTTCACTTTAAATAGAGAAAAAATTGAAGACATCCTAAAGGTCCAACAATAAGGACTATTTAGGGACAGCCGCTTAGGAGCATATATACAATAAAATATTCCATATCTTCTTTAAATGCTCGTGTTAGTCTGTATTGACTTGGAAAGCTCCCCTGCCCTATGGTTAAATGAGAAAGGCAGGAACAGAAAAAATATGACTCTGTTCACATAAAACTGTATCTATACATATTTTAAGCACAGAGAACTGTTTGGGAGGATGGTGAGAGCACTTTTATCTGGTACATTCTCTTTTTTCTCCCACTCCATTCTTCTTCTCCTTCCTCCTCATGCACACAAAGTGTAATTTTAATTACTAGCAAATGACATTCTTCTTTCATAACCATCTTGGGTCATCCATTTGTTTGTAGTATTCCAAGGCATAAATCTAAGAGCATACAAATGAAGTATATTTCAAGTAATTTTTTTAATCACCGTTTTTTACCTTTCTGTACTGTTCTATTTATTTATTTATTTTGCACCAAGCATGCCTTAAGAAAAACACTGGAAAAAAGAAAGAAAGAAAAACATTGAAACCATTTTAGAAAGAAAACAGTCATTTGAAACAACCTGAGCTTGCTTTAAGGACCTCTTTAACGATTTACTCTCTTCCATCAATCTTGGTCTCCTGATTAAGCTGCCTAAAAAAATTTTTTTAAACAGCTTTATTGCATAATACACCATACAATCCACTCATTGAAAGCCTACAATTCAGTGACTTTTAGTCTATTCAAAGATTTGTGCATCTATTACCGCAATCCATTTTAGAATAGTTTCATCCTTCTGTCTTTTTCTAGAAATGAAAATGATAAATATATTTAGTATATTTATTTGTGGGGGCAGGATGGTATACACTCCAAATATCTAGGATGGTATACACTCCATAAGAAAAATTTTTAGGGATTTCTGTAACTGCCACTTTCTTTTATTCACCTTATACACATCCCCGTAAAAAGAGGACAAACTTCTCCAGCCTCTCTGATAGCGCTCATTTACCTGGGCAAGAAGAGGGGAGGTTATTTCTACCAGCAAGGTTCAAGAACCAGGGCTGCTGGGGAAAGAGGATATTTTTGCTGCCCAGGGAAAAAGGAAAAGGTTTAAGAGAGGGGCATGTGCCACTAGCACATGGTACCCAATTAGGGTAAGGACACTTGAAATCAGCTCATGACCTTGAGCAAGTCACTCTTCCCTCTCCTACCTGTCATCCATAAAATGAAAAAGTTAGACCAAAGAATTCTGAATCTTACACCAGGTGTGGTGGTGCACACCTGTAATCCTAGTGGCTCAGGAGGCTGAGGCAGGAGGATTATGAGTTCAAAGCTAGCCTCAGCAACTTAGCAAGGCCATAAGCAACTCAATGAGACCCTGTCTCTAAGTAAAATGTAAAAAAGGGCTGAGGATGTTGGTCAGTGGTTAAGCACCCCTGGGTTCAATCCTCAGTACCAAAAGAAAAAAGAAATTCTGAATCTTCACCCAAATCCAGTAGCCTGTCCTCTCTGCATCTCAGGAAGTTCCTACTCACCCTTCAAAACCCAACTGACTTGCCTAGCATACATAAGGCCCTGGATTCAAACCCCAGTACCAAACAAAACAGAAAACCTGAAAGTGGCCCATTTGTCTGAGCCTCCTTCCATCCCCAGGAACAGTGAAGCTCTCTTACCTGTTGTCCCAGGGCACTTTGCCCCTATGTTTATCTATGCATTTGGTACAGGCATGGTGGTGCATGCCTGTAGTCCCACCTACTCAAGAGGTTGAGACTGGAGGATTGCAAGTCAAGGCCAGCCTCAGAAACTTAGCAAGAACCTTAACAGCATAGCAACACCCTGTCTCAAAACAAAAAAAAAAAAAAAAAAAAAGAAAGAAAGAAAAAGGCCTGAGGATGTAACTCAGTGGTAAAGCACCCCTGGGTTTAAATTCCCAGCACCAAAAAAAAAAAAAAAAAAAAGGAAAAGAAATGCACTTAGCATATTTCAATTACTCGTTCTTTTGAAAAAAATTTGTTGTGCACTTGCTCTGTACCAGGTGTTGTCTGGAGATAGTCAATTTTAAAAATTCCTGTCTCATGAGTTCACAATCAGTAGCAGAAATGAACTAGATCAATGAGCATCTTGTTTGGTAAGTTAGATGATGCTAAAGAGAAAAATTAAGTGGAGGAGAGATTGTGGGGCAAGGGAGGCTGTGACTTGAAATCACGTGTTTGCGGAAAGACACCCCCCCACCCCCCCACCCCCGCCAGAAGGTGACTAAGCACAGACTTGAAGGAGGACACAGGGTATGTCTGAGGAAAGGACATTTAAGATGTAAGTGGCAGCAATGCAAGACTTAGCTCCTGGCCTCCATGAGACTCCCTTAGGGCAGTCTGTGTTGTGGTGGCCTTGGAGTTCTGGGACCCAGCCCAGAATGAGTGAGAGAGGTGAATGGCGGCCCTCTCTCACACTGCTGTGTTCCCCGCCCTCCACCTCCCCAGACTTGCACCTGGCCGCAGAGCTGGGGAAGACCCTGCTGGAGAGGAACAAGGAACTGGAGGAGTCCCTGCAGCAGATGTACTCCACCAACGAGGAGCAAGTGCAGGAGATCGAGGTAAGGGGCCTCGGGCCCTGGACATGCTTTCCTCCGCCATCAAGGGTATGTCTTTGTGCAACTTTGCCAAAGGGACCCTCTTAACAGACACAGCCTTGGTCCAACAGCCTTGGGCAGTTCACAACCTGCACAACTATTCCACGCAGCTCCGTTGCTCCACTGACTTTATCCCTACTCAACTGAAGACAAATACCTCCAAACAAAACTGTACCTAGGGTGGGGAGGAATGCAAAGACAGACACTTCCCCCTGCCCCGCTCTAAAAGTCGGCTCCAACTTCCCCCTCTCCCCTAGTACCTGACCAAGCAGCTGGACACACTGCGGCACGTAAACGAGCAGCACGCCAAAGTGTATGAGCAGCTGGACCTGACAGCCCGGGACCTGGAGCTGACCAACCAGAGGCTGGTGCTGGATAGTAAGGCCGCCCAGCAGAAGATCCATGGGTGAGGGCTGGGCTGAGGCTGCGGGTGAGGGAGAGGCCCAGGGCTGGGAGCACGAGGGCACAGGGGCTGGTGCTGCTGGAGGCCCAGGCCGAGGGGCCCCAGATGGTAGTGAGTTTGTCCACGTCCATCTTGCATGGTTTAAAGGCACCAGGCTGGGTTTTAGACTCTGGGGATACCACGGCAGGGTACACAGGTTGTGGGGTACACTGTCTTGCCTCTTGGAGTCCCCAGCTGGGGGGGGGGGGAGGCAGATGTGTAAATATCGTACTGTAGAGCAGGATGATAAGTGACAGAGGCCTGTACAAGGAACTAGGGTAGCTCAGAGTGATCAGCTTGGCCTGGGAGGTGTGAGAAAGGGTGTCTCCTCTGGGATGCAGACAGTTCCCCATCTGACCTCAGCACCAAGGAGCAAGGTTCAAAGTGACCTGTCAGTGCCCAACCCCATGTCCCTCCATCTGCAGGGATCCAGGGCTGCAGTGAGGGCCACCCCATCCCTTTAAAACTTTTCCTATGTATGTGTCCACCCCACGCCAGGTTGACAGAGACGATCGAGCGCCTGCAGGCCCAGGTGGAGGAGCTGCAGGCCCAGGTAGAGCAGCTGCGCGACCTGGAGCAGCTGCGCGTGCGCCGGGAGAAGCGGGAACGCAGGCGCACCATCCACACCTTCCCCTGCCTCAAGGAGCTGTGCACCAGCCCGCGGTAGGTAGCTGGGATAAGAGGCAGGTGGGAAGGAAGGCTGGTGCCTTGTCCAGGCCATGGGAGACTATTGCGACAATCACAGCAGCTGCATTTATGGAGCACTGGCTGTGTACCACTACGCTACTGGCTTAATTCTCATTGTCTACTCTGAAGTGTATTATTTTATTATCCTATTATTTAGACTAGAAAATTGAAGCTCAGAGGTTACATATCTTATCCAAGGTCTCCTATTTATTAAGAAGCATGGTCAGGGTTCTAACCCAATATGGGTTTAACACCGTACCTTTCAGATCTCATTAAATCTAAGATCAATGATCATTTAACCCATTAAGTCCCAAGTTTTCAATTCTGTGAATATTTCAGTGAAATTGATGCTGGTGTATTAAAATAGGTTGGAAATAATAATCTAGAGCCTATGTATATTATTATTTGATTGACCTTAATTAATATATTTTAATTATTACGGTATAAAGTAATTGTATTATTATTGTATACTATATTTAAGTTTTTATAGACATTCTACGTCTGGGATGATGGGACCAAATGGGTTAATATAAGAATAGAGGGTTGGCCAGGCGTGGTAGCACCTGCCTGTTATCCCAGAAGCTTGGAAGGTTGAGGCAGGAGAATCACGAATTCAAAGCCAGCCTGAGCAAGGGCAAGGTGCTAAGCAACTCAGTGAGACCCTGCCTCTAAAAGAAATACAAAAATAGGGCTAGGGATATAGCTAAGTGGTCCAGCGCCCGGAGTTCACTCCCCTGTGCCACAAGAAAAAAAAAAAAAAAGAATACAGGGCTGGTGTGTAGCTCAGTGGTGGAGCACTTACTTGCCTACCACTGGAAATGCCCTGGGTTCCATCCCCAGCACCAGAGGTAGGGCAGGGAACAGACTGCGTGTTTAGTGTGTGTTTCAGTAATGGTCTTTGCACAGAGTAATGGAGGGGGCGTTTAATAAAGAAGAGCAAGGTTATGAAAACCGCAGCACCCCAGGGTTGCAATAGAGCGATTGAGGGGCCAGGAGAGGGGAGATGGATTACTACCTGGCTGGCACCAACAGAGGAAAAAGCCTGAGGAGGCCCCTGGCCACACGCTTTGCATCTTGCTGGGTGCCTCCCTTTGCTGGGCTTAGGAGAGCAGGGGCCCTGGCTGAGGCTGTCCGTAGTGGTGCCCCACCCCCCGGGGGGATGGTAGAGTAGGGTGGAGAGCAGCAGACAGCAGAGATAGCCCAGGCAGAAGCAAGGTGTAAGTGTCTGAGCCTGGGCTTGGGAGCTTTGGAGATGACCACCTACCCTCACTCCTCTCCCAGGTGCGAGGATGCCTTTCGCCTGCACAGCTCCTCCCTGGAGCTGGGCCCTCGGCCCCTGGAGCAGGAGAACGAGAGGCTGCAGACCTTGGTGGGAGTGCTGCGTTCCCAGGTGAGCCAGGAGCGGCAGCGCAAGGAGCGGGCAGAGCGCGAGTACACTGCGGTGCTGCAGGAGTACACGGAGCTGGAGCGGCAGCTGTGTGAGATGGAGGGCTGCCGCCTGCGCGTGCAGGAGCTGGAGGCCGAGCTGCTGGAGCTGCAACAGATGAAACAAGCCAAGACCTACCTGCTGGGCCGGGATGACCACCTGGCTGAGGCCCTGCTGGCACCCCTCACCCAGGCCCCTGAATCTGACGATCCCCAGCCGGGCATCGGAGATGACTCTGGTGCCCAGGACGGTGTCTCCTCACCTGCTGCCTCCCCCGGCCACGCGGTGCGTAAGAGCTGCAGCGACACGGCTCTCAATGCCATTGTGGCCAAAGACCCAGCCAGCAGGCACGCAGGCAACCTCACGCTGCACGCCAACAGCGTGCGCCGGCGGGGCATGTCCATCCTGCGGGAGGTGGATGAGCAGTACCACGCGCTGCTGGAGAAGTACGAGGAGCTGCTGAGCAAGTGCCGGCAGCACGGGGCTGGTGTGCGGCACACCGGCGTGCAGACCTCGCGGCCCATCTCCCGGGACAGCTCATGGAGGGACCTGCGGGGGGGCGAGGAGGGCCAGGGGGAGGCCAAGGCAGGTGAGAAGAGCCTGAGCCAGCATGTGGAGGCCGTGGACAAGCGGCTGGAGCAGAGCCAGCCCGAGTACAAGGCACTCTTCAAAGAGATCTTCGCCAGGATCCAGAAGACCAAGGCCGACATCAACTCCACCAAAGTTAAGACACACAGCAGCAAGTGACCCTTTTCTGGCCTGCCGCTTCCCCCAGGCTCCAGGCCATGGGGTCCCTCATGCCTGGACTACATAGCCTACAGTGAGTAAGAGAGCCCTTTAGCAGCAATATATCACAGCAGGTGGCCACTCCAGAGGTGCCAGAGTAAGGGGGCCCTTCTGATCTGGGAACATTGCATGTTCCCGGTTGATGGAACAGCCAACTCGTCCCACCTCCTGCGAGTTCTTGGCCACCAGCTTCAGCCTGAACTCAGTTTCAAAGCCAAACATTCCCCGCTCCACTGGGGTTTCCCCAGCTCCACTGGCCCTGGCTTCCAGACCCTAGGCCTCACTCTCAGATCTATGGCCCAGTTTCTGAAAGCCATTCTGGATCAGTTGGCTTCCCCACCCCCAAAGTTCAGTTTTTCTGAGAGATTTGCAATGCAAGGTCGCCTTGACCCCTTGCCACAACTGGAAACACTTGAAAGGGGACCCCCAGCTATTGCTGGTTCCTGGGGTCTCCTGGACCACCCACTGCTTCTCGCCAGCCATGACTCGCTGTCATTCCCTTAGCACCAGCTGTCCCTACCCCCAGAGTCCTGAGCAGGTCACAGATAGCCCCTGCCTTGCAGAGCAGAAAGGCTCAGCCAGGTCCTGAGTGTCCCCCACTCCAACCCTGGCAAGGACCCCTTGCCCATCGCAGAACTGTAGCCAATCAGAAGAGGGGAAGAGGGAGCCCCTCCACAGCCATACATGAGTGGTACCCTGTTTCCCTCAGCCAGCTTCCTTGAGCTCTAGCCCCAGAAATGCCTTCTGGGCATTCAGCCTTCCAGGGGCCGGATGGTGGAGAGCCCATGTCTGTATATCGCCTCTGCCTCCCTTCTCTGCACCTGCCCCATCTCAGGGACCATGACGTCTCATTCACTCCACGCTCCCCACAGGCCAGCCTGGCACAGGTCATACCTGCTGCCCCCAGAATGTCCTGGACATGGGCCACCAGTGGCCCCAGTGTCCATCCCCATTCCCCTTCACCCGAGACTCTCCCTGCACATGAAGCAGTACTGAATTGGGTTGGGGATGAGGAATGATTTCCCGCCCTCCCACCTGCAAAATGCCTGCTCTTTACCTCCCAACTTTGTGGAGGGTATTTGAAGCCCCAGCTGGGTCAGAGGTTCAATCTTTTGGTTTAAGACTTCAGAGTCTTAGTCAAGTTTCAGCTAAGAGATGCCCAGGTCCCCAGCTTGTCCTCGGCAGTCCTTCAGGGTTTCTTGTTCTTCACTCATCCTTCCTGAGACCCTAGAAATTGAAGGAGCCATACAATCCAGTGGAAGGTGGTGGCTCTGGCTTCTGTGCTGGGAGCCCAGCGGGAACCTTCATGCCTTATTTATTTCTAATGGGTAAAGGGGTTTCTTAACAAGCATACCTGACATCCCTCAGGATGCCACCTTGTTCTGGGCGGCACTGTGATGTGAGCTGGCGGCTGGTCTTCTGTTTGTGCAACTTGGAACCTTTTGTCTTTTGGGGCTGGGCAGTTCCTAGCCCTCCGTATGTCTCTGTCATCTGGGGGAAGGGGTAAGCTCTGGCCTGTTTGCTCCCCAGCTCTGTAGCCGCCGACCAGCGTCTCCTTTGAAGTATACGTGAGAGAAATATATTTACAAATGCTTTATTCTCTTCTTTAATAAAAAATGCACCAGTATTCTAAAAAGCAGAAATGGCCCTAGAGCCAGGGTCCCATCTCTGTGTGTCTCACAGGCTTCCTCCTGTCACACTCCACTGAAGGCCAGGAAGGTGCCTGAGCTCCCCTCCACTGTGACCCTCTACCTTTCCTCTGAAGCCCCTCACTGCTCACCTCTCTGTGATCAGCATCCAAACATCTCTAAATAGCATCTCCATGTTCATCGAGAGCCAGTGTCACCAGTCATGCTGGGGAGACAATAATGAACAAAAGAGACAGGGCTTGTCTTGCCTTGCAGTTCACATTCTAGTGTGGGCAGATTTCCCCAAAGTCAGCTAAAATAAACCAAAGATAGGGTGATGGAAAACTGGGGGCAGGAGGCTTGGTGTCATGTTAGCTAGGACACATGTACTCAATGGGAGCAAACTTAAAAAAAAAAAACACTTCTGTGTGGATATATGCATACAGTATATGAAGAGATATACAGTATATCTATGGTGTTAAAATCTCATGGTGGGGGCTGTGGCTGTGGCTCAGTGGTAGAGAGCTTGCCTAGCATGTGTGAGGCACTGGATTCAATCCTCAGCACCACATAAAAATAAATAAAATAAAGACCCATTGACACAAAAAATATTAAAAAAAAAAAAATCTCATGGGGGAGCCGGGTGCGGTGGCCAGCGCATGTAATCCCAGCGATTTGGGAGGCTGAGGCAGAAGGATCCTGAGTTCAAAGCCAGCCTCAACAAAAGTGAGATGCTAAGCAACTCAGTGAGACCCTAACTCTAAATCAAATACAAACAAGGGATGGGGGTGTGACTCAGTGATCAAGTGTCCCTGAGTTCATTCAATCCTCGGTACAAAAAAAATAAAAGAGAGAAACCTCATAGTGGCCTTAGAGAAACCTCATGGTGGCCTTTTCACCATCATGACACTGAGGGCAAAGAAGGAAGCTCCTCACCGTCCCAAAACTGAAGCCAAAGCAAAGGTTTGGACTCTTAAGAAGGCAGTACTGAAAGGTGGCCACAGCCACAAAAAGATCTGCATGCCCTCTGCCTTCCAAATGCCCAAATAGCTATGGAAGAGCACCCCCCTCCCGGATGCAACAGGCTCTACCTGCATGCCATCAGGTTCCCCAACCAGAGTTGGCCGTAGGGAAGACAGAAGACTGTTCCCTGTGGATGCTGAGGCCAGCAAGCAGCAGATCACACAGGCTATGAAGAAGCTTTGTGAGGTTGATGTGGCCAAGGTCAGCACCCTGATCAGGCCTAATGGAAAGAAGGCCTATGTTCACCTGGCTCCTGATTGTGATTCTTTGGATGTTGCCAACAGAATTAAGATCATCTTGATCTTAATTCTGTTGGCAACATCCAAAGAATCACAATATTTTTTTTTACGAAGGAACAATTAGGGTGAAAGTTTCCCCCTCCCGAGGAGGAAAAGGAGACTGATAATGGGGAAAGAAGATTGGGAAACGCTTGATGAGACTGGCCAGGGCACACCAGCTGGTGTGATGATTAGCTGAGACTCAAGACCAGGGAGGCACCAGTGGAAACAGTAGGGCACGACCAGGCAGGGGATGAGAGTGGAGGCCAGGCCCCCCAGGGAGCAGGCTTAGGAGGCTTGCACCTCCTAAGTGCAAGGAAAAGTGATTGCAAGGTTTACGGGTGTCATCTGTAGTTTTAAGGCTTCCACTGCATGGAAGTCTAATGACAGGAAAAGTGAAGGAGCCCAGGACAGAGGCTGAGCCCCAAGGGACCATGAAAGAGGAATAAACAGACCAGCCCTGGGGGAGCCACTTGGAATAGAGGAGAGTTGCAAGAATTACCACGGACCCTCTCCAGGTATTTCCAAACCTATCAACCACTCACCTCTCTTCCATGTACACAGAAATACCTCACAGCTTCCAGCTATTCCCAAAGACCTGTCTCTTCACCATGTTTTGGAGAGGTGAGGACAGTAGGCAGGAGAGCTGGTCACCTAGGGGGCTCACACTCACCCGCTGTGCTCCAGTGTGGAAGGTGTAATCAGTCCATGGGTTTTCTCTTTCTTCAATGCACAGTGATAGCACGTGTCCTTTTTAGAAGTTCCCATGCCCACACTGTCCTCTTCAAATCTGGTAATGACCTCCTGGAACTTGAGAATTGCTGCCCAAACTCAGATATCTGAGGCCTGGAAACATACCTGAAGGTTTGGGTAAGAGGAGCACCTTGGGAAATCTGCTGTTACCTCATGCTGTGTACGCCACCCAGCCACCTTGCACCCCCACACACGGTAGATTGCCCCCTGCCCTGCAGATCCTGCTGGTCCCTCTTGCAATCCAGTACTGTCTGTGGCATGGGTGACTCCAGAATTGGAGAAGAAAATGTACTGGGCGTTTTAGGGTTCATTTTCTTGCCATCTTCTCCACTCTCCCATTTTCAAATAGAGAAAAAATGCAGCTCTGTGGCCCATGAACTGCATCTGTGGAAAAGCTTCCAAAGTCTTCTTTGGGAGTAGACACAGGGACCAGCAGGGGCCGTGGGTAAAGAGCAAGCTTTTGCTCACTGCTCTTAAGGAGGGAGGAAGGTATGGTAAGGGAGCCCAGAGCTGGGTCCCAAACTGGTGCCTACATCAGTTGAACAGCATGGATGGTTTACATGGGCAGCCTGCAGGGGCTCTAGGATTTCCCATCCTGTTGTCACCTGTCTCCAGTGGCATGAGGGCACATTATAGCTCACACAAAGAGCCATCATGTGGGAAGCAAAGGAAGCTGTTCGAGGCCTGTATCCAGCTACCTTCTCTCCTTGGCTTTTAACCTGCCTTTCCCCCTCTTTCCCCACCTGGGGGCCTGCATTGTCTGAGTTCAACCCCAGTACCAAAAAAAAAAAAAAAAAATCTCATGATGGCCTTTTCACCATCATGACACCGTGTCACGTTTCTCAGGCTCTCTTCTTCCCTGAACTGGCAATCTTCCCACTGCCAACCCAAATACACTGAGCCACTGCAGTGAGGAAATCAGCCAGCCAGCCCTGTCTCAGCCCTGCCTGCAAATCCTGGCTGTTTTCAGGGACCAGGGAGCCAAGTGGTGGTGGCAAAGGAAGTAGCTTCCAGAAAGAAGGCAGCAGTTCTGCCCACTCACTCATGCTGTGCGCTGTCCATCCCCTCAGGGAAGAAAGGAAAAGTGTCCAGTGGAGCTGGATTTTCTACCCCAGGGCTGCAGAGGAAAAAAGCTAACAGTCATCAGGTCTCTGCCATGGGCACTAGTATCCCTGAGTAGCTGCTAATTTGATACATACTGGCTTTGGGACAGGCATGGTATGAAGTGCTTTGCATGTGTTTAATACCATCAGGACCTTTAGGAGGCAGCTATAAAACCTCCAATTTACTGATGAGGATATGGAGGCTTAGAGGTTAAGGTAGCTATTCAAAGTCACAGAGAAATAATCCATCTCAGGCCTGACCGATTTCACCACGCTTCGCTGCGTGTCCCTGGGTCCACACAATGATGAGATAAATCTAAGAGGCTATCTGACCCAGGGCACTCCAGAGAAGAAAGGAAAATCTCGTGGACCCCTTGCGTGAGAATGTACCCTGCCATGAAGTAGGGCTGGTATGTGCAAGCTCCTCAGCTGCCAGGAATAGCTTGGTGAGGAGGCTTTTTCCTTTCTCCCCCATGAATGCCCACTTCCTGAAGCGCCATCTCAACCTATGGAAGATCAAGAAGGGGAAGAACACTGGTCTCAGCTTTCAGCACCTGCTCTTCTTGGGAAACCGGTGGTCCCTCTTGTCACCAAATGGAAGTCTCAGAAGTTCGCCCAGAAGAGAGGAGACCTCAACTTGGTCCCTGCAGGCTCTTGACATACTTTGCAGAAAAAAAAAATTCAGGATACATTAGAAAAAGGCACAATCACAAATTTATTCAGGAAAGCACACTCAAAGGCACAGAGCATGGTACTGGGGATTAAACCCAGGGGTGCTTTACCACCTCCCCAGCCCTTTTTATTTTTTATTGTAAGACAGAGTCTCAATAAGTTGTTGAGGCTGGCTTTGAATTTGTGATCCTTCTGAGTCACTGGGATTACAGGTGTGTGCCACTGCACTCTGCAGCACTCTTTTTAAAAATATTTTTTGAAGTTGTAGATGGATACAATACCTTTATTTTATTTATTTATCTTTATGTGGTGCTGAGGATCAAACTCAGGGCCTCACATACACTAGGCAAGCTCTCTACCACTGAGCTACAACCCCAGCCCCACTTTTTTTTTTAAAGGAAATTTTGTAAAGAGTAAAGAGAAGAGGTATGTCTGGTGAGCTCAATTCTTTTAACCATGGAGCACAGGGTAGGTCATGGTGATCTGGTTCTTTTCAGGATCTCTAGGTTGACATTATCTAGTTAATAGATAACATTTGAAACATACCCATTATTTCTCCCTTGGCTAAAGAAAATGTTGTGTAAGCAAGCAATGTATATTGGCATTAATTAACTGGACTCACAATACTCTTAAGATCCAGGGGCCTTTTAGGAATTTAGGTCTGGAGGAAAACCAGCCTGGGGAGCAAAGATAAGGGTGTTCATGGAGTTTCTTAAAGTTACAGTTTCTTTTCTTTTTTTCTGTGATACTAAGGACTGAAAACCGAGGGACACTCTGCCACTGAGCTATACCACCAACTGCCTTTAAAATTTGGACACATGGTCTAAGTTGCGGAGGCTGACTTCAAACTGCCTTATCCTCCTGCCTGAGCCTCCCAATAGCTGAGTTTACAGACATCTGCAACCACACCCAAGTGGGAATTTTTTCCCCCTTTTCTGATGGTCTCCTTTCTACCTATCCTTATTTCTTCTTCCTCATTCTTGGCCCATTTTCTCCAAAAGGGCCTCATTCTGGATGGTTCCCTGTGGCAGCAGGTGAAAGGAGCTTGCCAGCTGCTTCCCCCGAGCCCCAGGGCAGCTTGTTTCATTCTTCTCTCTCCCTTCACTTCTCCTAGAATCCAGGCCACCAGATGGCCTGAGCAGGCTGTGTTTATTTGGGGCCATGGAAACCTGCAGTTTCCTTTTCCTATGGCTCTGAGTCAGGTAGAGGCTGGAGTCCAGCCTGAGAACAAAGGCTGTCTTGAAACAGCTCCAACTTTATTACTCACAATCCTCTACCTAGACCTGAGCGCCTGGCTCTGCTCCCCCTAGCAGCTTATTCTAGTTACCATGGAGACATTTATGTTCCTTCTGGGGTCTTGGGACTAAGTCAGACAAGGAGGGACCCAGGAGACTCTCCTTCCTACCTAGTGCCCAAGAGGAGCAGTCAATTGCCAACCCTTCCTAGTCGGAGTATACAAAGCCAGGGTAGGAAAATGGTTTATTCTGATGATGCTGAGATGGTACTGGCTTGATTAGAAGACAGTCTCCTGTTTCAATGGTCAACATCCCCAGGAGATATTTAAAATATCCCAGCGTCATATTTTTCTAGGTAATTATGCTTTTTCCTAACAATAGAACCCTTCATTAAGAAACCACCACAAGGGCTGGGGATGTGGCTCAAGTGGTAGCGCACTCGCCCGGCATGCGTGCGGCCCAGGTTCGATCCTCAGCACCACATACAGACGAAGATGTTGTGTCCGCCAAATACTAAAAAATAAATATTAAAAGAATTCTCACTCTTTCTTAAAAAAAAAAAAAAGAAACCACCACAAGTACTACTAATAATTACATTTATGGAGCTCTGTTTTCCTTTACACACTGCCTCTCCACTAAGTCACTTAAGTAAGGGTTAGCTGTTTTCAAATACTGCTGTCTCTATTTCCAACCTGTTTCAGAATCAGAATCTCTGCGTTCTGGAGTCCTGTGTCAACAGGGCTCTGCTTGGCCTGCCATCTCCCTCTACTCTTCTACCATCCCCTTATCTTCTAACTGGAAGAAACCACCATTATTCTCCGTAAAGCTGGAGGGTGTGGACCAGTCCACGTTTTGGGAACATTTGTTCCATGACCTGCCTCCCATTCCTGCACGGCACGGGGGGGATATGCCAGTACTATGCACACACGCAGGCTGCCTTGTGGGAAGACCTGAAGTCCTAAAGCTCAGCTTTACCTGAACTCAACTTCAAACACACATTCCCTTGGAGCTGGGGCTGGGGTTGTGGCTCAGTGGCAGAGCGCTTGCCTAGGATGTGTGAGGCACTGGGTTCAATCCTCAGCACCGCATATAAATAAATAAAAGTCCATCAACAACTAATAAAATATTTAAAACAAACACATTCCCACAGAATTCACTTGATCAACCTCAGTGGAGTGCCCCCCCTGTGCCATGTTCTGGGTGCTGGGAATACAGCAGGGAGCCAGCACCCTCCTGGAGCTTACCTTCTGGCAACAGACAGGCAGTTACATTAGAAAAATAAGACTTGGTGATTTTAAAAAAAATGATAAGTCAGAGCAGAATAGAGGGATGCGGGGAGCGCGGCCGGCGGTGGGCGGTGACCCAGGCGGTGCAGGGAAACCTCACTGGTGTGTTTCATTTGACCTCAAGATACCGACACAGGGCTTCTGGGGAACAACACGAATCCGGTTGTGTTTTTTTGTTTGTTTGTTTTTTTTGGTCTGTTTGCTGGGCGGCTCCCTTGGGGGTCTGGCCGACATCTGCTCCGTGTCAACCAGGCCTCCTCAGAAGCACAGCCGGGTACCTAGTTCGTCGCCTCCGGGAGGCGGGTCCTCGAGGCTGCGCGGAACCTTAAGTCCGAAGAGCCGCGTAATCTTGCGGACCGCGGGGAGAGCGCGCACGCCGGAAGCTGCCCAGAGGCCGAACATGGCGACCGCCTGGGTCCTGCGCTGGGCCCTGAGCCGAACTGGAGCCTGGCTGCTCCCGCCGCCCGCGCGCTTCCCGTGCCGGACTCTACACAAGCAGGTAGACGGCACCGAGTTCCAGAGCATCTACAGCTTGGACAAGCTCTACCCTGACTCTAAGGGTTCGGACACCGCTTGGAGGGTCCCGGTGAGCCGGGAAGGGCCGGACGGAAGGGGCGTTTCCTCCCGCAGCTGGGTGACGTCAGGAGGCCGGGAGCCCATTGGCCGGCCGCGGGGCTACGAAGGGTCGCCGCGGGAGGAGGCTGGTTGGCTGATCACCAGGGCCTGGGACTGCAGAGGTGTAGTGGCGCCGGCTGTGACCCCAGCTGCGCGGGCTCAGGGGTAGCAGGCTAGACCCACTGCTTTGAGACCACCAGCTTTTCCGCGTTTGTTTTCCAGTCCTCGGGCTCAAATTCGTGTCCCAAGGGAAATGTGGGCATTCTGGCCCTCCCAAGTGGACAGTAAAGACCGATTCTGGCAAGTTCTTTACTACCAATTTGGAACGTTGCATGGCCCATTGCCTCTAGTAACCCCAACACGGCAGAGGAAACAGCGTTTCCCGTTTGGTCCTTCAGGATCCATTTATTTAGCTCATTGTTTGCAGGTACTGCACATGCCAGAACGATGGAACCCACCTGGTTCTGTTGAGCTAGCACCTACAGCACTGCAAGATAATGCAGTTTCTTTCTTTCTTTCATTCACTCACTCACTCATCCAGCAAACTTATTGGGAAGGTGCTGTGCTGCACTGGCTAGACCAGGGCATAGAGTAGCAAACAAAACAAAAATCCGAATGCTGTGGTGTTTATAGTCTACTGGAGGGAGACAGGCAAAAAAAAATAAATAAATAAAATAAAAAATAAGTAATTTAGAATGTATGATATGGTATCTGGAGAAAGTAAAGCCCAAAGGAAGAGAGAGCACCAGAGGTTGCAGTTTTAATTAGGGTGGTCTGGAAAGGCCTCAGTGAAGAGGTGACATTCGAGTAAAGACCTGGAAGAAACAAGACAATGAGCCATGAGAATACTGGGGAGGCAAACATCCCAGACAGAGGGAACAGTAAGTGCAACCCATTTAAGGCAGTAGTATGTTGGAGCGGTGTAGCTGAACAGGACATTCAGAGGAAGTAAAGCTAAAGAGGAGAAGGATGGTTGGGGAAAGGCCTGTGATTAGGGCTTATTGGCCTCAACTTTCCGCTGAATGTAATAGAGACCTGTTGGAGAGTTTGAAGCAGAAGATTGGAATGATGCACCTTAATTTTACCAGGATCACTTGTAGAGCCTTACAGAGAGTAGACTAGAAGATGGCACTAATATAGACAAGAGGATAAGCAATGTGGAAGCAATAGGAATCTTGAGAATTGGTCAGATCCTAAATATATTTTGAAGGGAAAGCCATAGGATTTGCTAATGGATTGGATATGAGAAGTAATAAGTGAAATTGAAGTCTAAAGCCTGGGGCAATGGAAGCATTGACTTGCTATTATATTAGCATGAGAGAGTATAAAAACAGTCATTTGTCCTTTCATTCAACAAAAAGTTTATCGTGTACTTACTGTTTCAAGCATAGCAGATGCAGCCATGATAGACAAGATCCCTGCCTGGTGGAGCCTGTGTTCTAGTAAAAGCAGTAAACAGTTAGCAAATCAGGAAAATATCAGAAGATAAAAAAATGAATTGGCCAGTGTGCTATAGTAGAAAAAATTCAGGACTACTTCAGATTGTTAGAGGGAAGTCCCCTGGGAGGAGGCCTGAGGTTTGAGGCAACCATTAAGCATCAGAGTAGCTGCTGGGACATGGGACTAGAGTTAAGCAAAGAGGTGGATTTGAGCCAGAAAGTTGGGAATCAGCAACACAGATGGGATGAAGAAAGAGGAAGAAGCATTTCAGGGTCATATCAGTGTTTAAAAGTTGCAAAAACCTAGCAAAGAAGAGTGAGAAAGAGGCTCAGGGAAGCCAGAGGAAAACCTGGAGAGGGTATCTCCGGAGAAAGAGGAAGAGCAAGCTTCAGGAAAGAGGGTGTGGCCCATGGTTTTCAGGTCTGGGGAGAGGTAAGCAGGCTAAGGGTTTCATCTCCAAATAATTCTAAGATAAAGGGAATAAAGGCAGTCAGCAGGGGTTACAGGTAAGGATACTTTTGTCTTAGAGGGTCAGAAAAGCCTCAGAGCTGGTGGTATTTATGCTGAGCCTTGTGGACCCAAAGATTGAAGGCTGAAGGGTATTGCTGCCAGAGGAAGAGCTTGAGGAGAGGCAGGTGAGAAGGCCTGGGGCAGAGTAGTTCAGGCTGACCTGAACCCTGAAGTCCTGTTCAAGGTGGGCCCACTCACATGTGAGTCTCATATGGGTAACAGAGTGGCCCACCAGGGTTGTTCTCTGGGTTGGCAGAGAGTGTTGCCTTGGAAATCTCCTGAAACATATACACGGAGGCTTCCTCCACACACTGCAGGAGCCAGGCCCTTGATGGTGCCTGTACTATCTAAGGCACTAGCTCTAGGAATGGCTTAGAGACACCAGTTCTGTTTTCGCAGAGGGGTGTTTCTGAATTAGTGCCTCTGGAGACTGGGGGATCCTTTTTCTGTTACTCTGATGTGATGATTTTGCTGGGGAAATGAAAATAGTGACATATTACATTTGCACTGTGGATTTCCATCATTTCTTTTATTGCTCTGGACCAGCTAAGAGTCACCCAGCAGGTGATAGCCACGTGACCTGTGTATATTACATTACAGGATGATGCAAAGCAAGCCAGCAATGACATCCCACTAGGTAAGTGGTTTTGTTTTAGTAAAAATCAGCCATTTTAAGCCAAGCTCAGTAATTTATGACTATAATCCTTTACTTGGGAGGCTGAGTGAGGCAGGAGGATTGCAAGTTCAAGTCCTTTTATTTTGAAACCCTAACTTGAAATTAAATAAAATAAAAGGGCTGGGGATATAGTTCAGTGCTTGCTTACCATGTATGAAGCCCTGGGTTTAATCTCCAATACTGCCCTGACCCCCCCCCCCCCAAAAAAAAAAAAAAAAACAGTCATTTCAGGCTGGGGTGTAGCTTAGTTGTAGAGTGTCGGCCTAGCCTGTGTGAGGCCCCAGGTTTGATCCCGAGCACAATAGGAACAACAACAAAAAAAAGACATTTCCCACCCCTCACATGTTCCTTCCAGATCTCACCAGCCCAATTTAAGTTTATTAAAAAAATAAAATAAAATAGACATTATTATTGCTGTATGTATATATGTGACTGTATGACCAATGTGATTCTGCAACCTGTACAATCAGAAAAATGAGAAATTATACCCCATTTGACTCAAATATATGAAATGTCAAGATCATTGTACTGTCATGTGCAACTAATAAAAATAAATTAAAAATCCCAAGAAATGAAGAGTAAAAAAAAAAAAAATTCTGGGCGTGTAAAAGTGAAGTCTCTAGCATTGTTTAAAACAGCATATGAGTGACAGTGCAACCACTCGTGGAGTACCACCCAGTATGCCCACAGATGCAGACCTCCTGATGTGCTCATGATATAGAAGTTTTTACAGTAAATGAATTGATTTTTGTGGGAATAAGAAGGTACAGGGGAGCTTAAAAGCTGCCAGTTTTCTTTCACATATGTATTTACATTTGTGTATTTGTATCTGTTTATCTGAGTGTGCATGTGTGTGTATATCTCAAAGACCTGGATACCAGGCTAGAGAAGTGGCTTAGTGGTAGAGTATTTGCATAACTTCAGAATTCTGTACCTGTAGGCATAGGGCCTGGCAAGAAGCAGTGAGCCTTTAGAGTCAGAGAGCTATGCCTCCCACAAACAGTGAAAGGGAGAGTAGCCAAAGGTTTGGGGTTCCTCTGACACTAAAGCAGAGAGGCCAGAGACTGCAACACATGGGATAGGACACCTGTGGGTGAGGAGCCGCAACAAAGTGGTTTACAGCTCACAGCTCAGCCCTAGAGAGTGCGTGGAGGGGAGGGAGTGGAAAGCCATGTATCAACAGAACTGGAGGCAGAGAAGTGTCTCGTGCAGCCTTCCCAGGAAGATAGACAGCTTCCCAGTGGGCAGTGGCCTTGAGCAACTCCTTCCTGGCCTCCCATACTCTCTTGTTCTGGGAGGACCTCACCACATACTGTTCCTGCAAAGGCAGACTGCTGCTCTCATCCTGGCCCAGGTGGCTGGTGGGTTTCCATGCTAGGTTGCAGGGCCCCGTGGTAGAATCATTCCCTTGACCATTTGTTACCTCATCAGAACAAGGATTTAATTCTTTTTTTTTTTTTTTTTTCCAAATGAGGAAGGCCCCTCAGCAGCAGTTCTGAGATGGGGCATCACTGCCCACAGAGCACTGCACCTGCCCCCATGGTGCCACAGTGCTTCACCACCAGACCTCTTTCGGTTCACAGCTTGTCTTCTGAAACCTTCCCACCACCATGCCTTCACTACCTAGCTACTGCTAGGCTGTTTTCATTAATTATAAAAGTGGAAGGAAAAAAACTTATAGACTAAAAGTAAACAAAACCAAAACCCAGAGAAGCAGTGGGACTTTGCTAACATCACACAGTGGCTATGTAAGTGTTCAAAGTGAGGGCTCCCATCTCCAGACCAAGTCCTCATTCCTCCCGCAAATGTTTTTAGCACTGACCATGACCTAGGCTCTGGGAACACACAATGAGTCAGACACAGTCCTGCCCTCCTGAAGCTTACAGTCCATGGGGATTCCTTGTCCACCACACTTTGAGATACTTGAACTTGTCTGTAAGTTTGAACTTTTGAAAGTTCAAACTTTAAACAAACAGCAAATAAATAGGGCAGAAGGATCTGGTGGAATGTGCTAGACCAGAAGAGGACAGCCCAGAACCCAGTCATAATTTTATTTCTCTGCTGTCTATATGACCTTGGGGAAGTACTTGCCCTTTATTTCAGTTTTGACATCTATAAATACTCTACAGCTTTACTGGCCTGAATGCTACATTTGTGTGTGCCTTGTGTGATTGAAAGAGATGTGTAATAAGGACAGTTACGTTGATAATTAGCAGTCTGTACATTTGGCCATGGGATAACCCTTTGGGTGTGCATCCTTTCATTTTATAGATCGCTTGATGATATCTTACTGTCGGAGTAGTGGTCCCGGCGGGCAGAATGTAAACAAAGGTACAGGCACCTTGGTGTTTTCTGTTGCTTTAAAACTTAGCTGGGAGAGGGGATTGAAGAGGGAGCTGTTTTTACATTCATGTGGAATAAAGGGATTTTTTCAGCCAAAGCTTAAATACCACCAGCTTATAATAATCCTCTTTATCCTTTTGAATGTGGTCTGATTCTCAGGCTGTCAGCTATGGCTTGCTAGGAGTAGGATTGGCTTGTGAAGCTAAACAAAGAGAACTCACAGTGTGAGCTGGCAGCCAGCTCCAAGACAGGTTTCCTTCATTCTTGTGGAACCCATTCCCCCCATTCTTTACTGAAGCCAGTAAAACTGGAAGAGAAGCATTGCATGGGTAGTTACCAGAAGGTTTTTTGTCCTGAAGAGCCTCATTGCCTTTGCGGGCTCGTTCCATGGCCAACTTCGACAAAGGCCAGCACATGCATGGCTGGGTATCTGACTTCCCTTGGTTCCAGGATAGTCACTGGTCCCCTGGGTGCCTCATCTTCCCAAGTCTCAGTGACCACTACTCCTTTCTTTCATCCGCAGTGAATTCCAAGGCTGAAGTCAGGTTCCATTTGGCCACAGCTGACTGGATTGCAGAGCCTGTGAGGCAGAAGATTGCGCTCAAGGTAACCACTCTCCCTTTATTTCCCTGCAGATTCCTCAGTGGCTTCTAAACCTTTACTCTGCAGAAGTCCACTTTTTCCTTTTGTTCTTTCAGCATAAAAATAAGATCAACAGGGAAGGAGAGTTGATTCTCACCTCCGAAAGCAGCCGCTATCAGTTCCGGAATCTGGCAGATTGCCTACAGAAAATTCGAGATATGATCGCAGAGGCCAGCCAGATGCCCAAGGAGCCATCCAAAGAAGATGCTCAACTTCAGAGAATCAGGTACCAGAAGATGCCCTAGGTTGTGTAGACTGATTCATGTGGGCAAGAGCTGCACAGGAAAGAAAGGAGGCAGGATGAAGTTCCAAGAGGCCCGAGCAGGCATGGAGAATCTGCAGGAGGGGCAGGGACTCACCCTGGACGGGGTGTGCATCTGCACCTGGTGACCGGGCTGTTCTGCCTCCCACTCAGCTTCCCACCATTCCTACCACTTTGAAAGGCACTGATTGGGCATTTGGGTCTCATTGTGGTCTTTTTGTTTTCAGGATAGAAAACATGAATCGGGAAAGGCTGAGACAAAAGAGAATAAATTCTGCCATAAAGACAAGCAGGAGGGTAGACATGGACTGAAATCCCCCCAGCATCCACTCTTCAGGGCGTTGGAGCAGCTGCAGCTGAGAGCCCTGTAACGCCATGAGGATATTTGTTTTCTTTATCTTTTTTGCTGTTAATATTGGAACCGTTAAGAGAGTATTCATTTGGAATGAGGGCTTCAGGCACTAGTTGCAGGTCTTCATATACCATTACCACGTTGTTAAACCATAGTTACCCATTGACTGTATTACTAACTGCAATAAATTTTGTTTTTTTGATACCGGGAATTGAACCTGGGGATACTTAACCACTGAACCACATCCCCAGCCCCTTTTTGTATTTTATTAGAGACAGGAACTCTCTGCATTGCTTAGGGCCTTGCTAAATTATTGAGGCTGGCTTTGAACTCTCAATCTTCCTGCCTCAGCCTCCCGAGCCACTGGGATTACAGGTGTGCACCTGGCTTGCAGTAAACTTGTTAAGCTCAGTGGGCCTTGCCTGTCAGAATGCTTCAAGACAAGACACTGACCTTTTCTCTCACCTGAAATCTACCCCACTATCACTGCCTCAGCGCTGATGATTTCACAGCTTACTGCTAGAGAACAGAGGGCTCTGGGTCTTCCATCAAGGAACATACAACTAGGCAGAAGGGCATTTGAGCTAGGACTTGAAAAAGGTATAGGATTTCAATCAGTAGAGAGGGAGTATAATATGCTATTTGAAAGGAAAAGTGTAAATCCAGGAGACAGAAGAGCTAGGGTGCAGAATGTGACAAGGAAGCCATTGGTACTGAATGGCAGATTCCTGCAGGGGCTTGTCGGAAGTCCATCTAGAAAGGCAGAGGTTCTATTAGAGAGCCCGGAACTCAAGGTAAATTGTTAATTTTGGGCAGTACTAGTGATTGAACCAAGGGCATTTTACCCTGAGCTACATCTCCAGCCACCCCAACCTTTTTTTGAAACAGGGTCTCATTAAATTGCCCAGGCTGGTCTCAAACTTGAGATCTCCTGCCTCAGCTTCCTGAGTTGCTGGGATTACAGGTGTGCACCACCATGCCTGACCATGGTAGGGTTTGGATTTCGTGAAACATTAGGTAACAGGGAGCCACTAAGAATTCGAGTATTGCGTATTAGGTGTATATTAAATATGGCAGTGGGCTTTAGAGGCAGGAAGAGTTCACTGGAATTGAAAAGAGACTTTTGCAGTCCTGTGGGTATGGGAACAAGCACCCAGGCTAGGGACCTAGGCTAATATAACAGTGGTGGATTATTCTGGTATGTATGAAGTTCTTCAAATGCTCTATATTATTTTGATGCAGTTCTCTCATTTGATAAATACCAGATCATGATGCTCCAAGTGTAAGGTAATGAACTATAGTAGTATATACACTTGAGTAGGCACCTCATCGTTCATATAGGTAAGTCCAGACCAGGGGGTAAGTTATTTACAAGTGACTGGCAAAATACAGAAGATGTGGAGCTGGGGTTGTGGCTCAGCAGTAGAGCGCTCGCCTCGCACTTGTGAGACCCTGGGTTTGATCCTCAGCACCACATAAAAGTAAATTAAGTGAAGTGGAGGTATTGTGTCCAACTATAACTAAAAAATATTTTTAAAAAACTACAGATGTGGAAGATAGGACTCGGAGCCTTGGGGCTGAGTCTGTATGCAGGACATACAACATTCATTCTGTAATTCAATAGAACTGAATGCCAGGTGCCACGAGAGGTGAGGAGTCAGCAGTGAACTAAAGTCCATCATTCCAGAGAATTGGCATCTGTCAGATGATGACAAAACAGAAAGAAAGGTGGATTCCTGTAACAGTCACATGACCTAAAGCATAGTCAATGACACAAGCGAAGCAAATGGACTGGGGACAGAGAGCAGAGCTGGCTGGTGGGTCAGAGAAGATGTACTTGAGGTGCTTGAGATGGGCCCTAAGGAGGGCAGGAGCTGCCCAGGCAAGCAAGGGGAGGGCATCTAGATGAGTGACCAGTGCTTAGTGCACTGAGCAAACACTCAGGGAAGGACAGCTGTGACTTCTGGCCCAGTTCTTCAGGAACCCAGGGCACAAGTTGCTGTGAAAGATGAGTCTGCCACACCAAATGGATGTCAGGTTTCAATGGGACGGCCAACACACTTAGACTTCACCCCTCCAGAGGCTGTCAGGAGATGACTGACCTGCTTGTGAAAGGACAAAGAAGGACTGCGGGGGAGTGGGCAAGGGTTGGCCAGTGGGTCTGGGGCAGCAGGTAATGATCCATCCTCACACGGGGCAGTGACAGCGGGTTGGAGAGAAGTGCCAGATGCTGGAGCATTAGGGGGACAGAAAGTTGGCCTGGGTGGTGTGGAAGTAGGGGTGTGGTGGGGTTATGCTGTGCACTGAGACAACAGTCAAAAGGGGCTGTATGCAAGCAGGACTGGGAGGGAATGGAGCCCTGGAGCTGGGAGTGAAGTTGCTGTGGGGAGATCCAAGGTCCACACAGACAGGTAGTGTCTTGGGAATGGACAAGAGCCGCTGAGAATGAGGCAAGGCAGAGCCTGGGGAATGCTTGGATAGGTGGAGCAGAGGGAAAGCAGAGACCCTGGGGCATGGCACAGAGCCAGAGGCCTTCAGAAGACATTGGTGGGAGGTGAAGATACCCAGAGACACCCTGGGATATACAGGAGGGAAGGGAAAGGTAAAGAAGCGAAGCAAGGACTGGGGTTGTGGCTCAGTGGTAGCACACTTGTCTAGCATGTGTGACGCACTGGGTTTGATTCCCAGCACCGCAAACAAATAAATAAAGGTCCATCAATCTCTAAAGATTTTATTTTTTTTTTTTTAAAGCGAAGCAAATGGACTGGGGACAGAGAGCAGAGCCCGTTCATAAAAACGAAATTTCAAAGACAATGTTGAGTGAAGGAGGCCAGACCTCATAAAATTATAGACTACAGTTAATTTCATTTATATGAAGTTGAAAACTAGTAAAATCATTTGTGATGAGAAAAATAGAACATGCACAGGGGCTGGGGCTGTAGCTCGGTGGTAGAGTCAGAGAAGGATTTGCATGAGGGAGGAGATCATTGACTTGGGGAGGCACAGGGTGCCTTGCAGGTGCCAGGAGGTTCCGTGTCTTGATGGAAGTGGCAGGTTCATAACTCAGGCAGGCGGAGAAGCTCGTCCTAAGGACCTGTGATTACTGCCTGCCTTTAAACCTCAGCAGTCACAGCCAGAAGTCCTCAAGGCAGTGGACTGGAGCCACATGGGCGAAATTCTTCCTTCTTGCTCTAGTAAGGGGAGGAAGGAGACCTGTTTCTGCAGACTCTGTTTTAGAGAGAAGCAAAGAGGAATATGCTCACGTCCTGTTTACCCTGCAAAGTCTGGAAGTAGGCACAATGGGACTACACATTTGTCCTTGGCTGAAGGTTTTTGTTTTGTCCTTCCCCGACCCCTGGTTCTGGGGTTGAACCCAGAGACACTCTGGGTTCATTAAACTACATCCCAATCCTTAATTTCCTTGTGAAACAGGGTCTCCCTAATTTACCCAGGTTGCCCTCGAACTTGCCATGCTCCTGCTTCAGCCTCCCGAGTCCCTGGGATTACGGCTGTGCACCTTGGCCCACCGTGCGTGCGTGTGTGTGCGCGCGTGTTAAGGAATATTAGACTTACAGTTTTAAAGAAAATACTAGAGTGAAAACTCTGCCCGGCTGCCATCCACGCACCCTGTTGGTAACGTGACAGGTGTGCACAGTACACGGGATCCTGTTGTGGCTGGATCGGTGCGTTCTCACGACGGACTCCGTGTCCCTGCCTCGTGTCTGTTCTCTTTCACTTCCCGCACTACCTTCTCCTAAAATTCTTGATTTTTGCATCAGTTCTTTAGAGGTACACAAAAATGGTCAGGAAACGCCACCGCCCTCGGTCTTCCCGCATCTACGGTCAGGTTTTCCAGGCGACTTCAAGGCGGCCCCCAGGCTCCGAGGAGCGCCCGCGGCTGGGCCGGAGCGTGGCGATGGCCCAGCCCGGTGCGGTCCCTTCGCCTCCCGCAGCTCCGGGCCGGCCCGACTGCGACCTGCCCGGCCAAGCAAGGTCGCACTGCACATCAGAGGAGAGGCAGGCCGCACGTGCCGCAGGCCCCAGTGGCCTAATGGATAAGGCACTGGCCTCCTAAGCCAGGGATTGTGGGTTCGAGTCCCACCTGGGGTAGTGCTCTTCATTTTTAGCTTTCCCCAAGCTCCAAATGGAGCCCGGCCTCCAGGTAGGCCCCACTGGGCAAGAGGGGCTCTGTTCCTCCACACCGGCGAGGGGTGGCCGAGCGAGTTGGCCGCACACCTTCTTCCCGGGTAGAAAAGTCCCCAGATGGAGGCCGTGGAGTGTTGAGGCTCCCGACCCCGGGGCCTCGGGTTGCGGGAGAGGAGTCGGGCGCCGCGCGGAGGTGGGCACAGCCCTCGCACTTAGACGTTCCTGAGAGGGATCCCCGATGCCACCCACGAGGGCCTCGAACCCCAAGCCCTGGCTTAGGCGGCCGGTGCCTTATCCATTCGGCCACTGGGGCAGGACAAGAAGGCGCCACAGCGCCTCCAGGCGCACGTGCCCAGACTGAGTGCCGGACAGCAGCACTAGCAGCACAACCTCCGCCAGGGCAAACGGAAGGCTGACTCAAGGGGACCGCTGTCAGGTTCACAGAAGTCTGTAGGGAAGTGAGCAACCCGCCGCGCTCGCCCAAAATGAAGCTGACCACGAAGGGACTCGAACCCTCAATCTTCTGATCCGAAGTCAGACGCCTTATCCATTAGGCCACGTGGTCAGGACGCCCAAGGCGGCGGGGGACAGATCCAGGTGCCGCCCCTAGGAGGTGGTAGTGCAGTGACTCCTGCAGGAACCGTCGCAGTTGTCACAGCGAGAATCGCAGGCACCATGAATCCACAGGTGCGCCGGTAGCGCTGCGTCTCATTGTCACCAAATATATTTTCTAGCAGAAGCTTTAGCGGGAGAAGACCGCGTGGCCTAATGGATAAGGCGTCTGACTTCGGATCAGAAGATTGAGGGTTCGAGTCCCTTCGTGGTCGTGAACGTTTTAAATCCGATGGTTTTAACCCTCATTTTACGTAAGAAAGGCCTTTGGCCTCCTCTCAACCATTCTCCCTGAGTATGGTCAGCTTTTGTGTTTGGAATCTTCTGGGTTTGACGTCATGACGCAGCCCGCAGCGTCACAGTTTAAGAGGCATGTGACCGAGCGCCGTTTGCGTGAAGCCCCAGTGGCCTAATGGATAAGGCACTGGCCTCCTAAGCCAGGGATTGTGGGTTCGAGTCCCATCTGGGGTGAAGTCCTTTGGATTTTTAAAGGAATCCAATTAAATTTAATATTCTAACACATACGTTTTGTCTTTTTGTTAAAAAGGTACTTAGCTGTTTTTTCATTTCTGTGTTGCAACTCATTTTCCTTTTCTTCTTGAGGAGGCCCTACTAGGAGATGTGAGTCAGCGGGAGCGCAAGTGGCACCAGCACGAGCTCAATGTCAACGTCTCGGGAAAGCGCCCCGCAGACTGCAAGCCCCAGCAAACGTCGCTGAGCGAGGTGTCCAAGCCCGTCACCGTAAAACTCAACAGCGGGCAGCGCTCCAGCCCCAGGGGCAGGTCGGACGCCCGTCGCCCGCTCCGCCCCGACGCCCGGGCTGCGAGGACGCAGGCGTGCGCCAGGCACCGGCGGAGCGCGTCCCCGGGTCGGCCCGGCCGGCGGGAAAAGCCGGCCCGCTGCTCGAGCCGGGGACCCCCGGCGCCGGGACGCCCCGGGCGGAGCCAGTGCAGGGCGAGCCCCAGGGGAAGGGGCAGGGAGGAAGAGGCCTGGAACCAGGGCCGGGTTGGGCCGAGAGGTGCGAAGAGCCCGCCGCGACCCGGGTCTCGCGCGCAGGGAGGGAGTCAGGGGTGGAGGCCAACCTCGCCGCCTTACCTCTGCCCGCGCGGGGCGGAGCGCGGGGACCGCGGAGACCTGAGCAGCCGGGGCCCCGGCGCCGAGCGGGGGCGGCGCAAGGTCGGCGCCTGCGACACCCGGAGCCCCGAGAGCACCCCGGCGACGCGGCTACGGGACGAGCGACGCGGGGGAGGGGAGGAAGGCGTTGGGGGCGGAGTAGGAGAGACCAATCTGCTGTCAGAAGGCCAAATGGCGTTTCCTGCACGTCGCTTCGGCCCAGGGGGTCAGGGAGCCGGCAGAGGTGGGCTTTGTTTTTTAAATCTAATCAGTTATACCTGGCAGCAGATGCATTTCACGTAGTGCACACATAGAGCACGACTTTTCATGTCTCTGGCTGTGCACAGAAGGTCTGCTTGTTATCTGAACAGGTGCGTTCCCCTTGTGAAAGGCCAGAGATGTGCCCTTTCCAGGTGGGACACTTCACACTACGTGCTCCCTTCACCAGGGCCATCCAGAATTCTTCCTGTTCTCTCCACCCCAAAGGGGTCACCAAAGTTCGGTGGATGCCAGTTTAAACTACCTGTGGCTTCCAAGCTTGCCATTTGATGACAGCAGCACGTCCTATCCTTGACTAGGGTAGCCACTACTTCTTGGCTGAGCTTTGGATGTAGTTGCCCCCAAACCATCTTCCAGGCTGGGCGTGGTGTTGCACGCCTGTAATCCCAGGGGCTCTGGAGGAGGATCCAAAGTCCAAAGCCAGCCTCAGCAGTTTAGCAAAGTAATTAATTTAGCGAGACCCCGTTTCAAAATTAAAAAGAAAAAAAAATGTTTTAAAGGAATAGGAATGTGGTTCCGTGGTTAAGCGCTCCTGGGTTCATCCCTGGTACATCATCATCACCTTCATCATCATCATCTCTTCCTCTTCCTCCTTCTCCTCCTCCTTTAAACCAGATAATTTCAAAGTAAAGAGGTGATGGTCTTGGTAGCACAGGTCTGTGATCCCAGCTACCAAAGAACTTGAGGCTGGAGGATCACAAGTGTGAGCCAGCCTGGGCAACTAAGTGAGCCCTCTTTCAAAGCATTAAAGCCAGTCTCTGTGGCATAGGCTTGTAATCTCAACGACTCCAGAGGCTGAGGCAGGAAAATCAAAGGTTCCAGACCAGCCTCAGCAACTTAGTGACAATCCCCAGTACCAAAACTAAATCAAATAAAAAGGACAATGAATCTCTGGCAAAACTAAATCAAATAAAAAGGACAATGAATCTTTGGTGTATAATTATAATGCACCAAAAACAAACACAGGAAAAAACTGAAAACCAATAAAATAAATAAAAGGGGCTGTGGATGTAGCTCAGAGGTAGAGAGCCCATTTTGTTCAGCTCTAAATTATGGGGAGGAATTAGGCACATGAAAAGGAGAGGCTGCTGTGCAGAGGACAGCGAAAAGTGTCACAACCCTGTCACCTTCAGATGACTCCTTCAGGGGCTGAAACCCCATTTTCTCATAGTAAATGATGCTTCATAAGATAAGTAATGAGTTTTTTTGAGGGAGGGGGGTGCTGAATTAGGGAATGGAACCCAGCACCTAGCACAAGCTGGGCAAGTAGTGTGCCACTGAGCTATGGCAAATATTAAGGTTCTTCTAAAAGCAGAGCGTAGTGCTAGGCCCTGGGAAATACAAATCATAGTACTAGTACTCACAAGGAAGGTTCTAGAACCCTCAAGTTCTTTCTAATATTCTAGCATGAGCAGGAATTACCAATGCCTGGTGTTATAGGGGGAGTGGGAGGTGTGATTACAACTTGCCCTGGCTGGTGGACAACAGTAGCACAGAGGAGGCCCAAGAATCTTCGCTGGGCAGAGATGGTTGGGGGGGCCATACTTAGTCCTGTGACAGTAGGAAGCCAGTGGGTGGTTTTAAGTAGATAAGTTTTAAGTATTTTTCTATAATCAAAATAAAGTTTTTATTTAATGACATATCATGAATTTGTTCATTGTTTTCATATGAAATGTTTGTATTTTTATTTTACAAACATTCTGTAGTTACAAACTTGATTTCTCATTGATTCATGGTTTAGGAGAGAAAAGTTTAATTTCTAAGGGCCTGAGTTTTTAAAATTGTTTTGTTACTGTCTTTCATTCTGTGGCTATTAATTATTGATTTTCTGTAATATTTGCACTGGGATCAGTCAATATTACCTATAATTTGTGATTTTTTTCAAAACTTGAGGCTTCTTCATCTCATATTATCAATTCCCATAGTTATCCTGTTTGAATGATATAAAGTCTAGTAAATGAGCTGTTAGATTCTCCCTTTTATAACAGTCTGCTGTAATCTCGTTTGTTTTGCAAATATGTCATGCTAAAATCATTACAACAGATGCTTCAGCAATTTCTTTTTAACTCTTTTCAGCTTTATATATATTTAATGCTATTTTTTCACTACTTAAAAGTTTCTAAAAGTTTCTTTCAGTAAATGCCTTCCTTTATTATTGAATACCATTTGAAAAATTAAATTTGCTTTCCAGTTCTGGGGCTTTCCAGTTTCTGAACCCAGGAGTGCTCTACCAGCATACATACTATATCCTCATAGCTTTTATTATTATTATTATTATTATTATTATTATTATTTTATTTTGAGAAAGGGTCTCACATGTTTTTGTCTTGAATTCAACTTTGCTAGATAGTGATGACTCCACATTTTTGTCCCTCCTTTACAAACTGCTTATTGTAAAAGTATTCAGATATACACAAAAGTATAACAGTAAATGAATCTTCCCATCCCCATCACCCGGACTCATCCGTTATCAAGATTATTTTGCACTTATTCCCTTTTCTCTCTCTTTTCTGTTCTTTTTCTAGAGTATTTTAAAGCAAACCCCAGACATCATTTCAGTTCATCCCCACATATGCCAACATGGGTGTTTCCTTGGAAAACCACAGTGTGAGCATGTGTTTATTTTTGCAGTGCTGGAGATGGAACCCAGGGCCTTTTGCCTGCCTGGCAAACATTCTACTCCTCCACCACCACAATGCCGTTATTGTACTCACAAAAATAATTGTGATTCCTTGGTATGCTTTAATACCCAGGCCGTATTCAAATGGCTCCCATTGTCTCAAAGATACCTTCTAACAGTTAATTGGTACAAATGAGGGTCCAAGTGAGGCTGACAAGCATTTTGACGTTAGTCTTCTCAATTCTTTTAACCTAATGCTGCCTTCCCTTCCAGACACCACCGACTTATGGAAAACAAAAGGGTTCCTACAGAATGCCTCCCATTTTAGATTTACTTTTTTGTTGTTGTTGTTCCAGGGGTGCTTAACCACTGAGCCAAATCCCGAGCCCCCCCCCCCTTTTTTCTGTGTTTTATTGAGAGACAGGGTTTCACTGAGTTGCTTAGGGCCTCGCTAAGTTGCTGAGGCTGACTTTGAACTCACCATCCTCCTGCCTCAGCCTCCTGAGCCACTGGGATTGCAGGCGAGCACTACTATACCCAGCTCTCTTCATATCTTCACGGTGTTATTTATCTGTTTCACTCTCAGCTATTTCTAAACTGGAAGTTAGTTTTAAAGACTTCAATAAATTCAAATGCAATTTTTGGCAAAAATTTTTTCAAAGGATGCTGTGTATTTAACAGCTTGTGGGAAAGACACACAATGCCTGTTCATCTTTTTGGTCTTAGGAGGTGACAACCTGATCTGTCATTGCCAAGTTACCAATCAACCTTTCACATAGTGGTTTCATCCACTGATAGAATCTGCCTGAATAACCTATTACATTAGTGATTTCAAAATAATCTTCTTCCAATATAATCTTTTTCCACATTTATTGGCTAGAATACTTTGTAAAGAGCTTTTCTTCATCACTTTGAGCTATTTGTATACCCTGAAGTACAGTTGCTTGAGGAAGGATAAAGGCTTAATTTTTTTTTTTTTCCCTTCATTGCCAGTTTGATTTTGGATATTGGGGATTGAACTCATGAGTACTCAACCATGAGCCACATCCCAGCCCTATTTTGTATTTTACTTAGAAACAGGGTCTCACTGAGTTGCTTAGGGCCTGCTAAGTTGCTGAGACTGGCTTTGAACTTTCAACTCTCCTGTCTCAGCCTTCCCAATCGTTGGGATAACAGGCGTGCACCATTATGCCCAGCTTCAACGCCAGTTTTAGAGTAGTGAATCAGTTTCCCCAATAACTACTCAACCTACCCAAAGATGGACAGCTTGTACTTGCATTTTGGGTTGCTCTAACTCAAATTTTGCTTCCCATGGGGGTGGGGGTGGGGTGTCTTTGATGACTTTTTTTTTTTAATATTTTTTAGTTGTAGATGGACACAATATCTTTGTTTTTATTTTTATGTGGTGCTGGGGATTGAACCCAGTGCCTCACACATGCTAGGCAAGCCACAACAAGCCACACAAGCCACAACCTCAGCCCTGTCTTTGATGATTTTTCGTTGTCATAATTATGCATTTTTAACTATATAACTTTGCTATATATATAGTATATATGTGTGTGTGTATCTGTCTTTCTATCTATATAAACTTCCTCCCCTAGTGATTTGCAAAGCAAATCCTATTCTGCTAATGACTTATTTTTCAAATGTAAGATTAGGGGCCGGGAATATTGCTCAGTGGCAGAGCATGAGTATACCATATATGGGGTCTTAGGTTTGATCCCCAGCAACAAAAACATAAAAAATTAGGGGCTCGGGATATAGTGCAGTTGGTAGAGTGCTTGCCTTGCATGCACAAGGCCCCGGATCAATCCCCAGTACCAAAAAAAAAAAAAAAAAAAATTAATGCATATGCAATGCAAAACTGTCAGCCTAAGAGGGCATAAGAGAAAAAATGAAAGTGACCCCCTACCCACCCAGATGCCTTTGAGGGTCTGAACACTGTTGTTCACTGTTACAGGAAATCCTCCAAAGGGCTCCCTCAAAGCAGCTTACCTCCCTTCATGTTACAATACTCAACAGCACTCACGTGGGTGTTTTCTCTAATTACCAAGTTTTTAACTATGCCCTAAATTTTTTCTTTCTTTAATTTCTCCATGTTTTCACTTGTCTGTTGTCTGAATCCCTAAATCTTCAGCTGGATGCCTGGGTGCCAGCTGAGCGATTCAAAGGCCTGGAGGCAGGGGTGTGACTATGACACAAGCAACTCTAGGTGGACTAGACCCTGCCCAAATACCCCTACAAATCAGGAGAGTGGCACCAGACTCCTCTGCTCACATACACTGGACATAAACTTCCTGAGAGCTGTTAGCTGTTGGTGCTCTTCTCTAATGAAGTCCATCTGCAGCATCTGCAAGAATGTCACAAGGTTTCTGATATTTAATTTTGATGTTTGTAAATAAGAAAACTAAAGTCCCAGGACAGTAAACAATAAGTCTACAATCAACAATTAAGTGGCAGGCATAACAGGTCCTTTGACAACAGGGCAACTCTTTCCATTACCTCATCTATTTTGCAACAGGATCTCACCATGTTGGCTTCTACCTGTGTTCAAGAGTCCTCCTACCTCAGCCTCATAGGATTTTTTTTTGCCGAGGATCTCTATCAGTTAATAGAATTTTCAAAGTTAACTTCAAATACCAAAAATTGCAAGTTAACGTTGTAACAAAGTTTCCTTTTCTACCACTTCTGTGCCTAAAAGTTGCCACAGAAGTCAGTCCCTGCAGTTACACCTGCAATTTGGACCTGCTGTTGATTTACTGAAGACAAGCCAAAGGTGGCACTTCTTGTGGTTTGAAAGCAAAGATGAAGTTCCAGAGCCTCAGTGGACAACTCCTCCCTATCATATCCCAGGGAAACACACTTTGTTAAAATTTTAGCAGCCCTAAGGCCTCAGTAATTGACTCCTACACAGTTTGAATTTAGATGACTGGCCTGACACATTTGGGCTCACCTTTCCACACCTAAGAGGGAGGTTTAAATGTCTCAAACACAGAGAAGATGACACACTCAGAACTATATAATTAATATTTTTAATGTGCAGAGTTTGTAATACAAGGGCAGAGATTCCTCCTGGATTCAAGTTTTATAAATTCTCAATGGGCTGGTGAGGCCAATAGGGATACTTCTTCTTGTCTAATTTGGTTTCTGGGAAGACTTCATTTAAGTCCTCAATGGTCATCTGATCAAATGGAATAATGTTCTTCATTTTCTCCAGCTGGAAAGAGCAGAAATGTGTTAGGGGAAATAGGGCTACAAAATGCAAAACAAGAATTTAAGAAAGATATAAAATATACCAAAGACAAAGCCTGTGGTTCATCCTTACCTGTTTCTCATATTCTTCAATCCTGGCCTTTGAGAGAGACACAAACTCAGCACAACTTTTTACCTTTAAGAGAACCAACAGATTCTGTTGTGAAACCAGGTTGTAACCTGACCCTGAAGCTCCCAAGGTATGGGAAGTCCCCAGGCTGCTCTTGCTCTCCTGCCCTGTGGAGATGTAGCTGCCTGCCTACTGAGAGCTAAACTACAGCTTTTGCTAACACCCACAAAGCAGCCCAAGTACAAAAACAGGTTAGTATGGCCTGTTTCATAAGGGCTGGGCACTGAATAGCCAGGACAAGACACCTGACCACCAAGCCAGACTTCTCTTTGGGGGAATCATCAGGTCCCAATGTTTCAGTTATGTATCTGAACACCTGGATAATTTTTCTACCTAATTTCAATACCTTGCCTTTGACAGCTCTGTTGAGGTATAACTGACATATAATAAGGTGCACATATTTAAAGAGCACCATTTGATGTAGGTATCTACCTGTGAAATCATCACCATGCTCGAAACAGTGAGCATATGTATTACCCTTCTCCTTCCCATCCCTAGGCAATCATTGATGTACCTTCTGTCACTATAGATTAGTAGAGATTTACACAAATAGAATCATATGGTATTTGCATTTTTTTCTTGCTGCTTTTTTAACTGAGCATAGTAATTATTGTTATTTGACACTAGGAACTGAACTTAGTTAGGGACACTCTACCACTACACTTCATTGCCAGTCCTTTTTGTATTTTGAGACAGGGCCTCAGTAAGTTGCTGAGGCTGCCCTTGAACTTGCAGCCCTCCTGTCCTAGCCTCCCCAGTCATTGGGATTACAGGCATGTGCCACCACCCTTGCCTTTCGGCATAATTATTTTGATATTAATCCATGTTGTAGTATTTATTAACAGTTCATTCCTTTTTATTACTGTTAACACTTTTTTTTTTTGGTATCAAAGACTGAACTCAGGGGCACTCAACCACTGAGCCACATCCCCAGACCTATTTTCTGTATTTTATTTAGAGACAGGGTCTCACTGAGTTGTTTAGTGCCTTGCTTTTGGTGAGGCTGGCTTTGAACTCATGATCCTCCTGTCTCAGCCTCCAGAGCCACTGGGATTACAGGTGTGCACCACCATGCCCAGCAACACCTTAATTTTCAATTTAGTTTGTTCTACCTTTTACTAGCTGCTAAGTAATATATAGCTGTCCTAGTAATCCAGCTCAAAACTTTTACATGTGTCCTATACAGGAGATGCTGGGACACAATGGGTTAAGAAACTTAGAATAGGGCTGGGGTTGTGGCTCAGTGGTAAAGCACTCGCCTAGCATGTGTGAGACCCTGGGTTTGATCCTCAGCACTACATAAAAATAAATAAATAAAGGTATTGTGTCCAACTAATATATGAATGAAAAAAAAAAAAGAAACTTAGAATAAAGAACATCGATTACTCACATCTTCCTTTTCTTCAGCATCCACCTGTGCAGTATATTTATCCTCTGGCAAAGGAATCTTCAGGGCATTAAACTATAAATAGGGACAGTGAGTTGGCAGCAATATACCCAGAAGCCCAAAGAAAGGGCTCAAAGTTATTCCTTAAAGATCATATTAAAGCATATTCTCCACCCCAAGAAGAAACCAATATGCATTTCAGATGTTGTAGTAGAGAGAATATTTTACTGGGAAGAGGAGCTCAAGGATCTTCTCAGCTCCATCACTGACTGACTTAAGACCTTGGATATTTCTTTATAACAATGAACTTCAGTTTCCTCATCTGGAAAGGACAGCTGTACTTAACAAGAAAAATAGCCTCACATTCTGAAGAAGTCCTGAATTGTCTTTGACACGAAACCCCAGAGATCTTATCAGCAGAAGTAATGATATATGATGGAGATAAAAATGGTGTTTAGAAGACTGCTTGATGTTATAGCCCAGCACTTAACACTACCCTCAAGTGGAGAAGCAAATGAACTTTGGATATTGAGACTTAATGTGTAAATATCATGAGAGGACAGATAAATAAGAAATTACAGCTCTAAGGGATAATAAAAAAGAGCAGAGAAAAAGGAGGGAAACAGTAAAATAGAAAAGATGTTGGTCTGTATCAAAAGGAGATAGCGGGAAGCTAAAATGGAACTTAGGCAGAGTTAGAAAGAAACTCTAACAGTTGTCTGGCTCCAGGCAGCAAGGCCATAGTGTTCCTTTGACTGAACAGACCCTGAATTCTCAAATCCTACCACTGCAAGGGCTTTGGCCACACCCATCTTTCCTAAAACTCCTTTGGGATCTGAGTGCTAACATCACCCTTCTTCCCCTACTGTCATATGGCATATTTACCTTATCTACCCTGTCATCTTTCATATGTATATGTACCTTCCTACTCCCCATTCACAAGCCACTTAACAAGATCAGGGCTTTAGTTATCTGAAGTCTCACCTTCTTTTCAAAGTCATCCACCAAGCCCGCCTTGGCAACATTTGCCTTGTAGTAAGCCCAGTCGATAGCTGGTGGTTTCTCAGGCAGAGTAGCCAACCTGCTCACATGCAAATGCAAAAGTCAGGTTTGTTCCATGAGAAACAGAATATTCACACAGTAATTTCCCTATTCTTTACTCCTGTGGTATAGGGTGTCATCAACTTTTCTCTTTTGTCATCACAATGATGCCCCAAAATACTTTCATTTGGAAAATGCATGGATTTCTTTATTCTTTTGTTTGAAGAGTATCAAAAATTCATATGCAATCCCAAAACATTGTTTCTAGATTCAGTGGAAAGTAGGGGGTTCCCTCTCAGGAACATACTGACCTGGAGGAGAGGGTCTCATTCCAGGACTTCAGGGAGTTAGCAATAGCCTTCTGGTTTCGGGGAATGATCTCCCCAAAAGCTACCCAGTCAATGGTTTTTAGAGCAAGTTTGCGCCCAGCCATCTTGGGATCCTGGAAGATAGGTTAGATCAAAACAGTGATCCTGGAGTGAATCCTCTGAAGAAGGGCATTTTAGAAACATGCAAGTTTTTAAAATAGATCAGCATCCTTTTAGTGCTTGGTGGGTTTATTTTATCAATTAAAGGAATGAGTTTTAATAAAATCAAGAAAGGGCAGTTTACTTTTTCAAATTAACCATACAACCCAGCATATAAATGTGTTCTCTTCCACTAGATTGTCCTTCTGTATTCCCCCAACTCCTATTCATCCTTAAAAGCCCAGCTCCCAGTCAGGAGTAGGGGTGCACACCTGTAATCCCAGTCACTCAGGAGGCTGAGGCAGGAGGACCACAAGTTCCAGATCAGCCTGGGCAACTTAGGAGACCCTGTCTCAGAATAAAATTAAAGGCACTAAGGATGTAGCTTAGTGGTAGAACACTTACTTAGCCTGCACATAACCTGAGTTCAATCCCCACTGCCAACAAAAAAAAAAACAATCAAGATGCACATCATCTTGCAGTATGATCTTATGCCCCACCTGATTGGTCATAGACCTGCACCCTTCTGATTAATATCTAATTATCCACCACTGCACTCTTACATGCCCTGCATTTTAAGAGGCATTCCATACAGAGATGAATATGAGAGAAAATAAAAATTGGCTGCAGCTGTCTTACACCAAGGCCATACAGGAAAACTTAATTCAATTAAATTAAGATCAGGGTCAGAAATTAGAAGTCTGTAAAGTCAAAGTTCTCTACAAGCTATGGAGTGGATTCGAAAAAGGTGAAGAAAGCTTCCTCAGGATCTTAAAAAGAAAGTTGTTAAAACACCTGACTCTCCAGGCATGGTGGTGCATGCCTGTATTCACATTGGCTTGGGAGGCTGAGGGAGAAGGATCAGAAGTTCACAGCCTCAGCAATTTAAGGAGGCCCTAGGCAAATCAGAGAGACCCTGTCTCAAAATATAAAAAGGGTTGGGGAGATGGCTTGTAGCTAAGTACCACCGGGTCCAATACCTGGTACCAAAACAAACAAACAAACAAACAACACCTCTCTTCCTTCTCCTCCCATAAGGGTTAGGGTTAAGACTGTTAGGAAACTAAGGTGCCAGACAATCAATGTTTTTACAGAGGTTCTTCCAAGCACCTGAAGATAGAGTTAAATGAAAAGGGCTTTTCCCCTTTCGTTTATAGCTTACTCCCCAGCGCCTAGAACAGGTCACAAGTATAGGAAGTGCTCAATGAATACTCGTTCAACGGGTAAATGAACCCTGGAGCTTAGAAGTCCTGAACGCTGCACAAACTGGAATCCTGGAACGCTCCAGATGCAGGGGAAGGCGCAGCCCCGCAGCCTGCTAAATGTCCCTCAGCATTAACTCTGTAGAGTGTGTCCCTGCCTCACAACCACAAGACCGAGATCGCCGCGCTGGGAGAAGACTGTGCCAGTTTGTGGCAGCGCCTACACTAGCGGCGGCCGGGTGACAGCTAGGGCCCGCGACCTCGCGCGTGGGGTGGAGTGAAGAAGGGAATGCGGGGCAAAGCGCAGCTACACCCCGGGCACTCTGCCAGCGGGACACCCCGGGAGCTCGGCGTCCTCGGTGGGGTGCAACAAGGAAAACGCAAGATCGGGAAGACGCAAAGCAGAAGAACTCTGCGGGGTTCGCACTTAACGCCCCGAACCCCACTCACCTTCACCGACCCCAGGAGAGCTTAGTCCTCAGCAGCAAGTAACGGAAGTGGGTCACCGGAAGACCTCCCCTCATCCAATCCCAAAGACAAAGGGGCGGTCCTCACTTCACATGTCAGCCAATAGAGACGGAGCTGGTTTAGGAAGTCCCGCCCCCGGGGGCGGGCGCGGCGCCTGCGCCGCCAGGGTCCCCGCTAGTTAGGGGCACTCCCGTCCCTCTCCCCCTGCCCCACCCCCGCCGATGGGCCGGCCCGGCTCTCCCTGCCGAGAAATGGGCCGGTCCGGTGGCGCGCGGGCAGCGGCGGCGGCGGCGGTGGCGGCCCAAGATGGCGGAGCTGCAGCTGGACCCGGCGATGGCAGGGCTGGGAGGGGGTGGCGGGAGCGGGGCGGGCGACGGCGGCGGCCCGGGCCGTGGGCCCCCCAGTCCTCGGCCGGCTGGCCCCACGCCCCGCGGACACGCCCGCCTGCCCGCCGCCGTCGCGCAACCGCTGGACCCAGGTCCTGGACCGCCCGAGCGGGCAGGGGGCGGCGGCGCGGCCCGCTGGGTCCGGCTGAACGTGGGCGGCACCTACTTCGTGACCACCAGGCAGACTCTAGGCCGGGAGCCCAAGTCTTTCCTCTGCCGCCTCTGCTGCCAGGAGGACCCGGAGCTGGACTCGGACAAGGTGCGCCCCGCCCTCGGGCGCGCCCCCGGGCCTGTGGACTCCCTGGCTTCCAGTCGGTCTCCCCAGTCCTGCCCGCGCAGGCTCCTCACAGGCAGGGCGCTCAGACCGGGGCCCCTTCCCCCTTCCCGCCCCCTGGGCCACCCGGGGCCTCAGGAGGACGCGCCATTCCCGCATCCTCAGGCACACCCGGGTTCTCTGCGACCCCGCCCTTGGTTCTCAGCAGCGCTTCCCCACGCTGCCCACCCGCACCCAAAAGCCGGCTCCACACCAGCTTCCCTGTCCTCCCAGCCTCTCGAGTTTTTCCCTGGCTGCCTTTCCGCCCCTCACTGCTGATGCCAAATACCTCCAGAATTGGGTCAGGGCAAGCGAAGGGAGCTCTGTAGCTCTCCCACACTTCGTGCCGGACCCCCGTGCCAAGCCGGGTTAAAGCCTGGGCCTGACAATGGCTTCCATCGCTCCAGGAAGTCCCTCTTGTTATATTACTCTGTTTTCCTAAAGTCCTGGTCCCAGAACTTGTACCTGGTTACAGTTGCTGTTTAGGTCCCTGAGATCCAGTGCAAATCAAGGTTGACTCGGTTAAGACAGTAAAACTGAAGACCCAGAAATACTGCTAGACAAGATGCATGGCTGCTAACCAAAGGTTTGAGAGGTTATGAGACACTTCCTTTTCCAGTTTGAACTGTTTGAATCAATGTTTTTAACTTTTACAGATTCACCTTTAATTCCCAACTTAGAGCCACTGACAATAACTTACATCACTTTATATCCTACACAGCACTCAGCCAGTTAACTTGTAACAGAATTGGGATTGCGTAAACGTTCATTTGTTTCATTTTTCATTTCATTTCCTAATAAATCTCAGGTTGATGGAAACCCATCCTGCCCTAACTTTAAAAAAAATTCCAAAACTCTTGTTTATGTGGAATTATTTTTATATACCCTGAGTCTTCCTTATGGCTGTATAAACCAGTTTCATCTTGTTCCTTTTACTGTAAAGATGAGTAGGATTAAAGCTGCTTGGAGCCAAGTCCTGGCAATACCATGCTTCCTCTGGGCACAGATCTCTGGGTGTGTGAGATTACAGCTGGCAATGCAGAGACTCCCACTGGTGTTGGCTTGGAGCTCAGGAGTGTGGCCAGCTGAGCAGAGGTTTTCTTAGAATCAGGAATGTGCATTGGGAGCAATGGAGAATAAGACTGTCCATCTCAAACAAAGATTTAAATCATGCAGCCTTAGCATTTTCTTCCTCCTTTTTAAATAATATACCACTGAAGAATGTTGGTAATTGTCCAAGCAAAGATTGTAGAAGTTCAAACCAGTAAATAAACACCTAGATGATGGCTATGACTGTGCATCTCTGACACCTGACCTGAAATGATCTTAAAACACAAGATGCACGAAGCCAGCCTACTTGCCAATAGTTTGTAATAAGCAAATGTCTAGCAAAATTTGTCCTCGTTAAATTTTTTTATATTTATTTTTTAGTAGTTGTATGACACAATACAACTACTAAACACAATACAATACAATTTTATTTATTTTTATGTGGTGCTAAGGATCGAACCCAGGGCCTGTCATATGCTAGGCAAGAGCTCTACTGCTGAACCCACAACCCCAGCTCCTTGCTACATTTTTTTTTTTTTTTTTTTTTAGCTGAAGAACTGAATTGTCTTAGGGCACTGACAAAGAGAAGGAGCCCTCTCAATTTAAAAATGTTACTGAAAGTTCCAGTGATATCCTTGTGCTTGGTTGGCAGGATGAAACAGGAGCCTATCTGATTGACAGAGACCCCACTTACTTTGGTCCTATCCTAAACTACCTCCGCCATGGGAAACTCATCATTACCAAGGAGTTGGCAGAAGAAGGTAAGAGCTCTGTTTACACTGAATTTTTCAAAATTCGGGTCAGTGAAGGCTGTTAGAGACTTGAGTTTTGTTTGAGGTTTTTGTGGGGCTCATATACAGGTGTACAGGTTTATGAAAGTGAGCAGGAAGCCTCCAGTTGCCTAGTCTTGTTTGAGAGAATCTTGTTGAAGGAAGCCCCATAGGGCTTTGTTCAGCTTTCTCAGTTAGCTATCAGCTTTGCAGATAGCTTCAGGAATTTTTTTTGAGCCTGCAGAATTGTCACAGTCCTTTTTTACATTTACTTATGAGCTAGAAGTGAATGTCCATAGCCTGAAGCACCACATCTCTAACATTCAATTATTCATATTTTCAATTTTAGTTTGAACTTGCAGCTGTAAAAAAATAATAAAGGCTTGGCCTCATTTTTTTTTTTTTTTTTTCAAACTCTGGTCTCATGCTTCCCTGTAAATTTTTGAGGCTGACCTAATTCATTCTCCAGTTCATTGTTAGGTATGTTATTGGTTGCCTCATCTTTTTGATTTGTAGAGCATTTAGACTGTAAGTGGGTCTAGCTCTCTTTCTCAAAGGCTTGGCTTGGTCTCACTGGAGGCATTCAACTGAAGTTTAGGTTCCTTTTCTAAATCCAGGGCGCTCTGATGTCGGAGCTGGAGCTCTGAGTAAGAAAGCTTGTAATGGCTATACTCATTAATGAGGTGATGGCAAAACAGTTCTATTTCAGGCAATAAAAAGAGGAGTTGCTCTCTTATAGGGGGAGATTTGGAAACATTCTAGGGTTTTTTGGGGTTTTTTTAAGTGTCCTTCTTTGAAAAACATTTCAAATTCATACAAAAATAATGAGGCTGGGCTTGGTGGCATAAGCCTGTAATCCCAGGAACTCCAGGTGAGGCAGAAGGATCCAAATTCAAGGCCAGTCTCAGCAATTTAGCAAGGCTCTAAGCTATTTGGCGAAACCCGTCTTACAATTTAAAAAATAAAATAAGATAAAAAGCACCTCTGGGTTCAACCCTGGGTACCAAAAAACCAAACAATAAGAAGAAGAAGAAGAAGAAGTAGAATAGTATATTGGGCTGGGGTTGTGGCTCAGTGGTAGAGAGCTCATCTGGCATATGTGAAGCACTGGGTTCATTCCTTAGCACCACATAAAAATAAATAAATAAAGGTATTATGTCCATGTATAACTAAAAAAAAATTTAAAAAATAACATTAAATTCCATGTACCTGCCATGTACCTGCCATCCAACTTCAACAATTACCATCTCCTAATTAACATTTTCTAATGTCTTTAATTAAAAAAAGAAAAAAAAAAAAACGCAACACTCTTTTGAAATAATTTTGAACTTACAAAAAGGGCAAGAATAGTACAAAAAACTCTTTTTACCCAGGTTCACCAATCCGCACTCCCTATACCCCCTGTGCTGGAGATTGAACCCAGGGGCACTCTACCACTGAGCTATATCCCCAGCTCTTTTTATTTATTTATATTATTTTTTTTATAATTCTTTTTTTTTTTTGAGAGAAAGAGAGAGGAAAAAAAATATGAATCTTTTTTGTAGATGGACACAACACAGTGCCTTTTTTTTTTTTTTTTTATGTGGTGCTGAGAATCGAACCTGGGTCCTGCCCGTGCTAGGCGAGCGCTCTACCGCTGAGCCACAATCCCAGCCCAGCCCTTTTTATTTTTGATTTTAAAACAGGGTCTCAGTAAGTTGCCCAGGCTGATCTGGAACTTGCAATCCCCCTACCTTAGCCTCCTGGGTCTCTGGGACTATAGGCTGCACCACCAATGCTGGCTACATTCACTGATTTTTAACATTTCTTGTTATATTTATGCTAACATTCATTCTCCCCCTCTCTTCTTTTCATCTTCTCTTCTTTCTCCTCTCCTCCCATAGTTCTAAATTTCTGATTGCAAACTTTACCCGTGAATATTTCTGTGCGTTTTTCCCAAGAACAAGGGATATTCTCATATAACCCTACTTTGAAACTTAGGAAATTTAATGTAGATAAATACTTCTATCTGCAGTTTATATTTCATTTTTACCAACTATTCTAATAATGGCCATTATAGCAATTTTTTTTTCCTGGTACGGGATCACACATCTGATAGTTTTCCTTTCTAAGGCCTTTGATTTTGTTTCGCATGAGAGTTTTTCAATGATTGCCTTTTATATTATTCAAAATAATAAGCATCCCATTAAATTCAATACACATAAGGTTATACACATCTATCTGCCAGTCCTTTTAAGGGAAAACTGGGTAAAAATTGCAAGCTCAGGAGGTGGCCAATGTGACTAGTTCCAGGAATTAAGTGACATATGGAAGGTATCCTGTAGCTAATGGGCAGGGGCCAAACATAAACAGTGGGGGTGAAACAGTGAGCAAAGCAGTCCCTGGTACTTGACTTGGTTGGGGAAAAGTTTGTGGGTATACCCTAAACATCAAAGAGATATTTCCAAAGCTGAAGGAGAGAGACTGAATTTATATATGACAAATGCAGTTTTTGGCAAGCCTCTAGTTGCTGTTTTCCTGGTGAGCTCAAATATTCCTGACCAGTCTGGTCCTTGTTCTAGGTGTGCTGGAGGAAGCAGAGTTTTACAACATTGCCTCTCTCGTGCGGCTGGTTAAGGAAAGGATACGAGACAACGAGAACAGAACTTCACAAGTAAGGTGTTTTGAACTGTTAAGGGGAAAGTGTCCCCAGTGGCTCTCTGTGTCTGAGTGTCTGGCTATGACTTGAAAAGGATGGCTTTTCCCTCAGAGCTGGAGTCTGTATAGAACACTGTCCGTCTGCTATGCAGATGGTGCCTACTTGGCCAGGGTTGTTCAGCACAAAAAGAATGAATAATAAAACAGAACAGCCATGTCCCTTGAGAAGAAAATGTCACTGCTCGCCATATGGCCAAGGCCATTTTAGGTCCAAAGCCTGCTTGCTCTCTCTGACCTAAGGTCCATCACTTTGAACATAAAGCCTAAACAAGCTCTTGCTTCTACCTGCTGGCCTGTAAGCATGTCACATCTAGCCCCTGCAAGTCCCTTGAAATCAGCTATGACTCATGCTTCCAAGAAAATGTACTCAAGCTTCTCTCTCTCTCTCTTTTTTTTTTTTTAATGTTTTATTGATAGACATTTATTTTATTTATTTATACTTATGTGGTCCTGAGGATTGAACCCAGTGCCTCTCACATGCTAGGCAAGTGCTCTACCACTGAGCCACAACCCCAGCCCTCAAGCCTCTCTTTTTATTAAGATGTCTGGATCTTTGTATTTACTCAGTAAATATGGTAACAAATGAAGCAGAATTTCCCACAAGTTTGAGGGAAGGGGAGATAATAGAGCATACTTAACTTGTTATTTCTCATGTCATTCATCATATGTCTGTATGGCCACTCAGGATCTATTAGGTCTTTTGGATTCTGTGTGTAACAGAAGGTCCTTGACCCCAAGTCTAGCAGGAGAAACAGACCCTCCCTTTCTTTTGTTTAAGAAAGAACAACTGCAGAGTTGCAGAAACGGGGCTGAGTTTTTTTCCACCACAGCCATCTGCTTTGTAGCACGATTGCCTCTTATCCCACCAGCTACTGGTGGTGGATGTTTTATTTAATCTGTTGCAGCCTAGGACTTGTCTACTGTTAAAAAAGAAGGCAGTCCGTTTCTCTTTAATAGCACTCTGCTCTTTCTGCGTCAGATTTCGTGTATCAACATTTTCTGGCTCTAAATGGAATATCTGGATGAAAGCTGGCAGGAGTGACCCAGAAATGAAATAAATCTCTCATCCCCTTTATCTCTGGCTATTTGCAAAGGTAGAAAGAAGACTCATCTGGTCGACTGCTAAAAGGTTCCTTGTTAATGTTCAAAGGTGAATTCGTAGTTGGTTTGCAGATGTTCATGTGAGACACAATCTGGTGTCACCAGTCCCTTTGCCATTGTACACGTCTGGTATCTTTTACTGCCATAGATATTTAATAGCTTAGACATTTTTGGAAATTAGTTTTATCCTTATTTTTCCACATTCTAAAAAATACTTGATTTCTTAGTAGAAATGTTGATGGTACCATATGAACTACATATTGAATGTTTTCAAATCATGGTGTCTGAACATTCTCTGTTCTTTACCATAAACTAATTCCTTGAGAGCATTATAAGATTTCTGTTTGATGACAGCAACTAAGTTAATTAGTCCCCTAGATCCTAAAGGCTTGTAGATTTATACCCAGTTGGAAGCTTTTTTGTTCTGGGACTGTCAAGATCTTTTTGATGTTAATCTTTCCATCTCTTCTTTTTATTTAGTGAAACTCTGAGAAATGGATTTGATGTTGTTCAAAGATACCCTCTTTTGCCTTTGTGCACATGGTTCTCAGATGAAGTTGGCTGTGTATGGATTTCCAAACATTACCTCCTTTAATTTGTCTGCAGTCCCTCACCTCACACGTGGCAGGCATTCAGCCAAGTCCAAGATGTGGGGATTCTAACCCACCTTTTCTCTTGTGGCCTCTTAGCTTGTTTAGTGGCTGCTACCATTCTAACTGCTTTGCTGTCATTAGTGTTATTTTTGTAGGTGATTAATCTTGGTACTTTTTGGAGCACCCATGGTTTACTTTGGAGGAGGAAAAACAGAGGCACTATAATGCCATATTAAATACTTGGGACTTGGGTAACTATGGTAATATCACAGATCTTTGGTGATGCTCAATATTTTTGTAATACAAATCATCTGGCCAGTTGGGTGCAATGGCACACTCCTATAATTCCAGCAGCTTGAGAGGCTGAGATAGGAGGATCATAAGTTTGAGGCCAGCTTCAGCAATTTAGTAAGATCCTATCTCAAAACAAAAAAATATAAAGAACTAGGGAATGGCTGGGCATGGTGGTACATGCCTGCAATCTCTACGTCTCTGGAGGCTGAGACAGGAGGATTGTTGAGGGCCACAGCCAGACTGCGGCAGAGGATCACAAGTTCAAGGACAACCTGAGCAATTTAGCTTGATCTTAAAGTTTGTCTCAAAATATAAAAAGGGCTGGGGGTATAGCTCAGTGGTAGAGCAATTGCCTAGCATGTGTAAGGCCCTGGGTTCGATTCCCAGCATGCACACAAATGCATACACACATACCTGATTGTTTCCAGGTTTATGGATAGAGCCAATTGAAATCCTTAGCAGATTTGTCATATACTATATGGGAGGAAATTTTTAATACCTTTGTCAATGATAGTTATGCAATGCTCTTTGTAGTGTTTCATTTTTGTTTTTGTTATACAGTGCTGGGGTTGGAATCCAGGACCTCAGGCATGCTAAGCAGGAGCTCTACACTGAGCCACACCCCTAACCCCCAAAGACTCTTACTATATAGGAGGTTCCAAGGGTTTGGGGAGCTCTGCCAGAAATTTAAGACAAAAATCAAATATTTATATTATTAATATATTACTCTTATAATCACTTACATCAGTCTGAATAAACCAAAATATGCTGTTATATTTTTAGCATACACATCAGTTTAAGCCACTTCGGGGGTGGGGGGAAGTATGACTTTCTCATGCAGAGTTATTGTGGAAATGGATGCAATCTAAAGTTTGTTATCATGGTTGTTCTCATAATTCACCCTCCCAAGTTAGAACTAGTTCACCCACTGATTGATGTTCTTGGTCCCTTTTTCCCTTCTTTCCTTGGGTGAGTTTTCATTGAGAACCCAATGCTGTGGTCGTGGGATGATGGGTGGTCAAGAGCCTCTGCAGGCCTCACCAAGCAGCTGCCCACTATGCTGCCGTGCTCAGTCTGCCTGCTTGTTGCAGGGCCCCGTGAAGCATGTGTACAGGGTCCTGCAGTGCCAAGAGGAAGAGCTCACACAGATGGTCTCCACCATGTCTGACGGCTGGAAATTTGAACAGGTATGTTTCTCAAAGAACAGCTATCCTGGTACCTCAACCCAGTGGGCCAAACTCCTCAATTGCTGTCCAACCAATTGCTATCCCTGGGAAATGGGTAAGGCCCGGTGAGATCCATTCCAAAATGTGGGAAGAGAGAGTTACTTGGTGCCCATTACTTGCTTATAATGTGATGGGTTGGGGAGGGTTGAGAGGAGAGAGCCACATCTCCCAGCTTCACATCCAGAGTTTGAATTTGACAATTTCCAACAGAGCCAGCAAGCTTTTCTAGGCTTCAAAGAAGTTTTTCTTCCCTCAGAGAGATTCCTTTCAAAAGTGCTCTGTTGGGCTGGGGTTGTGGCTCAGCAGTAGAGTGTTTGCCTACCATGTGTGAGGCCCTGGGTTCGATCCTCAGCACCACGTTAAAATAAAGATATTGTTCAACTACAAGTAAAAAATAAGTGTTTAAAAAATAAAGTGCTCTGTAATGAGTCCCTAAAGAAGGTGGTTCAACAGCAAGCCTATCTTCTCCCATAAGTGCTTGGTGAGCAGGTGGCTGTGAGGGGATCAGATGCACTGACCAGTGTAGCTTAGTTGTGGCCCATGCTTCTCTCTGCTCTGTTTCTTTCAGCTTTGTGCTCAGGTCTGAGTATCAGAGCAAAACTACTGAGAGTCAAGTTTTACTGTTTTCTTCCATTAGATGGCAGAATTGTTTAATTCTTCAATTGTCTTCAAAACACAGGAAGGCTGAGGGTGAATAGAGGGAATATATTTTTTTTGTAGAGTTGAAGAAGCCACCTGAGCTGTCACTGTAAGCTCACCTTGTAAAATAAAAGTTAGAATCTGTGTTAACTTACCCAGTTCTAGATCAAACGCAGAGCTGCCTCTGGCTTCAGACCCAGTGCTGGGTCGCTCCTCACCCTTGTCTCCCCCTGCAGGACCAGTGGGCCTGGCTTTTGCTCAGGTGTGGATGGCAAAATGCTGTGCATGGTTGACTATCCGTCCACCCTCTCTATATTTGCTCTGATACAGAGTCTTAAGCCAAGCTGATGTTTTTTTGTTTGTTTGTTTGTTTTAAGGTACTGGGGATTGAACCCAGGGCCTTGTGCATACAAGGCACTCTACCAACTGAGCTATATCCCCAGCCCCTGTATTTTTTTTAACAAATTATAAATATGAGTGTTTTTTGTGAAACCAATAGATAATTTATGTTGCTTCCTCATCTTGTTAATGCCCTGTGGAGGGACAATCTGTTCTTGCTTCTATGATCTAGAGAGGAAGCTGAACATGGAACTGAAGTGCCCCAACCCCAGACAGACAGCAAGGAGTTCCCATCTTGTGGCCGTGTGCACTTGTGAGGATGACCTCACCCTGGGCTCAGCTCCTCCCTCTGAATGTGTATTTCTGATTTAGGAATAGGCACTGAATTCATTTCTCCAAAGGGTTAAAGTATCAGCAGTGTGCACCTTTGGGGAGCTGTTCAGTGATTCTGCACCTCCACCTCCTGTCTAGGACTGCTACTACTTACAAATCGACAGTCTGTGTTTTGACTGAAGCAAGTGTTCATTTTCATTCACAGAAACGTTCTTCTTCACCTCATGTTTGACAGACAGTGATTGTGTTTGCCTTTAGGAGGATTTCAAGTGCTAGGGTGAGGGAACACTGATAGAATTCAGACTTCTCTTCTGGGGAAGCCTACTTGATGATGTCCTGGTGCAGTTAACCCCCAGGACTTCAGTAGTGTCAGAGGGTTCTTTGTCCTTGAGAAATAAAACCACAAAATCCAGTCGGGGAAGGGTATGACTTGAAGGTGCACTTGACTATCTTCACATCACTGCCTGTTTGGTCACCATCTTCTTTTGCCAGCTGATCAGCATTGGATCTTCCTATAACTATGGAAATGAGGACCAGGCAGAATTCCTCTGTGTTGTCTCCAGAGAACTAAATAATTCTACCAATGGCATCGTCATAGAGCCAAGTGAAAAGGCGAAGGTAAGAAGCGGCTTGTCCAGGTTGTGTGCTGGTTTGGCCCAGCCCTCTGCCGTAGCCTGGCTGCTGCTCCTCCCCGCCTCCCCCTCCTGCAGCAGCTTTGCACTTCCCTCTTTGGGCTCTTTTGTCTGCTGAATTTTAATCACGGTTTAGGGAGCCACGGCAGGGGTTTTCAGTTAGAAAATGTGAACCTGAAGAGGTTTCTTTGGCCTTTGACAAGTCAGTGAAAAAGCAACTTTTTATTGCACTGATTACTCCGTGGAGAGATCTCAGAACTCAGTATCAGTCCTTCTTCCCCCACCTCAAGGACAAAGGTCTCTTCATACCTTTCCCTCCCTTACATTCCTAGAAATCTGTTGTACACTGCTACCTTCTTTGCTTCCACTGTGCTCCACAAACATGCATGCACACCACACACACACACACACACACACACACACACACACTCTCGCATGCACTTCTAAACTACAGGGTGAGAGGAGCTTGAACCATTTTCTTAGCTTGGGAAGACTGGTCCAGTGGCACAGAAACTCAGGACCAACTGTGTTCAGCAAGTGTCCCAGGGTACTCAAGGCTTAGTGTCTGCCTTACCACCATGTCTGCCCACAGGGTCCAATGGATGCAGGTCAGGTCTTTCCTTTTTTCTTTTTTAAATCATTTTTATTGTAAATTATAACTTAATTTCACTGTAATCAGATCATATACACTGGTTTAAATTTTTTATTATTTATTTTTAGTGCTGGGGTTTGAACCCAGGGCCTGTGCGTACTAATAAGCACATGCTTGACCACTGAGCTACACACCCAGGCTTCTGTGGGTCTTTCCTTCCCTTTGTCATCTCCTCAGCACCTCAACCTTTTCCCCCATCTTCCACTTTCAGATTCTTCAGGAGAGAGGATCTCGGATGTAAGCTGAGAACCCAAAATTTCAGAATCCGGAAAGGCAAGAGGGCAATTCAGCAAAACGGCTCCATGCAGTTAAGTCTACACCTGTATGATAACCGAGCTACTGCAAAGCAAAGCTGAGCCTGTCCCAGTGAAGAAGTGTCCTGGTTAAAACCAAAGGAACCCCACCCACCCTTGGGACTCCAGACAGACGCACCTCTGGCTGCAGATCCCCTTTTCAGAACCTGCTTTTGTTCTTATAGCCAGTGTTGTGACAGATCTTTACAACAGCAGCATGCTGGGTCTCCAAATGGAGCCTTTGGGGATCTGGGGGAAGGAAGAAGGAGGAAGGCCTAGGTCCTTGGAAACAGCCTAGCCATCAGGGAAGTTGGAGCAGACAAAGGAGGACTGTCCCAAGCCGTGCCCTGGTCTCACCTGCGTGTGCCACTCTTTCCCCCTGCTGGGCACCCTCCAAGATTTGTAGCAGATGCAGAGGGTTCTAGCTTCAGTGTGTCAAATTGAGTTTCTGACACAGGATGGAATCACCAGAGGACCCACATTCTCGTGAGCAGAGCCTCTCAGGCAGGAGACGCTGGGGTGTCCTCTGCCTTGGGAGGGTGGCGGTTCCTGCTTTCCCACAAGTGGCTTTGTCTGATTAGTCTCCAGCAGCTGGGCTCAGTGTGACCAGCCTCTCCTCAGGAAGAGGTTTGAGGCAGGTGGCATCCTGCACCAAGTCAGGGGAGTGCCAGTGGTTGGTATGGCTGCTTCTGCAGCCTCCTCTTAGACCCATTGACCCCATCTTCCCTGGCTTTTTAATCTGGACCAAAGATAAAGGACTTTGAGGATCCTTTGATGGCTTGGGGTGGGGAAGACTATCTGTTTTGAAGTTGCCAAATGTGTCATGTCGTACCTAAAAGTGTTGTTTCTGTGATTTGTGTCTTGAAAATGCCCTGACCAAACGTGCGATATTTTGTCTCTCCTTGGTGTCGTCTAACCTTGGCAAACCTGCCCCACAGCACTGTAGTGACTCCACACCATCCCCAGCAGTGTGTGCACTTTGGTGGGCAGTCTGCAGACTTCCTGTGTCTCTGTCCCCATCACTGCTCCTTCCTGGGGACTGCCACATTGGTGCGAATAGAGTGCTTTTCTGACCAGCATGCCTCAGAGGCCTCTTTAGGATGTGACCACAGAACTTGTAATCGCAACTTGTAATTCGAGTGTCCATGAGTAGTCGGGGAGGCAGAGGGGCTGGAGAAGCCTTTATTTTCCCTAGACAGCTATCAGCAGGCACATGGTTGAAGAGGAGGGTGTACCATTGAGGTTCTCACTGCTCCACAGTTCAGCTCCTTGCCAGGGGCTCAAGGTTAGTGATTTCTGGAGGGACTAGACTCTAGTCCAGTGCCTATTGACCTTGTGGCCTGACCATGCCCAGATGGTTTAGCTTTCTTCAGGAGTCTCGCTTTTTCCTTCTCTGTAGAATAGTGTAGAAACGTGTGTACAGGGCTCCTTCTGCACCTGCGTCAACACAGTGTAAATGTACATGTTGGCGCCTCAGAAGTCTGTCTGTGCTTGATGTTCTCATAGCTGTAATGTGTTAGGTGAACTTCCTACAGGAGGAGTAGACACCCCTTCTTCCAAAGGGCCACAGGCATCCACCCTATCACACCTTTCAGGAAAACAAAAGATTTGGGTGTAGTCAAAGACAAGTAGAGATGTTCTGTTCAGCGTAGGACAGAAGACCCCAGAAGAGAAGCCTTTGGCCAAATGGAGTTAAGTGATGTCAGACCGCCTGGGAGGAGCAGCAGTGTTTGGGACTATGTTGCTCATACTTGGGGGTAGGTCCCAGTGCCTCTGGCCCCACCCCAGCTTTGTCAGCCAGAAGGCTGGAGGGCAGATGTTGAGCAGGTACCTCACGAATGCTCTGATATCTTCATTTAACCTTGTAGAATACCACAGCTGCTTTTGAGTGTTAGGCCCAGTGCTCTGGGCCACAGACAGGTGGCATTTCTGCTCTTTGGGGGCTGGTATTAAACTTTTCCTTCCTTACTGCAGCCCAGTCAGTTTAACTGTTCCCGTGCTCCAGGAATCTGAAGATGGCTCATTTCTCATGGCTCCTGGGAAGTATTTTCCCAAACCCTTTATGAACCCTGCCACTGTTCGTGCTTGTAAGCCTTCTCCCTGGAAGTCTTGCTGGTCCCTGCGGAGAGCAGCCTGCCTGTAGGTTTGGTGGTGTCACATGACCAGAGACCCACACTTTCTGCTGTGCCAAGACTGCCAAGTGGGGAGCATCTCTGCCTTTATCTCTGCCCTGGGTCTCGGCTGAGATGCTGCTGGCTGGGCCCAGGAGCGCCACCCCCCCACGTGCTGGGCTGCAAGGCACCCAGCCTCCTGGGAAGTGACTTCATTTCTGCATAGTCACACTGTGCTTGGGTGTCAGCAAGACTGGGAAGCAGTAGAGAGGCTGAGAGGGAATAGGGCCCAAGGGACACCCACACCCTCCAGCATGGCCTTTAGTCTGGACGTCTGGACCTCTCAGACCATGCCTGTCACTTGTGGGTGCCCTTTGTTACTACTCACGTGTTTGAAATGCTGTGACTTTTTTTTTTTTGTCAATAAAGATATGAAACAAATGCCCTGCCTTGGCCCTTGGCCATGTTCTCAGTCATTGCCACTCCGGCTTCCCTGCCCCTTCCCCCAATTCTCAAGCTGGTCTCAGAAGATGGCTCACTGTCCCTGTCCTCATTTCTCCTGCTGTTAAAACTGCCTGAGGGGCTCTGGGCCTTCTTCCTCCTCCCTGTCCTTTCGCTGAATCTGAAAAGCCCAGGAGAGTGCTGAGGAACAGAAGGTGGGGACAGATGGGCTGCCTACCAGAGAGCTGGAAGGACATGGGAGGAGTATGCGAAGGTTTTTAAGGGAAATGTGCCCCTGGAAGAGAAGCGACCAGGGCCCATTTCTCCACAGGAAGATGAGTCAGCATGGTGGGAAGTCTGTCACTGAGGTCATGTGGGGGTCCTTTATTTACTTTGGGGGTTTAGGAATATAAAGCTTACTATTGAGTATTTTGGCACAGCTGGAGGAACCCTTTCCCACACAGGGCCTGCAAGTAGGGAGACGAGATGCTTGCAGACTAGGGATTGCGGGAGGCAGGTGCCTTCATTTGGGTCCATCTGGGAAACAGATCTGGCAGCTGAGGACCAGGAGTGGAGCAAGGGAGGCTCAGGAGCACTGAGGTGCCTCAGCCGTGGGGACTGCAGAGTGCAGTCTACTCCCAGGACAGAGCAGTGGAGAGAGCTGGAGCTGAGTGCAGACTGACAGGAGGGACCCGCGGAGGAGATGCAGGCAGGTGCTGCTGGGACTGGGAGAACTGCAAGAAACCAAGCCATTGCCAAGCCAGCTGCTGCCATTGATCCCCGTGGATCTGCTGGTAACAGGAAGCAAACAGGAAAGAGCATAGCCCTTCTTTTCCCCCTCACCTTGCCACCCCCCTTGCAGAGCTGTCCAAAGCAAGCTGGAAAAGGAGAAATGTGAGACGGGCGAGGTGGCACACACCTGTAATCCCAGCAACTCAGGAGAAGACAGGAGGATGAGAGTTGAAAGCCAGGCTCAGCAACAGTGGGCACTAAGCAATTCAGTGAGACCCTACATCTAAATAAAATACAGAAAAGGGCTGGGAATGTGACTTGGAAGACACTCAAAACAAACCCAAGTCATAGCATGTGGACTGGGGAAACTGAGGTTCAAAGAGATCAGTGGTTAAGTGCCCCTGGGCTCAATCCCCAATACAAAAAATATATATATATATATCAAGATATGCCTGCTCTACTCAATTGGGATAAGTAGCTGAGAAGCACCTAATTGGAAGGTGCCACACACACCCAGCCAGATGCTCTAGACACCTAAGTCTCAAGCCTGAGTGCCCAAGACTGCAGAATACCAGAGGGGAGGGGATGCGGGGGCCGGGGGTAGGAGGCAGGCAGCCAGGAAGCTGCTATCACAACCAGGAGAGAGCCACAGAACCTGGGCAGAGGTACAGTGGCGTGGCAATGCAGATCCTGATTAAGCCCCATCCCCAAACTTAGAAGGCAGACTGTAGGATTTAAAGAGGAAGACCAGGGTGTCAGAGAAGCCTAGACTCATGGGCAGATGAGGACTGGAAATGAGGTGGAGCCAACTTGGTATGAGATAAGGAGTTCAAGACAATGGACAGAGGTGAAAGTCTCCACAAGGCGGGCTCTTAAAGGGTGGATGGTGATCACCATCACTGTGGACTTGGAGCTTGGTTCTGTAGGCGTTTCAACTAACATTCTCACTTAACCCCATGACCACCTGCCTGATAGAAGAAAGCTGTACTCAAGTTCTGAGTTCTGAGCCACACTGCTTAGTGCATTCATATAACTCATGAGTTATTTGCATTCCCATGTTTTTGATGAGAAACCCTGGGCATAGGTGCTAGGTAGTTTGGCCCAGGTCTCATAGCTCTTGAATTTGCATATTAGTCTGTGTTCTGTAACTGTAACAAAATACCTGAGATTGGGTAGCTTATAGAGAAAAGAGGTTTATTTAGATTACACACAGTGATGGAGGCTGCTAGTCCAGACAACATGGCAAAAGTACTGGTAAAATCATCACATCATGGCAGATGCCTTCATGGCACATAAAAGGGAGAGAGCACATGGTGAGACAAGAAACCAGGAGGAGAGGCTAAGCTCACTCTTTTATAACATTTACTCTTTTTTTAGTGGTTGATGGACCTTTATTTTATTTATTTATATGTGGTGCCGAGAATCATACCCAGGGCCTCAACACATGCTAAGCAAGCGCTCTACCACTAAACTACAACCCCAGCTCAAACTCAGGCTCCCTTGAGAAGAATCTCAATCCCTTTCCAAGGGCACGCCCCCATACTTAACAACCTCCCAGGAGGCCCCACCTCTTAAAGGTCTCGGCAGATCTCACGCCTCCACACTGAGGAACAAACTTCCAACACATGAAACCTTGGGAGACACACTCAAACCATACCCAAATCCTACCTAGCACGTGGACTGGGGAAACTGAGGTTCAAAGGCAAAGGGGACTGGCTCTAAGATAGATCCAGTAGTCTGGCCCCAGAGCACACACTCTTCAACTACAACACCAGTGTTCTAGGTTTAGTGGCTGAAACTCAGCTGATCAGGACAAAACTCATATTGTCCCCCCAACATTATGAAAATTCCCACACACATAGAAAAGCTGAAAAAATAATATAATGAATACCTGTACACCATCAACTTTGATTCAACCATTATTAACATTTTTTCATATTTGCTTTATAATTGTATTACAAAAGTTTTGCTGAACCATTTGAGAGTACTTTTTAAACATTGCAACACTTCACCATTAAATACATCTGCAGGTATTTCCTGAGAATGAGGACAATCTTCCCCATGACTGTAATGACCAATGTCACATCTAATAAAATTAATAATAATTCCACAATAGTATATAAATATCAAGTTCACAATAGTATATAAATATCAAGTTCCAATTACCCCAAAGTTTTAGTGTTCTTTTTTTCTTTTCAAGCCAAAATCCTATCAAGATTCACTCTGTAGTTCTTTAAACAGTCCTACTTTTTGGCATTTTAAAAAATATAACAGATTAGAAAATATTGCAGTGTATTGTGTGCCCATAGTACAATAATTTATTAAATTATTATTTGTTATTTAGCTGAGATATCAGTTCAACTACCTTCACAAAAGCTAAAGTAGCAATGATGTAAATATAATAGAAGTTTGTTTTACTCGTAATAATGCAATCATGGGACCCTCCCTCCTCTCTTATCTCTCTGCCACTCTCAAACATAGCATCCGCCCCGTGATCTAAGATGGCAGCTCCTTCCTTCCTCCTGGTCTTCATTACATCAAGAAAGGGGGAAGGAAATAGGGAGGGCATCACATACAATTTTGCTCTGATCCCATTGATTAAAAGTCACACAGTCTTAGTTTTGTGGCATATGTGCCTTCATGAATTTTTGGTGTCTTATTATTAAAGGGATATGGAAAAATGGGCACTAGAGGTCACCAGCCTACACAGTTGTAAGTGACCATGTTGTTGAACCCCGACAAAGACCACCAACTCCAATTTTAAATCAAATTAAAGCAAGCTTGTATTTGTGTGCACAAAGAGCTGATCAGCATCTGTCTCTCCCAACACAATCTAGAGATCAGCACCCCCAGCTCTCCAGGAACAAGGTTTTATAGCACAAAAAGTTGCAAAGAGAACTTACAGCTAACAGGATTTTAACAAGCATAATACAAAGGCAGATAGTAGGTTAATGATCTACATGGTATTTCAAGTAGTAGGTAGTAAATTCAGATCCCAACATCAGAGTTTATGAGGTACCGCTGAGGTTTCAGAGAAGGTTGTTATCTGGTCAGGGGGAGCCAGGATTTATGAGGCACCACTAAGGTGTTAGAGAGGGTTGTTATCTGGTCAGGGAAAGCCAGGCTTGGGTGAGTTCTAGGCACGGACAGGAATTCCAAACAAGTTTAGAAATTGCAGTAATTTATAGTAAAATAGATATTAACTTTTCATGACTTTATGATGAGACAGCCCCCTGCCGCAGCCTGGCTGGGCACAATTCATGAGCTACTTGTCAAGCAGAAATGAACTTTATTTTTAGAACACACGCAGCACCACACGAGCTCTTCAGGAATTCCCTCAGAGCCCAACTGCCACCACCAGCTTCCAGCGAGCCTCTCAACCCCCACTCCTCCCGCTCTTGAGGCCAATCGGCTGGGTCGCATGAGCGAAGCCAAAAGAGTCCCCCAATGAGCAGCTCCGTGGTCTGAAAGGGCGGGGAAACAGCCCAATGAGCATCACCGCAGAGGAGCCAATCAGCTGGAAGTTTGCTGGGGCCGTGGTGAGCCAATCAGCTGGAAGTTTGCTGGAGCCACTTCGGCTGTGGCTCTCAACATCTCCCCCTCTCTGTTTAATTAAACAACAAGCATGTGGCTTAGGTACCGTGCCTGCCTTAGGTTGTCCAATAGTACATATGGTCCTTACCCGTTATCGGATGAGCTGACCTCAAGGCGTCAGCCTCCTGTCTTAGGTTGGTACCATTGCAATTGGATCTTACCAATCACTGACTACCGGTCCAGTATACAGCCACACCGGTGGATAGGTCTTTGTATCAGCGGGGGGGTGAGGTTCTTTGCCTCACCTCTGTTGGCCCCCAAATTTTAGCTGAACGACCATGAGAAGCAGAAGGGAGGAAGATACACCAAGCCAATTGACGGCTCCTTTTGGAAAAATTGTACCACCAATGACATCATCAGCAAAAATACCCCAACACTACCACAAGTCACTGCACCAACAGATAGTTCACAATGCATACAGGTGAGTTCACAATGCATACAAGTGATTCATAGTCCAGGCAAGTTCTGCAAGCAGTTCAGTGATGGCTATTGCAAAAGCTGTAGATTAGTTTTATTTTTGTCTTCACCAGCACTGGGATGAAGATAGGAATTCTGGCAATAATGGCTAAAGAAAAAATTATGTAACATTCCAGCAGGCACTAAAAGAAAACAATTTTCTGAACAATTTACATTATCCTGAACAGAATTATTAAATATAATGAAAAGGAAAGGTGAAAGTAAACAAACAGATCTGTTAATCTCCTTTTTTGTTCACATATTAAAACAATCCTCAACAGCTGTTTGCCCAATTTAAATTAAACCATTTAAATCACATGAATAAGAAAAAAAATTTTTTGGATCCATTTTTTCATGAGCGCTCATCATATATGATATATGGACATACACACATACAAACATACAGTACAAAACACAAGTGTGCACACATAATATAATACATACAACACATAACATAAAAATAAAGGCCTTGTAACTTTTTACAGGTGAAATCTCCATTGCAATGTTTAAAACTCTATAGTCAAAAAATAGAACTGATCAGCAAAACATTAACCTAAGTCTGTATGAGCTCAAAAAATAAAATAAAACTTCATGATGTGGGAAAGGGCAATAATAAAATAGATACTGAAAAAAAAAATCCTGGTTTCATTAGCCTCCAGGTGTGGAAGAACCACTGTCGCAGATGTAAGGATAGCCAAACTGGAGTTCTGGATATCAGCTGTTATGGATTTGAGCCAAATCATCTTCTTTTTGGTCTGTAGAAATCGCTTTAGTTAATCTCTCTGTAATCCAAATCAGCTGCTGTTCTCCCTGTGGAAACACACAAACAGACCTCCGACTCCGGACAATCACTGGGTCAGGACCTTAGTTAATCTCTCTGGAATCAAATCGGCTGCTGTTCTCCCTGTGGAAACACACAAACAGACCCCTGACTCCAGACAATCACTGGGTCAGGACCTTTCTATTGTCCTGTTAGAATATCCTTCCAAAGTACCTTGGGCTTATGTACATTTTTTGGACACATATCCCTTTCCACAGCACTAAGCCCTGATGAATCCAAATTTTAAGTTTAGAGTAAAAAGGGTTATTTTAAGTTTATCTTTGGGGGATATATACCCCTTTCCAATTCCATCTTTTTGCTTTAATAAGTACATTTTAATAGTTTGATGAGCTCTTTCAACTATGCCTTGTCCCTGTGGATTGTATGGGATTCCTGTTATATGAGTAATGTCAAATGATGAGCAAAATTGTTTAAAAGAGGTAAAAGTATAACCAGGGGCGTTATCTGTTTTTAACTGTTTTGGAACGCCCACAGTGGCAAAATTTTGTAAGCAATGAGCTATAATATCTTTAGTTTTTTCTCCAGCATGAAAGGAGCCCATCAAAAATCCAGAAGAAGTATCAACTGTAACATGCAAATATTTTAATTTTCCAAATTCTGGCAAGTGTGTGACACCATCTGCCAAATATGGTTAGGTATCAATCCTCTAGGATTGACTCCAAGATTAACTTGTAATAAAAAGGTCACACAATTTTGACATTGTTTTATTATTTGTCTAGCTTGTTCCTTAGTTATTTTAAAACACTTTTGTAAAGTATTAGCATTGACATGGAACTTTTTATGAAAATTCGTAGCTTCTTCTAGTGTAGAGAAAATATGTATGTCATGTGTAGTTTTATCTGCTAAATCATTGCCCAAACTAAGGGCTCCAGGCAATCCTGTATGTGCCCTGATATGTCCTATAAAGAATGGATCTTGGGGCTGGGGATGTGGCTCAAGCGGTAGCACGCCCGCCTGGCATGCGTGCAGCCCAGGTTCGATCCTCAGCACCACATACAAACAAAGATGTTGTGTCTGCCGAAAAAAACTAAAATAAATAAATAAATATTTAAAAAAAAAAAAGAATGGATCTTTTTTGTCCCAGATTAGACTTTGTATAGTGGAAAGCAAAGAGAAAACAGTAGAGGAAGGGGAAATCCTACCAGCATCTTCAAAGGATACTATAGCATTAACTATATACTGACTATCGGAAAATAAATTAAATACAGAATCTTTAAACATCACAAAAGCTTGTAATACTGCATTAAGCTCTACCTTTTGAGCTGATTGTTTGGGTACTAAAAATGTAAAAGTTTGATCAGGTGTAACTATTGCTGCTGTACCATTATTTGACCCATCAGTGAATATATTTGGAGCATTCATAATAGGTGTTTTTCTTGTCATTTTTGGAAAAATTACAGGATGCAATGACCAAAAAGACAATAAAGGATTAGATGGTAAGTGGTTATCAAATGAAACATTAGATTTGCACATGATTATTGCCCAAGTATTTAATTCATTAGCTAACTCATCAATTTGATTCATAGTATATGGAGTAATAATTTTATTGGGAGAAATTCCAAACACTCCCTTTGCTGCTTTTATTCCTTTGAGTATTAATTGTCCTACAGCCTCAGGATACCTAGTAAGAATAGTGTTAGAAGAATAAGATAAATGTATCCATAATAATGGACCTTCTTGCCAAAATAATCCTGTAGGAATATTTTTTGTTGGTAGTACAATAAATAATAAAGGCAAACTTATATCAATTCTATCCAAATGCATATTTTCCATATATGTTTCAATGATCTTTAATGCCTTTCTTGCTTCAGACGTTACCATGCGGGGTGAATTTGGACCTGATGGACCTTTTAGGATATCAAATAAAGGTCCCAACTCTCCTGTTCATATACCTAGATAAGGCCTTATCCAATTTATGTCTCCTAATAACTTTTGAAAGTCGTTAAGTGATTTGAGTTGATCTACTCGTATTTGAATTTTTGGTGGACGGACCATGGTTGAGGATAATAGAACTCCTAAATAATTAATTGGAAAATTTAATTGTACTTTATCTATTGCTATCTCTAGATTATAATTTTTTAATAAGTTTGTAAGTGTGGCATAACATTCTAGCAATGTGTTTTTATCTTTGTGTGCTAATAATACATCATCCATATAGTGAAATATTTGTAGTTCAGGATTTTGATTTCTAAGTGGCTGGATTACTTTGTTAACATAAATTTGACACATAGTTGGGCTGTTAGCCATCCCTTGAGGGAGTACTTTCCATTCATATCTCTGATCAGGACCTTCATGATTCAGTGCAGGGATAGTAAATGCAAAACGTGGACTATCCTCAGGATGAATTGGAATTGAAAAAAAAACAATCTTTAATATCTATAACTAAAACATACCAGGTTTTTGGCAAAGCAGACAATTGAGGAATCCCCAATTGAGCAGATCCCATAATAACCATCTCATTATTAATGGCTCTTAAATCTTGCAATAATCTCCATTTACCAGATTTCTTTTTGATGACAAAAATGGGAGTATTATGGGGAGATACAGAAGGTTGTATATGTCCTTCCGCTAATTGTTGTTTGACCAGGTCATGGGCTGCTTGTATCTTTTCTTTAGTCAGGGGCCACTGAGGAACCCATACTGGTCTTTCTGATTTCCAAGTAATTTTTATTGTCTCAGTGGCCCTTTCTGAAAATCCACCCCATGTCTGTCTGTTCCTTGATCTATTTGTATTGGTGCTGCTATACCTTGTTCTTATTTTTCTAATCTTTTTCCTTTCCTAAAAGCTTGTCTAGTCATAATAGTGGGTGCATTTTGGTTGATGTTATTTGTTAATGTCAAACCTAATTGATCTAGGACATCTCGTCCCCATAAATTTACGGGAAGATGATCCAATACATATGGCTGTATAGTTCCTTCACATCCTTCAGGATCCTTCCAATCTAATACCATTGCACTTCTATGGGGATTAGTCGCCACTCCTAGGCCTCGAAGCATTTGAGTGGCTTGTTGTAATGGCCAATGTTTTGGCCATTCTTGATGAGAGATGATGCTAAGGTCTGCACCTGTATCCAGTATACCATTAAATTCATGTCCTTGAATATTTAGTTTTAGCATGGGGCAAGAATCTAAATTTAAAAAAGAATAGCCCAATCTACATCTGTGGAGCCTAATCCCTTGGAACCTCTTTCTACAGTACAACTGGAAAATTTATCATGTAGGCTGGGTATTATTAGTAACTGTGCTATTCTATCTCCTTGTGAAATTACTGATATACCCTTTGGAGAACTGGCTATAATTTTTATTTCACCTTCATAATCAGGATCAATTACCCCAGGACTTATCATAAGTCCTTTTAGAGTAGAAGAGCTGCGTCCCAATAATAAGCCTACTGTTCCTTTGGGAAGAGGTCCTTTTACCCCTGTGGGAATGATTTGAACTCCCATCTCTGGAGTTAGTACTGATCTGGCGGAGGCGCAGATGTCCAACCTGCGCTCCCTCTGGTTTGTCTGATGAGGGATCTAATGGACAATGTGTCCTGGGCACTACCCTGATGGGGTTGCTGGGTTCCTCCAGTGCTCCGTATATTTGTGGTTTTGGGCCCCGGAGCATTGGGCCCCCCTGTCCACTTTTTGGCAATGGAGCCCGATGCCTTTCTCCACGATATCGTGGATAAACACCCGGTCCTTGTTCGTTTTTTGATAATGGAGTACCCTCTATGGTGGTTTGAGAATGGCATTCATTAGCCCAATGTCTCCCTCTACGGCATCGTGGGCAAATACCCGGTATTCTACTCCTTTGATACCTAGTTTTGTTAAACCCTCCTCCTATGGGGCAATTCCTTTTAAAATGTCCTGTTTGTTCACAATTGTACCATGTTCTTGGCCTGGCATCTAAAGCCTGTTTTACTGTAGTTGCCACGATTTGCCCTCGTTCATTAATGTCTCTGGCATCTAAAGCCTGTTTTACTGAAGCTGCCACGACTTGCCCTTGTTCATTAATGTCTCTACATAATTTAATATATGTGTTTAAATCTTCATGTTTCCATGGTCTAATGACTTCTCTGCACCAACGATTTGCTTGCTCATAAGCCAGTTGTTTTATTAATGGGATTGCTTGTTCTATATTCCCCAAAACTCTGGTAGCTGTTTGAATAAGCCTATCTACATATTCAGCGTAAGATTCATTATCTCCTTGTATTACCTTAGATAATTGACCTTGTAAACCTCCATGCCCTTGTAAAGTCTTCCATGCCCTAACCGCATCTGCAGCAATTTGTGCGTATACACCAGGATCATATGCAATTTGTAGCTGCTGATCCTCATAAGGTCCCTTTCCTAACAACATATTTAGATTTCTCTGAGGATAACCAGCTGCTGCATTTTGCCTAGCCGTCTCCTTGCAAAATTCCTCATTGGCAACCTTCCATAACAGGTATTGTCCTCCATTTAGCACAGCTTTACACATATTAGCCCAATCTGCTGGCGTCATGTTCAATTTGGTAATGGATTCGACCATGCTTACAGTGAAGGGTGCTTGAGGACCATGGGTTGTTACAGCCTCTTTTAGCTGCTTCACTTTTTTGAAATCTAAAACATGGTGAATTCACTGCCCTCCTGCCTGTTCAATTACAGGGCATGCTGATCTTTGAGGTCCTGTCTCAGGATCCCATCTATCAACTACGGGGGTTGAGGGCCTTCCAGCATATGGAGGTAGAGCTGTTGGTTGGACACTTACGCCCTCTGGTGATAGAAAGGTGTTAGTAGCAGCCTCATGTTGTAACTTCTCCCCTGATGGCTTTTCCTCCTTTAAATTTTCTTCCTCTGTCTGACTAGCTCGAGAGGCCTTCTCTTTTACTTGATCTAACATGTCTTCTACCATAGTCTGAACTGAAGGCTTTGGACTAGGCAAACAAAATCGTATCATCATCCACAATGGCAATGTGCCAACTGGCAGGGTTCCTGGGTTTTTCTTTTCCCTCTCCCTTAAATCTTCACCATGATGGTCCCATTGTGATATATTCAACAACTCCTCCTTAAAAAGCCACGGGCTACATTTTTGTATTGTATCAACGTATGCTCTGACTGCTCTTGATCTTTCTGGGGTGCCTCCTTCCTCTAACAATTTACTTAACACTCTTTCGGTTTGTTTTTAACTAATTTCTGATCCCATATTTCTACTATAAAGATAACACAACCCAACAAGATAACACCAAACAAAACCGAAACAGAATGGAACAAAAATTCATTATATCAGCCTTTCTATCCTCCTGAAATGTCCATCCGTCCTTTCTCCCTATCTGTTCCCCAGACGCAAAGAGTTTTTACTCAGGTGTGAGCGGTTTTTCTTCCGTCTCACCCATCTACAGGGACAGGCAACTTAAAACAAAAGTGAAACAAATGAAAGAAGAATCTTAAAATGGCTACCCATCCTCTCGCCCTGCCCTCAGGGGCGAGCAGTTTACCTTATCACTTAACCCTCAGTCTTTCCCCATGCGGCCCAGCAAATGCTGCAGTCTGGCTGGGCACAATTCAGGAGCCACTTGTCAAAAGAAACGAACTTTATTTTTAGAACCACACACCACACCACACAGCTCCTCGGGAAAAACCCTCAGAGCCCAACTGCCACCACCAGCTTCCAGCGAGCCTCTCAACCCCCACTCCTCCCACTCTTGAGGCCCATTGGCTGGGTCGCATGGGCGGAGCCAAAAGAGTCCCCCAATGAGCAGCTCTGTGGTCTGAAAGGGCGGGGAAATAGCCCAATGAGCATCACCACAGAGGAGCCAATCAGCTGGAAGTTTGCTGGGGCCCTGGTGAGCCAATCAGCTGGAAGTTTGCTGGGGCTGCTTTGGCTGTGGCTCTCAACAGCCCCCAATCTTTTTTTTTTTTTTAGTTGTAGATGTATACAAACCTTTGTTTATTTACTTTTATGTGGAGTTGAGGATAGAACCCAGTGCCTCACACTTACTAGACAAGTGCTCTATCACTGAGCCACAGTCTCAGACCCAGGCTCCCAATCTTTTTTTTTTTTTTTCAGTTGTTGATAGATCTTTATTTTTATTTATTTATATGCGGTGCTGAGAATCAAACCCAGTGCCTCACACGTGCCTGGCAAGTGCCTACAGCTGAGCCCCAGCCCCAGCCCTGAGGCTCCCAATCTTAAAATGGAATTAGGCTGGGTTCATCACATGTAAGGTGTCCTGAGTCGGCTCTAACACTCCTTCTCACTCACTGTGGATGTGGGTAAAGTTTGAAATCTTCCGCTGCTACATCATACCAATAACAATAACAAAGACTTAACATTGTTGGGGTAGAAGCCATAATGGAAAGTATTCAAGTTTAAAGAAACTCTCCTAGGACAGAACTCAGAGCAGAAACCTGTCAAGGCGAAAACAGAGATGGTTGTCAGGGATGGAAAAAAAATAAGAGCCAAAAGATACATTCAAAAATTATATGAACTAGGCTGAGGTTGTGGCTCAGCTGTAGAGCGCTCACCTAACACGTACAAGGCCCTGAATTCGAGCCTCAGCACCACATAAAATACGTAAAATAAAGGTATTGTGTCCAACCACAACTAAAAAAATAAATTAAAAAAATTATATGAACTGAGCAAGACCCTATATCAAAACAAAAATAAAAAAGGACTGGGGTGTGACTTAGAGGGTTTAATCCCCAATACAAAAAAAAAAAAAAATCAAGCCCAGTGGCACACATCTATAATCCCAGCTACTTTGGAGCCTGAGACAGGAGGATCACAAGTTCAAGGCCAACCTCAGCAACTTAAGGAAACCGTGTGTCAAAATTAAAAAACAAAAAACAAAACAAAAACAGAAAGGACTATAGATGTAGCTCAGTGGTAAAGTGCCCCTGGGTTCAATCCCCACTACCAAAAAAAAAAAAAAAAAAAGTTAAGCAAATCCTCCTTGAGAGTCAGCCTGGCTCCCAGTGGAGAAGGGCCTCCTGCTTCCAATACAGAGTCACAGCACATCAGCAGGAGGGGTGCTCAGTCAGCACTTGAAAGATGCAAGTGCCTGGAATAAACAGAGGTAGAGGGAGCGCAGAGTTAGACACTCTGATCATGAGCTGGATAATCCTGACCAATGTTCTCTCTTGAAAATAACATGAAAAACAGAGAACACACACACATGCACACGCGCACACACACACACCTGCACAAGCATTCTGGCAGGGAATGGAACACACACGCACATGCACACACATGCACATATGCACACATGCACATAAACACATGCACATGAGCACACACACGCGCATACATGTGCACACACACACCCAGGCATTCTAGCAGGGAATGACAAGGCCAAGATCCAGAGGAAGAAGGAAACCCAGAGAATTGAACCTAGTGCCTTGAGCGGCTTTTTCCTGGTGGTAGTGACTAATTTAGGGAGAGGCACCTGAGAGCAAGCTGACACGCTTCCCTGGCTCACAGGGATGCAGAGACGGATACAGGAGATCACGGTGTGCCAAGCAAGGGCCCCTGATAAAAGCTCTGGGCTGCAGGTCGGGACCCCCCAGGGAGCACATCCTAGCAGGGGATGAGCCAGATACAGATCAGACCTCTAAGGCCACTGGAGCACAGCCGTGGGCATCTCCATCCCTGGCTGGGCTAAAGCCCTGGCCTGCCAGAAGCAGCCAGAAATCCACTCTGAAGGAATGGAACATCATCCAACCTCAAACCACTCCAAGTTCTCACGCACCATATTCAGAACACAATGGACGCACAGGCAGAGGCCGCCGGACACTGGGTACGCCCCATGGGAAGCAACAGGAGCTGCACAACACCACACAAGCCCAGGCTGTACAGGCAAGGCAAGCACCCTACCACTGAACTGCACCCCAGGCCCTCAACCTGAATCCTAACAGCTTACAAGAAATACAAGGAATGGAGGAGCATGTTCAGCGAGATCCTGGAGATGGAACCAGCCACATCCAGAATGTGGAAACTATAGAGGACAGATACCTCGGCTTCCTCAACAAGAAAGTGGGGAGGGGGATAGAAGTTCAGTGGGTTAGACCCAGGGGAATGAAGGGAAGGGAGGGGGAAGGGAGTAGGACAGTCAGGAGAAGGAATCAGACGTCACTTTCCCATGTTCATGTATGAATCAATACACGACCAGTGAAACTCCACGACACGTTCGGCCACAAGAACGGGAAGCTCTACTCCATGTATGTGAGGTATGTCAAATACCCCTACTGTCACGTGTAACTAGGAAGAACAAATTAAAAAATTAAAAAAGAAAGTGGCAGAGGAAAGTGGGAGAAGGAGTGTTTTAAACTTAAAGAGCCTTTAGAAGAATATCAACCAAACACAACATGAGGACCTTATTTGGATCCTGATTCTAACCAACAACAGTAAAAAGACATGGATGTGACAACTGGGGACATTTAAATCTTGCCTGATAAAAAGGAATGTGTGTGAGAGAGAAATTTTGTTGTTGTTGTTTTAGTTGTAGTTTTGTAGTTGGACACAATACCTTTATTTTATTTTATTTTTATGTGGTGCTGAGGAACAAACTCAGTGCCTCAGCACATGCTAGGCGAGCGCTCTACCTCTGAGCCACAACCCCAGCCCCCATGATTTGGTTTTATTTTACTGTTTATTTGTTTTGTGACAAGATCTCACTGTGTTGCCCATTAAGAATTGCTGGGGATGTGGCTCAATAGTTAAGCAACCCCTGGGTTCCATCTCCAGTACTACTATTACTACTACTACTATTACTACTACTACTGTTACTACTACTACTACTAAAAATAATGATCCAGTGGAGGAGGGAGAAATGAGAGGGGCTCTAAGTGAAACCAAATATGTTCAAGTTAATAACTGATAAAAACGAATGACGGACACATGGGGATTTGTTTTATTCCTCTCTCTCTCTTTTTAAGTATGCTTATAATTTTTATAATAAAACCACAAATATATGAAGCGAGGGCTGGGGTTGTGGCTCAGTGGTAGAGCACTTGCCCAGCATGTGTGAGGCCCTGGGTTTGATCCTTAGCACTACATTAAAATTAAAAAAATAAAATAAAATAACACATTGTGTCCATCTACAACTACAAAAAAAAAATTTTTTTAATTATGAAGAGAAACTACAGGCATATGAGGACAAAAGACAATCTGGGTGAAAACTAGGAAGGAACAAAAATGGAAAATAAAGATCCACAGAGGATACAAATAATGGAGTCATTAAGCATGGGTTTAAAAATAAGTATGCATAATATCCAAAAAAATAATAATAAAACACAAGATGGGGAATTTAACAGAAAACTAAAAACTGTCAAAAAGAAGCAGAAATTCTTCTAAAACTAAAAATACAGTTGCTCTCCCTTGATCACAGAATACAGAAGCAGCTTGATGACTCTCTGCCAAATTGGATGTGGGCCCCGGCACCCAGTGGCACAGTCAGGGTTGGGCAAATGGTCGGAGCACAGAGACAGGTTCTCCCTAGAATTCCACCAAACAGTAGCTCCCGCAGCTCAGGGTCTGGAACAGAAGAGGCTGCAGCCGTCGGAGCCCTCAGACCTGGACAGACTCCCTGAGGGTGGCCTTCGGTGTCATGCCTCACTCGCGGGCCGCCCGAGTCCCGGACACGAGGGAAGCTTCCTGAAAGCTGGAGGCTTCAGTGTCTTGGCTTCCATCGTGATGGTTTTGGTGGGGACGCCTGTCCTGTGTGGGAGCTGAGGACGGTCAAACACTGAGGACCTTGGAGGACAGAGAGAAAAGAACACGGGGAACAGAAAAGGCGTTAGTGAAACCAGAAAACCCACACAGAAGAGTGAAGAACCATTACCTTCCCACAAGTCGCACCCGCCAATCTGCTCACCAGAACAGGGAGGTAAAGAGGAGGGTGTTATCAAAAAGAAAGTCAAGAGCCAAGATTAAAATCAAAGTGGGAGGAGCAGGAGGAGGAGGAGGAGGAGAGATGTTCCTGGTAAGAGGAGACTTCTATGAAGAAGTAAAAGGATAAGAAGAAACATGTGGGCAGGCGTGGTGGTGCATACCTGTAATCCCAGCAACTCAGGAGGCTAAGGCAGGAGGATGGAAAGTTGGAGGCCCCCCGGGGCAATTCAGCAAGACCCTGTCTCAAAAAAAATAAGAAGGTCTGGGGATGTAGCTCAGTGGTAGACTGCCCCTGAGTTCAGTCCCCAGTGCTGAGAAGAAAAGAAATACATAAAAGAAGTGCCACTTTCTGAAGAAGAGTCGCGCGTCTGCATAGCACTTCCCCGTCCAGACGAGAAAGGGCCAGAGAACAAGGACCAAGGGTGAATCACCAGGATGCTTCATGTTTAAGATTCAGCCAGGAGCCGGGCGCGCTGGCCCACACCTGTAATCCCAGGGGCTGCAGAGCCTGTGACAGAGAACTTAAACAAGTACTTCTTCCTCACGGTTCTGAAGGTTGGAGAATCCAAGATCAAATCACCAGTGGACTCCATGGTAAGGACCCGCTTCTTGGCTCTCACAGTGTCCTCTAATGGTAGAAAGGGGAAAAGCTCCCTGTTCTTTGGAGTCTTTTCTTTCCTTTTTTTTTTTTTTTTTTTTTTACACTAGGGGCACTTTACTACTATGTACCCCAGGCCTTTTAAATTTTTATTTAGAGACAGGGTCTCACTAGATTGCTTTGAGCCTAAGTTGCTGAGGCTGGCTTTGAACTTGCGATCCTCCCGCTTCAGCCTCTCGGACCCCTGAGATTACAGGCATGCACCACCATACCCAGCGAAGGTCAGGATTTCAATATAGGGATTTTCAGTAGGCACAAACATTCTGTTGACAGCAGTTATAGTTATAGATAGTGGTGATGGTTGCACAACATTGTGAATGTATCTAATATCACTGAATTATACACAAAACATGGTTAAAAGCGCATATTTTATGTTATGTTAAAAATTATATGGCTGGGGGTGTTACTCAGTGGTAGAGCATTTGCCTAACATAGACTGTTGAACCACAAAGAAACATTCCGAACCACAAACACCAGAAGATTGACAAGGGGTTTTTGACTTTCAAAGAAGCTTTCCTGAGAACCTGCACATTTCTCTGCAGGAAAAGCATATAAAGGGCTCGGATGCAGATCAGTGGTACAGCGCTTGCCCAGCATGTCAAGGCCCTGGGTTCCATCCTTAGTAATCCGCACCCCTCCCCCGCAATCACGTACAAAGTCAGAAAGCTCAATCCTGTGTCACTCCTCTTCAAGATGCCAGAGGAGAGGGACGCCCACAACCTGCCTTAGGGGCATGTACACCTTTACTGGCCTTTAATTAATCTTTACTTGTGCCTTGCCTTTGACACATCCTGGAATTCTTTTCAGCAGCCATAGAAACCTGAGCCAAATTGAGGTTCCATTGCCCCTTGGAAGAACCTCATTGAACCCCTGTCTAAAGACTATCTACCCCGCCCCCCAGGATCAGAAGCCCCAGTCTTTAAGATCTCTAATCAGATAATGCTTGGACCAACATACTTTGGACAAGAAAGGGCCTTGAAACTTCATGCCCTCCATCCTCCCGCTGACTCACAAGAGAAGATCCATGGTCCAAGGAGCCCACGTTTGCTGCCCAACATCCTGCTGTGACTTACTTGCCATTTTTCCTTCTCTAGTCAGAAATATGAGGGGCTGTTAGATCCAGTGCAAGTGACCCCAGGTGCCACTGGCTACTGTGCCTCCAGGGACGAGGGTCCTGAAGTCACCTGCTGCTGGTGAGGGGGTGGACTGCGGCCACACTGCAGCACCTCCCTTAGCACAGGGCCATGCTCAGCTGACATCACAAGCAGAATGCAGGGGCTGGCTGCACTTTAATTGTGACATCGGGGAGCAAAGCTGGGGCAGTCCTTAAGGAGGAAAGCCACCTTGACAGGGAGACTACAGACCAGCAGCCAAAGGAAAAGGTAAGAGCGTGGTCACTAGGCCCCAAGAGCAGCGAGGCCCGTAGGTTGCTGTAGGACGGAAAAGGCTGCACACCCGAGGGACTTGCAGGAAGCAGGGGCAGAGGCCCAGAGGGTCAATCCCTAAAACCCTCTGGACAATGAATCTGGAAATTCTCTGAACTTTATACCCAGTGAGAGAGAGTGGCTTGAAGTTTTACATGAAAAGTGCTTTTTGTTCCCTTTTTTTAAACTAGACAGAGGTTTTACAAGTTTTTTTTTTTTTTTTCTGCAAACCCGGCATTTACAAAAAGAGGAAGCTACAAATCACAATGCCCTCTGCAGAAGTTTTTTTGCTGGTATACTGTATAAAAATCTTTCTGACAAGAAGAGAGGCTTACTTATGGCAAGGGTCTTTTGGGTGGGGGTACCTGTTCTGCTTCAGGGTGGGGGACCTGGTGAGTGGGGCTGGGGCGAGGCGCCCAGGCTGAGTGCCCAAGGTCCTTTCCTTCTCAACACAGGGCAGCAACGGATATGGCTCTCCCTGACATGCAGCAAGTTTCACGTGAGTCCTTGTGCCTCTCACCTCCTCCGAGCACCAAGGCAGTGGGTGAAACACCTTCCTACCCCCCTCTGCCCTCTTGCCCACAGTTGGGACTGGGACAAGAACACAGTCCCCAATGTATGCCTCCCATTGGTTTAGTGACACAGTCCAGTTGCCCCATGGCAAACAGCTGCTGCCAAGAGGAGCACAGTTGTACCCCTGCAGCATGACTCCAGTGAGGCTTTGCTCTGTCTCCCCAGGACCAGCCCAGGACCAAGTCCCAGCCCCACAGCTCCCCGCCTTGCCCTCGAGACCTTCCCAAGGCCAGCTCCTGTTGAATAACACCACCGCTCTCCACACATTCGAGGACCAAGTCCTGTGTCCCATTTGCTTGGAGGTGTTCCATAACCCGGTCACCACCGCCTGTGGCCACAACTTCTGCATGACCTGTCTCCAAAGTTTCTGGGACCACCAGGCTGCCACAGGGGAGACCCACTATTGCCCCCAGTGCAGAGAGAGCTTCCCCTCCAGGCCCCGGCTCTGCAAGAACGTCATCCTAGGGGAGATGGTGGCCTGCTTCACCCAGGGTAAGAACCAGGCCACGGGGCCCTTGTGGAACACAGCTGGGCCCAGGGACGTGCCCTGTGACTTCTGCTCCCCCCAGAAGCTCCGGTCTGTCAAATCGTGCCTGCACTGTGTGGCCTCTCTGTGTGAGAAGCACCTGCGCAGCCACTTTGAAGACCAGATGTTCCAGAGCCACCAGCTGCTAGAGCCTGTGCAGGATCTCAAGACCCGCTTGTGCCGCAAGCACTGCAAGCTCCGGCAGCTGTACTGTCGCACGGAAGGCTGCTGCGTGTGTGGCGCCTGCCTGCTAGAGGAACACAAGAACCACGAAACGGCCCCACTGGAGGAGGAGCGAGCCCGCAAGGAGGTGAGGTGGCAGGAGCAGGGAGTGGGGGGCTCTCAGCTCACATCCTAAGAGGAAAATTATGCAGCTAAGGCTGAAGGTGGTGGCGTGTGCCTGCAGTCTCAGCTATTCGGGAGCTGAGGCAAGAGGATCACAAGTTCCAGAGCCTGGGCAACAGAGCAAGACCTTGTCTCAAAAACAAAAACAAACAAAAAATCCCACAGTTGATGAAGCAATAGTCAGCAGGATTGTGTCATGACATGAAAAGGCTGTTGAGGGGGCTGGGGTCAGAGCTCAGTGGCAGAGCGCTTGCCTAGCACATGCGAGGGCCTGGGTTCTATTCTCAGCACTGCATATGAATAAAATAAAGGTCCATTGACAACTTAAAAAAAAAAAAGGCACTGTTAAGTTAATAGGATGCAGAATTGTATTGGGGAGGGACCCAAGAACTTCTCAGTCTATTTCAACATTATCAAGGTACAAATAAAGCCAGGCATGGTAGCACATGCCTATAATCCCAGCAATTTGGGAGGCTGAGGCAGGAGGATTACAAGTTTAAGGCCAGCTTCAGCCACTTAGCAAGACCCTGTCTCAAGTTAAAAAAGAGAGTGTAGCTCCGTGGTAGAGAGCCCCTAGCTTCTGTTGCTATTACAATAAAAAAATACAGGAGTACAAACACATCTGTCCTTTTCCCTACTTTTGAATTTTATTGAATATAGTTGGATGAGTTTTTAAGAGAAATCCTTATATTTTAGATACCCTGACTTATATATTATACAACAGTGCTGTTCCCACAGAGCCACTGCTCAGCCAGACAAGACACTTGTGTCAGAATGTAAACCGACTGCATCACTAAATTCACCATTTAGTTTGAGGAACACTTTTTTTTCCATTGCCAGACTGTCTCAAAGAAGGAAGCACTATGTCAATTAAAAAAAAAAATTGTAGTTGTAGATGGACACAGTGCGTTTATTTTACTTGTCTATTTTTATGTGGTGCTGAGGATTGAACCCAGGGCCTCACAACCAGGCAGGGGCTCTGCCACTCAGCTACAGCCCCAGCCACCACATCAATTTACAGTCTGACCAGCAACCATCTGTGGACAGACACTTGCCAAAGCACTGTTCTGTAATCTAACAATGCAAATGCCAGTTCTGGAAGAGGTGGAAATGATAGGCTCCTGTAGAAGGACTTGGGCCTGGCAGTATGGCTCTGGGGAATGCAGGTGGCTGTGGGACTGCTATCCCTCACCAGGCCCAGTGAAACCTTCACAGCCCCTTCCTGTGGCCTGAAACCATGGTATTCACTGTTAGGAGCAGTGAACCTCATTCCTATGAATGGCATAGGCTCTCAGTAGGTGAGAGACCAGGAGCAGAGGGGTATGGGCCAGGCCCATCCACCCTTTGGCTCTGGTCTTTTTCATTACCCTTGAGGCCAGCAGATGAATGCAAGAGGTACGTCTATCTCTTCTGGGCTTGGACAGGGGATGCTTGGAGCAGGGCTTCTCCAAGGCCCCTTCTCTGAATCAGGGCCCCTCCTTCTCCCCCTACCCCAGATGGAGGTTCGGAAAGTCCAGGCCAACGTGGAGAACGAGATGCTAATCATTGCCTCCGACAGCCAGAAGCACCAGGGGCGAGTGACCTTTCTCTCGGTAAGGTGGACCTGTCCCCACCCCAGGCCCCGGCTGCCCCAGCACCCTGCATCAGGCTGAGGGCCCTCTTGGGACCTGAAAAAGGGGGGTCTAGGTCTAGGATGGTGGGGTAGGAAGAAAAGGTGGACAGACAGGACCATGACAGTAGGGTACAGGAGTGCGGATCAAAGATGCCTGTCAACTCACCCACCCAGAAACTCATCCAGACGATGCGGGATGAGGTGAACACGTGCTTCTCCGAGATCATCCACGAGATCAAACAGCTGCAGATAAAGGTCTTGGATTTCGTGGAGAAAGAGGAGGCAACTGCCCTGGGGAAGCTGGGCAGCTCCATCCAGCAGAGCCACAACCGGCTTCTGAAGCTAGAGGGGGACAGTGTCTGGCTCCACACCCTGCTCACCAACAGAAGTGATGAGCAATTCCTGCAGGCAAGACCCTACCCTGGCTCCGGCCCTGCTGCCTCTCCATGCTCCCTCCACCCTCAAACACACCAGATCTGCCCAGACCTCAGAAAAAGTGAGCAGCGTGTGGGGCTGCATCACTTTGTCTATTCCCCTGCCTCGGGGAGCCCCAGGTCACCATCCTGAGCATACACCAACACTCTCGGCTTCTTGCTTCTCCACACAGCTCAGCCTTATCCTTCCTTTCCTGCCTTGAATTCCATGGAACGGTGGGTATGCCCTAGGATTCTGGGTATCTTAAGTTTTTCCAGTGCCAGATTGAGACTCAGAAAATCCATTGATCAAAATCCCTTTTCCTCCCCAGCCCTGGCCACATGGCCTGGTGGTGCTGCTGCAAGAATGTAGTGGGTTGGTGTACAGCTTGCATGCGGCTGGCCAGAAGGTGGTTGCATGCGGCTGGCCAGAAGGTGGCAGCAGTCTTCTCTGTGGGTGGGGCTCAAATCCTGCTCATAAACCGATCTTTCTTTCTTTAATTTTTTTTTAGTTGTCAATAACCTTTATATCTTTTTTAAAAAATTTATATGCAGTGCTGAGGATCAAACCCAGTGCCTCATACATGCTAGGCAAGCACTCTACCCCTGAGCCACAACCCCAGCCTAGACCCCCTTTCTTAAACTGCTACCACATACCTGGGCAAGATTTCTAGGAATATTGTTCACCTTGCCCCCCACTCCCCCGTCCCCAAACAACAGGATACATTTAGCAGTGGTTTTCAATAAGCAAGTCAAGGTTTAAAGGGAATCCTCCAATCGTTCCCTCAGTGTCCTAAACCAGAGTTCTGGTCTTTGGCAGAATCCTAACCTCAGATGTCCAAACAACTAGGAAGAGGGGAAAGAGGTGTCCGGGTTTGAAAACAGACAACCTCCAGTTGCCTGTGGTCCTGGGGGTCACTGGGCCCTTGCTGTGAGTAAGAGCCCCTGGCATCTGCCTGGTCCCCAGCTGACAGTGTTAACACCTGCCCCTCCCTGCATGGCAGGAGTTCCCCAAACTGAAGCATATCCCAGTCTCCGCGGAACCCCTGATGGGCACCAACTGTGAGGAGACACAGAGCTTCCTCCAGCTGCCAGAGACCCTGGCTGAGCTCCAGGCCCAGCTGGTGGACATGGGTCTCAGCTTCGTCAACCAGCTCCTGATGAAGGGTCAGTCTCTGGTGACCTGGGGCCTGCATTCCGGGGCGTGGGACCGCCCTGCAGGGCAGTGGTTATGGAGCTTTCCTGCCTGAGTGCACCTTCCCCAGGTGACACAGTCTCCTGGAGCCCATGCCTCTTTCCAGGAGGATGGGCTATAAGAGGGTCCTCAGCAAAGCTCCTCCATCTCCCCAGGCATCAGGATGAACTCCTAGGAGGTGCTGCCACTAACCATGGACAGGAAAGCACTCCTCCAATGTGAGTCCTTGGAACCGGGCAGAGCCTGAGGGAGAGGGGAGCAGGGTCCCTGATGCCTCAACTACCCAGTCCTACTTGCATTCAGGCCAGGCCCTCCAGGGTGTGGCCTGACCTCTCACTCCACACTGGAGATCTCAAAAGGACTTGTCCCAAGCCCTAGGTCCTGGTAGGAAGGGGAGGAGACCCTGTCCCATCCTGCCTCAGAACCAGCTCTGGTGTGGCTTCCTGGACCCTGTGTGGCAGGACATCTGCCTCCAGCTGGGGCTTAAGCTGAGCCAGAGTGAATAGGCTCTGTCCATGTCTTCCTCAGACACAAGCTCCCCATTCATTTGCTGTTCCTGTAGCCCCTCACCCACGTTGGCCTGGGGCCAAATCCCAAAGGCTTCTCTGAGATGTTGAGCTTAAAGGTTGTATTGTCTTTGCTGTCCCCCTCTGGGTCACTCTCCCTCAGTCTTTACTTAGCTTTGTTTCCTAAACAAATAAAGAGGGAGATTACATGGGGATCTAGTGGGAGAGGCAGGGGGACTCCCGGCCCTGGGCCCCTCCCAGAAAGTGGAACACTGGAGAGTGACCAGGTCATCCTTCCTCGGGACAGTGTGGCGGCCAGGCCAGAGTTGGGGGGTTAACGGGGCTGGATGGAGGGGCCACTCCTGGGAGCCATGGAATTTAGCACCCCTCTTCCCCCAGAGACCTCCATCCCTCTTCCCCGAGGGCGCTGACCCAGGCTCCACTCCCCCCACCGCCAGGTTACTGCAACCTGAACTTCGACCCCTCCACGGCCAGAGAGGAGCTGTTCCTGTTCAAGGAGACCCACTCGGTGCTGAACCTGGGCATCCTCCTGGAGCCCTCGGCCACGGGCGGCCCGGTCCCGGGCTTCAAGCAGTGGCCGCAGGTGCTGTGCTCCCGCGGCCTGTCCGAGGGCCGCTACTACTGGGAGGCGGAGGTGTCCAACTCGTGGATGTGCCTGGGCGTCACCTACCGCCGCAGCCCGCAGCTCAACGGCGTCCCGCGCCGCAGCATCGTCTACCTGCTGGGCCGCAACCCCTACTCGTGGTGCCTCGAGTGGGACTCGCTCAAGTTCTCCGTGTGGCACAACAACACGCAGACGGTGCTGCACGGCGCCTACCACCGCACGCTGGGCGTGGCGCTCGACTGCGCCGCCGGCTGCCTCTCCTTCTACGGCGTGGCGGGCGGCGTGAGCCTGCTCTACCGCTTCCTCGCCACCTTCCTCGAGCCGCTCTTCCCCGCGGTCATGGTCAGCAGCGGCGCCTCGGTCACGCTCAAGCAGCGCCCCGACGCGTAGGCGGCACCCGGGCGGCTCAGGGTGACGGCCAATAAAGCTGGACTCTGAGCGCTGGCTGGGCAGAGCCGCAAAGGGAGGGTGGCCGGCCCCGCGTGGTCCCCTGCGTCCAGGGTGGAGGGTGGGTGGCCCGCCTGCCTCCCGCTGCAGCGCCGGCCAGGCAGTCCCTGGAACTGCAAATGGGCAATGGCCACAAGAACCAGGCTGGAGTTCCCCTGGGGATGAGGACAAGTCCTGGAGCCTTCGAAGAGGACACTTCTGCCCCGGATGCTCGGCCCAACACTCATCTCCCACCCCAGCCGAGGCTCCTGCCTTGGTTCTCAGGCTGATCCTGGTCACTCAGCACTGGGGCCTGTCCCCGAATGCCTTGCTGCCTGAGATTGGGCCACCTGGCTTCTCTCTGGCTTCTCCTTCCTGGGTGGCCAAAGGTAGAAGTGTCAAGGGACAGAGTTGGGAAGGGGTGGTCTGAGCCCTGGCTTAGCTGGGAGCTAGGAGGTTAAGATGGGGGAACCCAGGACTATCTTTCTCGGTTTCAAAACTGATAGGCTGAAGACCAAGGGTCAAGCAGAGGCCCAGGCTGCTGACCCCATTGCCCATCACAGGGCTTCTCCTACCACTGGTGTCTTCAAGCCTGGAGATGCCATGCTGGGTGGTAAACTTAGACCATCCTCCACCCGCCCCTAAGGCTCCTAAGAGAAGCTGCCTGCCCCTAAGCCATGAGCCCACTTGGCTCAGGGCTCCAACAGCATGGGGGCCTCTGCCGTCGGACCTGCCCAATGGGATGGATGGAAGTCTGAAGACAGGCTGGACCCAGGACAGTTCTCTGCCTCCGGACCCTGGCAGGGCCAAGACTGGGGTCTCAACCCCCATGGGGGAGCTGAGGATTCTGGTCCAGCAGGAAACCACCTTGGTATTTCCAGCTTCAACCAGCCCCGGTCCCTGTAGGTTCCACAGTGAGGGCTCTCTCAGTTGAGTTAATGTTTGACTCCCAAAAGGAAACCGTACAAGTCACGGGGAGAAAATCCCCCAGGGCAAAGCAGTAGGCACCGAGGTTAGATGGCACCCCACAAGGTGTTCCAGATTCCACCCGGGTTCGCTGGTTTCTGAGGCAATAAGTGACCCAGTTTTCCCCTTGAGGCACTTATTTTGGAGCAGGCAGAGCAGGAAGAAAACGGGGACCTAGGGTGTGCTCTGAAGGTCTCCTGCAGGTGCAGTCCCTTTAGCTCTTCTGAGCAAGCCCTAGCTGTGACCTCATGGTGACCTTTCTCCCTGGAGTCTTCCAGCTCTAGTGATTTTTTTTTTCCTTTTCAGTTTTTTAGTTGTAGATGGGCCCAACACCTTTATTTCATGTACTTTTATGTGGTGCTGAGGATCGAACCCCGTGCCTCACATGTGCTAGGCAAGTGTTCTACCTCTGAGCTACAGCCCCAGCCCCTCTAGTGACTTATTCTCCAGAGGCTGCTGTCCCTGCATGTAGCAAGTAGTGAGATGAGAGTCTTTCCCCTTATTAAAGAGATTTTGTGTGTGTGCCCCCATAACACACCCCACCTTCCTTCTTCCTGACTCAAAGCGGAAACCAGAGGAGGGATGCCCAGGAGGCTAATGAACACAGTAGGGCCACGTGGATCTCCCAGTCCTCCCCCAGTAGGGGGCTGCAAAGGAGGACCCCTTCTCCTCCTGGCTGCAAGGATTCTTAGCAGCAGGGTGCTATGTGAGCAGTCAGGGCCCCTGGAGCGCATCTCCAAAGGGGTGTGTGGTTTACTGGCTTTCTCAAACCGCTGGGACTTTTTTTTTTTTTTTTTTTTTTTTTTGATGGACCTTTATATGTGGTGCTGAGAATTGAACCCAGGGCCTCACACATGCTAGACGTTAGTCAGGCACTCTACCACTGAGCCACAACGCCAGCCCTAAAACAGGGTCTTACTAAGTTGCTGAGGGTCTTGCTAGGTTGCCTAGGCTGTTCTCAAACTTGCAATCCTCCTGTTTCAGCCTCCCAAGTCTCTGGGATGACAGGCATGTGCCATCACACCAGGGAGCAGTCTGTTTTTAACCACTATGCTACACAGCCTCTTGTATAATGTGTTCATTGTGGAGAACTCACACAATATGGAAATAAAACCACCCATGTTCTACCCCCTCAAGACCCTCTCCTGGAGTGTTTCCTTCAGTCTTGAGCACAGAGCCGTGGGTCAGCTGGAGATGTAGAACACCAGGAAACAGTTACAACTCATGTTTTCCTAAGTTACCTTCAAAATGCAAAAATAATTTGTTCATTGTAGAATGCATAATGTTACAAGCTACAAATGAGTCCTATGGCTTTGTTTAATCTCTCTTCCTGGTTCCCACTAAAGGTGGTGGCAAGAGGCAACCCAGCCAAAGCCATGTTACTCCAAGTTCCACCCACCCACACACAGGAGGGTGCTAGCAGGGCCAAAGGATGGTGCAGTATGTCATCATCCGTTCCCACAGGTGGACAGGGTGGGAAGCAGGACCAGATGACAAGAGCCTGGGCAGGAAGCTTTGGTCTTCTCTCCACCAAAGGGTGGGATGCTTGGGGCTGAGCGTGGAGGGAGGAGTCCGTGGGAGCCCCGCAGAGGCCCTGCCCGGCATGGTGGGAGGTCTCCAAGACAGCATAGACTCACCTCTGCACTCTTCCCGGGAGGAAGGCAGATGTGTTTCCCTCCTTTCTGTGCCCATAATGCACTCTGCGTGCGCCCCTCCTGGCACCCACATTGCCTGGTGTTTTGTATAAGAATTCCCCATTAATGCCTGCCTGACACAGCCGGTGCTTAATAGGAGTTGATACCAGGACTGAAGGAATGGGATCCTTTCCTGGGTCAGGTAAGGCCAGGTGTAGGTGGCCCAAACACAGAGCTCCCTGCTTCCTTCTCCCTCACTACCCCTTTCCTCCTCATGAAGCTAAGACACTGTGCTGACTGCAGCTAGGTGGGGGCAAAGGACCAGCTGTGTCTACCTCCATTTCCACCTCCCCTAGAGCTTGAAGGTTCTCCAGGACAGGTGTGGGAGGGGAGAGACACCCACCTCTACCAACGTGTTTCCTGACCTGCAAAATGGCATGCGTAGAGGCTGGGCATGAGGGCGAGTGCCCGTAATCGTCACGTCTCAGAAGGCTGAGGTAGGAGGATGGCAAGTTCCAGGCCAGCCTCAGCAACTTAGGGAGGCCCTAAGCAACTTAGAACCTGTCTCAAAATACAAAAAAGGGCTGGGGCTGGGGCTCAGTGGTTAAGCACCCCTGGGTTCAATCCCTAGTACCAAAAAAATATATATATATATGCATAGGGACACCATTCATACCTGTTGAGGACCCTAGACTCCCTGGGCTTCTCAGATCTGGCAGTTGGGAAACAAGCAGCGCTTTGGGCAAAGCAGGGACCATGGGTGAGGCCAGGGAAGGTGTGAACTCAATATTCAACCTAAGTAATATTTTAATGTAACATTTCTCAAAACTAAACAATGCAAAATACCACAGCAGGCAAAATATTAAAATTGTAAATAAAGACCAGGCCTGAGCTGGTGCTGGAACACCATGCCTCACCCCCTGACGCTAATCCCAGCCCTGGTTCCAACGAAATTTATTCACAAAACCAGGTCACCACTTCCTGGGCCATAGTTTGCATTAATTTTTCCACCTTGATCACTGAGCTTTTTGGTGTCCCCCTTACATATTGAGCCCCAGGCAAGTGGCTTGGCCCCTTCACCCTAGCTGGAGGTGACACAGTTCTGGAGGATGCTCACAGAATTGAGTGGCTGGATGATGGGGAGCTGTCCCGCAGGGGAAAGAGGTCACGCCCCAGGGCTGGGGGTGCAGCTCAGTGGCACGGCACTTGCCTAGCACGTGTGGAGCCCTGGGTGTCATCCCCAGCATCAAAAAACAAAAGCAAAAACAGAACAACTTAAGTGCTGAGAGCAACCCTGGTGTTACCAACGCGCACGTGCACTGCTGCCGTGAAGTTCAAATAACATCGTCTACAGTTCCTGTTTGCCAAAATAAATAGCAATCCAAGCACCAGAAGCCCAAGGGCACAGTTTTAACAGCTTCTGGTGTCCTGCCAAGTGCTTCTGGAGGCGGCATCTGCCTCATGAAGCGGCTACAGGCTCTTCCTACCTGGAGGACAAGTGTCTTTGTTGCTTTTGGGTCTCACACAGCAATCCCTGGAGATGACACGGACGGCTAGATTTCTGCTCCAGTGTTCCACACAAGTACGCTGAGTAGCTCCTGGCTCCGTGTCCCCTGGGTGACATGAAGCTTGGCACAGAGGGTATGGCAGGAAGCAAGATAGACCCAGTCCCTGCCCCGGGATAGCTTCAAGGGTGGGGGGCACACTGGACATCAGTCACAATGGTGACCCCACTGAGCTACACACCGAGGATGAAGAGGTGGCCATGGAGCCATCTGACTGGAAGTGTCAGGGCTGAGGTTGACCTGAGGTAGGGAGGAGGTCCCTGCTGGTGGGAGGGGAGATGGTGGGAAAGCACGTGGACCAAAACCAGGCAGCCTGGTTCAAATCATGGCTCTGCCACTTGCCACTGTATGGCCTTAAGCAGACTAGCTAGCTTCTCTGTGCCTCTCTTGGGGGGAGGGATAATGACAGTATCCACCTCACAGCAGATTTAGTAAGTCGATCTGTGTACTGACTGGACGTCCTCATTCAACAAATAAGACTGGGGAGGGGACAATTCTTTCATACCATGTGTCAGGCAGTAGGGACCCACTGGTGAGCTAAGAGACTAGTCCCTACCCTCACAGAGCTTGTGACCAAGTGATGCAGAGAATAATCATGGAATTCTTTAAATCAGGGATCAGCAAATTATAGACCACCACTTGTTTTTATGTGACTTGTGAGTTAATAATGGTTTTTCTATTTTTTTTTTATCAGTTGGATGAAAAACCAAAAGCAGGATATTTTGTGAAATATGAGAAATAGAGGGAGCCGGGAGCCGGGAGCTGGGCATGGTGGCACATGCCTATAATCCAGTAACAGGGAGACTGAGGTAGGAGGATTGCAGGCTAGAGGTCAGCCTCAGCAACTTCCTGTCTCAAAAATTAAAAGGACTGGGATGAAGCTCAGTGGTAGAGCACTTGCCTGTGTGCACACAGCCCCAGGTGGGGCCACATTGCCTGGGTTTTGGATGTTGCTGAGTGGCTAGGGCCCCCTCAGTGCCTTCTTGTCTCTAGGCCCTTCCTTCTGCCCCTGCTGCAGGGACACCTTCTCTGTCCTCTCTCCACGGAGTCTGGACGAGGCTGCTCCCCTCGGCTTCGCTGCTGCACTTTCAGATTCATCTCCCACTTTCCAGGTCTTCCCCAGGAAGCTTCCCTGGCGTTGAGCCCCCAGACCACTCTGCCCCCACCCTGGCAGAGCTTCTGGTCTGTTACCATTTCCCAGCACCACACACACACACAAACACACACACACAAAAAAAAAACTGGCGAGGGAGAGAGACAGAGACAAAGAGAGACAGAGAAGCTGTGGCAGAGAAGGACAGTGTCCACACAAGTTCTGGTCAATGCTGGGTTTTAAGAGCCTCTGAGGTGAGGCGGGGCTGGGGTTATGGCTCAGCGGTAGAGTGCTCTCCTTGCACGTGCAAGGCCCTGGTTCAATCCTCAGCACCACATAAAAAATAAGTAAATAAAACAAAGTTATGTAAAAAAAAAAATGTCAGTCTGCTGTCCTTCAAGGAATAGTATTTAAAAAAGCCTCCCAGGCATACAAGTACAGGTGCAGATTGGATATCAGGTCCAGACTTATTAGATGTGGAACTGTCAGTGTGCAGGTGGGAGGGGGTGGTGGGAGAGGGGTGGTGGATGGGCTGAGACAGGGAAGGTGAAGGTCAGCTGCAGGTTCACCTTTCAAAAATCGAGGGCTGAGGAAGGACAATCACAAATTCAAGTCCAGCCTCAGCAACTTAGTGAGACCTTGTATCAACAAATAAATAAATAAATAAGGGCTGGGATGTGGCTAGTGGTAAAAGCCCCACTGGATTCAATCTCCAGTATCACCCCCGCCCCCCCCAAAAAAATAAAAATAAACAAGAGCAGAGCAATGACCAGTGACCAGACGACGGAGAGGAAATTCAGAAGAGAATTACACCACGCAGGTCAAGGAGAGTGCGTTTTAAGGAGGAGGAGGGCAGCATGGTGAATTATGCCTGTAATCCCAGAGACTCAAGAGACTGAGGCAGGAGGGTGGCAAGTTCAAGGCCAGCCTCCACAATTTGTCAAAGGAAGGGCTGTGTCTGGGGCTCAGGGGTAAAGCACTTGCCTAGCATGTGCAAGGCCCTGGTGATGCAGCACCTGGAGGGAGAATAGAAAACAAGGCCTGGGGATGTGGCTCAGGGGGTAAAGTGCCCTGGTTTCAGTCCCCAGTATAAAGAAGAAGAAGGAGGAGGAGGAGGGTGGGGGAGGAAGTGGAGGGGAAAGAGTCTGTGGTATCAGAAAATGCCAGGCGCGGTAGCACAGGCCTGTAATCCTAGCAGCTCGGGAGGCTGAGGCAGGAAGATCATGAGTTCAAAGCCAGCCTCAGCAAAAGCAATGTGCTAGCAACTCAGTGAGACCCTGTGTCTAAATAAAATACAAAATGGGGCTGGGGATGTGGCTCAGTGGTCAAGTGCCCCTGAGTTCAATCCCTGGTGCCCCTCCCCCAAAAAAGAAAGAAAATGCTACAACCCCCCACAGGGAAGAAGACGGAGAGGGCAAAGCCAGGGACACTGGGGAAGGCCCCTCAGGGAAGGTGGGCATCCATAGAGCCACAAGCGCTCACTGGACACCTGTATGGGATTGGACAGTGTCCTCCCAAAATTCATGTCCACCTGGAATGTGACCTTCTTTAGAATAGGATCTAGGATTATTCTTTATAACAGAAAATAGGCACAGAGGGAGGACGCAGGCCCAGACTAGGAAGGCGTGTGCGCTGTCCAGGGAGCACCAAGGACTACTGGTCACCACTGGAGCTGAAAGGCCTGCATGGCGTCATTCTCAGAGATTCAAGGCACAACCAACCCTGCCAACACTTGGGTTGTAGCCTGATGACTTCTACCATCATGACCTTATGATTTCCAGGACCACGAGATAATACATTTCTGCTGCTGTAAGTCACCAAGGGGCAAGGTACTGTGTTAGGGAAGCACCAGAAACCAGCGAGCCCTGTGTGTCACTCACGGTGTGCTCCACCAGGGCTGGAGATGCCAGAGCAGATAGCCCCAGGGGTCCCAGCCCTGGGGAAACTGTGACATCAGCGGCCACCAGGGAGGGGTCCCCAGGGAGGTGGTGCTCTGCTTTCATCGTGGTCATAGCAGGCAGTGGGTATTGCCCAGAGCCTTGGAGTAGCACCAGGTGAGAACAGCCCAGGAGAGGGACCGGCAGGAGGCAGGGGCCAGGAGAAACCTGGACTTGATTCTGGAGCACTCTGAGCTCACAGGAGGCCCTCGGGGAGCAGCATGTCCGGTTTGGCTTAGGACAGTTGTGGGGGCATCAGAGAGGTGACTGGAGTGGGGACACAGTGTGTGAGCTGGGAGCCAGCCAGGCTGGGGGAGGAGGGCGCTAGAGGTGAGGCGAGGGCACTGGCAGCCGGGTAGGGGCAGTGTGGTGCGGCAGGTGAGGACAGGAACTGACAGGTGGGTGGCCTGGGTGGGCTGGGAAAGGCTAACAGAACAGGAGCTCTGCCAGGGCGGGGGCAGAGTGGTCTGGGGGCTCAATGCCAGGGAAGCTTCCTGGGAAAGACCTGGAAAGTGGGAGATGAATCTGAAAGTGCAGCAGCGAAGCTGAGGGGAGCAGCCTCGTCAGGACTCCGTGGAGAGAGGACAGAGAAGGTGTCCCTGCAGCAGGGGCAGAAGGAAGGGCCTAGAGACAAGAAGGCACTGAGGGGGCTCCAGCCACTCAGCAGCAACCAAACCCAGGCAGATGTGGCCCCAACGCCCCAGCAGAGGGCACTCTGGTCATGCCAGGGATGTCATATCAGATGCCAAGAGGAGGGGAGGAGGCCAGAGGGAGGAGGAGCCCATCTAGGGTGGAGGCCAGAGGGAGGAGGAGCCCATCTGGAACTCTCAAGTAGTTAAAGTAACCCTAAAGGACCCCAGGCCCTGGGCTTGGGGTGTTAAGATACAGTCACAGGCCAGTGACTCGGTGACAGGACTCGGCTCCTTCACCCAGCCCAGGAGCCAGTACCTGGACAGCACTCAGATCCGAGCTCCATCCTGCTGGCCTCGTTACCATGGCTGTGATCACCCTGGTTACTGGATGTGCCTAGTGCGGGAAAGGGAAGCTGCTGAGCCTCAGGACTCTGTGGGTGTGTGAGGCCACAGCAAGCAGGGTGGGGCCTCAACCTGAGGTCCGGGAGGCCTTCCTGGAGGAAGAGGCCTCAAAGCAAACACCTGAATGCCAACCTGAAGGATTATCAGGGCTGATTGTCCCAGGAGAAGGGAACAACCACGTGAAGATCTCAAGGGGCCAGGCAGAGCAACAATCTTGTGGTGTTGCTATTACTCTTACTGTAATCTGCCGTTAATCACTAGTTATTTGCTTATTGTTAATTTTAAGGATTTATTATTTGGGGGCCCCAGTCACTGAGCTGACACCGAGGACTCATCAGCCACCCACCGGATCACCTATTTATTTATTTATGTGCCGGGGATTGAACTCAGGGGCACTTGACCACTGAGCCACATCCCCAGCCCTTTTTTTGTATTTTATCTGGAGACAGGGTCTCACTGAGTTGCTTAGGGCCTCCCTAAATTTCTGAGGCTGGCTTTGAACTCACGATCCCCCTGCCTCAGCCTCCAAGCTGCTGGGATTACAGATGTGTGCCACCGCGCCCACAGGCAGTACCCTTGCTTTGTGGACACTATGTCCTGGCCCGCCGCCTCCTGCAGCTGCCTTCCACAGGTATACGGCATGTCCGCCCTCCAGAACCTCCACTCTTTTGACTCCTTTGTCCCCAGGACAGTGGGAAGGGGGCAGGAAGACCCTTCCCACTGTCCTGGGGATCGCTGAAGATCACACTAAAAAGAAACCAACGGGAGGCCTTTAAGAAGAAATTCCCTGCAATGGTCCTGAGCATCCAGAACACGGAGAAGGAATTCAGCCCAGGGTGACCAGCGCGAGAACACACGGTGCCAGGTCCTGATAGACTGGACTGGCCAGGGAAGAACTGCTGAAGGCTCATGGGCTCCAAGTGCCTGTGGCTCACTGCAGGCGAAGTGAGGATTTCCTTGCAAAGAGTAGAATTTCACAAGTTTCAAACCCTCACAGCTTGTATGATGTAACCATATGGGGTCTGCTTTTGACTTGGACTTAGGGTAACTCCTTCATGAAATAGGCTGTGTTCAGCCCTGCATCAGGGCACAGAGGAGGGAGGCCCAGGGAAGGCTGGAGGGATCCTGTCCTGAACCCTGAAGCCACAGTGACCATGCCCAGCCCAGTGAGAACTTCACCCTAGAGAGGCACCAGAGTCCAGGATGGTGAGGGAGGGGCCCCCAGAGCTCTATCAACTTCATCTTGATGAAGCAGAGGTCAAAGTTCAGGGTGGGGCTCGCAGAGCACAGACCCGTGAAAACTCCCCTGTTTGATATTTTTAAAAATCAGATTATAGACTTTATTTATTTATTTTCATGTGGTGCTGAGAATGGAACCCAGTGCCTCGCACCTGCCTGGCCAGTGTTTTACCACTAAGCCACCCCCCCACCCCCACCCCTGTCCCCTGTCTGATGTTTTTCATGGAGGGGAAGGTGTCTTTAGGGTAAGTCCCTGAGTGTGCCAGAGCAGCCAGGGACAGGAGGGAGGAGGCTGGATCCAGCCTGTTCTGAAGGTGTTCTCACAGGACTGGGCGAGCTGGCACAGGGGTGGTGCCCTGGTGCCACTGTGTGACCCACTGTTCCCCATACAGGAACCAGGGACCATCTCTTTAGGATGATAAGGCAAATCTTACGGGGTCCCCCCTCCTCCAGGGGACTTAGAACTAAGCTGAATAACCCTCATATAAAAGCAACTCTTCTTTGGCAATTAAAGATCAGAGTGAGTCAGGCACAGTGGCACACACCTGTAATTCAGCAGCTTGGGAGGCTGAGGCAGAAGGATCACAAGTTTGAGGCCAGCCTCAGTAACTTACTGAGATCCTGTCTCAAAATAAAAATTTTAAAAAGGACTGGGGATGTAGCTCAGTGGTAGAGTATAGTCTAGCATGTTTGAGGCCCTGAGTTTGATCCCAGGAGGAGGAGGAGGAGGAGGAGGCCAACAACCAACACCATGCCTTAGATTGTCAGCTAGAAGATGAACCCAAGAACACAGTGACCTCTGTCTAATAAGCTGCTCTGGCAGCACATAGAACAAACTGGAAGGATCCAGAGAAGATCATCATGATCCTTGTGCAAGGACAACGCACAAATCCACGAGGTATTCCATATTTAAAAAATAAAAATAAAATGTTCCTCCAAGCCGGGTACAAGCACAGCATCTCCTGCGCGACTGCCCAGCGCTGCGCCATCCCACTGGTGTGAAGTTCCAGCTTTTTGTGGCTTTCATTTGCATTTTCTTGTTGCCTCACGAGGTTGAGCATTGTCACGTGCACCTGAAGCATTTGTATAGCTTTTTGGGAGAAATGTCTGTTTGAGTCCTTGGACCAACTTTAAATGGGGCTATTTTTTTTTTTTTACTGAGTTGTTAGAGTTCTCTATTATATTCTTGATACAAGTTTCTTATCAGAAATGTGATTTGCAGATATTTGCCCCCATTCTGTGAGGTAACCATTACCTTCAGGATGATATCTTTTGAAGACCGAAAGCCTGATTTTTTTTTTTTTTTTTTTTTTGGGTATGGGTGATTAAACCCAGGTATACTTTGCCACTGACCTACATCCCCAGATCTTTTTATTTTTCATTTTATTTGGAAACACAGTCTCCCTAAGTTTCTTAGGGCCTCACTCAGCTGTTGAGGCTGTCCTTGAACTTGCCATTCTCCTGCCTCAGCTTCCTGGGTCACTGGATGACAGGTGTGTACCACTGCACCTGGTCAAGCGTGATGATTTTGAAGGAGTCTAGTTGATGTGTTTTCCCTTTTTCATTTGTACTTTTGGTGTGGTATCCAAGAATCCACGCCCAGAGCTGTGGCGCACACACCCCTGTAATCCCAGCAACCCAGGAAGCTCAGGCAGGAGAATCACAAATAGGAGGCCAGTCTTGGCAAGTTAGGGAGACGCTGTCTCAAAATAAAAAAGGCTGGGGATTGGGCTCTGTGGTAGAGCATCCCTGGGTTCAATACTCAGCATCAAAAAAAGAAAACTGAGCCCAAACCCCTGATTATAACAGAGCCTTAGAGAGGCTGCCTTTACTGAAAAGCACCCGCTCTTCACTCGGGCCTGTGGATGCCCCTCGGGTGACTAAAGCCAGGATAAAGCTTGGCACCTTGTCTTCTTTTTACACCTGTCTCCTTTATTACTTAACCTGTGGATCAGGCTCTGGCTCAGCTCTGCTCACATTAATCACTTAAGGAACGTTCATCTAAAAACTGGTAAAACAAGGTTTGTTGGCCCTAAATTTACCCACGTCTCTCCTCCCGTTTCGAGGCTGGAGACAGCAAGGAAAGAGTCACCAAGGTATTTTCAACACTTGCAGGGACACTCCACTTCCAGTTTCTACAATGTCCTGTTCCAGACCCCTTGAGGGGCACCCAGAGGTGTCCACTCACTGCCCTGTACATTACGGGGACAGCGCAGCCTTGCAGGCCCACAGCCCTCCACAAGACTGGCCCCCCAAAGCGGGATCGGTCACCGCATGGGAGTGGAATCCCCCTCCAGGATCACAGGTCTAATAGATAACACCTCACAAAACAAATGGATGCTGCCCACTGGAGTGATAAGGACCCCTCCAGAGCCACCTGGAGGAACCAGGACAGAGGTAGCATCAGCCAGACCCTGCCCACCCCAGCCACCAGGGAAAGGGTTGTCCCTTTTCAGGGAGCAGACTGGTCTCCCTCCAGGCTGTCCCCCCTCTCCTAGAGGTAAACCTGTCAATTGAAGCTTTGCCTGTGTGTTCCTACTCCTGCGCCTGGTTGCATTTCTGTTGTCACTAGGGCAGAAGTTCCAGTCACGGTATCCCCAGCACCACGCTGTCTTGATTATTTTAACTTTGCAGTGATCGGATACATTTTAAATAATGCACATCAAGGGTTGGCTGGGTGGGAGAGAAGCTCCAGGAGGTCCTGGAGTTCAGAGGGGCCCAAGTGGAAGTGACAGGTGTCCTGACAAGCCTGCCCTGCTCCCCACTGCTGTCTGCCTGCATGCCAGTGGGCCCGGGCCTCCAAGCTCTAGGTTTTCATTGGAAGGACTCCTGGGCAGCTGAAGTCAGCAAGAAGGGAATCCTCCACCTTGGCCTCTGTCCCCACCGCACCCCACCCCAGCTGTGTTCTGCCCCAAGATTGCAAATGCCCCAGCGGACTGTTTACCGATCCCAAAGAATTTGGAGGACTCAACTGAGAGGTAGTGGATGCTTTATTACTCAAGTTCAAGCAGAGCTAGGACAAAATGGAGGGCTGCCCCATGCCTACCAGCAAGGGGGACGCGTGGGCTAGGTCACTGCCGCCTGACAGGTGGAGTTCCGCAGATGTTATGAGCATGCTCCTTTACTCTGCACCTAAAGGCAGGAGATAAGGGAGGTAGCTAGTTTCCCCTTTCAGTTTCATTCAGGATCACACTTTATGAACAGTCTTCATCTAGGAACTGATTAGTGTGTAACCCAAGACGCTGAGAGGTGAAGTCTCTGTGTGTGTGTGTGTGTGTGTGTGTGTAGTGTTGGTATGCACTAGGGCCTTATGCCCAGTAGGCAAGTGCTCTACCACTGGGTTACGATCCCAGCCATGAAGTTTCTTGAAGGTCTTTCTCAAGCTAGGCAGGGGCAGGAGAAGGTGCACATCTGGAATCTCAGAGACTCAGGAGGCTAAGGCAGGAGGATCACAAGATCAAGGCCAGTCTTGGCAGCTAGTAAGATCCTGTCTTAAAATAAAAAATAAAAAGTGCTGGGGATGTAGCTTTGTGGCAGAGCACTCACTTAGTGTGTGCCAACCTCTGGGTTCAATCCTCAGAACAAAACAAAAGAAGAAAGAGGAGGAGAAAGAGGAGGAGGAGGAGAAGGAGGAGAAAGAGGAAGAGGAAAGGGAGAATAAGACTTCTCAGTGGGAACTCCTGGCGCCCTAAAGCCTAGAGTGGGGAAACCAGAAAGTGTGCTTCTGGGTTATGTAAACCACATGCTAATGACATGCAAATATCCCAGTCTAGGCCGGCTGACAGGTGAGTGCCTCTAGGGTTCCTGGCTACATGACTTGGTCTTCCTCTTCTTCAGGTTCTGCACAGCCTCAGACCTGGGGTGACTAGAAACTCTCACACCTGAGGAGGGTGCTCTTCGGAACCACCCCTAACCTCCAAGACCTTGGGTTCAAGGTGGGTTCAGGCAGGCTTTTCCCAGGGTATCCCAGAGCCCCAGCCCAGAGAAGATCTATACTAGAGAGGGCAGGAACCAGATCCCTAGGCTGGGGTGTAGTTCAGTGGCAGTTTGCCTAGCCTGCATGAAGTCTTAGATTCCATCCCCAGCACAGGAAGGAAGGAAGGAAGGAAGGAAGGAAGGAAGGAAGGAAGGAAGGAAGGAAAGAAGGAAGGAGATCCCCGGTGGGACAGCGAGGTTAGGATCAGAGTCAGAGGAGGTCATGGAGTTCCCATTGCCAGGGAACAGCAGGGGGTATGTTTTGGGGGCAGGAGAAGGAGAGAGGTGACTTGCCCAGCTCCCCAACCTCTGGAGCCACTTCTGTCCCTTCCATTCCCAGACCAGGCTCAGGGAGTTGACAGTCCCAAGCTCTCTTGATGGGTGGGAACCCTTCTGTTCCCCACTGTGTCCTGGACTCCAGGCACCAGAGCCTGCTCAATATGAGATCTCGGGAGGGAAGGGTCCCGGGGCTCACCAGGCCGCCTAGCTTTTTGTACTTCCCAGGAGGGCTGTCCACCGTGGCTGGAAAGAGGCTGCCCTCCCCTCTGGACAATAGGTGGCCCCAAGGCCCTGTCTGAGAGCATCAGCTCACCCTTGTGACGAAGCTTCCAAGCTTCAAGGAGGTAGGGAAAGGATTATGAAGGCCTTGAAGATCAGGTTATCTGATGACCCTGCTCATCTATGTCTTTAGGGCTCCGCCATCTGATGAAGACACAGACTAGACTGTGACATGACATGAGGGACCAGAAACATCTGAGCTTTTGTCTTGCCCACAAACCCAGCTTCAAGGTACTTGTCTATGGAGCTGGTCTCACTGGGTGGGGTGTCCCTGAGAGCTGAGGTCGGCAGCTCCTGTGGCCCATTTCACACCGACTCACAGGAAGTGAGACCAAAGTGCCTTGGCTGAAGGGAAAGCGAGGAACCAGAGACCAGCGAGTGAGAAACGAAAAACGGAGACCAGGCAGAGATACACTAGAGAGTTTATCTGTCAGAGCTGACAAATAAAGGCCCTCTCTCTGTGGAAGAGAGAGGCAGGACAGACTTGGGTTCTGGGACTTTTATGGGGAGACTCAGGAATCAGAGCCAGGTGGGTCCTAATGCAGGTGGCTAAGAGTTGGGTTGTTATGAGGGAGTGGTGAGCCTTTCTCAGCAAGGCCCTTGGGCAGGAAAGCCAAACTTTTTCCTTAAAATGGGGGCTGTCACTTAAGATGGCCGTCTAGAAGCTAAGCACAGACCTTGTGTTGGCTCTGTCTCCCTCCTTGTTCCAATCCTGCCCCATCAATGCCCATGACTCATGGTTCCCAGTGCGAAGGAAAGGCCACTTTCCTGCCAGGGCAGAGGTGAGAGCAGCCCCCAGGCTCCGCACTTCTCTGTCCCACTTAAGTCCTCTGGAATGCACCAGCCCTCCAGGAAGCCAGGTCACCCCTGGTCCTGGGCTTGTCTGCCCCCAGAAACACAGGTGGGTCACGTGGACATGATCTTTTGTGCTCAGCAGCAGGCCTTCTCCCAGTGAGAAGAGGGTAGGAGGGATGTTAGTGAAAGGAACAAGGGATGACTCCCCTCAGTGTGACGTGAAGGCCACTATTCAGAATAGCAAACAGGAAGGGACCTGGCCCACCTGCGGTGGGGTCAGGGAAGGCTCCTAGGGGTGCTGCAAGGGCTGAATCCTGAAGGACAACCAGATTCTCTCTGGCAGCCAAGGAGGAACCATCTGGCCAAGGGAGGGGACTGGAAGACCAACTGGACGTAAATGCTATGCTTGTGACCAGGGAATTCCGGCAATGCGGGAAGGGACAGTCCCCTTGTGGAAGGTGGAGTGTGCAGGGGGTCCCAGAGGGAGACTGGGGCCTCAGAGCTGGGACACAGCTCCCTGTGGGTACAAACTGAGTCAAGTGCAAAGGGTCCCCTGACTCTGCTGCGTAGGCTGCACCCCAGGATTGGGCCTCCAGAGACCTAGGGAGAGGAGACACCAGGAAGGAGCCAGCCCCCCCCCCACTGACAGGTATCGGGGAAGATGACAGAGAAAAGATCCCAGTGGCATGGGCAAAGTCCCCAAAAAGGCTGCTTAGGAAAGTGACAATTTCATAAGCCTTGTCCCCCAAGGGAACAAGACAAGAAAGAACAAGAAGGACCAGAGCAGGTCGGTGAGGAGAGAAAGCTGGGAGGGGCAGGCGGAGCCCGAGGCTGGTGGGTGCTGGGTATGAAGGTAGGTCGGAGGGGCGGTAGGTAGGCGGTAGGTAGGGGAGGCAGGTCGAGGTCCTACCTGAGGAGAGGCTGTGGAACGTGGCACTGGGGCTGCACCAGGGAATCCAGCAGCACCTGGGGCCTTACCATTTGCTGGCGGAACAGAGCTCTTGGGAGAGGTAAGAACCCGTTTACTGGAGGAGCCCCACGTGAGGCACCTGTCGCTGCCGACCTGGACCACCAGAGGAAGACAGGGCTGGGATGTCTCTAGAGCTGAGTGTGCCACGCAGGCCCAGGGGAGCAGGAGACGCCCTGCCCCACCCACAGGCTCACACACGCTCAGCTCACACCCTGAGACTGTGGTAAGGTGCTTCCTACCTGGGCAGGTGTTCTGGGGCCCTCTGGGAGGGAAGAGGTTTGGAACCTTGAAGAAGACAGCTTGGTGTGAGCAGCTTTGATGCTGTTTTAAAACCCAGGGGCCCAGGGCTGGGGCTGGGGCTCAGCGGCAGAGCACTCGCCTGCACGTGTGAGGTACTGGGTTTGATCCTCACCACATAAAAATAAATAAATAAAATAAAGGTATTGTGTTCAACTATAACTAAAACAATATTCTTAAAAATAAATATACATTTATTTTTAAATTTAAACCTGGGGGTGCTGAGTGGGTGGATGACTTGAGGAGTTTAAGACACCACCTCAAAAAGAAAAGAAAAGAAAAATATCTCTCTGGGGCTTGGGATCCTCCTAAGGCCCTGGGCCAAAGGGAGGAGGGCTGTAGGACCAGCAGGTTGAGGTCCTACCTGAGGCAGAGGCTGCTCCCTCCCTACCTGTCGCAGCCCAGAGGCCTGAGCGTAGGTGAGATACCGAGGCCTAGGCAGGGAGCAGGAAGTGAGTCAGGAGGAACTGCAGAGGCTCCTCCGATGGGAGCAGTGAGCTGGGCAGTGGTGCTGAACGAGGTACGCCCGGCTTCGCTCTTTCAGAGCAAAGATGTGAGTGTGTGTGCACACGTGTGTGTTTATCTCTGTGTGTAACTGTGTGTGTGACTGCCAATGTGTTTGTGTACCTACTTGTGTGCCTCTGGATGAGTACATATGGCTGCATAGTGTGTGTGACCATGTGTGTCTACATGTCAGTGACGTATGTGTCTGTGTGTCTGGAATTCTCTATGTGTGTCTATGTGAGTGTGTGTCTTCATATGAGTTTGTGTACCTGTGTGTGTCTGTGTGTGACTGTGTGTATCCATGCCTGTGTGGCTCTGTGTGTGTGTGTATGTGTGGTAGGGGTGACAGAAGAGCCTTTGCAGGTGGCAGATCATTACTGAACAGATCATGGAACTTGACTCTTGGCCTTGAGCTCTTTGTAGCCTTGGAGTGAACCCCTGCCTTATCTTTAAAAGCTGCAGGTCAGCACCGGTCACACGCCCTTGTCAAGCCAAACTGTGTACTCCTTGCATACACTCAGTGCTTGCCCATTCACCCTGGCCTTCCCAGCAGTGTTGATAATGAACTTAGGCAATTCGTGTGGCATTGTGAAAATCTATGTCAATATTTAGGAAGCCTGGTCAAGAATGCTGGAAAATGTATCTGTGTGCACCTATGGGGACATTAGGATTTCACTGGCCCTAGAAGTGCACTTTATCAGTGCTTTTTTGTCTTTTTTCTGTTTCTGGGGATTGAACCCAGAGGTGCTGTACCATTAGGCCACATTTAAAATTTTGGCTGGACGTGGTGGTGCATACCTATAATCCCAGCAATTTGGGAGGCCAAGGCAGGAGGATCACACATTTGAGGCCAGTCTCAGTGAGGCCCTGTCTCAAAATAAAAAATAAAATAAAAATGAAAAGGGCTGGGGATGTGGGTCAGTGGTTAAGTAACCCTGGTAATATATATATATATATATATATATATATATATATATATATATATATATATATATATATATATTTGTTGTTGTTGTTGTTTTGAGATGGGGTCTCCCTAAGTTGCCCAGATTGGCCTAGCATTGTGATCCTCCTGCCTCAACCTCCCAAGTCACTGGGATTACCAAGGCACCACCTGCATCCTGCTCAATCCTGCTCATAAGTATTTATTGAGTGGTCTCAGGAGGTTCTACCTGCTGACCGCCAGGTGACATAACTACTGGAAAGAATTCTACCTAGCAGCCTGGTGCCATTGGTCACTGCCTGCTCCACCCCTGCAGCACTTCCTGCCTCCTCCTGCCAGGCTGTCTCTGGGAAGTGGGTGAAAGGAGATGCCGAGGCCAAGGTATGGCCTCTAGCCACCTCCCAGGGGGTGGTGCCCCTCTGTGATACCTGGTGCTGCAGCACGAGGAAGAGACAGATTCAGCCACCCGGGGAAGACGGCAGTGAGTTGAGGGAGGGCTGGCAGCCTGCCCACCACCAGGCTCCATCTGTCCCCTCTCCAGGCAGTGGTCACTAGGCGGAACAGGACTGTGGCCGTATTGGTAGAAGAGGATGCCCCAGGCTCTGGAGCACGCGGACGGCAGCTGGGCCTGGGTGGTACTGCTGGCCTCCCTGGTGACCCAGGCTCTCACCTTGGCCTTCCCTACCTGCATAGGCGTGTTCTTCACCGACCTGCAGCGAGACTTCCAGGCCAGCAACAGTGAGACCTCCTGGTTCCCCTCCATCCTGATGGCTATGCTCCATGCTGGGGGTGAGCAGCCTGGGGATGGGGTGAGGTGGAGACAAAAGGGGCCTGGGATGGGGAGGAAGTCACAGAAGCTTTCTCTCCTGGGTACCTTCTTAAAATTTCATCTAATTTCAGCAGGCTGGCCCCCCCTGACTGGAATTAGGTTGGACTGAGTAGTGTCCCCAGGAGATTGGACTGGGGATGGGGAGAATGAGGAGGCACCTGAGGTGCAAAGCCAGCCAAGAGCCTAGAGAGTCCTCTTGGTGGCCCTTGGAGGATTGAGCCAGACTGTAGGTATGCAGGGGCGCTCAGCACCAGACTGGGGCCAGCAGACATGGCTCCACCATGTTGCAGCTGGACTATCTCTTGGAACATCTTTTCTCCCTCTGCTACAAGGAGGTAACACCCCGCATCCTTCACAGCCGCTGCATGGGATGATAGGGAAGACCACGTGGGCTCCGGGGAAACATACGGAGCTGCAAATCATTAGTATTTTATAGACCTTCTTCAGGGCTTCAGGATGGGAAGAGGGACCTAAGGACGATGCCAGGAACAAGACTGGATAGGCCAAGGCCCCCGCCTCTCCCCAGGGCTTCTTGCAGAGAGGAGGCTGCAAGGGCTGGAGCCTGGAGGGAAGGTCATCCCCACTTTCCCTGCTCCTTGCTCAGAGGCCCCAGAGCCTGGTTGACAGCTCCAGGAATGTGCCCGCCTCACCCTGACCCCAGTGATGGAGGCAGGGCAGGAAGTGCCCAGCAGGGTTCTCACGGGAGCCCTGGGTGCAGGTCCTGCCCTGGACTCCTGGGAGCTCTCCAGGGATACTCCACAGTTGGCGACCCCAGTGGGAGGGTGACTGGTCAACAGGATCCAGACCCGACCACCCACAGAGCTCTCCTGGGTGCCTGTTTGCTTACCTTAGCAGCCCTGGCTCCTGTGTCCCTCTCTGCCACTCCCTCTACCTGGCACCAGCAGCCTGCTTGCTATTCCAGGTCCTTCCCTTCCTGGCACTGGGAGTGAGGAGACCAGGAGGAATCAGCACCCTCCAAAATGACCCCTGAATCTGCTGCCCCAAGCTTGGACTCAGGGCAAGGGGACAGGTCATGCTTGGCCCACTCAGCATGACCCAAGTTTGGAGTGGGCAGTGGGAATCTTTCTTTCTCATGCAGGTAGAGAAGGGCCTGGGCCAGAGGCTGGGGATCAGGCATCCTATGAGGACCGCCACTCCCCATCCAGCTTTAGGCCTTGCAGCCCAGAGCACCAATATCTCCATCAGTGTGAGATTTCTGTTTGTCTGTCTGTCTGTCTCTCTCTCTCTCTCTCTCTCTCTCTCTCACACACACACACACACACACACATACACACACAATCTTTAGCCCATACTCAGTCCGAGTCGTGTAGAAACCTTAAACTTGAACAAAAGCATCATCATCCTTTGGCTCACCTGCCCCACACGTCTTAGAGGTGAGGAAAGCAGTAAGTACCAAGTGCAAGGCTTTCCCCGGTAGTGGAGTGCAGGCGGGAGTGGGGAAACAGCAGTGGCCCCTGCAGGGACACACCTGCCTCTAGGTCCCCACCCCAGCCCCACCCCCTAGTCAGTGACTCAGGGCTTTTCCCAAAGTCACCTTTCCCTGTCAGGCCAAAGTCTCCTTGGCAGGAAGGAAGCAAGGACCAGCGGTCACACCCACCGGCAGCCTTGCCTTTCCCTGCGCAGCGGGTGGATGGCGGGCCACAGCTTCCTCCTGACTGCTGGGTCGGGCTGCTAGCTCACCGTTGCTCTTATGCCTCACTGTTTCACACCACAGGCCCCCTCGCACCACTCCATGCACACACGCTCTCTCTGTCCCTCTGGCTGTACTCTGGGAGAGTAATTTGGAGAAGCTCCATTATGTGTGCTTGGGGGCAGGGCACTGTGTGAATGTGGCCCCTACGACGTGCCCAGTGAAAGCGCACGAAAGAGAAGACAGAAAGAAAGAAAGAAAGAAAGAAAGAAAGGAAGGAAGGAAGGAAGGAAGGAAGGAAGGAAGGAAGGAAGGAAGGAAGGAAGAGGGAGGGAGGGAGGGAAGGAGGGAAGGAAGGAGAAAGAAAGAAGAAAGAAAAGAAAAGAAATGGAGGAACACCTCATGGACCAGTGATGCTTTATTCAGCACCGGAGGGGAACATTTTTTGAGGGAGATGGCATCTGGCCCCCACAACGGTTTGGCTTTCATAGGGCCTTGGCAGAGCCAGGTCATGGGGGGAAATGGCATCTGGCCCCCAAGAGGGTTTGGCTTTTATAGGGCCTTAGCAGAGGAGCCAGGTCCTGGGGAAAGTGTAGGGTGGGCGGGAGGACAGGTAGGCAACCAAATCCTTCCCCAGGATCGGCAGGCTGGACTAGCTGCTTTCTATCTGGCAGGGTGTGGCTGGTTTAAATTAAAAAAAAAGTCACTGGGGCCCTAGTGTGGTGATTTACACCTGTAATCCTAGCAATTTGGGAGACTGAGACAGGAGGACTGCAACTTCAAGGCCAGCCTCAGCAACTCCATGAGAACCTGTTTCAAAATTTTTAAAAATAAAAAGGGCTAAGGATGTGGTAGAGCACCCTCTGGTTCAATCTCCAGTACTGCCAAAAAAAAAAAAAAAAAAACCCACTGGGATAGAGTGGCAGGCCCTCTCCACATAGAGCTAAGTAGAGCCTAGGTCGGGGTTTGGGGCATTTTTTGTTTTTGATTGAACCAAGGGCATTGTGTATGCTAAGCACACTCTGCTCCTGATCTACACCCCAGCCCTAGGAGTGGATTTTGATGGTGGCTGGACATTATGGGAGAGAGGAGAAGGTACCTAGCCTGATTTTCTCCAGAACACTCCAGAGACCAGAGCAAGGAGGTACTAGGTGGTCCAGGGCCCCACCCAACTACATAATCCAAAGGCGAGGGAGGATGGCCAGACTTCCAGAGGATTGGGAGCAGCATAGAAGTGGGACTGGAAGTGCCCACCATGGTTTAGATGTCACTGGATATGGCCATGAACCAGTCCAGTTTCATCTGGACAGGACTGGTCTCAGGGGCACAGTGCAGGGCCTGGGTCTGCCCCTCTGGGGATGCTTATCGGGGTCAGCATCATCCAGCCCAACCCCTCCCTCCGTTGGGGAAGAAACTGAGGCACAGGGCAGGACCAAGATCTGCCTGGGCCACACTGCCACGCTGTAGCAGGGTAGGAGATGCCAGGAGGGTACACTTTGAACCACCTGGGTAGTTCCTACTGAAACCCTCTCCCCCAGACTGCAGGCCTTCTCATCCGCTGCCGCCTACTGACTGTTTCCTCCCCACAGGACCTCTGTGCGGCATCCTGGTGGGACGCTTTGGCTGCAGAGTGACCATGATGCTGGGTGGGCTGCTGGCCAGCCTGGGCATGGTGGCCAGCTCCTTCTCCCGTTCCCTCAGCCAGCTGTACCTTACAGCAGGAATAATCACAGGTAACTGGCCTTCTCTGAAGGGGCAGGCAGGTGTGGATAGGGTGGACAAGCCTCTTAATTCTCTGAAACTGCTTTCAGTCCACTGGAAGATGGACAATGGACAGATATATAAGAAGGCTTAGATGTTCCTAATCTTAACGGTGCATGAGAAGATAGGATGGAAGATGTGAAGGCATCATGGCCCTGGGTGGGCATGGGCAAATGTGAAACAAGAGATAAATATCTAGCACAGCCAGTGCAGGAAATACAACCAGGCAGGGGGAGTTTGCTAGTCATAGTCAGGGAGGGCCTCAAAAAGAAGGTGACATTTGAGTCAGCTTTCTGTTGCTATAACAAATACCTGAGATAATCAACTTATAAAGAAGAAAGGTTTCTTTTGGCTCACAGTTTCAGGGTCATGATCAAGTTGACCCTGTTACTTTGAGGCATGTGGTGAGGCAGCATGGCAGAGCAAAACCACTCACCTAATGGTCAGGAAGCAAGAGAAAGAAAGGAAGGGGCTGGGGTCCCACTGTCCCCTTTTAGGTCATACCTCCAATGACCCAAAGACTTCCCACTAGGCCCCACTCCCTTATGTTTCTACCACCTCCCAAGAGCACCATGCTGGGGACTGAACCTTCAACATTGGCCTTTGGGGGACACTAAACCAAAACAGAAAGCAGAGATTGAACAGGCGTGAGGGAATCTAGTTTGAGGCAATCTGAGTAAGAGCATTCCAAGCAGATGGAAGTGATGGGGAGAAGTCAGTCTCTGGATGCTTCTGACGGGCAGAGAGAAGAGCCAAAGGTGACCCCAGGTTCCAAGAGTCAAAAAGGTGACACAAGGGATTTTTGCCCTAAGCCGCTAAAAGACTGGAGCAGTCATTAGCTATAGGGGGGAAACGCGATGGGACGCTCAGGTTTGGACAGGTCCAGTTTGGAGCTCCAGAGAGAGACCTGAGCTGGGGCAGGCAGTTCAGGAGTCCCCACACTGTGGGAGCAAAGTCGAGTTGAGACATCGCCCTCCTGTCAGAGAGGGAGTGAAGTTGGTGGCTGAAGAGGCCTGAGCCCAGGCTATCCCCAGCTCAAAGGTCTGGACAGGAAGAAGTGATCTGGGAGGCAGAAGAGTCAGGAGAGTTTCTCCAGAGTGACAAAATTCCTGGCACAGTGCTGCACACCTGGAATCCCCGCAACTCGACAGGCAGAGGCAGGAGGTTTGCAAGTTTAAGGCCAGCCACCGCAATGGAGTGAGACCCTCTCTCAAAATTTAAAATAAAATTAAAAAAAATGGCTAGGGATGTGGCTCAGTGGTCAAGTACCTCTGGGCTCAATCCCCAGAACCAAAAAATAAAAAATGAGTGCCGAAGTGTGCCAGGCTGCTGATGGGTCAGATGAGATGAGAGCCAGAGGAACTCTGCAGCAATGAGGCCTTGGACACCTTGATAAGAGCTAGTCTGGTGCCGAGGTGAGGGTCAAGGTCTGATCAATCAGGTCCAAAAGAAAACAGCCAGTGGCTGGTAGTGATGGCGGTGGTGGTGAAACTTAGTGGGAGAGTGCTTGCCTAGCATACCTGGACCTTAGCGTCGCCAAAAACAGAAAACAAACAAACAAACAAAAAACAAAACAGAGCATACAGGAGGGGATTAAAGATAACAGATATACACCTAGCATGTGTGAGTCCCTGGGGTCATCCACAGCACCACCAAAAAACCAAAAAACTTTCTACAGCATTTCTTTTTTTCTTTTTTTTTTTTTTTTTTTTTGTGTGTGTGTGTATATGGTATTGAGGGCCTCACTCATGCTAGGCAAGCACTCTACCACCAAGCTACAACCAATCTTTTTTTTTTGGTCCTGGAAATTGAACTCAGGGGCACTCCACAACTGAGTCACATCCCCAGACCTATTTTGTATTTTAATTAGAGACAGGGTCTCACTGAGTTGCTTAGGGCCTCGCTTTTGCTGAGGCTGGTTTTGAACCTGTGATCCTCTGTCTCAGCCTCCTGAGCTGCTGGGATTACAGACATGTGCCATGGCACCCTGCCCAACCTTTTTTTGTGTGTGCGTGTGTATGTGTATGTGGTGCTGGGGATTGAACCCAAGGCCTTGCGCATATGAAGCAAGCTCAACTGAGCTATATCCTCAGCCCCCCTGGCCCAACCTTTTTAATTCTTGTTTTCCGATGGTGTCTTGCTAAACTGCTTAGGCTGGCCTCAATATTATGATCCTTCTGCCTCAGCCTCCTGATTAGCTGGGATTATAGGCATGCAACACTGAAAGAACACAACTCATTTTTGTGTGTGTGGTACTGGGAATCAAACCCAGGGTTTTGCACACTTTACCACTGAGCTACATCCCCAACTCCTTCTCCAGCATTTCTATGTTAAGGGACCAAAGAAATGGGCTAGAACCCAAAAGGAGTTGTGGCATCAAAAGGGTTTGGTTTTTTAATAATAGGGGAAATACAATAAAGGAGAATGATCTAGTAAAGATGGGAGGAAAGGCTATTGCAGAAGAGAGGGGGATTGCTGGACATGTGTCTGAGTGGACAAGCTGCAGGGAGAAGTAGAGGGTTGGCCTCTGACTGCATGGGTGGGTCATAATCCCAGATGAGCGACTGAGTGTGAGGCTGGGGAAGAGGTGTTGGAACACACAGAGGAAGAAGAGGCCCAAATGGTCACCTAGAGGGGGAAGATGAGTGAATGACCAAGGAAGCCCGTAGTGTTGTTAGGAGCTGCCCAAGGGCCCATTAGGGGCCAGTGGTCATGTGTCATCTTGAACTTTGTCTCTAGCAGCACAGCTAAACAGGAACAGAGCAGGTGAGGAGGCAGGAGGGAGTAGTTTTTGAGCTGGGATGCAAGTGGAATGTCTGAGTAGAGAACATTCCAGGCAGAGGAGATGGCAACTGCAAATTCTCTAAGGTAGGAGCAGCTTGGTATCCAGAGGAAGAGAAAGAAGCTGATGTGGCTTGATCCTGGTGAGCAACAGGGAGTGGCCTGAGATGGCATCCCAGAGGTGAGCCAGAGCCAAACTGCACAGAGCTTGCCAGGGTGTAGTAAATACTTTGGATGTTTTCCAAGTGTGATGGGAAGTGTTTGGAAGGTGTTAAGTGGGGTGCCACTGGAAGCCCAGGGAGGGCAGACCTGAGGGGTGGGGTGCTTACAGGGAGGTGGAGAGACAGGCAGACCCCATCTTCAGTGCATGGGAACTTGGAAGTCAGTCTGGGCTAAAAGTGAGGAGGCAGATGTGGGACGTGGCCACTCTGGATGCAGGTGGAAGGCCCCGGAACACCCTGAGTTGTCGCCTCTCTCACCCTGCAGGCCTGGGCATGTGCTTCAGCTTCCAGTCAAGCATCACTATGCTGGGCTTTTATTTCGTCCGCCGGCGGGTGCTGGCCAATGCACTGGCCTCCATGGGTGTCTCTCTGGGCGTCACCCTCTGGCCACCATTTGCCAACTACCTCCTGGAAGACCTGGGCTGGAGGGGCACCTTCCTTGTCATCGGCGGGGTCCTTCTCCACTGCTGTGTCTGTGGAGCCATCATGAGGCCCGTGGCCACCAACACAGCCCCTGAGACCACAGCAACTCCCGCTCCACCTTTTAAGACAACTGCCCCTGGCTGCCTGGCAACGTGTGGTTTGATCATCCGGCACCACCTGGCCTTTGACATCCTGTGGCACAACACGGGCTACTGCGTGTATACACTGGGAGTGACGTGGATGAGCTTAGGTTTCTTGCTGCCACATGTCTTCCTGGTCCCATATGCCAGGTGGCATGGGGTAGACGAGGACAGGGCGGCCCTGCTTGTTTCAATCTTCGGTTTTTGCAACATCTTCCTGCGGCCCACAGCGGGGCTGGTGGTAGGCCGGAAGAGATTTGCCAGCTACCGCAAGTACCTGTTCAGCCTGGCAGTGCTGCTCAACGGGCTCACCAACCTGGTGTGCACAGTGTCCGCGGACTTCCGCGTGCTGGTGGGCTACTGCCTGGTATACAGCTTGTCCATGTGTGGCATTGGCATCCTCATCTTCCAGGTCCTCATGGACATTGTCCCCATGGATCGGTTCCCCAGCGCCCTGGGCCTCTTCACCATCCTAAGTGGCATCGCTTCCCTCATCTCCCCGCCACTGGCTGGTAAGCCCTGGGAGGGAGGGCAGCCAGGTGGGAGCTGGGTGGGCAGGGTATGGGGTTGGGGCAAAGGGGAACAGTCCAGACAGATGTGGGCCTAGTCCACTCTCATTTCCAAGGGCAGGGATTTGGGATTCTTTTTACCCCAGGCACCCAGGAACCGTGCTATAGCCTGTTCCCCACCTAGCACACAGGGTACGAAGAGTTGAAAATATGGATTTGCACACCAGACTTAGACCTGACTCCACCTTCCTCTCTGTTTTCTTTTCAGAGAAGTGGGAATGATAATAGGATCCGCCTCATGGGCTTGCTGTGAGGCTCTCAGTAAAGAACTTAGTAGAGAGCCAAGTGCATAAGGGCTGGGCCCACACTTACTGTTATTAGCACCCTGGTTCCCCTACTCCCTACCTGTGGGACCCAAACAAGTCACTTTCCTTCTCTGAGCCACAATGAAGACTGCAAAAATGCAGAAGAGAGCACCTGCTCTGACATTCATTCACCCAGGCCAGTCACTGGGTGCACATGGCCAAAACCATCCTCATGGGGCTTACCTCCCAATGGAGGAGTCAAGAGTAGAAGCAAAGAGACAGTTATGACCACAGTGGTGGCTTATGTGGGAAGGAAAACATGATTTGGAAGGATAGACCTACGGGGGACAGCTTGCTGGGCAGCTGAGAGTGACTTTGATAGTAAACGGGGGAAGATTTGTCCAGTCCTCTGACAGTGTGTGTTAGATGTCCAGATTTCCAAGGGGGTTCCCCAAGCAAGTAAGAGGAGGAAGCTCCCCAGGAGGGGATAAGGATGGGACTGGGAGGAGGCTCAGAAGACATCTCAGACTCTGCTAGCCTTGTCTCCTTGCTCCCTGACACCAAGGGTAAGGGAGTCATGCCCAAAATCTCTCTTCCAGTCTGAGGACTCCTGACCAGGCCAGGGTAGGCCTACTGCTTCCTCCCTTCCTTCCATTCAATAATCTAATGAGTCCCTGGTGGGTGCCAGCAATAATTTCTTATCTAGCAGAGTCAGAAATAAAATCCCTCCTATCACTAAGGAACAGTTACAGTGTGGGGGGTGGGTTGTAGTAGCCCCAGACAGTGGCCTAACTTGCTCTCTGCTCCCCAGGGTTCCTCCTGGACACCAGCAACAACTTCAGCTACGTTTTCTTCATGTCAAGCTTCTTCCTCATCTCAGCTGCCCTCTTCATGGGTGGCAGCTTCTATACCCTGCAGAAGAAGGAGTGGCGGGGCAGGGAAGCCAAGGCCAAAGGAGCCATTTCAGAGGCCACTCCAGTAAAGGATCCAACCCTGGAAGACAAGGACGATCACAAGAAGCATCTGTGTTCTGAGGTCATGTATGTGACCAGTGTCTGAGCTTCAAGGGTCACATGTGTGACCAGCATCTGAGCCTTCAGTGAACCTTTTCTCAACCCAAGAACAGGGCTTTCAGCTGCTTTGAAGGGTGCTGGTATAGAAGATAGCTCAGGAGGCCTGGATTGAAGGTTGTCCAGGCTCTGCAAGTTGGGACTCAGCCAGGACCTGGAAACTTGGAGGCCAGTCTCTGAAGACACAAAGTTCCTTCCAGTCAGCAGAAACCAGGAATGGGCTTTCCTCCTTGGGCCCAGAAGGTGGGTCTGAGCCCTGCTCCATGCATCAGGGCCAACTAAGCTCAGTGTGCCGTGGGCCATGAATGACGTTCCTACAACCCAGCACACTGGACCTTCACGCCAAACCTTTATACCTCCAACATCAGCTCTGCTTATCTTTCCATGGCTTCCAGACAGTTCTGAAGAGCTCACCCTCCTGTCCATCTTCACCCTCAGGGCAGCCAAGACTGTGGATGTGGTTGCCCCCACACAACTGGCTGGGCTTGGCTGACTGGAGCCCTGGGACAGGCAGTAGTGGAAGACAGGGCTGAGGAGTGGGCCTAGATGTAGGATGGAGACAGATTAAAATTGGGTGGAGTGTCCATCCTGGTACCTATGTAGAGAGGAGGGGAATCCCTGGCTTGGGTCCCAGAATTGGGAAAGCCTGAGGGGTGCCTTGTCATCCCAGTAGGTTACTCCAGGGCTTTCCTCCTCCTTTGGCCCACCCTATAGCCTTGGTGGGAAAAGTGATGCTGGGTCAGGGGAAAGCAGGACATCTGGCTGACCCAGGGAGGCGAAATCTCACCAGGCAGTGCACCATTGTGAGAAATAGGGCTGTTTGCAACAGAAGACTTCATGTAACCTTCCCTGACTCCAGAGAACCCCTTTCTCCCTGGTGCTTAGAAGTGTCACTTCTGGGGCAAGTAGTAGGCTGGGCCAGCTGCCAGTCCATCCCCACTTTGTTGTTGCCCTTCTCTGAAGTCATCACCTAGGACTGGCTGTCATCAGCCTAGGCTTGTCCCAGCAGGGTACCCCAGGGAATAGGAAAACAGAGTTTGTTTGAATTATACACAAAAATGTTCCCTGCAGTGGGTCATAAACTCTGAACTAATAAGGGCAGAGAACAGGTCTGGAGTAATTTCCTCCCTCCCCTTTCCTTTCTCCCAGCTTGGCAGGGGCTGCTTGAGCTTAGGACCATGTTTGTTGATTCAGGCTCAACCAGGCTCCAGCAAGAAAACCTTATCAAGAAAAATTATTTTGTTTTTATGACCTGATGCCAGCCTTCCTCCTCCACCTGTCTATCTGGTTTGAATGTCCATCCTTGGGGCTGTGGTGTCCCAAGACCCATCACAAGTGCCCTCTTATGGCCAGAGAAGGTAGTGCAGAGATATGGCAAGGGACACCGGGCTGGGATACAGGTTTGACTCAGCCACAATTTACTGTGTGACTTTGGGCAAACTGTTTATCTCTGGGCCTTGAAAAAAGGGGATTATCTTGGATGAGCCAACATCTCTTCCAATCTGAAAAGTCTGATTATGTGAGTATACTTAAGATTCCTGTTGCCTTTCTGCCTCCCACCCAACTGAGCTTGGTCAATAGCTGTAGCTTGTGTTCTGAAGGGATACATTTTTCCATCTCAACTGAGTGAAGAAGAGAAGTGTGGCTGGTAGGTAGGTCCATCAAGTTTTGAGATGCTGTGTATCTCCTAAATGGTCCACTTCTTGAAAACATATAAGGAAAAAAATATATCCAGGAACCTTCAGCATAGGGAATTCTGACCTCTCCTGTCTCCACACAAGAGTAGCAAAAAACCAAGAGGAGTGGAATGGTCCAATAAATAAGAAAATATTAATTAACCATCTATTGTGGGGCTGGGAATATAGCTCAGCTGGTAGAGTGCTTGCTTTGCATCTTGCATGCATAAGGTCCTGGGTTCAATACCCAGCGTCACACACACACAAAAAAAAATCTATTTGTGCCACAGACTGGGTAGAGGAATAAGACCTGGTCGCTGTCATCAGCCCAAAACCAAGGACTAAGAATTCTTTCACGAGGAGGGTCCCTGAAGCCTTAGGAAGAGGACAAGACCAAATGTGGGAGGCTGACTAGCACGTGACTGGGTCTGACTCCCCTGCTGAGCGGTGTGGCCAGCGGTGGTCACTGGTCAAGCTGCTGGATAGCCTTGGTCTTCTAGGGTGACTGTGTCTCGTGCATGAATGTGCCTTCCTACAGCCCCATGGGTGGAGCTATGCTCACCTGTTCCTTTGTAATATTACCCCTTGCCCTATTTAGGATAGAATGTTCCATGGAAATGCCTTTTGTATGTCTCCTTCTCTTACTGTGCCCTTGGGTGTGGCCTTCCTAGATGTCAGTAAACCTGCTGACAGCAGACATCATGAAGCTAGACTCAGCCCCTTGAAACATGACCCCTTGCCTTATTTGAATAGCTTCTCTTCAATAAAAGGGGTCAGCACATTCTCTCTCTCTCTTTCTGTAGACCCTTAAGGTCAGAGGAGCAGGCACAGCACCCGCCCCCCCGCAAAAAAAAAAAAAGTATTTCTGTCTCTTGTGTGGTTATTTCCCGCAGCCCAATTAGCCCAGTTCCCCTGGAGTGACCCCTGAGTGTTTTAGTGGAGAGCAAACCCAGCAACCAAACATAAAAAAGGGAAACTGGAGTGACCCACATGACTCCAGAACCCACTCAGTTGATTACATGGAAACTGTCTGGGACAATTCCTGGAGGAAGGGTGGGGCTCACCTTCAGGCCTGAACTCCAGGCCTTTGCTTCTATTGTCCAGGGAGAGGCAGAGAAGAGCCCTGGCCACCTTGAGCTGAGATGCACTTCCCTGAGCCTGTACAGGCTCCCGACAGAAGCCCAAAGGCCTGGAGCCCTCACTGAGCAGCCAGGGAACCCAACCACCCAGACTGAGGTCAAAACCCCTGCCCTGAGGCTGTGTGTCATGTAGAGGCCAATCACAGGGATCTTAAACCTCAGAGTGTGGAGGCCACTCTGCTTTAAGGCAGGCTCAGAGCTGAAGGTACACGGTCCCTTGTCCTCAGAAAGCTCACAAACGAAACCTCTACCACCTCTATCATCTGCGATCATGAGACCCCCATCACACAAACTTTCCTGAAAACCCCTGACAGGAATCAGGTCAATCGGCTCCAGCGTCCAAAATATCCAGAATTTTACCTCTGTGCAAAACGAGGCGCTTTTCAGGGCTCGTCATTGCTGCCCCGCTGCGCCTGGCTGACAAAGAGCCTTAGGACTGACCCAGTCCCCGTGATTTCTGGCCAGAGGTGGCGGATCCTCACGGGTCCCGACGGGGGGTTTGGGGGTTGGAGGGGCCACCGTAAGGGCAACAGATCTATGGGGGCGCAGAGAGCCGACCCCCGCGCTCCAGAGGATCGAGAAGGCAGGCGTGGGGCGTATGGACGTGCTTAAGCCGCGTGGGCTTCGACTTGTGCGCGCTCCCAAGCGCCCTGGAGGCGCCACCTGCCTCTCACCACGCAGCCTCGTACACGGCCGCACGGTGCCCAACCGCAGCAGCCCCAGCACCGGGGGCAGCGCTCGGCGCACGCACTCGGCGGAACTCAGCGGAAGCCCCGCCCCCGGGGCCGGCCCGCCCCTTCCGCTCCCTGAGAGCGGGTCGAGCGCGGCTTCCGCCCGGGGTTCAGGAGTCGGAGTCGGTGCTTCAGTTGGCCGCCGCCCCCTAGTCTCCCAGTTTGGATTTTCGAACCCAACTCCTCGGCCTTCACATCAGTTCCATCTTCAAGTTCCAGCCGAACCCAGGAAAGAAGCCCACGTGCCGCCTGTCCACCCGTGGAGAGCCAGGTGAGGTTCTCGCCCGACTTAGGGCCTCGCCTTCCCCTCTCCCATCGGTCCCGCGAAAGCCCTCCGCGGCCCCGACCATGGCCCAGAAGCCGAAGGTAGACCCCCATGTCGGGCGGCTGGGGTATCTGCAGGCACTGGTCACGGAATTCCAGGAAACCGAGAGCCAAGGTGAGAGGCGCGAGTGGGCGCCAGGGGAACCCTCAGGAGTCCGACCGCGACCGCCTTCTGGGCCTGGTTCCAGCGCTTCTTTTCCTTCGCAGACGCCAAGGAGCAAGTCCTCGCCAACCTTGCCAACTTCGCCTATGACCCCAGCAACTACCAGTATCTGCGGCAACTACAAGTCGTGGATTTATTCCTCGATTCTCTGTCGGAAGAGAATGAGACCTTGGTGGAGTTCGCTATTGGTAAGCCTGGGGCTAGTCACCTAGATACCTGATGAGCAGGGGAGAGTGTTAGAAATGAGCCCGGGGCTGGGGGCTGAGGCTGGGGCTCAGTGGTAGAGCGCTGGCCTTGCACGTGCGAGGCACTGAGTTCGCTCCTCAGCACCACATATAAAAATAAAGGTATTGTGTGTCCATCTACAACTAAAGTAAATAAGTAAATAAAAATAAAAAAACATCTTAAAAAAAAAAGAAAGAAAGAAAGAAAGAAATGAGCCCTTGGACCGCGCGAGCGGTGGCCCACACCTGTAATCCTTAAGACTTGGAAGGCTGAGGCAGGAAGATCTCAAGTTCAAAGCCAGCCTCAGCAACTTAGCGAGACCTTGTCTCAAAATAAAAATGAAAAAGGGCTGGAGATGTGGTTAAGGGCCCCTGGGTTCAATCCCTGGTGCTAAAAATAAATAAGCCAGTCCTTGGGAAAGGACTGGGCTTTTTTTTTTTTTTAATATTTATTTTTTAGTTTTTTTCGGTGGACACAACATCTTTGTTTGTATGTGGTGCTGAGGATGGAACCTGGGCCGCTCGCATGCCAGGCGAGTGCGCTACCGCTTGAGCCACATCCCCATCCCAGGACTGGGCTTTTCTAAGCTTCTTTTTTTTTTTTTTTTTTCTTGGTTTTTCTACTAGAGCTAGGTACTCAGTCCCAAATGCATTGCCTATCTCAGTATCAAAGGCTTCCATGTGCGCCTCTGCAGTTTACATTTCTCATATGTTTATCATATATAACTGTAAAAGAGAGTCCCAGTGTTACTTAACATGCTTAGTGAATTCTGTCATTTTCCTTTCTCATAATGTTTCCAGAACTGGGTGGATACACTGTCAAATACCTATTCTGCTGCTAAAAAGCTCTGTTCTGGGCTTTGAGACTTTGAGTGTTTTGTCTCTGATGGCAGAGGAAAACAGAAGGGGACACCTGAAGGGGGGATTCATTCATCCAACGTGGTGTGTGCAGTCCTGGCCATGACTTGATGCAGTGGCCCTGAAAGAGATTGCTTCTGGAATAACTAGCAGAGAGAAGGACTGGATCAGATTGCCCTTAGTCATGGCTCACAAAACCAAAACCAGTGTCTGTCTGTTGGCAAGTAACAGTGGGTTTGGTAGAGCTGGGCTTTGAGTCATACAGGTATGTTCAAGACTTGCTCTGCCTTTTTATTGTCTGAATATGTGATTTCCCTTCTCTAGTCATTTGTCAGGAACAGTATCAGTAACTCCCTTTTACATTATTGAGAGAATTAAATGAAATATGATGCTTTTTTAGGGTCAGTGTCTACAGCTGATCCCATTGGCCTCCACCCAAGAACCTGGTTGAGGGTAAACAGATTCCTTTTCTCTCAGAAAAATGAGATGGAATTAGATAACACCCTATCAAAGGAGCCACCCATCTGTTCCAGGGATTTTGCTCTCTGGAAAAACATCACTGAGTAATAGGGGAAAAGAGGAGCCTGGCGTTGAGGGTGTTGCTCAGTATTAAGAGTTCTTGCCATGCTGGGTTATAGCTCAGTGGTAGAGTGCTCACCTTGCATGTAGAAGGCACTGGGTTTGATCCTCAGAACCACATAAAATAAAAGTATTGTGTCCATCTACAACATTAAAAAAAAAGGAATCTGAGGCACAGATATCTGCAACTATTCTGGCTAACAGCGTGCAGGGTCAGAATGCAGGCTTCCTTCCATCAGTCCCTGAAGACCACCACAGTAGCAGATATCTGTGTCAGTTCTGATGAGGCAGGGCTGAGATCTGCTCCAGGGTCCAATGGCTTTGCCTCCCTGTCTGAGGTTGGAAGTCAGGTGTCTGCTGGGGGCTTCATTCTGACTGTACTTATTTCCATCAGTTGTGGCAATGGCCTGAAAGCTGTAGTGGTCCCTTGCCACCACATACCACTACAGCTCACCTTGTACCACTGCCTGCAAGGTCTCTGAATCTGTCACCACCTACTAGGCAGGTGGTGCTGAGCCCTCTTTATATATCAGGGAACTACTTAGGGAAGTTAGTCTAGTACTGAAAGTTCACACTGTTAATGATGACTGGAGCCACAATTTTACCCTAGTTCTGGAAGATTCTGCCCTCAGGGGACCCAGCTGACAACCCATATGCAGGCCCCAGGACATCAGCTTCCCCTGTTGTTTGTTTCTGCTGCACCTGGCCTCCTCCTTCACATCCCTGAGCTAGTTCTTATGGGGGAAGTCATCCCCCCTGAACTTGGTAGTGCCCACAGTCCCCAGGGCCCTATCTGGTCAGTGTCATAGAGGAACTGCCACTGGAAGATGGCTTTGATCAAGCCAGAGCTGCCCCAACTTGAGATATTGGATGGGAAGTGGATGAATTATGGGAACCAGATGTAAAGTAACTACTAATTGGTTGAAAGAATTCTGAACTGAAACCCCAATTTACAACATTGGTGGCCTTGTATTCATTTAGGAATGTTTGCCCAAAGCACCATTGGGTGACTCTCAGGTGCCCTATACACCTGCATCATCCTAGATGCTACCTGAAGATGTAAAAGAATCAGGAGAGAATTCTTTGCTCCCAGTAAAACTGATTAAATCCTAAAATATAGAATTCTTGACAGTTTTTCTACTAAAGTGGGACTTAAATAAGTGGCCCTCCAGGATTCATTTCAAGTTCTTTCTTATTTATTTATTTATTTATTGATTGATTGATTGATTGTAGTTGGACACAATATCTTTATTTTATTTATTTTTATGTGGTACTGAGGATCGAACCCAGGGCCTCGCTCTAGCGTTGAGCCACAACCCAGCCCTTAAATGGCTTTCTTATGTTCCATTTCCTGCAATACATGTTGCTGCCACCAGATGGTAGCAGTGTTTATATAAAGGTTGGTAAATAAGCCCTCAATGGCCTCTCTGGAAAATATTGTTTAGTAAAATGGGAGATAAATGTAACCCATGATCCAGCACTTCTGTTCATAGGGTTAGAGACATGCACATCCAGATACATGCAGAAAAACACCATTAGCAGCATTGTCTGTAATAATCCCAAACTGGAATGATTGAACAATAAAATGGACACCCATGTCATCAACTATTCATACTATTAATAAATGAAAATGAAATCTACAGCTAGATTCAATTTCTTTTTTCTTTTTTCCTTCTTTATACTGGGGATTGAACCCAGGATGCTATATCCCAGCAGTCCCCCCGACTTTTTTTTCTTTCTTTCTTTTTTTTTTTTTTTTTTAAGACAGAGTCCTGCTGAATTGCTTTCTACATTGCTGAGGTGGACCTTGAACTTGTGATCCTCCTGTCTCAGCCTCCCAACTTGCTGAGGTTACAGGCATGCACCGAGTGCAATAATCTTTCCAACATAATGTTAAATAATTGATGCCAGATACATATAAAACTCATGCCCTGATCAGGGAACTGTACCTCTGAGGGAGGGAGAGGATTGCATCAGAAAGGGATGTGCAGAGGCTTGAGGACTCCCCTCATGCTGGCTATGTGGGCACTTGCCTCTTCATTGTTAAACCCTACCTGGATGTGCCAGCACTTTTCTATACATGTGGATTGCTGATATGACCCTGTGCCAGCCGGGTGCCCTAATCACATCACTTAATTCTCTGCCCATTTTACTGGTGAAGAAACTGAAACTTAGAGCTGAGTTGCTTGCTCTGGTCCCCTAGTCCTCCCTAAGTGGCAGTACTGAGGTTCTAATTGGATCTGTCAGACACAAAGCTGTTGCTATATTTGGTGACTGACTCCCTGCACCTCCTTGTGCTGATCAGCTGGGCTTCTGGGCTCACACATTGTGCTGTTTAAAATAAATCCCCCAGCCATTTACCTGTGTCAAGATTCTGTCCCATCACAGAAAAGAGGTGATATGAGAATCTCTGGTCCATTCCTCTCTCCCCGCTCAGAAGGCTAGCTTCAGGCTGCTTCTACCTGAGCCAGGCCACCTCTGTCATCCCTGTGTGACTTGGAAAGACCAATACCCCTTTCCCTTAACTCTAGGCCCAAGCAGCACTGTTTGTTTTGTGTTTTATTGATGTATGTAAATTCATAATTCTTTCACATGGTATGCAATTAAAATGGTGTGTAGTGAACAGTATCACTCCTTCAGTAGCCATTTTCTTTCTTTGGTGCTGGGGATAGAACCCAGGGCCTCACATCTGCTAGGCAGGCTTTCTACCCTAGCTGCAGCCCCAGTCCCCTTGTTTGCCTTTTCTAGAGGCAGCCACCATTATTAGTTGCTTGGATGCTCTCCAGAGATTTTTTTTTTTTTTTTTTTTTTTTTAGGATTTACAAACAAATAGGTAATTTGTATGTGTCATTTTCATGGCACATCTACACATGAGGAATCTATATTCATTCTTTTTTTTTTTTTTTTCCAATTTAGCAACATATTTTGACATACCTGTAAAGAGCTGCCTTGTTCATTTGTTTGTTTGTTTACTGGTCCTGGGATTGAACTCAGGGGTACTTCACCACACATTTTCACCCCTTTTTTATTTTGAGACAAGGTCTCACTTAGTTACCCAGGCTGAACTTGAACTTGTGATATTCCTGCCCCAGCCCCTCAAGTTGCTGGGATTACAGGGGTGAGCCACCATGCCCAGAAGTTTTTCTGTTTTGTTTTGTTGAGACAGGGTGTTTTAGTCAGGTTTTTGCTGCTGTGACAAAAAACCCTGACAAGAACAGCTTTAGAGGAGGAAAAGTTTATTTGGGACTCACAGTCTGAGAGGCCTCAGTCAATAGACAGCTGGCTGCATTCCTCAGGGCCCAGGATGAGTTGGAAAAAACCCAGCTCAGGACATTACCAGCAAGCGGAGAGACTACACTTGTCAGATATAAAATACACACCCCAAAAGGCATGCCCTCCAATGCCCCACCTCCTCCAGCCACACACTACCTGCCTTCAGTTACCACTCAGTTAATCCCCATCAAGGGATTAATTCACTGATGAGGTTAAAGCTCTCATCACTCAATCATTTCACTTCGAATGTTGTTACGTGATCTCACATTTGAGCTTTTGGGGGGCTCCTAATAGACCATAACATAGGGTCTATGTTTTCCAAGCCTTGACTCCTGGGCTCAAGCAATCCTCTTGCCTTAGCCTCTGGAGTAGCTGGAACTATAGGTGCACATGACCCAACCCCAGTGAAGATTTAGACCTGGCTGCATCAACTCAGTACCCCAGAGTAGGCAGGGCCTTAAGTGTAATAATACCTTGGAACACCTGGAAGAGCTCATTGAGTGGCGAGGTGCCAAGTGCTGACCAAGCCCTCGTCAGCATCTCCTCATTTAATCCCTGGGACAACCTTCAGACTCTGCCCTTGTGGACCAGACTGCCCCTCCCAGCACCAACACCCTACTTGCTATGTGACCTGAGGTCAATCTCCTGGCCTTTCCCAGTTTTCTTATCCCAGGCTGCAGTTGAGGTTTCCTCAGCGGTATCCATGGATCCTGATGTCTACAAGGGTCCTGCTTTGTTCTATTTTTTTCTTCCTGTCTTTGTTCTATTTTTTCCTTGTCTTTTCTGTTTGTCCAAAGCAAGTTCATTAGCCTGTCAGAACTTGTTCTTTTGTTTTGTAGTCATTTCCTAAAATTGCATTGTTCTCAGCCTACAGTGAAGTGTACAGATATTGGAAGTGCAGTTCAGTGCAATGCAGTTCATTAAGTTATGTGCACCTCCATGGAGCAACTCCTAAATTAAGGTGTGGAATGTTGGGGCTGGGGTTGTGGCTCAGTGGTAGAGCGCTCACCTAGCACATGTGAGGCACTGGGTTCAATTCTCAGCACCATATAAAAATAAAATAAAGGTATTGTGTCCACCTATGACTAAAAAAAAAAAGATGTGGAATGTTCCCTCTACCAGAGGTTCTTGCATGCCCCCTCCCACCTTGACCTAATGACAGCCCTAACCACTGTCTCTGTAGATTGCTTTGCCTATTTGTTTTTTGTACCAGGGATTGAAACAAGGGGCTCTTTCCCCCTGATCCACATCCCAGGGCTTTTCATGTTTTTATTTTTTTGTTTTGGTACCAGGAATTAACCACTGGGTCACATACCCAGCCCTTTATTTTTTACTTTGAGACAGGGTTTCACTAAGTTGCTAAGGCTTACCTTGAACTTGTGGTCCTCCTGCCTCCGCTTCCTGAATACCTAGAATTACAGGCATGCACCAGCAGTTTTTCAACATCGCATAAATGGAATCATGCAGGATATACTCTTATATCTGGTTTCCTTCATTTGACCTGGTGGTTTTGTTGTTGTTGTTTTGTGGGTTATTTTGTTGTTTGTTTTTTGGTACCAGGGATTGAGCTCAGAGGTCTTTAGCCACTAAGCCACATCCCCAGCCCTTTATGTTTTTATTTTGATACAGGGTCTTACTAAATGCTTAGGGCCTCACTAAGTTGCTGAGGCTGGCTTTAAACTTGCAATCCTCCTGACTTAGCCTCCTGGGCTGCTGGAATTATAGGCCAGCACACCCAGTTCTTGAAAATGTGGTGCTGGGAATTGATCCCAGGGCCTCCTGCATGCAAGGCAAGTGCTCTACCACGATGCTACACTCTCAGCCCTTCTGTGTGGTTCTTGCCCCACAGCATTCCTTAGTTCTTCAGGGCTGTTACACATAGGTAGACTAAGGGTGGGAGTTCAAAGTAGCCTTGGCTGTGGCTTCTCCAGGGTCTTCTGGTTCCATCTTCATGCTCAACCCAGGGTGTTTGTGGTTTGTTTGTTTGTTTGTTTCACCCAGGAGCACTTAACCACTGGGCCACAGACCTTATTTTTGGTACAGGGAACTGAACCCAGGGCACTTAAGTACTAAGCCACATTCCCAGCCCTTTTAAAATATTTTCTTTAGAGACAAGGTCTTGCTAAATTGCTGAAGTTGGCTTTAAATTTGTGATCCTCCTGGCTCAGCCTCCTAAGACCCTGGGATTACAGGCATATGCCACCATGCTTTGCTGTTTGTGCCACTTCTGAAAGGCTAGGCAATAGCAGGCAGGCCTTTCTGGAACCTTGAGAGAGTGGGCTGGAGCCTGGAATGAGCTTTGCATCCCTTTTTCCCTGGGCCAACTGCTTATTATAGGCCTGAGCCCCTCCTTGGGACTCAGGATGGAGAGGAACTGGGAGAGGTGATAGGAGGAAGACTCTGAACCCATCCTTGCTTTTCCCCAGGGGGCCTCTGCAACCTGTGCTCAGACAGGGCCAACAAGGACCACATTCTGCAAGCAGGTGGCATCCCACTCATCACCAACTGCCTATCCAGTCCCAACGAGGAGACAGTGTTGTCCGCAGTTACCACGCTCATGTACCTGAGCTCACCAGGTGCCAGCTCCCACCCCGAGCTGACCTCCACACCTGTGGTCCAGTGCATGCTGCGCTTCTCTCTTTCTGCCAACACAAGGCTCCGGAACCTGGCCCAGATTTTCCTGGAGGACTACTGTTCCCCAAGTCAGGTGGCTGAAGCTCGCAGCTGGCAGGCCCACTCTGCCATGGGTATCCCACTGCCAAGGACTGAGGCCCCGCAGCAACCCTGACCCAGGCAGCTCCCAGTGCCGCAGCACTGTTATTTCTGGGGACCACAGTCCTGGCAGGGAAGTAGGGGAACACATTCTGTCAAAGTGTTGCCTTTTCTACCATCTTAAAGGTGAAGTTTTTCAGCACAACAAGTGTGTACACTGTGCTGAAAAGGCAGTTGGAGGGACGTGAGACCTGTGGAGGTCAAAGCTGGTGCTGTCTTCATGAGCTAACACTCAACACACTGGAAGTGAGGGACCTACCCCCAGTGCCACCACCTCCAGGCTCACACTCATGTCAAAAGCACGGGCCCTAAATCCAGATGTAGCACAAGGGCCTGCTGGGGAGCAGAGCTGGAACTGAGGCTTAGGATTGGTCCCTGGGCCTGAGGCAGTGAGGGACTAGCCCTTAACAGAAGTGTCTGGAGTAATTTTGAGGTAGATATGAGAAGCCTCATCGTTAAAAGGACCTGGGTGGGGGGCGGCAGGGGTGTAGCTGTGGAGGTGTGTGTGTTTGGCATGCATGAGACCCTGGGTATGACCCCAGCAATACGAGAAAAAAGAACTTGAGCCCTGGGAAGCTGAGGTGTCACACCTCCCCCTCCAGGGCTGTGGAAGACCACACTTCCCCCTCAAGTTTCCAGGCTGGGCTCCTGGCCATGGTGGACACTGACCTGTGGAACTATGGCCTGGGATAAAGTATCTCCACAGCCCTTCTAGCTAGTAGGCACTGTATAAGGGTTTCAAGGATGAAACCTTGTGATGTTAACATGGCCAGCAAGCATTAAGACCAAGGCCCTGAGAGTGATGACACATCAGAATAAAAGCAGGACCCCTTAGAGTGGGATAGTCTCCCCTCACTGCTCCAAGGCTTCCAACTAAAAGCCTAGCCACGATCTGCTGTCAAAGGAAGCAGCCAGGGAGGTAAGGCTTGCCCTGAGATGTTTCCACAGGCCCATGGATTTCAGGGGCACAAATGAAAGGGTGATGCTCAAGGCAGAGAAGAAGAGGTATGTGTGCACCCCCTGATGCTGGTCAACAGAGAAAGGAATGTGGTCCCAGTGGAAAGTTGTGGTTTGGGAAAAATGGAGGGCCCTGGCCTCTCAGGTGCACCCCTTAGACGGCCATACAAAGGCCATTCTAGAGGAATGCTATCCAAGTGGGTGTGGAAGCAGGGGCAGGAGCCACAAGATGGAGAAGGGAGGAAGCGTCTGTTCTCATAAGCCCTTGTTCCAGCTGCACCCACCCGGCGCTCTTATCCCTCTCCTTTCTCAAATAAAGGATTTTAAGAGACCAGACAGTCCAAGTTTTTTTTATTAAAATGGTCCTGACTAGCTGATTTTCCATTGTATTTCTGTGCCAGTCGTGCTCCAGGTACAGCCGTCTCTGGAGGTGCCGGGTGGCTGGGCCTGTGCAGGCAGAGGTTACTGGTCTCCATTCTGCATGGCAGGAGTCCCCTGGCTCTTCAGGGATTCCCTGCCAGCCAGCCTGCCTGCCTTCACTTCAGCACTGTCGCCTGCAGGTCCAGCTCATTCCCACTACACAGCTGCCCGCTTGCTCTCTATAATTTCCCTCCAATTGTCACTCCAGGAGAGCAGACGTCTCCTTGAAGGGGGCAGGGCCAGGTGCTGATTGTGACAGCAGGTGAACAAGATGTGCTCCCAGCTTGGGGTTTCCTCTAGGCCTAGGAAGGAAAGGCATGGAACATGTAATCTGGTTATTTTTACCCTCTACCTAATCCAGGCAGGCCAGATGCCTGGAGGTTGCCAAGGATAACAGGTCCAACCTTGAATGGTGTCCTTATCATCAATGAGCAGATCTCCCAAGACCACAGTCTTGTCTCTTGTCAGGATAATGCGCTCCACAAACTGGGGTCCCAGGTGTCGCTCGACCCAGCGGTACTGTATGGGAGACAGGTCAGTCAGCGGGGCCTGAGGAACCCTGCGTCCAGAGACAGCGCAGAGTGAGTGGGAGTCCTTGAAATGTTTCTCCTTCCCCCAGCCCCCACCCGGGGAGGCCAAAGCTGGTGCTGTCTTCATGGGCTGACTTGATTTTCAAAATCATGATCTGGTAAGCTAAGTTAGCTCAGGCGGCCGCACCTTCTCACCCACACAGTGGTCAAACTTCAGCAGAGGGCTGGAGCAGATGAAGACCTCAGTGCTGCAGAGAAGGGGGCCCAGTTAGATCCGCAGAAGCCACCGCTGTCCCGCGGGCGTCACCGCCCCTCCCTCCTTACTCTGGCATGGCGTTCATCTCCCGCAAGGCTTCCAAGGCCCCCGGGATGGGCTCCAGGTCTAAGAAAAAGCCTGGGGCTTCATACACGCTGGCCACTTTATCCTGCAAGAGAAGAGTTCTCGGTCCTGGCCTCGCCTCCAGCAGATGGAGCCCCGGAGACATCTCCATTAAGCTCCCCAGGCCGGGGCTTCGGAGAGAGGAGGGTCGCGGAGGGTGGTGGTCGCGGAGGGTGGGCGGGCACTCTCCCGACCTTTCCTGTCCCGGGGTGAACTATGGGTGCAAAAGTGGGAGTTTTGTTCATTTCAAACAAAAGGGGTGTCCCCGGAATGAAGCCCAGGAGCTCCTGTCCAAGCGGCGTGGCTCCGGGCTCCGTGTCTTACCGCCAGGTCGGGCCGCAGGGCTCGGTACTGCTCGCTGGCCAGGAAGCCGCGGCGCTGCTCCAGCGGCACGTGCGGCTCCCCGGGGAAGCGGCGGTGGAAGCCCCGCAGGAGGCCGGCCTCGAAGTCGGCCAGCACGCCGTCCATGTCCACCAGCACACGCACGGGCCGCGCGCGCTGCGCTGCCATCGCCTCCAGGCTGCGGGGGTCTTGGGGTCTCGAGGGTCTCGGACCCAAGGGGCTGAGCCGGCCGGAAGCGCGGAGCGCCGGGCGCCGAGTGCCGCTGCTTCCGGGCCGCGAGCCGTGGGCGGAGCCCAGTCAGACTAGCCCGGCTAATTTGCATAGGCCGCAGGTGGGGACGCTGGGCGACACCCGGCACAGGTCCTCAAACCTGTCTTCCTGTCGACCTGCGGTGGCAGGAACCCCTTCTGGAATACCAGGGCAGGACGGCTGAAGGCGATCTCTTTTATGATCCTCAGCTTTTTCGTGACCCACCCTTCGTCCTCCCAAAAAAGGCACGATCTAAAATACTGGAAGTTATCTTCTTTTTTTCTCCCCCGTCCTTTTTTCTCTGTACTGGAGGTTGAACCGGTGTCGTTTTACCACTGAGCTATATCCCCAAGCCCTTTTCATTTCTTGAGACACAGCCTCGCTAAATTGCCCAGGCTGGCCTCAGATTTGTAATCCTCCTGCCTCAGCCTCCCGAGTCGCTGGGTTTACAAGAGTGCACCACGGTGCCCAGCCTGTGAAGCACCTTCTAACAAGGAAGCAACGCGTTTAAAATCTGTGGGCCTGGCTGCACATATTAAATTCGAAGTCTGAGGCCACCGACAGTTCTGCCCTAACTGCTTGACGAGGCTGGATGCAGAGACCCCAGACCAGAGCCCCTGATGCTTGAAGACCTGGATCATGGGGGCTGCGCGTTAATGTGAAGTGAATGAAACTGTTGAAGGTAATGGGGTCTGTGAGTCGATTATTTTTGTAGCACTGGGCACTGAACCGGGGCTAGGCAAGCATCTTACAGGCCCAGCCTTACCAGAATAGGTTTGAAACATGGGAGAATATAGTTCAAACCTCCTGTTCACTTGGGGAGGCGATTTCCTTCAAGCACTGCTAATCAGGGCTGTTCTTTCTCTGGAAATGGCACATACAGCAGAAGCCTCTATCATCCTTCCATCTGATGTTCTCCATCTGAGGACCCTGCCACTCCCACACCAATGGGTCAAAAGCATCACATAGGGGGAGCCTGATCTAAGGTGAGTCAGTTTCAAACTGTGCAAGAGGCAGGAAGCATTAAGCCAGATGTACTCAGTGCCCAACTGTGTCTTTGGCCTCCTTCACCAAGGTACTTCAGTCACACAAACAGGCCAAGAGGTCTGCCAATGAAGTTGCTCCTTGGGTAACTTAGTAGTCATCTTGTCACGGTTTAAAGATCAAAAAACTTCACTTTCCAGAGTAGCAATTGAACACCCATAACACATTCCAGTGCTAAATCTGTTCTATAGTCCCAAAGTGACTGGCTCAACTGTTCCCCACCCCAGAACAGCTTTCATTTTAAGTGTTTGCTTATCTTCATAGAACAAAAAATTAAAAACAACTATCAAGTGGTGACAAAAACCAAAGACCTTTCTTTTCCAGGAGCCCCACCCTTACTAATAGGAAGAGAAGGGTGCAGTTTCCCTCCTTTTCAGGTCGATGGTATAAGCCTATACTGGTATAGGCCAGTATTTATAGGGCTAGCCGGTTTCAATATACTGATGACTGATTTATCTGGTATTCCCTTATTCTTCCAAAAGATGTGCCTAGTACTTCCAAAGTCTCATTTTGCCAATGAGGAAACTGAGGCCCAGAGGAGCACGGCAGGTTAGTAGCATGGGTGACGCCAAAACAGGCCTTACTGCCTGATTTGGACATTTGACATGTTGACCTGGAACCTTCTGCCTAGACCCCAAAGAGCACTTGTGGGGCCTTGGCCACCACCACTTTCTGATTATGTGGACACTTCCTTTGTTGTCCTCTTCTGTTTAACCACCACGCCCTCTTGATAAGGACCTCACAAAATGGAAACAAAGTTTTTAATCTTGTTGCTGGGGATTGCACCCAGTGGTGGCTCCACCCCTGAGCCACACCCCAGGCCTTGTTTTAATTTTGATATAAGGTCTGGCTAAATTGCCCAAGCTGGCCTTGAACCTTTAAACCGCTTCAATTAATCCAATCATTGGACAGGATTATAGTGGCAAAGAAAAAAGTAAAAGGAAGGACACTGAAACAATATGAAAGAGACACAGGACACAATGTTTCAAAATGTGGGCATTGTTTACTGTAAGCAACAGTCCAGGATCGGGAGGTACAACACACATTTTAAAGATGAGACTTTCATTTCATGGTCAAGCACCAGCATCATGCACACAGCGTCAAGTTACTTAGTAAGAACAGTGCCCCTGTGGGACCCGCTCCTGCATGGGGCCACCCGTGTGCTCGCCTCCCTGGCTTGCGTCACCACTTCATCCTGGTGGCTTGACTGTGCGTCTGAAGCCGTCCTCTTGCTCATAGGCCAGCCAGCCATGTTAGTACCTGGCTCACTTCTGAAGGTTAAAAAAAGGCAGCTTCTTTGCTTTCAGGCAGCGGGTTGTGAGGCTCAGGCCTCTTCCATATGGCACAGGAAGATGCTTTAGCTAAGGGCACTGAGAGAGTAGGGCAGCGCCACAGAGAAGCTCTGCATACAGACCATGTGTGTGGTGGGGCTGCCGGGGTGGTGCCTGTGGACTGCAGAAGGTCTGTCCAACCATGGTAAACCCAAGAACAGTGCGTCAAAAACCTCATACAAAAGAGCCTCTACCACATCAGGAACCAAATGATTTGTTCTTAAAAACACGGTACTAAGTGTCACAAAGCTTTCCCTTCGATCTACTACTAGAAAACACTCATGCCATGGCCCACAGACCCAGGAGTCAGACAGAGAAAGAGAATCCTGTTCTTCAAAAAGAAAAAGGAGGAAGAAAACGAACAAACAAAAAAGACAGCAGTACATAAAGTGCTTCTTTTTAATGAAACAAATTCAAAAGATATAGAGTCAGGCTCAAGTTGTGCAGTTCACAAGCATGAAGAAAACAAACAAACAAAATGACAGAGTTCAGGACAGTCAGTTAACCCAAGACCAGGCTGGACTTGCCACCAGGAGGGTTTCTTCTGGATGGTGCAGGGGCCGCGGCCACGGGGCTGGGCACAGGCGCCGCGGGCACAGGCTTCTCTTCACTCTGCCCCAGGCTGCCTTGCAGGTCTGTGTCCATGTTTTCTGGGAAAACGGAACAGAGATGAACCTAATAGTTATTTCTGGATAAGACAAAGAGTCTCAAATTTATTATTTTCATGGTTTAAAACATACTGAAAAGTAGTAGAAAAACTCAGCCAGACATGGTGACACGTCTGTAATCCAAGCAACTGAGACAGGAGAATTGCAAGTTCAAAGCCAACCTCAGCAACTTAGTGAGATCCTGCTCAAAATAAAAAGTAAAAGGGCTGGGAGGTGGCTCAGTGGTATAGCACCCTGGGTAAATCCTTAGTGCCACCAAAACAAACAAACAAACAAACCACCCATCAACCATGATCCTACTGTCCAGAATTGATCAGTCTTATGTTTTGTCACATCAGTTCAGTGTTTTGCTTAGGTACTTCAGACTGAACCCAAACCCCACCCCTTTTTACTTTTTGAGACAGCAAGATTTGCCCAGGCTGGCCTTGAACTTGAGATCCTCCTGCTTCAGACTTCCAAGTCACCGAGATTACAGGCACGCACCACTGTGTCCAGTTGGTGATTCCTATTCAAATGAACTGGGCACTTCCTACTTTTAACACCATAAGCATGAGTAGTAATATCCACTACAGCACATATTGCTCAAGTCACTGACTGATTTGTGGATTCCCAACAAGTAGACTTTTTTGTGTGTGGTTCTACAGATTTAACCCAGGGGTGCTCTACCACTGAGCCACATACCCAGTCCTTTTATTTTTTATTTTGAGACAGAGCCTCTCTAAGTTATTGAGGCTGGCCTCAAATATGTCATCCTCCTACTCTGGCCTCTCCAGACACGGAGATTACAAGTGTGCCCCATTGTACCCAGCTAACAAGTATATATTCTCAGTTGTCTTATTAGCAAATAGATTGCAAACACAGAAAATTAATTTCTTCATATGAATTCAAGAGTGACTGCAAAAACAAAAAACAACAATCACAATTTTAAAAATCCCTTATTTTTATTAATAAATAAGTAAACTTAATGTTTACTAAAAGTATTAACTTTTTTAAATTTATTTTTTTAGTTGTAATTGGACATAATACCTTTATTTTATTTATCTATTTTTATGTGGTGCGGAGACTCGAACGCAGGGCTTCCCACTCAGTAGTAGGCGAGCGCTGTACCGCTGAGCCACAACCCCAGCCCATACTAAGAATATTAATATTTTAAAGCATATTAAACATTAAATTTTGAGTGGCAGGCTTATTTCAGCATTAAATCATCAAACTAAAATTAGTTGCATCTTCTACAACCATAGATAATTGTACACATTCCACAGAAGTCCTTTTTCAATAATTTGCCAAAAAGACCAAACAATAAAAAAAAAAAAAAAGATTGCTGTGTTATTATGACCAAGGCATTAGGAAGGTCCTTCTTCACTAACCAGCAGTACGTGGAACTACAGCAAAGTGTCGTCCTCCCTTTTCTGCCTGGCAAGTGGACCAGTGTCTTCTTATGTTGCAATTATAATGAAATTCAAAGTGAGTGCGTCTGCTCCACAGAACTCCTGCACCCTGGGCATGTTCAGTGTCTGTGCTGTCCACTGCAGCCACACATGGCTCCACTCAATCCACGGCCACTGGGTCAGGAGTTTTAATTTGTCCGAGTCAAAGTTTAAATATACACAGCCATGTGTAGGTTGTGGTAACAGAACAAGCAGCACAGTGTTAGCGGAATACACAGGGCTGGGTGTAACCCTAGCACCTCGGAGGGTCAGGCAGGAAGATCGCAAGTTCAGGGAAACCCTTAGTAACTTAGCCTTAGCAACTTGTCAAGACCCTATGTCAGAAAGCCGGGTGCAGTGGCTTACGCCTATAATCCCAGCAGCTCGGAGACTAAGGCAGAAGGATTGTGAGTTCAAAGACAGCCTCAGCATTGGTGAAGTGCTAAACAACTCGGTGAGACCCTGTCCCCAAATAAAATACAAAACAGGGTTGGGGATGTGGCTCAAGTGGGTCAGTGCCCCTGAGTTCAATCCACAGTACAGAAAAAAAAAAAGACCCCATGTCAAAAATAAACCATAAAAAGACTGGGGGTGCCAGGCACAGTGGCTCACGTCTGTAATCCCAGCAGTTTAGGAGGCTGAGCAGGAGGATTGTGAGTTCAAAGCCAGCCTCAACAATGGTGAGGTTCTAAGCAACTCAGTGAGACCCTGTCTCTAAATAAAATACAAAATAGAGCTGGGGATGTGACTCAGTGGGCCAGTGCCCCCGAGTTCAATCCTCGGTACCCCCCACCCAAAAAAAAATAGATTTTTAAATGGACTGGGGGCTCAGTGGTAAAGTGCCCTCAGATTAAATCCCTGGTATCCCTCTAAGAAAAAGAAAAATTAAAAACAGCAACAGACCATTAATTCAGCCTAAAACACTAACACAATGTTTCAATTAAAGTTTTTTCATTTCCGCTAGGTGGCCTTGGCCTCATTCTACATATACAAGATCTAACTGAACCCTCCATTGTCTGACTGGATCAAGGAGTCAATGAATATTCTGAAGGACAAAAAAATCCCACAGCTCTCCCACTGGAGTTAATTTTCATAAAAGGCTCATCCCACGAATCTCCTAATTGTCTTACATCATTAAAGGAAGTGTTTTATTTTTCACATAGATAATAATATGCTAAAAATGAAAAGGAAAATAGAAGCTCTGGTGCAGACCAAAGAAAGCAGCCCAGGTCTTAAGGGCAGGGCTTGTTTGTCAGGTTAGAAACACTGTGGCCAGAAGAGGGCAGCTTGTTTGTTACCAGTCTGTAATGAGATAAATAGAGTTACTGTGACTAAACATTTAGAAACTTTTATAGCAATCTGACAGGTACTGCCTGTCCCTATTGAGTCTAATAATTATGATGTCAAAGGCTCTGAAGGAAATACTTCTCCAATTTTATACATTTTAGTACTAATTGATGGATTGTGGTACTAGGGATCAAACCCCAGGGCCTCACTCATCAAAATATATTTTATGAGCTCCTAACTTGTCTTTGTTTGGCACACCGATAATGTAACAGCACCGCACACTGACACACGCCTGTAATCCCACCTACTCAAGAGGCTGAAGAAAGAGGATTACAAGCTAGGCCAGGGGCTGGGGTTGTGGCTCAGTAGTAGAGCACTTGCCTAGCATGCGTGAGGTACTGGGTTCAATTTCCAGCACTGCATATAAAATAAAATAAATAAAAATAAAGGTCCATCAACAACTAAAAAATAAAAATGGTAGAGTGCTTGCCTCACATGTACAAGGCCCTTGGTTCAATCCCCAGCACACCCCCCCAAAATAAAAAAAACAGTCTCAAATAACTAAAAAAGGGTGGGGATGGGGCTCAGTGGTAGGGTGTTTGCCCAGCATGTGCAAGGCCTTGGGTCAATCTCCACAACTACAAAAAACTGAACAAAGACACCTGTGTCTGAATAGAAAAAATGATTCATTGTAACGATCAAAGAATCAGAACAAGAAGAAAACTAGCAGACTATCTAACTTGAAACACTGCAACAGAATTGGGGTCAACCTTTAATATACCAGATACATCTTGAATTATTATACCCTTGTCACTTTTTTTTTTTTTTTTTTTTTTGGTACTAGAGATTGAACCCATGAATGCTCTACCACTGAGCTACTTTCCCAGCCCTTTTCCATTTTTATTTTGAGGCAGGGTCTCACTAAAATTCTGAAACTGGCCTCAAACTTGCCATTCTGCCTCAAGCCTCCCAAATTGGTGGGATTATAGACACGCGCCCCAGTGCCTGGCTGCCCCTTGTCAATTCATGACAAAGGAACTAAAAGTTGTAGCAGTCAGGAATACAGAATAAGCAGGTAATAAAATTGATGGCCATTGTTTAAAAAAAGAAAAATTAAAAGGGAGAACTTGTCATAGCATACAACTCAATATGCTATTTATCTAAAGAATCAATAATGAACTGAGCTGGAGAAGGAGGCACAGGGAACAGAATTACTTGGTAGGACAAATAACTTACACCATTTGTATCTTCATGAGGATTCACTCACTTCTCCGGGCTCCCCAAATCATCCCCCGCCTTCTTTCCCAGTACTAGGGATTGAATCCAGGGCCTTGCAAATGCTAGGCAAGTGTTCTAGCCCTGAACTACATCCTTAGCCCTTTTATAAGATTTTTATTTTGAGAAAGGGTCATACTAAGTTGCTGAGGCTGGCATACACTTTCGATCCCTCCTGTCTCACCCTCATGAGTCGCTGGGATTACAGGTGCATACCACCACCACCATACCTCACACTTTTTTTTTTTAAGACAGAGTCTCACTAAGTTGCTGAGGCTGGCTTTGAACTTGAGATCCTCCTCTCTCAGCCTCCAAGTCACTGGGATTAGAGTTGGGTACCATAACACAAGGGCCATATCTTCAGTTATATCCACTGGCCCTAGTCAGTAAACAAATATTAGCTGATTCTGCTACATTCAGTCTTACAGTTGAAGTACTGGGAGGATGAAAAGCAAGACTGCAAAGTCTAGATTTCACCTCCAAAATAGTTTTCCAAATTACATAAACTGAACACAAACAGTAACTGACACAACTTCATCTTGGGAAAGAGTGACTGGTCTGATTGAAGGCTCAGGAGCTTCTCCTGTTATCACATCCACCAGGAAAGACTGAGAGGCAGGAGAGGAACTTGGTTCCATCACAACCCCAGCCCCAAAACAACTATTCACTGTAGGGTTGTTTTCTTTTTTTTTTTCTTTTGTGTGTGTGTGTGTGTGTGTGTGCTGGGGATTGAACCCAGGGCCTTGTGCATGTGAGGCAAGCTCTCTACCAACCGAGCTATATCCCCAGTCCACATGCTACATCACAAAACATAACAGTAGGAAAAGGCTCTTCAGGGCCTGTGACTGTGTGTGTCACCAGCAACTTGACTGACTGTTGCAGTGACACCTGTAAGCCTTAGAGTACTCATCAGCACTGTTCTGGCCCTTGTAATAAGAGGTGCCAATAAATACTTCAAAGATTTAAAGTAATTAAGCAAATGATTACAGCTCATTTCCACCTATAATTGGTAATGTGGATGACTAACTGGAAATTTACATCTGCCCCCCAAATCACCACTTACAAAATCACTTGAGGGTAACTAATGTCTTACAAATAAGTACCTCAATACAAAATCAAATGAACTTCGCAAATGGAATGCCATGAGCTGAACTGGAAATTCTAGTCTTTTATTAATTAAAAACGTCCTAGCAGCTGGGTGTGGTGGAACACCCCTGTGATCCCAGAGACCTGGAAGGCTGAGGCAGGAGGATGGAAAATTCAAAGCCAGCCTCTACAACTTAGCAGGAACCTATCTCAAAAAAAGTAAAAAAATTTAAAGAGGGGGATGGAGCTGGTAAGGGTTAGCTCAGTGGTATGCCCTTGGGTTCTCCAGGTCTTTTTCTGTCTAGGTTTCCAGCATTCTTCACTGCTAGCAGATTTAAAATGTGGCCATGTTTACTAACTTTCTAATTTTTTTGTTCTTCTCCCTCCGCCCAGAGTATGATGATGGCACTTTCTTGGGGCACACCCAGTTCTCTTTCACCAAGACATGATTTGAATTACAATTCAGATCTGTCCAAAAAGCATTATAGAACCAAAAAACAATTTAGTCTTTAGAAGTACTCACCATGAATGTCACCTTCACCCTGCAAAAGAAAAAGATTTAAAATTTTACAATTTTGCATCACAAAAATCTAACTGTCTAACTCAGAGTAGCTAACATCTATTTGAAATCAAATGTCAAATCCTATTCTGATGCAATCAAGCACAGAGTCAGGTGGAGACCTTTATTTAACTGAGAACAATGCCATACAGCAATCCTGCACAATAAATTTCACAACTAAACACCAAAAACAACAAACAAAAAGCAAAACATTTGCTCTGATGACCTGACACCAACTAACATTTCAAATGAGATAGGCACATTCATGGTGGCATGGCCACAGACTGACACCAACTAACACTTCAGAGGATCTTCCATCAGAATGGGAATGGGCAAACCCACCCTTCTGTTTGTCTTTTTCTCCTTATCTGGCTTTGAAGGACCCTCTAAGCCCCAGAGTCCTCAGACAGCACTCCCTACACTCCAGTGCTTCAATATGCTTGAGGCCACTAGCCAGGAGGACTTCCTACTGGGGCTCGGTGGCAGTACTCATCTGCAGACACCTGATGGTGACTCCAGGGGTCCAGTCTGTAGTTCACCTCAAGGTGACACTGGAAAACAGCTGCAACCATCCTTCAACTCAGATGTGCTCCTCTTAAAGAGACAGAGGGAGCGAGACCCACAGGCTCCCAAAGCCAATGGTGGTGAAGGGCCTACAGCCGACTCTACTGGTCAGAGCCACCTGGCACGCTGAGTCACTTTTCTGACCTACTTTCTACTTAGGGGTCTTCCATCAGCAAGATGACCCAGTCCCTTTTTTAGTTATTGTGACCAACCGTTGCGGCAGCAGTACTGAAACTCTTAGTAAACAAAGGGGCAATTTAACTTCTCACCCTCTCTGCCCTGGGCCTGGCTTTCCTAGTGGGTAGTGGGTCACACTGACCTTCAGCTCTAAGAAGTCTCCAGAGCTTGCTTCAGTTGAGTTCCTCCTCTGTGGTCCAGATGACTCCAGATCTTCCCTGCCACCACTAGACTTGGCACCTAGAAACCAAAATACAATACTTTTCTTGAGGAATACAACAGAAATGCCAAAATAAAACACCTCCGTACACATCCTAACCTAGACTCTCAGTCTGACTGCAGTTCTCATTCCGATCCACCACATACATTCATAGTTCCCAGCTCGCTCTTCTCAAGTTAAACTTCAGCAGCTGTTCATTACCATTAAACTAGTACTAGCCAGCTGGGCTCATCTCTGCTGGCCCAGCCCTCCAGTGACCACACACGAAAGTAGTACCTGCCGACTTGGCCCAAGAAGGGGGATTTTCTTCAGGTGTCCCAAAGATGCTAGAGGCCATTTTATTCTTCCTCACAGGCTGTTCTGTTGGTTCATCAAAGCCTAATGAGAAATTGGATCCACCACCTGGAGGCCGCAAAACCCTGGAAATTATGGCAAAACATTAGTTTCAAATCATACCAAAGCATTTCTTGGCATAAATATTTTCTTGTATCTTTTGTTTCTTTTTCCACACCCATTCTTCCTCCCTTACTGCTGCCCCAAAGAGAGCTGTTCATGGAAAAAGGAAACAACTCATCCTGGTACGAATTCAGTGCTGAATGTTAAGATACCGAGTACTCCCCTGTGTGGGAGCACATGCCTGTCATCCCAGCTACTTGGAGGCTGAGGCAGGAGGATTGCAAATTCAAGGCCAGCCTCAGCAACTTAGCGAAACTCTGTTTCAAAATAAAAAATAAGCCAGACACAGTGGCACACACCTATAATGCCAGAGGCTTGGGAGGCTGAGACAAGAGGATAGCAAGTTCAAAGCCAGCCTCAGCAAAAGCAAGGTGCTAAGCAATTCAGTGAGACCCTGTCTCTAACTCAAATACAAAATAGAGCTGGGGGTGTGGCTTAGTGGTCAAGTGCCCCTCAGTTCAATCCCTAGTGCCCCCAAAAAAAATAAAAATAAGGACTGGGGATGTGACTCAGTGGTTAAGCACCCCTGGGTTCAATTCCCCATACCAAAAAAAAAAAAAAGATTCCAAGATAAAGTACTAGTTTATCACATTTCACAATTAGAGTCACTGCCTGGTTGGTTTCCCTTTTTCAGAAATGGTAAGAGACCAAATAGCCCTTGCTCTACTGGGCTTAACTGACTATACCTGCAAACAAGTTTAGAAGAACATTTTATCGTTTATTCATTTGAAAGTCATTTCCATTTTATTTTCAACTAAATGAAAAAAAAAAGGAAGAATATACACATAGAAGTTACCTGGACCAGTTTAGAAGCCAAAGGAGAGTTCAACAGTATCAACTACCTCCATAGCACCCATGAGCCTGCTTATGTATTTGTACTCCACTATGCTCAATAATAAACACGGATGATTAGCCACAAGGGCCAAGTTGATATGAGAAATTAAATGTGCAATTCCACAGCATGTTCTGTACCCATGTTCTTCAGGATGGCACCCACGGCTTTCTGTTTCACTTGGAAATACAGACTGTACACATTTCCAGATCTTCTTGCCATGGGTTGATCAATTTGTCTCCTCCCTGCAAAAACTCAACTCAACTCCCCTTGCCACCTCTGAAAACAGAAAATTGATGCCTGTAATCCCAGCAGCTCAAGAGGCTAAGGCAGGAGGATCCTAAGTTAAAAGCCAGGCTGCTAGTGAAGCCCTAACCAACTTAGCAAGACTCTGTCTCAAAAGACAAAAAAAAAAAAAAAAAGGGAGGTGGGGGTTGGGGTTCGGTGGTTGAGCACTCCTGGATTCAATCCCTGGCACACAAAAAAAAGACAACTGAGATGGTTTCATGAGACAACTTTCTAACTACTGATTCATTTCCTTTACTGGGGATAGGAGCAGTATGGTTTTCTTTTTCTTTTTTTTTTTTTTTTTTTTTAATATTTAAATGTAGTTGGATACAATACCTTTATTTCACTTATTTTTATGTGGTGCTGAGGATCAAACCCAGGGTCTCGCAAGTGTGAGGCAAGCGCTCTACCACAACCCCAGCCCAGTATAATGGTTTAAACACTGTCTCTTGCCAGGTGCGGTGGCATACGCCAGTAATCACAATAGCTTGGGAGGCCGAGACGGGAGGATCAAAGCCAGCCTCAGCAATAGCAAAGCGCTAAGCAACTCGGTGAGACCGGCTCTAAATACAAAATAGGACTGGGGATGTGGCTCAGTGGTCAAGTGCCCCTGAGTTCAATCCCTAGTATCAAAAAAAGAAAGAAAGAAAAAGAAAAAAAGAAAGAAAGAAACACTCTCTTGCTGGCTGTGGTGGCATATACCTTGTAATCCCAGCAACCCAGGAGGCTGAGGCAGAAGGATCTCAAGTTCAAGGTCAGCCTTGGCAGCTTAGCAAAATAAAATAAATAAAATAACAAGGGCTGGGGATGTAGCTCAGTGGTAGAGCACCACGGATGCAATCCCCAGTACCACAAACAAATCTAAATAGCTCCCAAACATTAAAAATCCAATCTTGAAGCTGGGCACAGTGGTCCATCCCTCCAGTCCCAACTACTGGGGAAGCTGAAGCCAGAAGATCCCTTGGGCCCAGTAGTTTGGGGCCAGGAAAAGAAATAAGAAAATTTCTGACCTACCCTTGTGCCACAGTAGGTCATAAGACCTTCCTCATTCCAGCAGGGTCCTGCCCAGAAACCAGAATGCTGAAGCAGACAGGGCTGCTGAGTTTCCCGTCTACTACCAGTAGATTACACCCTTTTTGACCAATCCCACTGCAACACAGTTATTCATGCTTCAATCAAGCCCATGCAATGAAGTCTCCATGAAAACCCAGGACAGAGTTCAGAGAGCTTCCAAAGCTAAAACATGGAGGCTCCTGGATGGTGGCACAATCATTGAGGGCATGAAGTTAGGCATCCCTTTGCCACACCTTGCCCTACGCATTTCTTCCTGTCTGTCCCTTGTAGTATCCTTCACAAAAAAAAAAAAACAGGAAGTAGAAGCAAATATATCCCTGAGCTTCATGAGCTGCACTAGCAAATTAAATGTGAGGAGGGGTTTATGGGAAATTCGACTTACAGTCAGTCAGAAACATAGATAAAAATAACCTGGAATTTAAAGAGGGGTTGAGGCCAACTTGGGGGCTGAGCACTTGATGTGTGTGGGATCTGATGCTGAAGACAGCATCAAAACTGAGCTGGATTAGGGGATACCCAGCTGCAGAACTGCTTGTTTGCCTGTCAGTGGGGAAAGCACCACACCTTCTGAGGTCACTGAAGTCTTCTGTGCTGACTGCTGTGGTTTGAGTTCTATTCAGACTAGCACACAAATGCAATTTAAAACTAAGGATCCTGGGGCTGGGGATGTGGCTCAAGCGGTAGCGCGCTCGCCTGGCATGCGTGCGGCCCGGGTTCGATCCTCAGTACCACATACAAACCAAGATGTTGTGTCTGCCGAAAACTAGAAAATAAGTAAATAAATATTAAAATTCAAAAAAAATAAAATAAAATAAAAATAAAACTAAGGATCCGGGCTGGGGTTATGGCTCAGCGGTAGAGTGCTTGCCTAGCACGTGCAAGGCCCTGGGTTCAATCCTCAGCACCACATAAAAATAAATAAATAAAATAAAGGTATTCTGTACATCTACAACTAAAAAATAAATAAATCTAAGGATCCGCAGCCCACACTGAAAGCCAGCCACTTGGAAAGCTGAGGCAGGAGGCTGTCACTCAGTACTTGCCTACCACGTGGGAGACCCTGGTTCAATCCTATAAAGGTCAGGCAGAAAAAAGAAAAAGGATATATCATTTGATTAGATTGGGAAAATGGGATGTAAAAAGCCAACATTCAGCATTATGGTATGACAGTATAAAATTTGTACAAACTTTCTAAAGGGAACTTTGAAAGTTATCCTATGTCTCGGTTTTCTCCTCTGTAAAATGAGGATAGTAATATCTACCTCATAAGACTATTATTATAAGGGTATCATTTCATCTGCAACATGGCAATCATGCACATTAGTTATTATAACCATATAAATGTCACCACAACTAAGTTACCTGGAGTGCCTACTCACTAATGCAATTTCAGGTGATTCTTGAAGTCTTTTTTACACTTGATGTTTTTCTGAGTTTTTACTAATCTAAAATTCTTTTAAAAACTGTTTCTGAGTTCCAGAAATTCCTACCAGTGTTTCTCTTGACAATACTACTTTTTCCCACTGTCCATTCTAAACGATCATTCATTCACCAGTGGGCACCTGTGTCCATTCCGGATCCCTAGACAGAAATCCTGACTTCTCAGCTCCCTTGCATTTAGGCTGGTACCCCAGCCTCAGCACCCTAACACTGCCACCTTACTGAACCCACACACTGTACATTCCCGCACCAAGGGGAAACCCCTGCCCTGCCTCTCTTTGTGTCAGGCTCCACAATCCAGCAGATGCAATCAAGATGGATCCAACCTCCTCCCTCCCAACCAAGTCCTGCTACTTTCTTCACTCTTTGGCAGTTTAGCTCCAGCAAGGGCCTTTGCTAGCCTATTTCCTCCAGCCTGGACTAGGCTCCACCTTTCCCTCAGTTCCTACTCAAATTCCAGTCCATCTCTGAAACTGCAACCTCCTTGAGTTTGGAAAGGCAGCCAGAACAGCAGGGAGGACAGGGAGATTAGTGCTCCACTTCCCAGGAGCTGCCAATTCTTTTTGTAAAGGGCCAGCCTTAAATACTACTGGCTTTGTGATCAGGTCTTCCCTGAACTATTCATTGCCATGTTGCATGAAGGCAGCTACAGATGATATGAAGACAAGTGTGGCTTAAAACTCATAAAAACTTATTTATGTACACTGAAACTTTTCTTTTGTAGTCCTGGGAATTGAACTCAGGGCCCTGAACATGCAGCACCCTACCACTGAACCACATCCCTAGCCCTCTTTTATCTTGAGATAGGGTCTTTCTAAATTGCCCAGGATGAAAAAAAAATAAAAAATAAAAAAATAAATTGCCCAGGATGGCCTCGAATTTGCCATCCTCCTGCTCAGCCTCCCAAATAGCTAGGATCACAGGTGCGTGCCATTATACTCATAAATCATGAATCTTGTTTTTCTCAAGTACTGAACAATGTTAACTTCATTCACAGTTCAGAGGCCTTACAGAAAGAGAGCCTGGGTCAGGCCTGCAGGAAGTCTGCTATAGGCATTTCAACATCCTCCTTCCAGGGGAGCAAGGCCTTGAGAAGCTCTAACTGTCCAGCATTAGTTAGTGCGAGTGCAAACCCCAGCCTCAGTTCAGGGCAGGCACTGAAAAGTGAGTGCTCCAATCACTTCTGTGGGGAAATCACAAAATGCCATTTTTCTCTTTAAACTACAAACCTATAGAATTATGTTTTGATAGGGGTTTTCTTGTTTTCTAAATATGCAGTCTTTCTAGCTTCCTTCCTTAAACATAAACACAATACTGAATTCACACCAATTTCATTATCTACCCACCTCAAGGTCCCACTATAGTCCTTAACCACACATAACATTTAAAACTCCATTTTTAAAAAGTCTCAGATATTGGCTGGGGTTGTAGCTCAGTGGTAGAGCACTTGCCTCAAACGCATGAAGCCCTGGGTTCAATCCTTAGCACCACATAAAAGTGAAAAAACAAATAAAGATATTGTGACCATCCATCTACAACCAAAAAAAAATTTTTTTAAAGTCTTAGATATTGGGCTAGGGTTGTGCTTCAGTGGTAGAGCGCTCGCCTAGCACGTGAGAGGCCCTGGGTTAGATCCTCAACACCACATAAAAATAAATAAATAAAGGCATTGGATCCACCTGCAACTAAAAAAATAAACATAAAAAAAGTCTCAGATATTAAATATCCACTTAAATTTATTTTATAAATTAAGATATATGTGTTCAGGCATACATTTTATAAAGATGATAATTTTAAGCTTAATTCAGTTATTTAAATCACAAGTAAAGGAATGTCATCAATTCTTAAGCTTTCTCTCTGAAGGGATTAGGTTTTTATAATTTACATCTTAAAATCAACAAAGACACTTAAAATTATTAGAATAAAAATCAACTTTCTTCATTATCCCCTTCATTCCCTAGAGATTAGAATTATTTTCTTTGCTAATCATAATTAAAACCTCATGAGTTATTTTAGCCAAATGAAATTCCTCAGAATCCTCTTTTGCTTGGAAATATTTTTGGCCTTGAAAAATAAAAAATAAAAAGAAAGAGACACTAGTACCCAAACAACAGCTTAAAAGCAAGTCAAAGCTATGGCCAGTCCAACTTTGACAGGTCAGCAGCTTTCCTCCCGCAATGGCAGGTGATACCTACTCCAATGACGTCAGTGTTGTGGAGACCATTTGTAACAGCCAGACATCCCCAAACAAAGGATTTGATCATAAGGCAAAGTATTGCAATTTTATTTTTTACTATTCTTTCTGAAACACACATATAATAACTAAATAAAGATTATCTATTTAAGAGTCAACAAAAACATGTCCACATATTAGAGAGAGTAATTTTTAAAAAATTTGCTCCTTGCTTCTCTCTTCAAATCCCTGAGTTTTCAAACGTTCTTGCAGATCATTCCCTACCACATTAAATTTATAATGAGGCTACAGAACCAGGAGAATATTACTGGAGAAAAGAAGTTTTAGGAGAATTAGGTGAGATTATAGAAGGAAAGGTGTGAAGTAAATAAAATGACAATACTACAGTACCCAGATCACAATATCAGAAAGAAAAATTATGGAAAAAAATATTTAAAACATTTATTTTACAGAACCAAAAATTATTTTTCTCATTTCAGATATACATATGAAAAACAAGCAGGATTAATTTAATCTGTGTACTAAAATTATTTTTTAATAATTTTATTTGTAGATGGACACCATACCTTTATTTTATTTATTTACATGAGGTGCTGAGGATCAAACCCAGTGCCTCACACATGCTATGCAAGTGCTCTACCACTGAGCCACAACCCCAGCCCACTAGGTACCAAAATTCTTTACAAAGCACCAAACTGAACTCAACCCAAAGGACAAAACTCCAGATACACATTATCATTCCAACAACTGAAATCTGACCATGAAAAAGTTGACCTCATCACACACAATGAAAAACCAAGGTTCAATTTGTCCCAGTGTCCTCTGAAAAAAATTATCTCATTGGAAGGATGACAAGAGAAGAGGGAGTGACCAGTATTTTCTTATGTCCAACTACTAAAATTCCCCGCCCTCCCAGTAACCTCTGATTTAGTCTTTTTTCAATTTTACCTAGTCTCTTCTACATTATAAAACTGCAAAGAGTTAGTTGAAAGGGAATGTCACTTGCACGCATTCTCCTAAGACTCCTCTGCTGAGGCATGCTTTTTGTTCTCAAGTTCTCTAACCCTTGTGAGATACTGCTATTTCATGTCTGTCTTCTTAGCCCTACAAAATGGCTCCCTTTGTGCCACTTGGCCAGGACCCCAAGGCTGGCCACACATGACTGCACGTCGTGATCAATAGAGAGCAGATGCCCAGAAAAAGTGGAATCTAAGCTTCATCCAAGGCTCGAGGAAGATCCCTGAGATGTCTATAACCCACCTCACAGAACAGAATGCAATTAGCTGAGACAATGTGGACACCTTCCATAAACCCAAACCCTTCCACCAAGTTAAGTAAGGGCTTGATAAAAGGTTCCTGTTCAAACACCATGCCCTGTGCCCCCATCTCCAAAATGCAATAGGATGAATGGCAAGAAAGGCCCCAGCTTTCCAGGTGGAGATACTAGAGAAGAGACAATGGATTCTCCGGCCCCGCCCAAGAACAGGAAACCTCCTTCTCAAAGGAACTGGGGCCAGGGATGAACTCATTTGGCAAACGTCAAAAAGGGATGTGAAGAAGGAAGGATGCAAAAACCGAGGTCCGAAGCTTTGGGCGCAGAAAACCCATCCTGGATGGCTGCTACTCTCCCTGAGCTCAGAGGTGGGCGCGGGGAAGGGGGAGGAGACGGGGTCTCTTTGTTAGCAGAGGGTAGGCACTTCGAAGAGGGGTTGGGCGGTTGAGTCCTGAACCGGAGTGAAAGGTCGCGATGACCAGCCCCGCCCGACCACAAACGCACCTGCCAGGCGGGCCCGGTGGGGAATGGGGCACCGCGAGTGCAGGAGCCTGCCGGACCCGGCAGACACAGTCACAGGATTACATCGCTGAGCCTCAGCCCAGGGTAAGCACAGCCCCGGGCCAGTGGCTGGAGCGCGTGGCCCGGGGGTGGGACAATGGGGCCTGACCGAAGGCGTCCTGAAGGCCCCACCCCCCACCCCCGGGCACTCAGGAGACTAAGACCATCACCCTGGGGCTGGGCCAGCCTCACCGCAGAGCGCGGAAAGCGAACCCGCCCGCACGTTGCGAATGACGAAAACCCGCCGTTTGCCGAGGGAGCGGCTGGCCCCGGCCCCCCGGCCCCCGCTCGGTGGGAGGAATGAATGGAGAGAACAGCGGGATCGGGGCGGGGCCGCCTCGCCCCGCCGCACAAAGCGGCGCCCGCGGCCGAGCCCCGCAGCCCGCCCCAGCGCGAGCGGGACGCACCGGGGACATTATCGCCAACGACCCGCGCCGGGCCAACTCGGCCCGCTTGCAGCCGCCTTGCGGCCCCTTAACCTCGTGCGGTTCGGGCGCCGCCTCGCCGTCTCACCGGGAGCTATTCCTGCTGTTGGGGTCGACACCCTTGAAAGTGGTGGTGGTGGTCATGGCGCCGAGGAGCGAGGTAGGCTGGCGCGGAAGCAGAACGCCGAAAGCGTTGGACGCGACTGGCCCAGAGGAGCTCCAGACCCACTGCCGGTTACCGCCGCAGGAGCCTCCGCCACCGCCTGGCTGGCCGGCCGACGCTTTTATAGAGCTCACAAGCCCCACCCCCCTAGCCGCCGGCATTGGCCGATTTAAATGGTTCTCTTTGTTCCTATTGGCTTCCTGGAGTGTCAAGCACCGCTCACTGTCACGACGGTTTGCAGTGGCCAGGGTTGGGTCTAAGCCCGCCCGCTTCCTGGACAGGGCAGGACTATAGACATTCTCCCCACCCCCACCCCAAAATCTTGGAGCTGATTGGGCACGAGTTGAACCTGCCCTGTGCTGGGTACAAGTCCTACTCACTGTCAATTTAAAAAGTTACCTGATAGAAAAACTCGCTCTGGGAGAATTAGAACCGGCAAACCGAGGGCAGATTTGTCACTGTTACCATTTACTCATTTACATTTACGGTGGGATAGTAAAGGACACTCTCTTTAAGGAACGAAAATTACTGCTACCAGTTGACATTTACTTTTACTGAATACCTACTGTGTGTCCCATTTGGAAACCTAACAGTTCCAAAGCAGTAGCCCTATGAGTCAGCAACAGAAATCACGCCAAGGTGATCCTTTTTTAAACGACTGGAAATTCTTAACATTTTAATGTTATTATTTAGCTATAATGAGTGGTGCATGAGTTGAACCAAAATTACAGTCATTCCGATTTGGGGGCCTGTTCTAAAACTAGTTAATACCCAACGACTTGAAATGGCCTCATTCCCATCCACCAAGACTATGGGATCAGCCAGGCTTTTGCAGCTGTTTATAACCCTTAAGTCATGACTCTTCCACCTGTCTGGGTAAATCTCCCTGCAACAAATGCAGACACACTTGGAAGACTCAGGAATGACTGTTTATAAGATCATAATAGGAAAGTCTTGGGTAAAGGAGTGCAGGCATTTGATGTCATGCATATTTCCTCAAGGCCAATGTCTTTTCCTAGTCTCAGTATTTCCACACAAATTGAACTACATTCCTCTTTGTGTGGCCCTCTTCCAGACAGTTGAAAGTCTCTTTCTTAGCATTCTCAGTTAAAAAGCCCTCCCAGTAGGCTTTCATGAAAAAACAGAGGGAAGTTCCTCTCCTCTAGAAAGCATGATAATGCATTTATGTGCTCACCAGAACACCATTTGTTTGGGTTAGAATCTTCCCATTCTTAAAGGCTGAGCCTAAGTTTTCCAAAACCTTAAAAAAACAAAACCAGAGCTGAGGTTTTGTTTTGTGGCTGTGGCTCAATGGTAGAATGCTCAGGCACAGGGTTCAATCCTCACCACACATAAAAATAAAATAAAGATATTTTGACCCACCTAAAATTAATATATATATAAAAAACAGCCTGGTGAGGTGGCACATACCTGTAATCCCAGTGGCAAATTACCATACAGTATTGTGACCTGATCCATAGTTAACATTACTTCTAAAGAGGTCATGCTTACTGAACAGATTGGTCTGATGGAACTGGTTTTGTTTTGTTTTGCTGGGGATTGAACTCAGGGGCACTCAACCACTGGGCCACATCCTCAGCCCCATTTTGTGTTTCTCCTTTGCTAGCAAAGCAATAAACCTTCTTTTTTCCTTTTTCTCAGGATCTTGTCTTCGTTATTGGATTGGTGTAAAGGACCAAGCTTTGGGTTACAGTTTCCTCATTTATAAGGTTAAAAAGGTACCTAGTGGGGGTTTTTACCCTTGTTTTGTTGGTGGCACTGGAAGTTGATCCCTGGGGCACTTTATCACCATTTTTATTTGGAGACAAAGCCTTGCTAAATTGCCCAGGCTGACCTTAAACTTGCAATCTTTCTGCTTCATCCTCCTGAGTAGCTAGGATTGCTGGTCTCCATAGTTTTTGACTTTTTTGTGTTGGTTTTGTGGTGCCGCAGTCTGGCTGGGCACAAAAATAACTGGGAGGTCACGAGCCACTTGTAGGTTCAAACAGGAACTACTTTATCGCCCGAATCCAATGGGAACTCTCCAGAACTCCACCAAAACTCCGCAAGAACCAACGGGAACCCAAAAGGAACTCTGCAAGAACTCAACGGGAACTCAAAAGTAGCAGGCACCCGAGGTAGCAGGAGCCGCCTTATTGCCGGACAGCAGAGGTTTATATACACAACTGAGTACACAGCTTGTTTCAATTTAGCATCATCCATCCAGTTACAGCAGTCAGTCATCATCCCAATAATTATACACAGCTTAACTTAATCATCATCATCCCAATGTCTCGCCGGCATAACCTCTCAACCACTCCCTCTGGCAAAATGCCAGGCACCATCCCAACTTGGCCGTGGCCCCCAACATCTCCCCAACTCTGTTTAATTAAACAAGTATGTGGCTTAGGGATCGTGCCTATCTTAGGTTGTCCAATACTACATATGGTCCTTACCCGTCATCAGATGAGCTGACCTCGAGGTGTCAGCCTCCAGTCTTAGGTTGGTACCATTGCAATTGGATCTTACCCGTCATTGACTACCGGCCCAGCATTTAGCCATACTTGTGGATAGTGGTTTTTACACAAACACCATAAACAACCTGCTACAAGCAGAAAGGGGAGGATACAAAATGCCACGATATCAAGCCATTTTGGAAAAATTGTACCATCGATGACACCATCAGCAAAGATACCCCAGCACTACCACAATTTGCTGTACCAACAGATAATTTACAATGCATACAAGTGATACATAGTCCAGGCAAGTTTTGCAAGTAGTTCAAAGCAGAGGAATCCATTAATATGTCCATTTCCTCACAAAGTAAATCAACTCCTTGATTGAGTATCACTTGTTGAGTTACATTATTCATTGATGCATCAGTTTATACAGTTTGTTGTGATAGCTATCGCAGAAGCTGTAGTTTGGTTTTATCTTTCTCTTCACCGGCACTGGGATGAAGATAGGAATTCTGGCAATGATGGCTAAAAAAAATTATGTTACATTCCAGCAGGCACTAAAAAAAAAGCAATTTTCTAAACAATTTAGTATCCTGAATAGAATTAGATATAATGGAAAAAAAAAGGTGAAAGTAAACAAACAGATCTGTTAACCTCCTTTTTTGTTCACATTTTAAAACAATCCTCAAAAGCTGTTTATCCAATTTAAATTAAACCATTTAAATCACGTGAATAAAAAAAAATATTTGGATCAATTTTTTCAGGAGCGCTCCTCATATATAATATATGGACATATGCACATACAGACATACAACACAAAACACAAGTGTGCACACACAACACAATACATACAACACATAACATAATAGTAAAGGCCTTGTAGCTTTTCACAGGTGAAATCTCCATTGCAATGTTTAAAAACTCCACAGTCAAAAAATAGAACAAATCAGAAAAACATTAACCTAGGTCTGTATGAGCTCAAAAAATAAAATAGAACTTCATGGTGTGGGAGAGGGCAATAATAAAATAGATATTGAAAAAAGCATCCTGGTTACCACCTGGGTTTGACTCTTCTTGGATATCCCATCCTTCTTCCTATAACTTGCATATGGGTCTGAAGGTATTCCCACAAGCAAGCCCCAAGGTTTTTTACATTTGAAATAGGCCTTAATGGTGTTCATTATTCATTAGCCTCCAGGTGTGGGAGAACCACTGTTGCATATGTAAGGATAGCTAAACTGAAGTTCTGGATATCAGCTGTTATGGATTTGAGCCAAGTCATCTCCTTTTTGGTCTGTAGAAATCGCTTTAGTTAGTCTCTCTGGAATCCAAATCGGCTGCTGTTCTCCCTGTGGAAACACACAAACAGACCCCCAACTCCAGACAATCACTGCGTCAGGACCTTTCCATTGTCCTGTTAGAATATCCTTCCAAAGTACCTTGGGCTTATGTACATTTTTTGGACAAATGTGCCTTTCCGCAGCACTAAGCCCTGATGAATCCAAATTTTAAAAGTTTAGAGTAAAAAGGGTTATTTTAAGTTTATCTTTGGGGGATTTTTTACCCCTTCCCAATTCCCTCTTTTTGCTTTAATAAGTACATTTTAATAGTTTGATGAGTTCTTTCAACTATGCCTTGTCCCTGTGGATTGTATGGGATTCCTGTTATATGAATAATGCCAAATGATGAGCAAAATTGCTTAAAAGAGGTAGAAGTATAGCCAGGGCCATTATCTGTTTTTAACTGTTTTGGAACACCCACAGTGGCAAAATTTTGTATGCAATGAGCTATAATATCTTTAGTTTTTTTCTCCAGCATGAAGGGAGCCCATCAAAAATCCGGAAGAAGTATCAACTGTAACATGCAAATATTTTAATTTTCCAAATTCTGGAAAGTGTGTGATGCCCATCTGCCAAATATGGTTAGGTATCAGTCCTCTAGGATTGATTCCAAGATTAACTTGAGGTAAAAAGGTCACACAATTTTGATATTGTTTTATTATTTGTCTAGCTTGTTCCTTAGTTATTTTAAAATGCTTTTTAAAGTATTTGCATTGACATGGAAGGATTTATGAAAATTTGTAGCTTCTTCTAGCGTAGAAAAAATATGTATGTCATGTGTAGTTTTATCTGCTAAATCATTGCCCAAACTAAGGGCTCCAGGCAATCCTGTATGTGCCCTGATATGTATTATAAAGAATGGTTCTTTTCTGTCCCAGATTAGACTTTATATAGTGGTAAAACAAAGAGAAAACAGTAGAGGAAGGGGAAAATCTACCAGCATCTTCAAGGGATACTATAGCATTAACTATATACTGACTATCGGAAAATAAATTAAATACAGAATCTTTAAACATCACAAAAGCTTGTAATACTGCATTAAGCTCTACCTTTTGAGCTGATTGTTTGGGTACTAAAAATGTAAAAGTTTGATCAGGGGTAACTATTGCTGCTGTACCATTATTTGACCCATCAGTGAATATATTTGGAGCATTCATGATAGGTGTTTTTCTTGTCATTTTTGGAAAAACTACAGGATGCGAAGACCAAAAAGACAACAAAGGATTAGATGGTAGTGGTTATCAAATGAAACATTAGATTTGCACATGATTATTGCCCAAGTATTTAACTCATTAGCTAACTCATCAATTTGATCCATAGTATATGGAGTAATAATTTTATTGGGAGAAATTCCAAACACTCCCTTTGCTGCTTTTATTCCTTTGAGTATTAATTGTCCTACAGCCTCAGGATACTTAGTAATAATAGTGTTAGAAGAATAAGATAAATGTATCCATAATAATGGACCTTCTTGCCAAAATACTCCTGTAGGAATATTTTTGTTGGTAGTACAATAAATAATAAAGGCAAACTTATATCAATTCTATCCAAATGTATATTTTCCATATATGTTTCAGTGATTTTTAATGCCTTTCTTGCTTCAGGCGTTAACATGCGGGGTGAATTTGGATCTGATGGATCTTTTAGGATATCAAATAAAGGTCCCAACTCTCCTGTTGGTATGCCTAGATAAGGCCTTATCCAATTTATGTCTCCTAACAACTTTTGAAAGTCGTTAAGTGATTTGAGTTCATCTACTCGTATTTGAATTTTTGGTGGACAGACCATGGTCAAGCATAATAGAACTCCTAAATAATTAATTGGAAAATTTAATTGTACTTTATCTATTGCTATCTCTAGATTATAATTTTTTAATAAGTTTGTAAGTGTGGCATAACATTTTAGCAATGTGTTTTTATCTTTTTGTGCTAATAATACATCGTCCATATAGTGAAATATTTGTAGTTCAGGATTTTGATTTCTTAGTGGCTGGATTGCTTTGTTAACATAAATTTGACACATAGTTGGGCTGTTAGCCATCCTTTGAGGGAGTACTTTCCGTTCATATCTCTGATCAGGACCTTCATGATTCAACGCAGGGACAGTAAATACAAAACGTGGACTATCCTCAGGATGAATTGGAATTGAAAAAAAAAAACAATCTTTAATATCTATAACTAAAACATACTGGGTTTTTGGCAAAGCAGACAATTCAGGAATCCCTGATTGAGCAGGTCCCATAATAACCATCTTGTTATTAATAGCTCTTAAATCTTGCAATAATCTCCATTTACCAGATTTCTTTTTTTTTTTTTTTTTAATTTTTTAATATTTATTTTTTAGTTCTCGGCGGACACAACATCTTTGTTTGTATGTGGTGCTGAGGATCGAACCCGGGCCGCACGCATGCCAGGTGAGCGCGCTACCGCTTGAGCCACATCCCCAGCCCCCCAGATTTCTTTTTGATGACAAAAATGGGAATATTATAGGGAGATACAGAAGGTTGTATATGTCCCTCCACTAATTGTTGTTTGACCAGGTCATGGGCTGCTTGTATCTTTTCTTTAGTCAGGGGCCACTGAGGAACCCATACTGGCCTTTCTGATTTCCATGTAATTTTTATTGTCTCAGTGACCCCTCCTGAAAACCCAATCCATGTCTATCTATTTTTTTATCTATTTGTATTGGTGCCACTATACCTTGTCCTTGTTCTTCTAATCCTTTTTCTTTCCTAAAACCTTGTCTAGCCATAATAGTGGGCGCATTTGAATTGATGTTATTTGTTAATGTTAGTCCTAATTGATTTAGGACATCTCATCCCCATAAATTTATAGGAAGATGATCCAATACATATGGCTGTATAGTTCCTTCACATCCTTCGGGATCCTTCCAATCTAATACCATCGCACTTCTATGGGGATTAGTTGCCACTCCTAGGCCTCGAAGCGTTTGAGTGGCTTGTTGTAACGGCCAATGTTTTGGCCATTCTTGACGAGAGATAATGCTAAGGTCTGCACCTGTATCCAGTAACCCATTAAATTCATGTCCTTGAATATTTAGTTTTAGCATGGGGTGAGAATCTAAATTTAAAGAAAGCATAGCCCAATCTACACCTGTACAGCTAATCCCCTGGAACCTCTTTCTATAGTACAACTGGAAAATTTATCATGTAGGCTGGGTATTATTAATAACTGTGCTATTCTATCTCCTGGTGAGATTACTGATATACCCCTTGGAGAACTGGCTATAATTTTTAATTCAACTTCATAATCAGGATCAATTACCCCAGGACTTATCATAAGTCCTTTTAGAGTAGAAGAACTGCATCCTAATAATAAGCCTGCTGTTCCTTGGGGAAGAGGTCCTTTTACCCCTGTGGGAATGATTTGAACTCCCATCTCTGGAGTTAGTACTGCTTTGGCCTGGCATCTAAATCCTGTTGTACTGCAGCTGCCAAGACTTGTCCCTGTTCATTAATGTCTGTACTAATGTAATATATGTGTTTAAATCTCCATGTTTCCATGGTCTAATGGCCTCCCGGCACCATCTGTTTGCTTGTTCGTAGGCTAGTTATTTTATTAGTGGCATCGCTTGTTGTACATCCCCAAAGATTCTGGTAGCTGTTTGTATAAGCCTATCTACAAATTCAGCATAAGGTTCATTAGCTCCTTGTATTACCTTAGATAATTGAACTTGTAAATCTCCATGCCCCTGTAAAGTTTTCCATGCCCTAACTGCAGCTGAATCGATTTATGAGTATATGGCAGGATCATATCTAATTTGTTGCAGCTGACCCTCATAAGGTCCCTCTCCTAACAACATATCTAGATTTCTCTGAGGATAACCGGCTGCTGCATTTCACCTAGCCATCTCCGTGCAAAATTCCTGATTGGCAACCTTCCATAACAGATATTGTCCTCCATTTAGCACAGTTTTGCACATACTAGCCCAATCTGCTGGCGTCATGTTTAAGTTGGTAATGGATTCGACCATACTTACAGTGAAGGGTACTTGAGGACCATAGGTTGTTACAGCCTCTTTCAGCTGCTTCACTGTTTTGAAATCTAAAGCATGGGGAATTCACTGCCCTCCTGCCTCCTCAAATACAAGGCATGCTAATCTTTGAGGTCCTATCTCAGGATCCCATCTATCAACTACGGGGGTTGAGAGCCACTCAGCATATATTGTCTCTGTATACATAGGTGGAGCTGTTGGTTGGACACCCACGCCCTCCGGTGATAGAAAGGTGTTAGTAGCACCCTCCCGTTGTAACTTCTCCCCTGATAGCCCTTCCTTCTCTAAACTTTCTTCCCCTGTCTGAGTAACTCGAGAGACTTCCTCTTTTAAGATGTCTTCTCCTAGACTAAGCAAACAAGATCGTACCAATGTCCATAATGGTAATGTGCCAACTGGCAGAGTTCCTGGGCTTTCCTTTTCTATCTTTTTAAAATCTTCATCATGATGGTTCCATTGTGATATATTTAACAACCCCTCCTTAAGAAACCATGGGCTACATTTTTGTATCGTATCAACATATGCCCTAACTATTCTTGGTTTTACTGGGGTGTCTCCTTCCTCTAGCAATTTTACTTAAAACTCTTTCGGTTTGTTTTTTTACTAATTTTTTAATTCCATATTTCTGCTACAAAGATAACGCAACCCAACAAGATAACACAAAACAAAACCGAAACAAAATGAAATAAAAACAGAACAAAAATTTGTTGTATCAGTTTTTCTATTTTCTTGACATGTGTATCCGTGGTCTATCTCTATCTCTTCCTCAGGGCTGAACAACTTTTCTAGCATCCTATCTATTTCTAGGGGCAGGCAGCTTGAAACTGAAACGTAACAAATCAAAACAAGAACACATTGTTTTTTTGAAATGGTCACCCATTCTCTTGCCCTGCCCTCAGGGGCGAGCAGTTTCACTTACCCCCAAGCTTCAGGTGTTCCCCGCACAGGCCACCAAATGCTGCAGTCTGGCTAGGCACAAAAATAACCGGCAGGTCACGAGCCACTTGTAGGTTCAAACAGGAACTACTTTATTGCCCGAATCCAACGGGAACTCTCCAAAACTCCACTGAAACTCCGCGAGAACCAACGGGAACTCAACAGGAACTCCGCGAGAACTCAACAGGAACTCCGCGAGAACTCAACGGGAACTCAAAAGTAGCGGGCACACGAGGTAGCAGGAGCCGCCTTATTGCTGGACAGCAGAGGTTTATATACACAACTGAATACACAGCTTGTTTCAATTTAGCATCATCCAGTTACAGCAATCAGTCATCATCCCAATAATTATACACAGCTTAACTTAATCATCATCATCCCAATGTCTTGCCAGCGTTACCTCTCAACCACTCCCTCTGGCAAAATGCCAGGCACCATCCCAACTTGGCCATGGCCCCCAACAGGTTTTGTGGTGCTGGGGATCGAACCCACGGCCTCAATGAATACTAGGCAAGCACTCCACCAGTGAGCCACATCCTCAACCCCTCCATAGTGTTTTAAATTGATGAGCTACCTCCAGGGAAACAAGATTATCTTTCTTCCCATTTCAGGCCCAATTATCTGTCCTTGAGCCCACAGCCACCACAGAAATGGGATGTTCAGAGATCTAAGAAATGACTGTCTCCTGAAAGGACAAATGAATTACAGTCCCTCTACACAGAATACCTAGAATGTAGACCTCTTTAAAAATTTGCTATTTCGGGCTGGGGTTGCAGCTCAGCAGTAGAGTGCTCACCTAGCGTAGGTGAGGCCCTGGGTTCAATACTCAACACTAAATAAATAAATAAAATAAAGGTATTAAAAATCTTTTTTGTTGTTGCCCTAATGGGCAAAATCACAGCCTCTGGAACAGGAGTCCCTGGGGCTGGGGTTGGGGCTCAGCGTTAGCACACTTACCTGCTATGTGTGGGGCACTGGGTTTAAATCTCAGCACCACATATAAATAAATAAGTAAAATAAAGGTCTATTAACAATTTTTAAAAAAGAAAAGAAAAAGAACAGAAGTCCCTGTGTTACACCTTTGCTAGGAAAGAAAAAACTTCCTGAGTCATTGGGATTATAGGTGTGGTTGAGTGGCACTTTTTTATGTTAATTGACCAGTATGAATAAGATGCTTAAGGTTCCTTTTGACCTAAATTTAGAATTTGTACTTGATTTGTCTTATTTATAATATATATATATATATATATATATATATATATATATATATATATATATATATATACACACACAAACAATATAATTTGGTCAATTTTGTTCCCCAGTCTTGATTTGCCTTAGTTTCTTAGTGTCTAGTAAAAGATAAATTTAGTACAACAATACAGCACTATGTAGACATAAAAGGCCTAGGTTCTGGTTTTTCCGTCTTCCAATATAATATACTCTAGACACCCATGTCCTAAAGCTTTGTTATTTAATCTGCAAAATGAGGAAACAATTACTCTCAGTTGTATGGATAGGAATGAGATAAATTTAAGAATGCTGTGCTTCCTGGAGTAAAACTTTCTATTAGAGGTGCCCCACACTGGCTGCACATGAGAATCACCTAGAGCTTCTACGAATACAAATGAAAAGGGCTGGGGATGTGGCTCAAGCGGTAGCGTGCTCGCCTGGTATGCGTGCGGCCCGGGTTTGATCCTCAGCACCACATACACACAAAGATGTTGTGTCCGCCGAAAATTAAACAACAAAAATAAATTTAAAAAATTATTAAAAAAAAAAACAAATGAATCCCAAGTCCCACCTGAGATCTACTGAATTCAATTTCTGGGATCAGAGACAAGTCATAGACATCTTTGAGAAATTGAACAGGGGTGAGTGGTACTCATCTGTAATCCCAGTGGCTCTGGAGGCTGAGACAGGGATAGTCAGTTCAAAGCAGCCTCAACAATTTAAGGAGGTCTTGAGCAACTTAGCAAGACCCTCTCTCAAGCTGGGGATGTGGCTCAGTTTTTAAGCACCACTGGGTTCAATCCCTTGTTCCAGAGAGAGAGAGAGAAGGAAAAAAATAAAAGAAACAGAGGGCCAGAGCCCAGTGGCACATGCCTGTAAGTCCAGACTCAAGAGGTTAAGGCAGGAAGATTCCAAGTTGGAGGCCAGCAAGGCCCTAAACAATTTAGCCAGACCTTTTCTAAATAAATAAATAAACAAACAAACAAACAAATAAATAAAATAAAGGTCTATTAACAATTTTTTAAAAAGAAAAAATAAATAAGTAAAATAAAGGTCTATTAACAATTAAAAAAAAAGAAAAGAAAAAGAATAGGAGTTCCTGTGTTACACCTTTGCTAGGAAAGAAAAAACTTCCTGAGTCATTGGGATTATAGGTGAAGCAGAAAGATTTTTAAGGGGGGGCTGGGGAAATGGCTCAGTGGTTAAGTGCCCCTGGGTTCATAACCCATAACAATAACAAAAATAGAAAACAAAAAAAAGAGAGAGAGAGAGAGAAATGCAGAGGAATTCTTTCCTAAATATTCCAAACTCTGTAAGTTGTGACCAAATTAGCTATGTCTTTAATATATGAATTACAGCTGGGCACAGTAGCGCATGCCAGTAATCCCAGCAATTTAGGAGGCTGAGGTAGAAGGTACAAGTTCAACACCATCCTCAGCTCAGTGGTAGAGCACTTTGCCTGCCTAGCATGTATAAGGCCCTGGGTTCAATCCACAGAATTGCCAAAAAAAAAAAAAAAAAGACCAAAGTCTTATTATAGCACTTGTGTATCTCTTACACATACAGTCTTCAAATCACCACCTAGGTAATAAAACACTAAAGTATTTTTTACTTCTTAAGGTATCAGAGAACCATTATAATCCTGATAAATGTTCTTCCTTACCTTAAAGTTTAACACAACTTAGTATTAAGTATTTATTAGAAAACGTAACTAAGAAAACAATTTTTTTTCTTTTTTTTAGTTTTCGGCAGACACAACAACATCTTTGTTTGGATGTGGTGCTGAGGATCGAACCCGGGCCACATGCATGCCAGGTGAGCACGCTACCGCTTGAGCCACATTCCCATCCCCTAAGAAAACCATTTTATGTAGTGTTCAAAATGAATAGAAAACTCTTGGCCTGGTCTTTGGTTTCTCATTTGCATGGAGTGCAGACCTTCAGTTGACTATGGTGCACAGCTGAAGGCTCAGAACCCTTTCTGCCTTAGAGGATTGCTCCATAGTGAAAACACTGACCCAATACCCTGTAAAGGATTGAAAACATACATTGCCTCACTTAAGCTCCACAATCAGGTGCTTAACTCAGGGTGGTGATGACGACTCTCAGGTTGCTTGTCAATTCCTTATTGCTTGAAGATACATTTCTGGGGTTGGGCCCAGGCTTAGACATTTTTTAAAAAATATTGCTAGGGGATTCTGATGCAAAACTACAGTCCAGAATCAATCTGTTATATTTAAAAGCAGTATCATCCCAACTCAAAAACAACCCCCAGCAGCACAGCTGGCCCTCTCCAATGCACCAGAGCCTCATAGGGATCTTGAAAAAAAAAAGCTTTCCAACAGGCCTTTCTCAAATTGTGGGATTCTACTGAGTTCATGGTGCCTCAATCTCCCACACAACTGCATGCTTTGGTCTGAGCCTTCAACTTCTCCAACAGGATTTGCTCCTTCATATCTTCCACTCAATCTCTTTTCCTTTAAATAAAATGTAATTCGATCATCAAATTCCCATTCAAACATGAGCAAGAAAAAATACTTGAGTCAAATAACTTGATGTCTTTGGAAAGTTGCTACTGCCTTGTTTTGGCTTCAAACAGCTTACATGAAATTGTTACCTTTCTGTGGAAAATGATTTAGATACACTTAGGTCACTCCTAAGAAACAACACATGGGACTTTTTTTTTTTTGGTTGTTGTTCTTTTGGTACTGGGAACTGAACCCAGGAGTGCTCAACCACTGAGCCCCATCCCACCCCTTTTTAATTTTTATATTGAGACAGGGCCTCTCTCACTAAGTTGCTTAGGTTTGGCTAAATTGCTGAAGGTGGCCTCAAACTTGTAATCCTTCTGCTTTAGCATCCAGTCACTGTGATAATAGACATGTGCCACCACACCTGACCAACATGTAGGACTCAATGAGGGTAGCAGTAAGAGTTTAGCTAAGTTGTAAGAAGAGTTAGCCAAAATGGCACTGTAACTGCCATCATTTCAACCTTTCCTCCCAAGCTCAATAAAAAGGCAACGATTACTGATTTTTTACAATTTTGATACTCAAGGTTACTATTTTTAGTGCCATAGAGTATTTGTCTTCTCAGTAGCTACTTACATTAAATAAGGAGAGAATAACCTATTACTCCCTATTTAAGACTAGTGAAGCTGGCCTAAAACTTGGAGATCAAAGTGAAGGAAGTAAACAGCCAAGGAAAAAGCTGTCAACATTTTGGCCCTTGCCCTCTTAGGTCTGCTAGGACCCAGGGAATGACAGAATCCCTTCTAAGGCCCCTGTAAGGCTGTGAGTCACCTGACCAACAGTGCACATTCTGTAAAGAGAGGATCACTGCAGAGGAAAATGTCCCTGATGCTTCAAAAGAAAGTCACATATGGTCAGCATCCTGGCAGATGACAGAACTGGTAGAGGAATAAGAACCAAAGGCTTCTCACAGATCCCCAAAAGTGATGTCTGAGGAATCTCAGCTGGCCCAAAGAGTAGATAAGAACAAGGTCAAATTGGATCAACTTGATCTTAAATTTCTGACAGTAGAGTAGTAGAGTATAATAAAAGCACAATCATACATGGACATTTCAAAGGAAAGACAATGGTTGGGGTTTTTAAAATGTAATTTAAAGTGTACATTTCTTCTTCTTTTTTTTTTTTTTTTTTTCCTGCTACTGGAGATTGAACTCAGGGGCACTTGATTGGTGAGGCACTTCCCTGGCCCTGTTTTGGATTTTATTTAGACACAGGGACTCACTGAGCTGCTTAATGCCTTGATTTTGCTGGGGTTGGTTGGTTTTGCACTTGCAATCCTCCTATCTAGCCTCCCAAGCTGCTGGGATTATAGGCGTGTGCCACTGCACCTTGGCAAGGAAGGGTTCTTGTGTGGGAATGCCTATAACTGTTGTAATTATAATTGTTATAATATGCCAATAGTTGTTATAACTATCACAAAGGACTTTAGATTCCCAAGTTGTCCTGAATGTTGAGTGGCTGAAACACTAATTGCTTTTGTGCTAATTGTTTACAAAAAAAGGAATGCTATTTTATTGTTGTCTTAGAATGATTCCCTGCCCTATGTATGTATGCCTGGTCCAGTCACCCGCCAACTGCTGCAATGGACCTCTAAACAGGCCTGATGCTAAATACCTTTAAATAGGTATGCCCTACCTGGAGAAAATCTGGTCACTTCCTCCCAACTTTCCCCTCTCTCAGTAGGAAGCAGCTTGGAGATATTGTTGCCCACTTTTCCAAGGAAAGGTAATATAGAAATTGACAGTGGGAAATTTAACAGTGGCCCTTTTCCTACTTTGAACATAACCCTTGCTGCTCTAAATGGATGAATTTTTCTCCCCTCCCAAATATCAGGATTCTTTTGAATCACCTCTTTAAAATCTTATTTCCCTTGATGGGGAGAATCAGAGACCCTGGGACGGGAGTCAGCTTGTTTATTTCTCCTTTGGTAGAAAAGCAATAAACTTTTTTCCGGGGCTGGGATTCAGTGGTAGAGCACTTGCCTAGCATGTGGAAAGCACTGGGCTCAATCCTCTGCACCATATTAAAATAAGTAAAATAAAGGTACTGTGTCCATGAACAACTAAAAACATTAAACATTTTTCCTTTTTCTGGAGAGAAAAAAAAAATTTAACAAGTTCGAAGACAGAAATAAGGTAAAAAGTAGCAGTCCCAGCTAGGTATAGTGGCACACACCTGTAATCCCAGTGGCTCGGAGGCTGAGGCAGGAGGATCACAAGTTCAAAGAGAGCCTCAGCAATTTAACAAGGCCCTAAGCAACTCAATGATATGCTGTCTCTAATAAAATATTTAAAAGGGATAGGGATGTGGCTCTGTGGTTAAGTGCCCCTGGGTTCAAACCTAGTACCCCCCCCCCAAAAAAGTAGCAGTCCCAAATATCATTATCATCAAATAGTGGCCTTTCCATGCATTTCCCTCTATCTTTTAAAATTTTTTAAATTTAATTCTCCCAAGTTTCTCTATGAAAGAATTTTAAAATTATCTTCCTTGGGCTGGAGATATAGCTCAATTACAGACCACATGCATAGCATGTGCAAGCCTCTGAGTTCTATCCCCAGCACTGCATAAAACAAATTTGTGACGTTTCCAGATGTGCCCTGTGGCAAAAACCTGTAATCCCATTTGGGAGGCAGACAAGATCACCAAGCTGACCCAGTCTCAATATATAACTTAACAAAGGGCAGCAATTGGGGCTGGAATTGTGGCTCAGTGGTAGAGCCTTTGCCTAGCGTGTATAAGGCACTAAGTTAGATTTTCAGCACCACATATAAATAAGTAAAGGTCCCTCAACAACTAATAATTGTTAAAAACAAAAACCAAAAAACTAAGCGCTATCTTAAAAAAATAAAAATAAAAAGGGCAGTAGTTAAAGGTCACTGGTAGAAGCTTGCCTCCCATGTGCAAGGCCCTGGGTTCTATACCTAGCACCATAAAATATAAACACTCATGCAAGAGGCTAGGGTTTTAGGTCAGTGATAGAACACTTACCTGGCATGTGTGAAGCAGTGGGTTTGATCCTCGGCACCACATAAAAATAAATGAAATGAAGGTACCGAGTCCGTCTACAACTAAAAATGTTCAAAAAAAAAAAAAGACCCATGCAAAAGGAAAAAAAACAATTTTTAATTCCTTTTCTTTGCAGTACTGGCGGCAATTGAACCCAGGAGCACTGTACCACTCTCCAGCCCTTTTTATTTTTTGAAACAGGATCTAATTAAATTGCCAAGGGTGGCTTGGAATTTCGAGATCCCTCTGCCTCGTTCTCATAAGTTACTGCAACTACAGGTGGTGTACCACTATGCCCAGTCATCTAATTTTAAGGACACCACAAATTCCAATATTTAATAGTATTCTAGAGTATCAAGTAAAGAGAACTATCCTTACCTGATTTCTTCATACCAAGAACTTTTTTTTCAATACAGGGTATGGAACCCAGGCAAGCCTCTACCACTAAGCTATTATAACTCCAATATTTCTGGGGACCCTGTCTTTCGGGTCGACCTGGAAGTTACAACCCCCTTGTCCCACCCACCAGTAGCTGAGATCATATATAGATGTGTTCAACCATGCTAGGCTTTTCATACTGAGAATTCTTGTGCAAGTTTCCCATTTTATAGTATAAATTTTGGAAAAACAGGCAGATACCACTACACAGAAAAGAAACTGAAATTCACTTGATTGCAGACTCATACATATACAAAGCTAAAAAAAACCTACTGAATCCCTCCTGTCTCTGGGGAGGGTCATCAACTACATAAATGGGAATGTAAACACCACACTGAAACACAGTAGAGTGAATTAAGTGAAGTATTACATGATAGCACTTGGAGAATTAACCAAAAAAGGTCATATGAATAGTCACTGGGGAAAAGGAGAGGGGCATCAGGAAACACAATCTCAAAATTCTAGATTTGCTTTTTTATTTTTACGCAATACCAGGGATTGGCCCCAGCCCATTTTTCTTTTGACATGGTCTCAACAAATTGCTTAAGCTTTGACAAATTGCAGACACTGGTTTTGAACTTGTGATCTTCAGCTTCCCAAGTCAACGGGATTATAGAGGTGTACCACCATGCCTGGCTCAAATATTTTTGAGACAGGGTCTTGCTAAATTGACCACTCTGCCTTCCAATTTGCAATCCTCCTGTCTCAGCCTGTAGAGTAGCTGGAATATAATGGTGCACTACCACACCCAGCCCAAATCCCAGTTATGACTATGTGACAAAAACCCTTCAGGGAATGTGGTGGAGCGTGCCTATAATCCCAGTGACTCTGAAGGCTAAGTAAGGGTAGGGAGACTGCCAATTTCTGGGCCAACCTGAACAATTTAGCAAGATTCCTCTCTAAGGCAGGAGGATCACAAGTTCAGGAGCAGCAATTTAGTGAATCTGAAGCAACTTAGTAAGATCTTGTCTCAACCTAAAACATAAAAAGAGCTGGAGATGTGGGCTCAGTGGTTAAGCACACCTGGGTTCAATCCTCAGTACCCTCACCCCAAGGAAAAGGATAAAAAGGATAAGCCATTAATAAAGCTATAATTTTTCTCCATATATTTTAAAAACTGTAGTGTCTTGAAGTATTTAAGCTCTAAGAGTAGAAATGTAGACATTTTCTGTCCTTCAACATCTATAAATGAGGAACAAAAACCTTGTTAGGTTAGGGATATTTTACTCAAACTATGAGGTGACTAGCTGAGAAAGCAAAATCAGAATCTTTTAATACAGGAACTGCCCTATTCTGCCTTGGGTAGTGGTTACAAAAGAGAATATTCTTAGTGAATGCCATAACATTATGACCCAAATAATTTGCTAGTATAGTTGCATTATTGGAACTGGACTTAACAAAGCTTTATCTTCCTTTTTTGTTTTGTTTTTGGCAGCAGAGGCTGCCAGAGGCTTAAACACTGAGCCACATCTAACCCTTTTTTTTGAGACAAGGTCTCACTAAATTACTAAGGGCCTTGCTAAATTGTTGAGGCTAGTTTGAATTTGAGATTCTCCTACCTCAGGCACCTGAGATGCTGGGATTACAGGTGTACCAAGCTTTTTTGAAGATGCCGAAACTTCCAATGCCAGTCATTTATACAACTTTGCTACTCCTTGTTTATATGATTTGCTCAGAAATGCTTAATAATTTCATTTCTTCTCCTGAAATGTTACTTCCATCAGGCCCATTCAAATCATGTTTTATTCTAGGCTTCAACTTTTTATTTAATACTCTTCAGAATAAAGAAAACAGCTCATTTTAAACAAGAAGTTTATTTAAACAACAAGACGCTTGACTTGAAGGGAAAACTATCTAGGAATCTTTTTTAAGAGTAATTTACCCCTACTTAAAGACAGATTGCCCTACATGTAACAGCTACGTACAAAAAAGTTATAAAATTGTCCTTGGTTTTACAATGATAAATGAAAAACATTAAAATTCTCCAATCGAACAAGGTATGCAAGGATTTTTATGTTGTTCAGGTTTTTTTTTGTTGTTTTTTTGTTTTTTGTTAAAACAGTGAGAGCAAAATAACTTACTGGAATATAAAGATAAGAGCTGAATGAGCATGCCACTAATGGAGAAAGGGGATATTTTCACAGAACCAGTATTTTTCCCCATCCCATCTCCATTTGATGTCAATCAAAACATATCATTGGCCATTTAGTTTAAAAAAAAAAAAATGCAATATGCTTGTGCACATACACCAGTTACTTTATGTACAATAAAGGAATGGGGAAGGGGAAAATGAAAGAATAAAGAAAACTATACTGTAGTAGTCAGGATGTGGTGGAACCAAATTGCAGTTTTCTAATTGAGAATGTATTCTTGGTCTGTAAGAACAGAGTTCTGGAGTAAAGTAGCAGGTTCCCTTTTTAGTAGACACCTCCTGTCTGCTGCTGGAACACATCAATTGTATCTTCATCCTCCATTTCCAACTAGTATAAAACAGAAAAACAAATTTAAGACCACTGATTAATTTAGATGTCATGGATTAATCAGGCATCAAATTTGATTTAAGTAATTTTTCACTTGGCCTCCTTTTTAAATGAATGTCACAGAAATCTTCGTTTTTAAGTTAAAAAAGCTAGATATGTCCACTGGACCTTACTGCAATATTTAGATCAGAAAAGATGGGGAATAACTTGTCAATAGAAACTCAAAAGAAATAAAACATGATACATTTATATCCCAAAGATAAGACTAAAAATAAAATTTAAAAACTAAGCAGATTAATAGCTTATAGTATGATTACATTGTTTTTATGAGTTTATAAAAATGAGTGTAGATAATAGGCAATAAGAGTTCACTTTATCATGCAAATTTATTTATATAGAAAAAACAATTTAAAATTCCAAATTATATTCAAAAATTTAGTTACCAAGATTTACTATTCACACACTATCTGTAAAACAACCATGGTGATAGGAAGGTCTTAGCACATATTGAAACACTGTAAAGTCAAGCAGCTTTTTAATTGTTTACTATGCTGCAAATTAACTTTTAAACCATTCCTTCTAAAAACTGATCACCCTGCCCCTCAGAACTGGGGACTGAAACCAGGGGTGCTCTACCTCCCCAGCCCTTTTTTAAATTTTTGAGGCAGGGTCTAACTAAATTGTTCAGGTTGGCCCAGAACTTGTGACCCTCCTGCCTCAGCATTAGGACTTTCTGGGATTACAGGAAAACACCACAGCACCCAGCTAAATAGTGATATTTTTAAAAATAAAATAGTACCCTTGGATACCTTAAGACAAGAAAGGAAGCTCGTTCTAAGTAGATACAAATAGACTAAAAGTAGAGGTAATATTAAATATTAAAATATTCTTAACTCTAGTTCTTCTAGTTGGGTGTGGTGGCTACTTGCCTATAATCCCAAGGATTGTATTGGGGAAGCAGAGACAGGAGGTAGAAAGTTCACAAATTCAAGCAAGGACAGGCTTAACAATTTAAACAAACCTGTCTCAAAAAAAAAAAAAAAACCTGTGGATATATTGCTCAGTGATAACACACCCAATACCTAAATAAAATAAATCCATGACTCTCATTTCCCACTTCTATAAAATATCACTCAGTTATAACAATTAAAAATGAGTCCAAGAAAGTAAACCATAACTAGCAGAATGAGGGGCACATACTAATCATTTGTGATCTTAAATAGAACTTTTTATGTAATTGAGAAATACTGTGAAAGTTCTAAAATGAACCAAAATAATTCCAAGCTGTACTTAAACATTTTATAATCCCTCACGGGGAGTTTTTCTCTCCTACCACCAATCCTGTACTGAGGATTGAAATCTGTGACTTTACCACTTAGCCACATCCCCATTTATATTTTTGAGACATGGTTTTGCAAAATTTCAGAAGCTGACCTTGAACTTGCAATCCTCCCACCTCCACCTCTCAAAACTGCTGGGATTACAGATGTACACCACGAAGCCCACCTCAAGATCAAAGGCTCTTTAATTAAGGCTTACCTTTTCACACTGAAATGTCACTTTTTTTGGGGGGGGCGGGGGGAGAATCAGGGATTGAACTCAGAGGCATTCCACCACTGAGCCACATCCCTAGCCCCTATTCTATATTTTATTAGACAGTCTTGCTGAGTTGCTTAGCACCTCAATAAATTGCTGAGGCTGACTTTGAACTTGTGATCCTCCTGCCTCCACGCTGGGATTACAGGCTTGTGCCCAGCTTGAATTGTTACATTTTTTACTAAAACTGTAAAAGCCTTCCAAAAAAGGGCCATTATTTATAGAGACTATAGCACCTCCTAGCGACTACACTATGCAATTGTTTTATGGAGACCCACCAATGGAAATCTTCAAAATATTCTCCCCTAGAGAAACTGAGATATGTCAATTTTTTGAAGATCATCAACAAAACCACATCTGGATGTGCTACTTCATTAATGCCATACTTATCTTTCTTTTACTGGGCAACAAAATTAAAATTCAAAAGTATAAATGATGCACTTTAAATTTCTGCTAGCAAGTAAATTATTTGTTTCCAGGACTAAAATCTTAAGTTGAAATGGTAAATAGAAACAAAGTGTTCTGCCATAGGAGATAGACCAACCAATCCCATACAAGTCACAGAACAAACTGATATGTAAAAAAGATTAAGGATCAGAGATCATCACCTTTCTTACAAAGTGTCTGAAAAATCTCTTATTATCAAGAGTTCTTCCTGTCAAACTAAGGTATCAGGAGACTTTGCAGGTAAGAGTAATTAATTCTGGAGAATAGATGAAAGCAAATTCACTTCAGCATGAGGAATTTAAGTGGGCAGGATCAATAGCCAACCAATTACCTGTGGAGAACCCTGGGTATGATCAAGGGCTGCAGCAACAAAAACAAATGAAACTTATATTCTGAAGAAAGAGACAATGGTTTTAATTATTTTTTCCAAATAATGCTGACAACAAGGGAAAAATGGGATTTATTAAGTAATTAAATAACCCTTTACTGAGTGGTAACTGGGTAATTAAAAACCACACTGGCATTTCCTCAATCTAGTCCAATTTTTCCCTTTCTAATGTCCCTTGGAGACAACAATTACTCTCCAAGTCAAAAAGTTTACAAATTGATACACAAACTTGTTTAAAAAAGCACAATTTTTCTAAATAACAGAGACTTTACCTGTGCAGGTGTGTCTGTTTCATTAATTGGCTGCCCGTCAAATCGGAATCTGATCTGCCTCATCGACAAACCCTGAACAAGAGTTTAAAAGCAATAAGCAGCATGTAAAGAAAAAACTCCATTTAGATAAAACTATACACATATTTAAATATTTAACCATGAATATTAAAAGAGATATCTAATAAATAACCATCAATAAGTTAACATTTTTATGTGGGTAAAAAGATGTGAGGTGATTCTTACTTTCTTTAAAATGCAGCATGTTTGATTTTTTTGAAAAGAATAAATTGAGCTGGGAAGCCAGGTGCAGTGGCACCTGTTTTTGGTAATCCTGGAAACTCAGTGACTAAGACAGGGATTATAAACCCAAGATCAGCTCCAGCAACTTAGTGAGACCCTGTCTCAAAAAATAAAAAGGGCTGGGAATACAGCTCAGTGGTGAAGCACCCTTGAGAAAAAGTCCCCCAGCTGGACATGTTGGTACACAGCTTGGGAGGCTGACACATGAGGATCGCAGGTTCAAAGCCAGCCTCAGCAAAAGCAAGGCTAGCTACTTAGTGAGCCCTGTCTAACAAAGACCCTATCTCAAAACTCAGGAGACCAAAAAAAAAAAAAAAAAAAAAGGTGGTGGGGCTGGGGCTATAGCTCAGTTGGTAGAGTGCTTGCCTCGTACACACAGGGCTCTGGGTTCAATCCCCAGTAAAATTAAAAAAATAAAAATAAAAATTGGGGCTGGGGTTGTGGCTCAGTGGTATAGCACTCACCTAGCACGTTCGAGCCTCAGCACCACATAAAAATAAATAAACAAAGGTACTGTGTCCAACTAAAACTAAAAAATAAATATTAAAAAAATAATAGGGGCTGGAGTTGTGGCTCAGTGGTAGAGTGCTTGCCTCGCACATGTGAGACCCTGGGTTTGATCCTCAGCACCACATAAAAAAATAAATAAGTGAAATAAAGGTGTTGAAAAACAAAATAATAATAAGGAATAGGGATGTGATTAGTGGTCAAGCACTTCTGGGTTCAACCTCTGGTACACCCCCCCCTCAATTGAGTTTAGCTTCAAGATATATAGCCCCTTCTACAAAACTGATTCCAAGGTAGGCACAGGGGCACACACCTGTAGTCCCAATGGCTCCAGACACTGAGGCAGGAGGATCTTGAGTTCAAAGCCAGCCTCAACAATTTTCATGAGGCCCTGGCAACTCGGTGCGATCCTGACATAAAGAAGGGCTAGGGGATGTGGTTCAGTGGTTAAATGCCCCTAGCTTCAATCCCAGGTACCAAAACCAAAACCAAACCAAACAAAAAAACCTAATTCCAGTGTTTCATTTGAGAAGCATTACTTACCTGATAAAGAAGTGGCAAGAATGGGGGGAAGGGAAAAGCAGCAAAGCTGTTGGCAATGATAGCCAAATGACAACAAACAGGAAAATAAAGTATCTTTAGAGGCAGGCTGGAGATAAATTAACTTAGTCACTCCTGTATCACGTTCAATTTTAAACTTATTACAAATTTATTGTTACATAAACACCCTTAAATATAAATTGATACTTCAAAGAATTAAAAGTATTCAAAATATTGAAACAAAGTAATAAAATATTTGCATAACATCTGCATTCCCCTTTAACAAGGAGTTACTGAACCTGTGCTTAAGTATATCCATAAATAGGAAGATCATAATGATTTCCTTTAAAATCCTAGTCAAGTATTCAAAATGACAAATTTATGGGCTGGGGCTGTAGCTCAAGGGTAGAGCACTCATCTCACAAGCACCACATAAAAAAATAAAGAAATCGTGTCCATCTACAACTAAAAAAAATTTTTAAAAAGCAATTTTGCAATTGAAGAATTGAAAAATAAAAACAATTTTAAAAAAGGAAGGATTCAATGCCAAGCCATCAACTGTTCAGTATTTTGTATCTACAAATAATATTCCATTAAAGAAACTCCTTGCTTCAATAAAATACTAAGCACCTTCTGTATTCTGGGGTTCTTGTTTCAACCACTGAGCCACATCAACCTGTCCTATTTTGTAATTTATTTAGAGGTAGGGTCTTAGCACTGAGTTGTGTTAGCACCTCGATTTTGCTGAGGCTGGCTTTGAACTCGCAATGTTCCTGCCTCAGATTCCCCAGCTGCTGGGATTACAGGAATGTGCCACCGTGTGGGGGCCCCCTTATTTTAGAGTATTAAAAAATGTACACAGAGGGCTGGAGCTGTAGCCCAGTGGCAGAACACTTGCATGGCATTCATGAGGCACTTAGTTCAATCCTCAGCACCACACAAAAATAAACAAACAAAATAAAAGCATTCTGTCCATCTACAACTACAAATAAATAAAATAAGTGAAGGGGCATTTTAGCACTGCACTATATCCTCAGACCTTTTTATCTAAGGTCTCACTAATTTGCTGAGGCTGGCCTTGAACCTGTGAACCTCCTATATCAACCTCCTGAGTAGGTGAGATTATGGCAAGCACCACCACACAATGGCTAAACTGGGAATTTTGAAAGACCCAACATGAAATATTAAGTTACTTGTAGTCATTGATCTACCATAATAGCTTTCTCAGATAATTTAACTCCTGCTTTTTCTCCTCAAAAAAAGTTCTAAATCTAAAGAAGATGTGCCTTTAAGATACTGCAAACTGAGGCTGGGATTTGCAGCTCAGGGGTAGAGTGCTTGCCTAGCATGTGTGAGGCACTGGATTTCTGGGTTTGATCCTCAGCACCACATAAATATAAAGGGTATCATAAAAAAAAAAAAAAAAAGACTGCAAACCAAAATGTGAGTTCCTCTTCTGTATCAATATTATTGAGGGTTGGGTTCTAGCACACGCGAGACCCTGGGTTTGATCCTCAGCACCACATAAAAATAAAAGTATTGTGTCCAACTACAAATATATATACATATATATCATCCCTGAATTAGCTATGACCTGAGAGTTTCAATTTCTTTATTTATTTTCAATTTCACAAAAATAAACTGGAATAAATTGGTGATTCTGTGTTTTCTGAAACCACGAGAAGCTCCAAGATGTAGGGTCTAAACTTATTAGTTTGAATGTACTCTACCATTTTACAAGCATTGTTTGAGCTTGTTCTACATATTAAGTACTGGTTTAGAGCAAGAAGTCCCTATTGGGCTTGAAATGAGGCTCACTGGTAGTGGTAGAGTGTTTGCTTAGCATGCATGAGGCCCTGGGTTTGATAACTGGCACCATCAAAGAGCTTACATTTTAGTGGAGACAATTAAAGCTCTTCGGATGTAATGGACAAAAAACAAAATAAAATGGCTGTAAGCCATGTGACTGTCTACCTCATCTATCCATAAAAATGTTAGCTACATGGGTGCAATGGCACAATCCTGTAATCCTAGCTACTCAGGAGGTTAAAGCCCTGGGTTCAGCAGGGCACACATGCAATCTCAGCCACTTGGGAAGTTGAGGCAGGAGGACTGCAGGTTCCAGGCCAGCCTCAGCAACTTAGTAAGTCCTAAGCACGTAGCAAAACCCTGTGTTAAAAAAAAAAAAAGGCTGGGGATGTTGCTCAGGGGTCAAACCCTGGGTTCAATCCTCAGCATTACAAAAAACAAATGTATCAAATAATAAAAAGGGCTGGGGGCATAGCACAGTGAGTGACAGATTGCACTTATCAATCCTCAGTACAAAAAAAAAAAAAAAAAACCTTATCATTCTAACATCAATCAACATTTAAAAATTAAGATTTTCCTTTTTAATACCAAGTCCTCAAAATTTCACATTGTATATTTTACATTTTTAAAAAATATTTTTTAGTTGCAGTTGGGCACAATACCTTTATTTATTTATATTGGTGCTGAGGATGGAACCCAGGGCTCGCACATGCTAGGCGAGCTCTCCCGCTAAGCCACAACACTAGCTCCTGTACATTTTACATTTTAAAGCACATCTCAATACTAGCCATATTCCAAGTGGTCAATAGTGACATGTGGCTTCTGGTTACCATATTATACAGCATACATAAAAGAACAGAAATTGCTGCAGATTTTATAAATTATGACAGCATCATCAAGGATGAGTCCAAGATTTGTAGGTACCAGGGATTAGACCTGGGGCACTTCACCACTAAGCCACACCCCCAGCCTGGTTTTTATTTTGAGACTAGGTCTAAGTTGCTGAGGCTGGCTTTGAACCTATGATCTTCCTACCTCAGCCTCTCAAACTTTGGGGAGGGCTGGGGTTGTAGCTTAGTGGTAGAGTGTTCGCCTTGCATGCATGAGGCACTGGGTTCGATCCTTAGCACCCATTAAAACATAAATACAGGCCAAGCGCGGTGGCACATGCCTGTAATTCCAGGGTCTGAGGAAAGGAGGATCGAGTTCAAAGCCAGCCTCAGCAATAGTGAGGTGCTTAGCAACTCTGTGAGACCCTATCTATAACTAAAATACAAAATAGGGCTGGGGATGTGGCTCAGTAGTTGAGTGCCCAGAGGTTGTTCAATCCCCAGTAATAAATTATATATATATATATATATATATATATATATATATATATATATATATATAAATCTGATGTGCCCTAGTAAAAAATCCTCAGTCAGAGCTGGGAGAGGTGGCACATGCCTATAATCCCAAGGACTCCGGAAGCTGAGGTAGGAGGCTAGGAGGATTACAAATTCAAGGCCACCTTCAGCAGCAAAGCAAGATCCAGACTCGAAATTAAAAATGCAAAGAACTGGGAGGGCTGGGGATGTGGCTCAAGCAGTAGCGTGCTTGCCTGGCATGAGCGGGGCGCTGGGTTCAAATCTCAGCACCACATAAAAATAAAATAAAGATGTTGTATCCACCAAAACCTGAAAAATAAATATTAAAAAAAAAATTCTCTCTTCTCTTCCTCTCTCTCTTAAAAAAAAAAAAAAGAAAGAAAGAAAAAGAAGAAAACTGGGAATATAGCTTAATAGTAGAGTGCCCCTGGGTTCAATCAGCAGTAACACACACACAAATCCTTGATTAATAATTCACAACTGCCAAAAAACTTTAGCTATGCAAATTGGACTAGATAAAGTCTTTTGATAGCCTGTACCTACTCTTAAGAAGCAGGCAATCAGATCAATTATGTGACACTTTAAAATCTTCCTTAGACAAGGGAAACTAAATTCACAATAGGTGAATTATGGAATCAACACAGGTTGAATGGATTAAGAAACTGAGATACTTGCGTGCACAAAGAGTTTTACTCAGCCATAAATTATAAAATCATGTCATTTGCTGGTAAATGGATGGAAATGGAGAATATCATACTAAGTGAAATAAGCCAGAGCTTGCCTGGCACTTGGAGGGGCTGGCTTTGATCCTTGACACCAGATAAAAATAAATAAATAAAATAATAAAGGTATTATGTCCATCTACAAGTAAAAACAAAGAAATGCACAGAAACTCAAAGGTTGAATTTTTTCTCTCAATGTGGAAGCTAAAATAAAATAATGGAAGCGGGTGACTAAGGATGTGGTTCAGTAATAAAGCACTTGCCCCATGTGTGGGACACCCAAGCTGCATCCCCAGCACCACAGAAGAATAAATAAATATAGTAATTTTAAAAAATAAAGGAAAGGGGGAGGGAAGGATAGGAAAGCATAAAGGGAAATCGGTAATGTAGGAGATCAAGAGGCACAGTGGAGGGTTGGGTAAGGGGAGTCAATGTAGAATTCTTTAAAAAATCATGTTATACTCATATATAGATGTACCACAGGGAATTTAATCTTTATGCATGAATAAAAAGAACCAGTTAAATATAGACAACCAAAAGAAAGTCCAGTAAAGGATGTAGAATGAGGGAGCAGAGGGAAAGGGGGAAGAGAAAAAGGGGATTATGAACTGAAATCAAATTCCATGCACACATGAGTTTGCCAGGATGAACCAAACCACTATGTGTAACTATAAAGCTCTAATAACTAGATTGGGGATATAGTTCAGTTGGTAAGTGTTTGCTCTTCATGCACCAGCACCAAACAAAAGAAAAAAAAATTTATATATAGGTATATAATATATAATAACTTAAAATTTTTATTTCTTTTGAAAAACAAACAGGGATCATCTTGCTCAAAACTCAAGAGGTAAAGCAGGGCACAGTGGTGCACACCTTAATCCCAGTGGCTCAGGAGACTGAGACAGGATTGAGTTCAAAGCCAGCCCCAGCAAATTAGCAAGGCCCTAAGCAGCTCAGTGAGACCCTATCTCAAAATAAAATACAAAAATAGGGCTGGGATTGTGACTCAGTGCTTCACTGCCCCTGAGTTCAATTCTTGATACCCAAAAATAAATAAGCAAAAATTAAAAATTTTAAAAGAAAAAAAAAAATGAAGGGCTAGGGATGTAGTAGCTCAATGGTTAAGTCCCCCTAGATTCAGTCACAAGTTGGGGGGAAAAAAAAAAAAAATCAAACCTAAAGAGGTCATTCCCAACTTAAGAGGAAATAGGAATAAATATCTTTGAGAGCTCTTTCTGGATCAGATCTTAACTCAGGGAGGCTTTATCAATAAGCCAATCCCCAGATTTTTTCTTTTCTTTTTCTTTCTTTCTTTCTTTTTTTTTTTTTTTGAGACAGGGTCTAACTAAGTTGCTGGGGGTGTTCTCACTAAATTGTTGAGGCTGGCCTACTTGCAATCCTCCTGTCTCAGCCTCCAGAATCACTGGGATTATAGTCATGCGCCACCATGCCTATTTTTTAATGGACAACCAGTGTTTCTGTCTTCTCTACTGCAAGTCAACGAGTGACTGTAATAAGTTTAATCAAATGTAACCCAATCTTAGTCTTAGGACCCAATAACCAGAAAAATTCAAGGAAAATAGGCTAAAATTGTAATAGGCTAAATTTGATTTTAAAAGCAGGAAAACACAAAATTTATGGACTGACCTTATTAAGTCTTGGTCTTAGAATAATCTCCTATAAGAACAATCTGAAATATAGAGGATGTGCTATGTTTTTTGTTTCTGGCACCTAGTTTGATGCCCCTACTACCTTGCAGGAATTTAGTAAATAGCAGATGAATAAAAACAATAATTTAATAAAACATTAATTGCTGAACTAGGTGATAGGTAGTCTTCATAAAATTCTTTCAATTTCTCTCTCTAAAGTATTAAACAATGATGGGGCTGGGGTTTCAGCTCAGCAGTAGAGTGCTTGCCTCGCACTTGTGAGATACTGGGTTCGATCTTCAGCACCACATAAAAAATAAATAAGATAAATAAAGATATTGTGTCCACCTTTAAAAAAATCTTTTTTAAAAAAGTATTAAACAATGACAATTTAAAACCTAAAATTTGGCACACCTGTAATCCTTGAACTTGTGATCTTCCTCCCTCACTGGGACTATAGGCACACACCACCGAACCTGGCAAAAGGTAAACTTTTTTTTTTTTTTTTTTTTTTAGTTGTAGATGAACACACGGTATCTTTATTTATTTTTATGTGGTGCTGAGGATTGAACCCAGTGCCTCACACATACGAGGCAAGCACTTTATCACTCAGCTACAACCTCAACCCCGCAAAAGGTAAACTTTCTTGCCCCAAACAAGTAGTTTTCCAAATCACACTGATCAGACATTATGATACATCAAGATACAATTACTAAGCTTGGTGTGGTGGCACATGCCAGTAATCCCAGCTGCTCAGGAGGCTTAGGCAAGAGGATCACAAACTCAAAGCCAGCCTCAACAACTTAGCAAGGCACTAAGCAACTGAGTGAGGCCCTCTCTCTAAATAAAATACAAAACAGGGCTGGAGACGAGGCTTGGTGGCCAAGTGCCCCTGAGTCCAATCCCCAGTTACCCACCCCCCCAAAACAAAACTAAAATTTTGTAATAATTATAGAAAATATATGAAGACCATATTTTCACCAACAACCAAATAAAAGCCTATTTTTCTTTTTTTTTTTTCTTGCAGTACTAGGGATTGAACTCAGTTGCACTCTATCACTGAGCTATAATTCCAGCCTTTTATTTTTATTGAGACAGAGTGTCAAAAAACTGCAAAGCTGGCCTCAAACTTTCAATCCTCCTGCCTCAGCCTCCATAGTCACTGGGATTACAGGCCAGCACCATTGAACCCTTTACTTCCTAAAAGTATTTTGTATTTGTACTTATCCCCTTTGCATAAGGTCTTGCTATCATCCTTTAAAATTTCCCCATATTCTGAGGGGAGTAGTGTTCAAATACAGAAGATGCCAGTGCATAAATATTTTAGCACAGTAAGTACATGTTTGGACTACGGGAAAGCTTAGTTGTATATCCTTAGTACCACCACCACAAAAAACAAAAACAAAAAAACTTTATGCTTAATAATTTGGGAGGGATTTCACCAAAATTCTTCAAATGAGAACATGTTAAATATCTTTGAAAAGAATTGCAAATTTACCTAGTACAGTGGCACATGCCTGTAATGCCAGTGGTTCAGGAGGCTGAGGAGCTCAAAGCCAGCCTCAGCAAGAGTGAGGTGCTAAGCAATTCAGTGAGACCCTGTCTCTGAATAAAATACAAAACAGAGCTGGCTAAGTGATCGAGTGCCCCCCAGTAAGATCCCTATACCCACCCAGCCCCAAAAAAATTGCAAATTTATTCTGGGCCTGGTGCTATACACCTGTAATCCTGACAACTCAGGAAGTTGAGATAGGAGAATGACAAGTTTGAGGCTCCGCCTCAGCAACTTAGCAATACCTTGCCTCAAAAAACAAAGACTGAGGATGTAGCTTAGTGATAAAAAGCGCTCCTAGGTTAAATTTGTATATGAAAATAAAGTATGAGCAAAAAGTAGGAAGGGTGGCACAAGTATGTAATCCCAGCAACTTTGGAGGATGAGGCAGAAAAATGGCAAATTCAAGGCCAGCCTTGGCAATTTAATGAGAACATCTCAGAATAAAAAATAATGTGGATGTAGTTCAATGGTAGAGAATCCTTGAATCCAATCTCCAGTACCAACCCCCAAAAAGCAAAATTATGAACACAGTAACAGATATGGGGTGGCTCAGGCCTATAATCCTAGTGACTTGGGAGGCTGATGCAGGAGGATCATAAGTTTAAGGCTAGTATTGGCAATTTAGCACAGTTCTAAACAACTTAGTGAGACCCTATGTCAAAATAAAAATAAAAAAGGGTTGGGGATGTGGTTCAGTGGCAAAGCACCCCTGAGTTCAACTCCCAGTACCAAAAAAAAAAAAAAAAAAAACCCAACAATGAGCACATCATTCTCCTTTCACATTAAAATAAAATATATATAAATTAAAGCTGTGAAAACTTAAAAAAAAAACAAAAACAAAAACGGGCTGGGGATGTGGCTCAAGCAGTAGCGCGCTCGCCTGGCATGTGTGCGGCCCAGGTTCGATCCTCAGCACCACATACAAAGATGTTGTGTCCGCCGAAAACTAAAATAAATATTTAAAATAAATAAATATGGGCTGGGGATGTGGCTCAAGTGGTAGCGCGCTCGCCTGTCATGCGTGCGGCCCAGGTTCGATCCTCAGCACCACATACAAACAAAGATGTTGTGTCTGCCAATAACTAACTAAATAAATAAGTATTTAAAAAAAAAAAAATAATAAAAAAAAAAATAAAATAAATAAATAAAATGAAGATGTTGTGTCCACCGAAAACTGAAATATAAATATTAAAAAATTCTCTCTAAAAAAAAAAAAAAAAACTCAAAACATTTGTGACTTCAAATGTCCTTAGGTATCATAGATGTCAAGCATCAGCTCAAACTCCATTTGGGAGCTTGGCATTTTTGTCGTTGTTTTTCCCACCTTTTTAACATTCAGGAAGACAAAAAAAAAAGAAAGAAAGAAAGAAAGAGAAAAAACTCTGCTGCCAGGTTGAATGAACCAATCTATGATTCAGTGTTTTGGTTAAACTTGCAAAAGCCACCTTTAAGCTGGGTGCGGTGGTGCACACCTGTAATCCCAGTGGCTCAGGCAGTTGAGGTAGGATGATCATGAGTTCAAAGCCAGCCTCAGCAAGCCCTAGGTGCTAAGCAACTCAGGGAGACCCTGTCCCTATATAAAATACAAAACAGGGCTGGGGATGTGGCTCTATGGTCAAGTGCCCTGAGTTTAATCCCCAATACCCCATCCACAAAAACCACCTTTAAACTTGTCTTTGTCTTATTATAGACTCAAGCTCCCAAAGGAAACGTCTTTATCTTAGTAAAAGCTTATATTGACTTCCCAGCATTTAAGGTACTACTACTTCTTTTTCATGGTATCTACATACTGTTTTTTTCTAAATAAAATACAAATGCCCCTATAGCAAAATTTATTCTTGGCTCAGCAGGATTATAATTTTTCTGACCTCTAGGGTTGGGAATGTAAGTGGTAGATATTAATGCTTTGTCCTTAAAACCACATTTAACTTTATTTCCAAAGTGGTTAAAATATTCAAAAGGTTCCAACAAAAAAAATTTTGAATTTTAAAAAAGAGAACCTGACAAGAAATTTTACCAAGTTCACTCATTTTCTTATTAAAGTAAAATCACACACCCTTGGGAACTAGCCAAGTGAATATAATTTGATTTGATTTATTTCTGGTTTAATATTAGAATCATAATACTAACCAAAGCATCTTAAGGGTTTTCATGAATAATCGATAATCAAATACATGATAAAACTTGATATGATCAAAAAAAATTATATATATATGTGTATATATATATATATATATACACACATATATATATAAAGTCATAGTAATAACATGCCAGTCTACTCTCTATAGTCTCTAGAAACTTTTTTCAAAATAAGTGCATTTAGGGTAAGTACACATATCAATTCCTCACCTGTCGTTCACAATATGCTTTCATTAGTTTACTAAGTGGTGTATGCCTCTTAATCTTAAACTGCACCACAGAACCATCCTGCCCCGCCACCTTCAAGTTAATATGATCGTTGTTCTCAGTCTTGACTCCTTCCTGTTGAAAGAAAAATAAAGTAGTATTTGGAAAATGTGAAAAACAGTAGCAGCAGCAGCAGTGCAAGTTGCTTCAAAAAAAAAAAAAAAAAAATCAACAGGTTTCTTATTCTGTATGATCAAGCAGCATACAGCTATTTTTAGACCCCAAAACTAATCTGAAATACTACAAATTCTGCAGCATCAGTATTAGATAGCTGTAGCAGAAAAACCTACATGAAACGCTATCAATGACAACAATAATTTTAAAATATGGGTCTCACTCAATTTATTACAACGTTCTCTGCAGGCTGAACTGTCTAAAATGGCACATCTTCTGTCACTGCCAAAATCTCCCCCCACCCCCCAAAAAAAGATTAAAAAAAAAAAAAGTGTCCTTTCTCTTCACAAAGTTCTTTAAGTACAATTGCTGAAACAGTGCAAGGAGGGAAATTGCAATTCAAAACTCAACACGCTTCTCTTGTTAAAAAGTTACCAAACTCAACTTAATAACTTAAATCCAATTCCAACCTCCACGTTAAAAAACTCCAGTGCGGTAAATCCTCCGGTCTCTCCCGAGCCTCGGTACTAACTCAGAGCCACGAGTAACCGTGGGGATCAGAAGCATCATTTTGTTTATTTTTAGTCAGGAGCGCTTTTCCTCCCCTCCCCTTTGTTGTCATGGGTCAAACATACAGGTTTCTTCCAAGTCTTCTGTATAGATGTCGACCCGACCCCAAGTTCACCAAAACCAAGTGTGGAAACAATTTTGCAGCCCCTAAGTCACTCCAGAAGGCAGTGCCGAGGGAGGGGAGCGTGTCAAACCACCCCAAGTGGCAGGTCCCCTGTGGCCTGGAGATGCGCGTCCCTGGTCCTCCAGGGAAGTCTCCCGTGCCTCCAAGCCGCGCTCCGCTCCGAAGTTAAGCCCCACTCGGACCTCGGCCTCCAACTTCGAGGAGCCACATGGCCCCTGCGCCTCGGGGGCAGCTGGCACCGGGCAGGGCCGCCGCCCCTCCCCCTCGGGCTCCGAGGCCACGGAGGTGGGAGCCTCTCCCCGGGAACCCCCGGCCGCCGGCATCCGGCTCCCGGCGCGCCCGCGGTCCATTGATTCTCCCCAGCGCCGCCGGCCGCCGCGGCCCTGGGCAAGGGTCACGCCCGCCCGCCGCCCCCCACCCCAAGTGCGGCAGTCGAGGGCCGGGGAGTCTCGCCACCGGCGGGCAGCACGGCACAGTCGCGGGGTCCGCGGAGGCTGGGCACCGTGCGCCCAACGTCCTCCTCAGGCGCAGGCGGCCGGCCGAGCAGCCCGCGCGGGGATGGGGCTCGCGGGCGCTCGCGATCCGCCGCCCGCCTCGCGCCGCGCGCGCGCGGAGGCCCCGGGGGCGGGGGAGGGCGGCGGGCCTCCTCCGGCGCGGGAGGGAGGAAGAGAGGGAGGGAGGAAAATGGCGCGGAGCGCCCGGGCCTGAGCCGCGGCCGGCCCTGTGGGGGGCCCGGGAGGCGCTAGGAGCCGCGGCGGGCTCGGCCGGCCCCCAGGCGCCGGCGTCCCCGGGTCCCCCGACGAAGCGAGGCGGCCGGCGCCAAGCTCACCTTGGGCTTTTCGTCGGCCATGGCGAGCGCCGGAGTCTCCTCAGCTACCGCTTCACAAAAGAGGTACCAGGTCCGCACCGAACGAGCACACAAGCAGCTCCAGGAGCGGCAGAAGAAGGAGGCGGCAGCGGTGGACGAGGGAGAGGGCGCGCGCACGTCGTGCGCTCCCTCCCCCCACCCTGCGTGCGCGAGCACGAGCCGCCGGGGCCTCCTATTGGCTGTAACCTCACGGGAGCGCGCAACGCTTACATAACCACCCCCATCCCCCGCCCCGCGCTGCCGCCGCTTGGGCCAGGCGCCCGCCAGGCCGGCGGGAAGAGGCGCGGACACGCGCACCCGGGGTGCCGCGGGGGCGCGCCTGGCTCTGGGCGGGGCTGTATTGTCCTCCTTCTGTGGTGGAGCATAATCAAAATGGCTTCCAGCTGGTCCTCGGCGAAGACGGGAGAGGCTCGAGGCTCGAGGCCTTCGACGTGAGCCTTGGGCCGGGGAAGGCAGCCCTACTAGACGTGGAAGGGGGAGCCTAAATCAAGCCCAGCGTGAGGCTCCTCAGGGACATACTTGTGACACGTGAGCCAGGCGCAGCCCTCGCTGGCTTGGGGGAGCATCACACGTCCTACCTGCCAGCCCCATCCCTAAAGGTTAAAGCTTCACCCTCAACAGGCTGCCACCTGCTCTCGCCTCCACTGCGACGACTGCTTCCGCGCTGCTGGGAGTCCTCGACGGGGACTCGCTTATCATTCCAAGGACCTCCTTGCTCCAGGCCAGCCTTCCAGCTCCAAGAGGAAAGGCTCCATCAGGAGCACACCATTACGAAGCTCCCACACCAAGCGCTTCCCGCGACGGCCCAGTGACCCCACGGCCATGGCCGAGGTGCTGCGGTCCACAGCCTCACAGTCCACCTTCTGCTTCTGAGTCCTGTGTTTATTCTCTCAGTTCCCCCCCCGGGGGGGGGGGAGCGGGGACAATTCGATTCTGTTAGGTTTCCACCATCGCGGTCTTCTTTCTTGGTCACACAGCTTGAAAAAAGGTCCAGGGCTCCCCCACCCCACCCCACCCCCAGTCACCTCCCACTCCTCAGTCCTCTGCAATGTGGTGCTGTGCCCCCCCACACCCAGCGCCACCAAAAATCGCCTTTGCAGAATCCATTTGTCATCCCTTTTCTTGAATTCCTAGAAACTTTGCAGGAAGTAGGTTTTCCTCTCACCTCTGGCCTGTCCTTTAGCACTCCTCACGATTTTTTGTTGCTGTTGTTGTTCCTCAACCCCTCCCTTGACTGTTCTTGGGTTTTGTTCTAACTCCTTTGCTCTTATTGTATTCTCTCTCCTGGGACAGTTCTACCCACTTCCATTACCATCTATTTCCTAATGATTCTCATATGGAAGTGGGTAGAATTGTATTTCTAGTCCAGATCTTTCTTTAAGCTTCATACAACATCTACACTTGGAGAGCTCAGAGAAACTCAAACTCAGTAGATATCAACTAAAACTCATTTTACTTCAGGGACCTATCCTCTTCCAGACCGGTAGCCTTATGCTTAATTGCATAAACCATTACAACAGCTTCTCCACACCAGAAGCCCTGGGGCCATTCTTATCTCCCTCCTTTCCTTCCATACACTTCCCATCCAATAAATTTCTAATTCTTTCCTAGTCCATCTTCTAAATATCTACCAAATCTGTCTACTTCCTTTTAGCCATTGCCTTTGAGTGAAGTTGGATTTGATGGGCTCTTTCTACTTGGGAAGGAAGAGGAGGAAAGACCTAGATGTGAGACAAGCCAAGGCAAGCAGATTGATCAGAGACGCCAGGGAAGTCTAATTCCATCTGGTCCAGGGACCCTCTCCCCAGAGCTACTGCATTGCCCTTCTAAGTGGTATTCTTGTTTTGTTTTTAACTGTCCTGTTTTGTTTGACTCCCATGATATTTAAATGAGTCATAATCACTTACAGTGTTGGTTTAAATAAGAATCTTAGGGTCCTTTGCAGCGTGGCCCTGAAATATGCTGTTTAACAAGCTTTTCTGATGATTTTTTAAGCTTAAAACAAAGAAATTTATTCTCTCAGTTTCAGAGGCCAGAAGTCTAAAATCAAAGTATTAGGGCTGGGGATATAGCTCAGTTGGTAGAGTGCTTGCCTCATATGCACTAGGCCCTAGATTCAATCCCCAGCATCACACACACACACACACATACACACACACACCAAAAAAAAAAAGAAAGAAATCAAGGCATTAGCAGCACTGTGCTTCCTGAAAGAAAGAAAGAAATCAAGGCATTAGCAGCACTGCGCTTCCTGTAACCTCCAACTTCAGATGGTTCCACTCCTTCTTGACTTGTTGGCTTCATCACGCCAGTCTCTGCCCATATCGTGTGGTCTCCTCTGTGTCTCTCTGGAGATTGTGAAGCACACTAAAGTTTGAAAACCACAGACCATTCTAAAATAAAAATGAAGAAGTTCTTGAAGTCCTCTCTGGTTCTGTGGCAATCCTCTGCCTTACATGATAAACTCCAAAATTCATGAAAGATCTACAAAGCCCTTTGAGAATTAATGTAGACCAACCACTCTAGCCTCCTTTCTCATCATTTCCTCCTTGAAATTCTGCTTGGGTCATAATCAATTACTTGGGGTTACTGAATGTGCCTGTAGTTTCTCAATGCTAAACTTTTGTCCGTTGTGAATGCTCAAAGAATGAGTAAATACATTAAAACTATCACTGTGTAAGGTCCTATGGCAGTGGGGATACAAAAAAGGGCAAAGTCTCTGATTCTGCTGGACATAGTAGCGCACACCTGTAATTACAGCGACTGAGACAGGAGAATCAAAAATTTAAGACCAGCCTCAGCTATTTATTGAGGCCCTAGGCAACTTAGAAATGAAGGGAAAGAGACCAGGCAGAGATACACATAAGTGTTTATTTTTCATAGCTGACAAATAAAAAAAAAACCTCTCTCTATAGGAGAGAGGCAAAATAGGCTTTTGAGTTCTGGGACTTTTATGGGAGAGGCTCAGGAATCAGAGCCAGGCAGGTCCTAATGCAGGGTGGTTAAGGGTTGGGTTGGTATGAGGGAGTGGTAAGACTTTCTCAGAAAAGCCCTTAGGCAAGAAAGTGAAACTTTTTCTTTAAAATGGTGGCTGTCACTTAAGATGGCCCTCCAGATGCTGAGTAAGGACCTTATATTCCCTCCTTTTTTGTTTTTATTTGGCCTCTTAGGGAACAGGGATGTAGGTCAATCTTCTGTAACTGCTTCCTGCTGGCATTTGGCATTTGAATCCTTCATTAGGGGTGCAGGATGTCATTGGAAGGATGATGGAGGTTGAGTGGTGGTGGAATGCTGTCCCTGGTGTCCCAATTTTTGGTGAGGGATTGGTATTCCTGTAACAAAAGCTGGTTTATAGTTTGATTAGAGATTTTTTGGATCTGGTCTTGAACCAATCTAATGACGCAGGGGGCAAGCATTAACAGAAGGCCTATGACAAGGGGAGGGGTAGGAAGGGAAGTGCCCACTGGAGAAGGGCTTTACTTAGCTGCCATCCTTCAGTAGAGGAGAGCTGTTTTTTCTGATGTTCAAGGTCTTGTTGGAGTTGTTTTATCTTGTCCTTTACTATACCAGATTGGTTGACATAAAAATAGCATTCTTCCTGTAGGTATAGACAAAGTCCACTTTTTTCAGCCATAAAAAAAGGCCCCTTTGATTCTGCAGAATCACAGTAGCTAAAGAATCGAGCTGATATGATATGTCAAGAGCCTTGTAATGTTTTGAACAACCAATTAAAAAAAAAATCGAGCTGGGATTGTATGGTTAGTATAGTTTGAGAAGTTGCTGTAAATTTCCTAGAAATTGGAATGGTAATTCCTAGTAATGGTACCAATGGGAGGTGAGTGCAGAATAAGGTAGGAGGACAAAAATGAAAAAGGGAAGGGTGGTACTCGTGGTTCTGCAGTGTCCTCGTGGTCCTCAGAAACTGAAGGAAGATTGGGGGTCCAAGATTGGAGAAACGCAACTTGACAGGGCCTGTGGGTGTCACTATATAATAAAGGGCAGAGAAAACCATTTTAAATGGGAGTTATGGAGCCAATATGGGAGGCCCTCAAGGCAGGCCACCATGAGAGTGGTAAGAATGACCCGATTAGGGTCCAGTCCATTTTGCAGAGAGTTGAGAGGAAGAGGAGGAGGGCCTGTGGGGGGGGGGTGTAAAAAGTACCTGGTTGCCAGGAGACAGAGTGGCAGAAGAGGAAGAGGCAGAACTAGGCTTTGCCAGAACAGCATTACTGTATTGCCAAAGAAGTTTCCTAATGTATGCAAGGAAGGGGCCAGAAAAGATGTGGAGTAAGGGGTAGTGGAAAATTAGAGGGAGGTGAGTTGAGCAGGGAGATAGACCATCCATATAGAAGCTCAAAAGGGCAGATGTTGACTGGCTTCTTTGGGAGGGATTGTAACCTAAGAGCTAAAGGAAGGAGTTTTGTCCAATCTAAATGTAATTCAAGGGATAGTTTAGCAAAAATGTTCTTCAAGTTCTGTTGGTACATTCCACCTTGCCAGAGGACAGGGGTTGGTAGGGGATATGAAAATGCCAGGAGATATTGAGTGCGTTACCTACAGACCGTGAAACATGGCAAGTAAGTTCAGGACCATTATCAGACTGGAGCGAGGAGGGGAGGCCGAATCGGGGAAGAATGTGTTCAATGAGGATACTGGCCATTGTGGGGGCACATTTACTGGTGTTAAGAAAAGCCTCGACCCATCCCAAGAAGGTGTCAATGAGTACCAAAAGAAATTTGTACCCCTTGACTGGGAGCATATAGGTGAAATCCAGCGGCCAATCAGAGCAAGGGAGATATCCTCTTGCCTGGTGTAAAGTGAAGGCAAGTGGGCAGAGATTGGAGGTAGGATTGGTTTTTTGGCTGATTTCATAGGAAGCAGAGAGGGTAGAGAGAAATTGTAGGTCCTCTGGAGAGAGTTTAAGGTAGGAAGTGAGAAATTGTTTTAAAGATGTGATGTTAGGGTGAAAGAAAGCTCTGAGGAATCCTGCCATACCTAGAAAGGAGAGAATTTCTTCCTTAGTAGAGGGTGTTGGTATATTAGTGATAAGGCTCTTTCTGTCAACCATAATGGCTTTGTGTATAGGGGTCAGGAAGAGGCCCAGGTATGTTGCCATTGCCAAGGAAAGCTGTACATTGGTTGGAGAAGCCCTATAGTCATGGGCAGAAAGGAAGTTAAGAAGTTTACAGGTGTCCTGATGACTGACCTCAAAAGAGGGACTGCAAAGAAGGAGGTCATCAACATACTATAGCACCATAGACTGAGTGAGATGTATGCATGCTAGGACCTTAGCCAAGGCGTGTCCAAAGACATGAGGGGGAGAACCCTTGGGGGAGAACTGTCCGCATCAGCTGAGTGGAGTTATAAGACTCAGGGTCTGTCCATGTAAAGGTGAAAATGTCTTGAGAGTCAGAATGGAGGGACATAGTGAAGAAGACATCTTTCAGGTCTAGTACTGAGAAGTAAGAGGAATGGTGGAGAGAGGGGTATAAGGATTGGTTACCATGGGATGGATTGATATGACCGCAGAGTTGATGGAGCAGAGGTCTTGGACCAAGTGGTAGGAACCATTAGGCTTTTTTACTGCCAAGATGGGGGTGTTGTAAGGGGAATGAGTAGGTCTAAGGAATCCCTTTTGCAAAAGGTCTTGAATGATATGCTGTAAGCCTAGGAGTTTTTGTTGGGAGAGCAGGTATTGTGATTAGGCCAGAAAATGGAGGGGGTCTTTGAGATGGATGTGAATGGGCTCATGGTGTGAGGCAATAAAGAACTTGAAACATCCCAGACAGTAGGGTCCACCTTGAAAGGGGGTAATGGGAAGGCACTGGCAGACAGAATAGGGGATGGTCCTAAGGTCAGGATGAGGATCAGGGGAGTGACAGGTGAGTCTGGATGGAAGCCTAAATGAGGAGAGAAGGAACACATAGCCTCCAACTTTGTGAGGATGTCCGTTCCCATAAGGGGAACAGGGCACTGTGGAATAACCAAAAAAGAGTGAGTAAAAATTAGAGAGCCAAAAGCTCAAACAAGGCTAGGTGTCTATAAGGGTTGGTAAGGTTTACCCTCTACCCCGACAATAGAGGTCATAGAATGAGTAGTAGACCCCAGAACTCCTTGAGGGCTGAATATGTAGCCCCAGTGTCTAGGAGGAAGGAGACAGGCCTACCTGAAATATGAAGAGTTACCCTGGGTTCTCGAAGAGTGATGGTAGTGTCAGGTGATGAGGACCTGGGTGGGCCTCATCAGTCCTCTGCAGCTTGTCCTAAGAGTTGGAAAGGGGAACCAGAAGGGCCAGATGGCTACGGACCGCTATAGGCTTGGGGATAGTCAACGGCCCAGTGTCCCTTCTGATGGCATTTAGGACAAGGGCACAGAAGCTTGTGAGGCTTAGGACATGTACAAGCCCTGTGACCTGTCTGACCACATTTAAAACAGGGTCCTGGCAGTCCTGAGGGCCAGTGGAACCAGGGACACATGCTAAGACTGGACGGTCGGCTTGAGCAAGCATCTGATATTTTTGCTTCCTAGCCTTCTGGAAGACCACTTCCAGAACCTCAGTTTGGTGAGTTAGGGGCCCCTCTCAAGTTACCTTAGTTTGGCCTTAATATCAGTAAATTCTGGGAGAAAAAGTAGGTCATTAGAGTTATCTCCCATCTGGAGTTTCAGGGTCCAGGTTAGTATATTGCATTAAATCCTTGGTCAGGTGGTCTAAAAATGTAGAAGGGTTTTCATTCTTATCTTGGAAGATTTCCTGGAAGGCTGGGGTTGTGGCTCAGCAGTAGAGCGCTCGCCTAGCACATGTGAGGCCCTGGGTTCGGTCCTCAGCACCACATAAAAATAAATAAATACAGATATTGTGTCCAACTAAAAAATAAATATTAAAAAAAAAGATTTCCTGGAGCCTTTCATAATTGATATCTTTATGGGATGCCTTTCTAAGTCCTGCCATGAGGCAAGTAATGAATTGGTTTCTACTAGTTACTCCTCTAGGCAAATTATAATCCCAATGAGGTCCTAATCAGGGACTGCTTCAGTGCCAATTGGATGGGCAGGGGAGGTCTGATGTACCTCATCAGCTTAATTTTTAGCTTGCTCCCAAACTCGCCTGCGCTCCTTAGACAGGAGGATGTTAGATAAGATCATATGGACATTGTGGAAGGTCAAATCATATGATTGGGGCTGGGGTTGTGGCACAGTGGTAGAGTGCTCACCTAGCATGCAGGAGGCACTGGGTTTGATCCTCAGCACCACATAAATGTAAAATATATTGTGTCCACCTAAAATTTAAGAATAAACATTAAAAAATCTATGTCCCGATGTATCATCTCTTTACATGGTAAATAAACCCAATAAAGATTTTTTTAAAAATCATATGATTGAGTCAGATATTGAAACTCTTTGATATATGTGGTGGGACTTGAAGTATAGGACCCAAGCCACTTTTCTGTCTGTGAGAGATCTGACAAAGAGAAGATACATGAACCCGGATTACAGCACCTACCCCAGCAACCTCACATAGAGGATGCAGAGATGCAGGTTGGGAGGCAGCAGCCCATGAGTGTGTGGCAGAAGGAGAGAAGGGTAGAGGATCCGAGAGGACAGTTGTTGTGGTGGCTACATCAGAAGGAGAATTGTGCTATGGTGGGGGCTCATCTGCTGAGTTGAAGGAGGAAGAGTCCTGGGTAGGATCTCCTGTTCCTTTGGAAGTAGGTGTAGGGGAGGTGAGAGCTAAGAGGACTTGTACGGGAGAGCAAGAGTTTCAGAGCGAAGGCTAGAACTCAGAGAGGAGAAGGCCTGAATTTATGATATCTCTTTCCATTTTCCCAAATGCTCACAATAGTTGAAAAGATCCCTGATAATATTGGGATCTAGAGTGCCATTAAGCGGCCATTTAGAGTTGTAATCCAAAGGATATTGAGGCTAAATCTGATTGCATAAGTGGAGAAGTTTTGGGGGGTTTAGGTCTGGGGTGAGAGACAGAGAGAGACGGCCCCTAGGTTAGCCAGGAGGCAGCCGAGGGGACTATGGGACGGAATGGATGAGGAGCCCGCCCTGGTGAGAAGTAGGAGGTGAGTTTAGAGGTGGGGCATCCCTCAATCTCTATTATCACCTAATCAAGAGGAAGGTTACGCTCAGGAGGTCATTACCACTGCTGGGCAAGCGTCCTGGCAGGAGCCTGTATAGGCACTTGGGCTCTGAGCTGGGATTATGTAGTAGGGGCAGACGCCGGTAGAAGTGCCAAAAGCCCATAGAGATTAACCAAGAGGTAATCTCACTAGGAACAACTCCCAATCATCCTCAGTATTTTTTTCTGAAAACCCAGTAGAAATCAGTCATAGCTGTGAAAGCTGTGGCTGGGGGTGCCCCCAACCACATGGTAACCCTGGGAATACCAGACATTTCAACAGTCATTTCCCAGGACCCGGAGGTCATTTAGGTCGACCAGAGGCAGGTCTTACTTGGAATGTCCTGGTGGTGGGTGTGGAGAGGGTGTTCAGCAGAATGGAAGGCCTGGTCCCATAATGGAATTCGGATTGGGGTCTGGGGAATGCTCAGCGACCCTTGAAGAGGGGAGTGGGCACACCGGGGAACCTAATCCTGGGTTTCAGCACCAAAATGAAGGGAAAGCAAGGAACGCAAGGCCAGTAAGAGAGAAATGAAAGACGGAGACCAGGCAGAGATACACACAGAGTTTATTTGTCAGAGCTGACAAATAAAGGCCCTCTCTCTATAGGAGAGAGGTAAAACAGGCTTCAGTTCTGGGACTTTTATGGGGGAGACTCAGGAATCAGAGCCAGGTGGGTCCTAATGCAGGTGGCTAAGAGTTGGGTTGTTATGAGGGAGTGGTGAGCCTTTCTCAGAAAGGCCCTCGGGCAGGAAAGTGAAACTTTTTCCTTAAAATGGGGGCTGTCACTTAAGATGGCGGTCCAGATGCTAAGCAAGGACCTTCTAAGAACACGTCTCAAAAAAGAGAGTGGAGGCTGGGATGTAGCTCAGTGGTAAAGTGCCCCTGTGTTCAATCTTCAGTACTTTAAAAAAAAGAAAAGAAAAGAAAAAAATCCTTGATTCTAATAGCATAGTTGAGGAGGCAGAGGAAATACACAAAAAGTGAATGGGAAAGAGAACAATTGTTGGGCACCTGCACCAAGTGGGGCTGTACTAATGTTAGCTCAATTTCTTCTCACACAAACCCTTTCAAGAGAGTATCCTATTTATTTGCTACCAAATCTTGAAACAGTTAAATACCTTGCCCAATACCACACAGCTCAAAACTAGTGTTGAAGGCCTGGTGCGGCGGTGCACACCTGTAATTCCAGCAGCTGGGGAGGCTGAGACGGGAGAATTGCAAGTTCAAAGCCAGCCTCAGCAACTATCAAGGCACTAAGCAACTCAGTGAGATCCTGTCTCTAAATAAAATACAAAATAGGACTGGGATGTGTCTCAGTGGTTGAGCACTCCTGAGTTCAATCCCTGGTGCAAAAAAAAAAATTGTGTTGATTGAGCTCCTACTGAATACCAGGGAATGAACATCCTCGGTGCCCAGACAGGTCTTGGGGAGAGAGAAAAAGAGATGCTACCACTGTCCAGGAGGCTATCCTAAATCCAGGTTTCTTGTTGCTATAACATCTTCCAAACTTGTAGGACTATTGAACCTATTGAAGAGGAGTATATCATATAAAATTTACTCTCATTAATTGAATGATTATTCACTCATTGGCTTCTGTGTGTCCTGTGGGTCTTTTTAAAATTTATTTATTTACATTTTTTAGTTTTGGCAGACACAACATCTTTGTTTGTATGTGGTGCTGAGGATCGAACCCGGGCCGCACCCATGCCAGGCGAGCACGCTACCGCTTGAGCCACATCCCCAGACCCTCCTGTGGGTTTTTGCCTTATCCCCCTCCAATGTTATGCTATCACCTATAGACAAAGGAGAGTTCTGTATACAATGCATATTCAAATGTGTGAGTAACCTGTATTCCAATGGCAGACAGGAATGATGTAAGCTGGGCTTAAGGAATTTACTGAAGTCATTTACTGAAGATCTTTTTCCAATTTCCAGGGGAAAAAATTTAAACTCCCCCCCCCAAAAAAAAATCAACTAATAAAAAAAACCCCACTTGAATCAAATGTATGAAATATGATATGTCAAGAGCTTTGTAATGTTTTGAACAACTAATAAATAAAATAAAATAAAATAAAATTTCCCAACATCGGCGGGTAAAGTTGCACATGCTTGTAATCCCAATTACTTGGGAGGCTGAAACAGAAGGATCACATGTTCAAGATCAGTCTGAGTCAGGTGCAGTGGCATAGGCCTCTAATCCCAGTGGTTCTGGAGGCTGAGACAAGAGGGTTGTGAGTTCAAAGCCAGTTTCAGCAATGGTAAGGTGCTAAGCAACTCAGTGAGACCCTGTCTCTAAATAAAATACAAAATAGGGCTGGGATGTGTGGCTCAGTGGTTGAGTGCCCCTGAGTTCAATCTCTAGTACCAAAAGAGAGAGAGGGAGGGAGGGAGGGAGAGAGAGAGAGAGACACCAGTCTGAGCAACTTAGTGAAACCCTGTCTCAGAAATAGATAGATAGACAGACAGACAGACAGATGGAGAGATAGAGCTGAGGATATGAGCATGTAGTTCAGTGGCATGTTCAGCCCTAGGTTCAATCCCCATAACTACAGGAAAAGAAGGAGAAGGCAAAAAAGAAGAAGAAAAAGAAATTTTCCATTATTAATTTTCTTTCTTTCATTTTCATTGGGGTGGGAAAGGCAGGTAGCTGTGCACTAAGAAAGATGTTTAGAAACAGAAAGGACTGCCAGGCACAATGGAGCACACCTGTAAAACAGCTACTGAGGCAGAGGGATCACAAATTTGAGGTCAGGCTCAGAAATTTAGCAAGACTCTGTCTCAAAATAAAATTTTAAAAATGCAAGAAGTGGGGCTTGAGATAAAGCTCAGTTGGTAAAGTGCTTGCCTTGCATGCACAAGGCCCTGGGTTCAATTCCCAGCACCACAAAAATAAATAAATAAATAAATAAAGTGTAAGAAGTCTACACAGGGGCTGGAGTTGTGGCTCAGAGGTAGAGCACTTGCCTACCATGCATGAGGCACTGGGTTCGATCCTCAGCACCACATAAAAATAAAATAAAGATATTGTGTCCACCTACATAACTAAGAAATAAAAAAGAAGTCTACCCAGAAAAGAATAGCAATAGCATACATCCATCATTAACTGAGTATTGTTCAGTGTTCACAAAGCCTCTAATAATTATCTTTTTTTGTGTGTGTGTGTGGCACTCAGGATTGAATCCAGGGTCTTGCACATCCTAGACAAGTACTCTACACCTGAACTACATCCCCAGCCCTTTAAAAATACTGTATTTGAGATAGAGTCTGACTAGCTTGGCCTCAAACTTTCAATCTTCCTGCCTCAGCTTCCCAAGTAGCTAATTATCTTTATTTTACAGATGAAGAAAATAAAACAGAGAGGTTGGACCAATTGGTCACCCAACTTGAAGTGGTAGGGTCACTATGGATCTTAGGACTTTGACTTAGAACCCAGAGCTTAATTAGCACAGGGGCTGTAGTGGAAGGTCACAGAGGGACTATACACACACACACACACACACACACACACACACACACACATACATATACATACATAGTAACAACAACAACAAAAAAGAAAGGTGAAAAATCCTAGAATAGACGAGCACCATTTTGATTTGAATTCTTATTTATGTTTCCCAGCAAGATGGAAATTCCATGAAAGCAAAATATCTATCTTGTTCAGAGGTTTTGGGGTCTTTATTTGTTTATTGTTTTTAGTACTGGGGATTAAACCCATGGGTCCTTTACCACTGAGCTATACCTCCAGCTCTTCTTGTTTTTTGAGACAAGGTCTTGCTAAATTTCCCAGCCTGTCCTAAAACTTGCAATCCTCACACCTCAGCCTCTGAAGTAGCTGGAATTATAGGCCTGCACCACTGTACCCTGCTTGTTCACAGTTTTATTCCCAACACTTAGTGCAATTCTTGGATTACACAAAGGAATGAATAAGGAAGGAGTTGGTAGTGAGAAGTTTTCACTATTAGGGACTTCACTAGAGATTTATAAAAGAAAAGCCTAACACCTCTTGGAACCTAATTAAATATCAACAATTGGTATTATTGATATTCGAAGTAGAAATAAAAATAGTGAATCAGCCAGAACATACTGCCCAAAGCCAAGTGCCAAGAAAAAAAATCATTTTCAAAAGGAGCAGGGAACAAGAATTATACAATCTGTTTAGAGCTTTAAATCCTTGCCAAACTAGGTACTATAACACATGCCAGTAATCCCAGCTACTTGGGAGTCTGAGGTGGGAGTACTGGAAGCTTGAGGACAACCTCAACAATTTGGTGTGACTATATCTCAAAATGAGAAATAAAAAGGATAGGGCTGGGATTGTGGCTCAGTGGTAGAGTGCTCACCTAGCACAGGGGGACCTGGGTTCGATCCTCAGCACCACTTAAAAAAAATAAAGGCATTGTGTTGAGTCCATCTACACCTAAAAAATAAATATTAAAAAAAATAAAAAAGAAATAAAAAGGTTGGGTTATAGCTCCAGAGATTAGAGCACTTGCCTATTGTGCAAAGTTCTGGGTTCAAACACTAGCACCACAAAAACAAACAAAAAAATTAATAAAATAAATCCTTGCTGAAATGCATTAGAAGCATGTAAATTTATGATACAGATGACTAAACTGTGCATACTTAAATGTTGTTTCCTTCTTGCTCTAACAGTTAAGTCCTTGCTTTCTCTGTGAATACTGCAGGAATACAGAATACTGAATTCCTCAAATCTGCAGAAAATCTGAAGACATAATGGTAAATGTTGTAGAAACCTTTCAACTTTCTAGCTTGGATCATGGAATGGAGATGGGACCCATAATTCTATCAGTCATCAATGCCAAAAACCTATATATACACCTCTGTAAATCCATCACCCCAAGAGCCAGGTATACTGGCACATGCCTGTAATCTCAGCTACATGGGAGGCTGAGGCAGGAGGATTGCAAGTTCAAGGTCAGCCTGAGCAATTTAGGGAGACTGTCCTCTCAAAATAAAAAAATAAAAACGTCTGGGGATGTAGCTGAGTGGTAGAGAGTCACTGGGTTCAATCTCAGTACTGCCTAAGTAAATAAATACATCAACTGGGATATAGAATACAGGGAAATATTGTCCCAGTTCACATAGTATACATTTATTGATTGTGTGTGTGTGTGTGTGTGTGTGTGTGTGTTGCTGGGGGTTGAACTCAGGGCCTCACAGATGCTAGTTCTAGCACTGAGCTATATCCCCAGTCCCATTTCACTGAATGTTAATGTGTACATTGGTAATATACTTAATATTACCTGACCATTGCTATGTATATTGAACAAACATAACTTAAGAGAATAGTCCTGTAAATCTTTTGTGTATAGGTACCATCACCTTTTATCTTTGTAGTTTCTGCAAATAACAAAGTCCTGGGAGCCAATGATGAATACATTGACCATTGATTTATCAATGCAGTAGTAATTGTTTTTTTTTTTTTTTTGGTACTGGGGTTTGAACCCGGGGGTAGTTTACCACTGAGTTGCACCCCCAGTCTTTTAAAATTATTTTTAGGGGATACCAGGGATTGAACTCAGGGGCACTTGGCCACTGAGCCACATCTCCAGCTCTATTTTGTATTTTATTTAGAGATAGCATCTCACTGAGTTGCTTAGTGTCTTACTGTTGCTGAGGCTGGCTTTGAACTTGCAATCCTACTGCCTCAGCCTCTCAAGCTGCTGGTTATACAGGCATGCGCCATGGCACCTGGCTAATTTTTATTTTGAGGCAGGGTCTTGCTAAGTTGCTGAATCTGGCCTCCAACTTGTGATCCTTCTGCCTTAGCATCCTGAATCGCTGGGATTTCACTACACCTGGCTGTAGTAGTAAATTTTAGTACTCTTCATGAGAATACCAAAAATGCCTAAGTAAGGGTTTCAAAATATCTTTCAGTTATATAGCCTTTCCATTATTATGATGTGGGAGGCCCACTGAGTACATGACCAGCGTTTGTCTCCCCTTCTGATTGGTCGGTCACTCTGTGATCTGGTTGCCCAGGTAACCCAGACAGGAGCCCTGATCTTTAGGGACCAGAAAACACAAATTGTCTTTGTGCATGGGCATGCCTTCCCTCATCCTCAGAGATCGAGTTACCTCACCTGTCCTTGTAACCCTGGCCCCCATGACCTTCATTGGATGGAAATTCCTAAAGAATCTAGAGTCCCCCCAATAAAAGTCCACTCAGAAATGTGCTCACTCTCTCTCACCAGCCTCTGGTGTGTTTCCTTGCTCTCCCGTTTGGGGAGCTTGAGGCTGAAGCCAGAGGAGCTGTCTTGGGGCTTGATTTAAAGGTAAATTGTGTGTCTGTGTTTTATTCTGATGCCTTGGGAATTTCCCTCCAGCAACCTTTAGTTAGCTGTCTGCGTGGGTCATAGACGGCAGTATGACAATTTCAAGTTATTCTTATTCTATTAATGTTCCAATCCTACTTTTCTGTTCATTACTGAATTCTAGCAGGGCAGTGGGAATGAGCTAAGTGACTCAAAGTGGTTTGTTTCATAAATAAACAGAAATATCTGGGTGTGATATTACATGCCTGAAATTCCCACTACTCAGAATTGAGGCAGGAGGATAGTAAGTTCAAGGCCAGCCTAGCAATTTACTGAAATCTCTGTCCCAAAATAAAAGAAAAAGGAGCCAGTCATGGTGGCACATACCTATATTCCCAGCAGTTTGGGAGGCTGAGGCAGGAGGATCCCAAGTTTGAGGTTAGTCTCAGCAATTTAGTGAGGCCCTAAGCAATTTTGAACCTGTCTGTAAATAAAATATAAAAAGGGCTGTGGCTAGGTTCAGTGGTACATGCCTGTAATCCCAGCGGTTCAAGAGGTTGAGATAGGAGGATCGCAAGTTCAAAGCCGGTCTCAGCAATTTAGCAAGGCACTTAGCAACTCAGGGATACCTTGTCTCAAGTAAAAAAAAAAAAAATAAATAAATAATATATATATATATATATATATATATATATATACACACGTTTTGTTCATATGTAATATAAATATTAACATATATGTCTATTACTAGAGACAGAATATATATATATATATATATATATATATATATATATATATATATATATAAATAATCAGGTCCCCCCCCACTCATTTCTATTTAAATTATTTATTTATTTTTTGTACTGGAGATTTAACCCAGAGTGCTTTACAACTGAACTATATCCCCCCAAAACTAAGATTTTTATCTAGTTATAGATGGACACATACATTTATTTATTTTGAGGGCTGAACCCAGTGCCTCACACATGTTAGACAAGCACTCTACCACTGGGCTACAACCACAGCCCCTAAATTTTATTTTGAGACAGGGTCTCAATAAATTGCTTAAGGCCTGAGTTGCCCAGGCTAGCCTTGAACTTGAGATCCTTCTGTCTCAGTCTTACAAAAAGCTGAGGTTACAGGCCTGCATTACCACATCTGGTTTAAATTATCTCTTGAAATGGTTATATATTTATTTTTCTGCGAATTAGGAAGCATTATTTTTATTAGGATTTATTAAAATACATCTACTTAGCACTTTACACAAGCTACATTTTGCACAGTTAATGTGGTTTGATCTGAGACAGATTCTAAGCTTGGAATGACTTAAAAGTGATTTTTGGGTTTGACTCTTGTGCAATAGGTATTGTTATAAGTAATTTTTATTTGGTTCCAGAAATATTTTTCTCTTTTTTGTGTTACTAAGAGTTTATATTGCTTGCATAAATGAAGACTCTCCCAAATTAGATACAATCTAAGAGTTAAACCAACCATTCCAGGGGTGGGGGGAAGGAGAGGGAAAGGAGTCACTGGTGGAGGAAAGGGAAGAGAAAATTAATTTTTTCTGGGGGGGGGGGATACAGGGGATTGAACCTAGAGATGCCTAACCACTGAGCAACATCCCCAGCCCTTTCATATATATTTTATTTAGATTCAGGGTCTCCCTGGGTTGCTTAGGGCCTAAGTTGCTGAGGTTGACATGGAACTTAAGATCGTCCTGACTCAGCCCTTTTGCTGAGGTTGGCTTTGAACTCAATATTCTCTTGCCTCCCCAGCCACTGGGATTACAGGCGTGCCTTTGGACTTTTTTTTTTGGGGGGGGGGGCGGGGGCATTCCGGGGATTGAATTCAGGGGCCCTCAATCACTGAGCCACACCTCCAGCCCTTTTTTTTCAAATTTAGAGACAGGGTCTTATTGGCTTTGAACTTGGGATCCTCCTGCCTCAGCAAAGGCAAACCGTCATTTTCAAGGCTCTGGAATTACAGGTGAGCGCTACACGCCGGGCATATTTATGTTTTAAAAGGACGAATTTTTTATTTATAATTTTTGGTACTGGGGATTGAACCACCAAGTTACATCCCAGCCCTTTTTATTTTTCACCTTGAAAGTTTCTTGCTAAATTGTTGAGGCTGGCCTCAAACTGGTGATCCTTCTGTCTCAACCTCCCAAATTGTTGGAATTAACAGGTGAGAGCCACTGTGCCCAGCTACATGAACAAATTCTTTATAGAATGACAGGATTTTACTAATCCATTCTGACTAATTTCCTTTTCGCCAATTCCTATAGGTCATTTGGAAAAATCTCAGGGAAAGGAAACGTTCCCACAGGTAAAACATGGATACATTTGTCTTGTTTTCAGGGGCCAAATTTTGTTCTGAAATAAAAGCTGTTACATTTTCTGGTATTGTTTCTTAAGAATTACTTTTAAATCACTAATTAACTAAAGTTGGGTCGTTTGGAAGTTTAGAATCAGAACTATTCTTGCTTGATGTGTTACATACTATTCAAAAAATAGAAATTTAACTCCTTGAAGTTTTTGGGAACTTTCGAATTTTGCACAATTCGCCAGGGTTCCCCGACTTCAAGCTTTGCCTGCTTCTCCACGGAGAGGGAACCACACCAGTCTTGGTGTTTAATTCAGCAAGCCCAGCTGCCTCGATTTGGGCCGCGTGCGTCCTGCGTTTTGAGGCGGGAGTGGCGGCGGCTGCCTTTGAACACAAACCCCGCTACATGATCCGAGTTTGAAGAAGCGGCTTCGACGAGATTAACGCCCCAGACCAGGACCCAGCGAGCCCAGGCAGCCGCGGACACCTGCGGCCGAGACTCCGCCGGGCTGCGCTAACCCACGCGCGCCCCGCCGCCCCCGGGGCCTTCCGCTGCTCGGCGCGGGGCTGTCCGCGGCGCCGCCTGACCCGCCGAGAACGTTCCGGCGAGGACTGGCGGTCTCTGGCGCCGTTTTTCTTGGCGAGCTGTCGCGACAGGGAAGGAAAGACGCCTAGAAAGCCGCTAAGGAGCGGGTCGTGGCTGAGACGAAAGGCCTCTGCAGCGCCGGCGCGCCCGGCCTGCAGGCGTCGCAGGGGGCGCCAGGGCGGGGTCCTCTCTCGCAGGCGGCTCTGAGCGGGAGTCTGGAACGGGCAGCGCTGGCGGCTCCGCGAGGTCCAGGTGGCACCATGGAGGAGCTGGACGGCGAGCCGACAGTCACTGTAAGAGCGCCCGGAACGGGCTCGCTTGCTCGGCACGAGGACTGCGTCTGCGTTGTCACTTGAGGCTGGCCTACCTCCCCGCCGGGCGCAGCCCGCCTCCTGGACTCAAGTGTCCTGAGCGGAGGCGGCCTGCGTTGATTAGGGAGAGGGTCGGGTGGTAGTGGTCACTGCCTTTGGGCGCCTTGGTATACTCACAAGCCTCGGCCTGGAGGCCTCTTGTTCCCTTATCTTTCCGACCTATTTTCTTGGTATCCTCGAGGGCATTCCAGCGAGCTCAGATCAAGCAGAGGACCCGGGGCTTTAAACTTTCCAGCCAAACTAGGCTCCACATCACAGCGCCGTGAACTTGCCTTTCACCTATGGTGCTGTGCGGGTTCTACGGTTATGAAACGTATTTATTCTCTTGCAAGACTGTTTTTATTCAGTTCCGCTTGAACTCTCAAGAGAGTATGTCAAGTGTGTATGATCTGTAATAAAGAAATTCCTGAGCTTTAGGTAGGAGATGCCTTCCATTTCCGACTCCTGCAATGCTAGTTTCTTCCCTGCTTTATTTGCTGCTCATTTTTCAAATGGAAGCTCCAGCAGCCTATCTTAACCTCCTTGACTAGGTCAAATATCTGCTCACTGTAGCTTTTCAAAAGTTCTATTTTATTTTATTTTTTTGGTACTGGGGAGTGAACGCAGGGGCGCTAAACTTCTGAGTCACATCTCTTTTTGTATTTTATTTTGAGACAGGGTCTGCTAAGTTGCTTAGGGCATGGCAAAGTTGCTGAGGCTGGCTTAGAATTTGTGATCCTCTGGCCTCAGCCTCCCGAGCTGCTGGGATCACAGGTGCTTGTGACCTTGCCTGGCTCTTTTGAGACAAGGATTTCACTAAGTTGTCCAAACATGCCTCATAATTAAAATTCTGCCTCAGCTTCCCAAGTAGGTGGAATTACAGGAGGGTGCCCCTGTGCCTGGCCTTTAAGTTTTACAGATACTTTTCTACATTGTGTCTATGATCTAATTATTTGTTAATTTCTGTTTTGGTGCTGGGGAATTGAACCCAGGACTTTGTGCATACAAGCAGGCATTCTATCACTAAGCTAGACTCCCCCCACCCCCAAAAGGCTTTAGTTCATTTTTGTGTATATTGTGAAGTCTTTTTTTTTTTTTTTTAAACCACTGAGTCTGGTAAAACCCGTGGGTGCTTTACCACTGAGCCACATTTTTATTCATTTATTTATTTATGGTACTGGAGATTGAACCCAGGCCTTGTGCATGCCAGGCAAGCACTCTACCAACTGAACTGTATCTCCAGCCCCCACATTTTAAAAAAATATTTATTTTTTAGAAGTAGTTGGACACAATACCTTTATTTTGTTTTATTTATTTATTTTATGTAGTGCTGAGGATCGAAACCAGGGTTTCACATGAGCTAGATGAGCGTTTTACTGCTGAGCCACAATCCCAGCTCCCACATTTTTATTTTGAGACAGATCTTTCCAGGTCACTGATGGTCTCACTGGGTTACTGAGGCTGGCCTCCAACTTATGATCCTCTTGCCTCAGCCTCCTAAATTGGGATTATAGGTGTGCACGACTGCTCCCAGCCTCTTCTTGCTTTGTTTGGCTGCATTAGAACTTCCTAAGAACTGAATATACTTGTATCAAGACTAGACTATTGGCAGTCAAAATTCATTGTCAAAAATATTTATGGTATGCCATCTGTACCAGTCTCTTTTAGGCAGTGAATGAGGATCCTAGAGTCCCCTGATCCTGTGAGCTTTTGTCTACTTACAGGACAGATAATAACCATGTAAGAGAGTCATTTGGATGCTGACAGAGATGCAGTGTTCAGAGGAGAGTTCATGAGAGCTTGGGTTATACAGGGTTATACAGATAGAGGTGGTAAGTGGTTAGAACTGGAGTCATTGGTGGATTGGATTTTGGTGCTGAGGGAAAGAGAAGAAGCACAGATTATTTCTAATAAGTGGGAAGACTGTTCATTTGTGAGTATGGAAAAAGGTTCTGGGCTAAGGATGGACATCACGGGATCCTTTTTTTTTTTTTTTTTTATTCTGGGCATGGTGGCACACACCTGTGGTCCCAGCTGTTGGAGAGGCTGAGGTGGAAGAATTGCTTGAGTCCAGAAGTTCAAGACCTACCTGGGCAACAGCAAGACCCCCATCTTATATATGTTTACTTTTGGGGCTGGGGTTGTAGCTCAGTGGTAGAGCATTTGCTTAGCATGTGTGAGGCACTGGGTTTCATCTTGAATACCACATAAAAATAAGTAAAATAAAGGCATTGTGTTCATCTATGACTAAAAAACAATTTTTAAAGATTTACTTTTTCGCTTTTGGTTATAGATATAGCTCTATAGATTAATTTTTGGATTAGGCAGTTGCATGTGTGAAGCTGACACTCAAAGGGATTGGCCTGAGGGGGGGAAAATCACCATTACAGAGATGGCACAGAAGCTATAGGATTGGAAGTTTCTTTCTTTCTTTTTTTTTTTTTAAGTAACAGTTCAGTTATTTACTTATTTTTCATTTTTATCATTTTTGTGCTATTGGGGATTGAAACCAGGGCCTTAAACATGATAGGCAAGTGCTTTACCACTGAGCTATACCCCCAAGCCCCACCTAACCTTTCAAAAAATTTTATTTGAGGGCTGAGGATGTAGCTCACTGGTTAAGGGCTTGCCTAGCAAGTGCAAGGCTCTGGGTTAAATCCCTAGTACTCCCCCTCACCCCCCACCAAAAACAAACAAAACCCTTCATTTTTAAATGATTTGACACAGGGTCTCACTAAGTTGCCCAGGGCCTTTGACTTTCCATTCTTCTACCTCAGCCTCCTGAGTACTTAAGATTATAGGCATTTGCCACAGCTTCTGACCTTTTATTTTTTGAACTCCTTTTTCCAAACCATAGATTGCTAATTACAGAGTAAGAGTTGATGAGGGTGAACTGGACACAGTGATGCAGGCCTGTATTCCCAGTTGCTGAAGTGGCTGAGGCAGGAGGATGGCAGATTTGAGACCAGTCTGGGCAATTTCTTGAAACCCTGTCTCAAATTAAAAAGAGTAGGTGAAATAGCTTACATGAGCATGACTGACTCCAGTAGGGGGGGCATGGGGGAGAAACCAAGTTGGTGTATAGCTTGGCAGGCAGGGTTGAGGTGCCCAGCAAGGTTCGGGGACTCAGTGGTCCCTGAAGCTGGGCATGTGGATTAACACTTCATAATTTTCATAACCACTGATTTCTAGGATTGTACTTAAAAATCAATTGAAAAGCAAAGCCTTCAGTAGGAGTAACATTTTCTACTCTTATTTTTCTCTAGTTGATTCCAGGTATGAATTCCAAGAAGAAGCAAATGTGTTTTGACTGGGGTCCTGGGGAGATGTTGGTGTGCGAAACCTCCTTCAACAAAAAAGGTAGTCATTTTTTCCTACTAGATTTTCTTGGCATATTTGGTTGTTTTTCTTTCATGTTTGACTAGCAGAGACATGAAATGATTGTGCTTATTTTGCACCATTTTCATTTTAAAACTAATTGATTTATGAGACCTGGAAGATGTTAAGTCCAAGGGAAAAAAAAGTCTCCTTGTTTTATGGGAAAGTTGGTGTTTTTTTTTGGACTGGGGATTGAACCCAGGGTGCTCTACCACATCCCCAACCCTGTTTTGATTTTATTCAGAGAGAGGGTCTGAGTTGCTTATGACTTAGCTAATTCACTGAGTCTGGCTTTGAACTTACCCTGCCTGAGCCTCCTTAGTCACAGGCTTAGATTATAGGCTTACAAGTATGCACCAGCTCAGAAAGGATTTCCTTGATGTTTTAAAACCTCAACTGTTCTTTTCCCCTTTTCCTTTCCGTTTCCTTTCTTTCCTATCTTGTGCTGGGGGTCAAACCCAAGGCCTTGCAAATATAAGTCCCCTTGTTGTGAAACTTAGGTCCTGTGGCCATCACTTTTGCATTCACAGTGTGAACTGAATGATGGTTTTGTAGAAATGGTGGTTTATATCCACAGCAGAAGAGGTGCAGATGGCTTATCCTTGGCTTGGTTTTCCTAATTTCTGTCAGTGACTGGTCATGGATCTTTTTAAAATTATTTATTTATTTTTTTAGTTGTAAATGGGTCTTTTATTTAATTTATTTATTTATGTGAAGTGCTGAGGATCAAACCCAGGGCCTCGCACATGCCAGGCAAGTGCTCTACCACGTGCCACAACTCCAGCCCCTGATCTTTTTTTCCTGCTACGCTTTTTTTTTTCGGTGATGTTGGGAATCGAACCCAGGCCCTTACACATGCTAGGCAAGCGCTCTACCATTGAGCTACATCCCCAGTCTTTCTTATATGGTACTGGAATTGAATCTAGGGCCTTACACATGGTAGACAAGTGCTCTACCACTGAGCTATATCCACAGCCCTTTGTATGATTGTATATCTGAATGATTTATAAATGGTAATCCATATTACTTTATTTATTTTGCTTCATTGGTTGTTTTCCAATGTTGGAGATTAAAACCACAGCCACACATGCTAGGTGAGTATTCTAATACTGAGCTACACCCCGAGAGAGAGAGAGAGAGAGAGAGAGAGAATTTTTTTTTTTTTTTTGAATTTTTTAATATTTATTTTTTAGTTCTCGGCAGACACAACGTCTTTGTTTGTATGTGGTGCTGAGGATCGAACCCGGACCGCACGCATGCCAGGCGAGCACGCTACCACTTGAGCCACATCCCCAGCCCACACTTTAGTTTTTATAAATGAAATCAGTAGCACAGAAGCTAATTTATAATTAAATACTCAATTCAAATTTTTAGGATGGATTCTCTTTTGGAGGTGGTAATGATGTTAATGTTTTTTCCTGTTTTTTTTTTTTTTTTCCCCCAGAAAAATCAGAGACAGCCCCAAACTGTCCCTTTATCTATATCATCCGGAAAGATGTAGATGTTTACTCTCAAATTTTGAGAAAACTCTTTAATGAATCCCATGGAATCTTTGTGGGTCTCCAGAGAATTGAAGAAGAATTGACTGGAAAGTCCAGAAAAGCTCAGTAAGTAGGCTGCTGAAGTTTATAGCTTTATTGTGAAAAGCCATATGAAATGCATTCTTATCCTTTTGAGTGATGAAAGGGATGCCTAAAGAAAGGAGTGACTCCTGGTTCTGGTGTATGGCCTCCCCATACACTAGAATACAGGTCTCACAGGAAATGTTCATATGCTGTTGGTTGACTCTGAGTTGCTATGCTTTTGCTGTTTGTATTCCCACTTCATTTACCCTCCAAAGAAGGCAGTTGGGCCAAATCAGCCCTTGAGAATTATTGAATGAGGTCCTGTTGTTTTAAGATTTGTTATCCAAATGGCAGGGTTTTTTTTTTTTTTTTTTTTTTTTCATTACTGGGGGTCAAACCAAGGGCCTTACACGTGCTAGGCAAGTAATACTCTACCACTGAGCTCTGTCCCCAGACATTTTTATATTGAGACAGTCTCACTAAGTTTGCCAGACTGACCTTGTGATGGTCCTGCCTCAGCCTTCCTAGTGTTGCTGGAATTGTAGGTATGTACCATCACGCCTACTTTGTTTAGTCTTTACTTTTGAGACTTTTCTTAACATTTGAGACAAGAAAACTATTGTTTTCCAAGATTAAGAATTTTTTAACATGTTTCAAGGCTTAACTCTCTCAATATCAGGGTGTTAACTTGTTAACTGCAAATTCTGGGTCCCACCTCAGATCATCAAAATGAAAATCTTTGGAGTTGTTTCTGAAAATCTCCAGGTGATTCTTAAGCACACCGGAGTTTGAGAACTTCTGTGTTAGATTTTTAATATGTCTGGTCATATTCTTAGGGCACGGGCATTTTTTGTATCTTACTTCCTAGCTAAGCTTTTCACAAATGAGTCATTCTGGGCAATACCCTTATCAATTGTGTGTATGTGTGGCGGGGGAAAATATCACTGGTTTAAGAGGCTGTAATATGGAATATGATGACTCAGAGAAATCTGTTACTATTTCTAGGAAAAAATATTAAAAGTCCTGTAAGTCCTTGATGGCAGGGGACCTTGTCTTAACTTCTGTGGATTATCTGTTCCTTCATCTCCAGTGTGTCAGTACAGTTGGTGTTTTGTATAGTATGTTCAATGAACGAATATATATGTGAATGTTCTAATTGTGAGAAGTTAGTTTTGTCCACAGGGGCTTGCCCATTACCTTGTTGTTTGGCTAGGTAAATTAGTCTTGTCTGAGCCTTTACTGAGTCTGTTTGTCTGCCTTTCTTCTTTTCCTTCCTTCCTTCTGTGGTGGAGATGAAACCTAGTGCCTTATGTATGCTAAGCAAGCACTGTACCACCAAGCTCCATCCCCAGCCCCCTGAGTCTTTATACTCTTTACTATAAAATGGGCAATAGTGAGGATTGGGAAGATAATTGGGAAATTATTTTACTCTGTATAGACCATTTGCAGAATACAGGTACTATTTTTGTTTTGTATGTGGATGGTACTGGTGATTGCACCTAGGACCTCACACATGCTAGGCTAGTGCTCTAACACTGAGTTACATACACAGCTCTTTTAAAATCTTCTTCTTCTTCTTCTTCTTTTTTTTTTTTAATATTTATTTTTCAGGGCTGGGGATGTGGCTCAAGTGGTAGCGCACTCGCCTGGCGTGCATGCGGCCTGGGTTCGATCCTCAGCATCACGTACAAATAAACGTGTTGTGTCTGCCGAAAACTAAAAAATAAATATTAAAATTCTCTCTCTCGCTCTCTCTCTCTCTCACACACACACACACAAAATAATAATAAAATAAAGAGAATCAATAAATGTGATGGAATCAAACTAAAAAGTTTAAAAAATATCTATTTTTCAGTTGTAGTTGGACACAATATCTTTATTTTATTTATTTATTTTTATGTGGTGCTGAGGATCAAATCCAGGGCTTCACTCGTGCTAGGTGAGCGCTCTACCACTGAGCCACAATCCCAGCCCCAAGTCTTATTCTTTATTATTATTTCTCGGAGGCATTGGGGATTGAACCCTAGAGTGTTTTACCACTGCAGTGCATCCCTAGTCCTTTTTAAAACTTTTTTAAATCTTAAGACAGGGTCTTGTTAAGTTGTTGAGGCCCTCATTAGCCTCCTGATTCACTGACATTATAGGCATGTGTCACTGTACCCAGCTCTCCACCCCCCGCTTTTATGTGGCACTGAAGATTGAACCCAGTGCTTCACTGGTGCTAGGAGAGCACTCTACCATTGAGCTACAACCCCAGCCCCCACAGCCCAATTTTGTATTTGATTAGAGACAGGGTGTCACTGAGTTGCTTAGTTCCTCGCTGTTGCTGAGGATGGCTTTGAACTCTCAATCCTCCTGTCTTAGCCTCCTGAGCTGCTGGGATTACATACATGCACTACCATGCCTGGCTCCCCAGCTTTTTAAAAAAATTTTATTTTGAGGGCTGGGATTCTGGCTTGGCCGTGGAGCACTTACCTAGCATGTGTGAAGCACTAGGTTCAATCCTCAGCACCACATAAAAATAAATAAATAAAATAAAGGTAATGTGTCCCTCTACAACTAAAAATATAACAGATTATAATTTTGCCCGTGAGTTTGTGTGTGTTTTTCTTAGTCTCTTTCTTGACCTTCATACTTTTGAAGAATATTGATGACTGTTTGGCTTTGTCAGATGTTTTCTCCTAATTGACAAAGCATGTATAGCATTTGTTACCAAGAAGAACACAGAAGTGGAGATATGTCTTTACACACAGGTTCATGATACTGATGTTTCATTACTGAGGATGCTGACCTTGATTATGTGGTTTCTGTTGGGCTTCTCTGCTGTCAAGTTCCATTTTTCCCTTGCTGCTAATATGTGTTTGTGTGTGTGTGTGTGTGTGTGTGTGTATTAGGGGCGAAAGTTTGAGACTGTATAAATCCTATTTCTCCTCATATTTTTCTTTCTTTTTTTTTTTTTTTAAAGAGAGAGAGAGAGAGAATGAATTTTTCAATATTTATTTTTTAGTTTTCGGCAGACACAACATCTTTGTTTTTGTATATGGTGCTGAGGATCGAACCTGGGCCGCAAGCATGCCAGGCGAGCGCGCTACCGCTTGAGCCACATCCCTGGCCCCTATTTCTCCTCATATTTTTCACCCACTAATTTTTGTGTCCATCAGTGTGTCTCATCTGCAGTAATATATCCAGGTGCAATTGTGCCTCCTGTAATCTCAGAGACTTGGGAGGCTGAGGCAGGAGGATTTGCAATTGTTCCAGGATAGCCTCAGTAATTTAAGGAGGCCTTAAGAAACTTAGTGTGACTTTGTCTAAAAATAAAATATAAAAAGGGCTGAGGATGAGGGTCAGTGGTAAAGCACCCCTGTGTTTAATCCCCAGTACAAAAACAAAAACACCTAAAATCATCTGCAGTGATAAACATTAGTGTAACCTCATGTTTGTTTTATCCTGATTATATAACAATAATAATTATTATTTTAAAAAATTTGTTTTCTTTAGTTATACATGGACACAGTGTCTTTATTTTGTTTATTTTTATGGGTTCCTGAGGATTGAACCCTGTGCCTCACACATGCAAGGCAAGCGCTCTGCCACTGAGCCCCAGACCCTAATAATTAATATTTTAAAAATATTTTTTAGTTGTCAATAGACCTTTATTTATTTATATGTGGTGCTGAGAATTGAACCCAGTGCCTCACACATGCTAGGCAAATGCTCTGCTACTGAGCCACAACCCCAGCCCCTCTATCATAATTATTTATTTTGTCATTCATATTGTTCCAGCTTTGGAGCATGTGAATCTCTTTCAGGTTGGCTGATGCCCCCCACTTTTTTTTTTTTTCAGCAAATTCCTTTGTGATTTGAGTGTTCCCTTTCTGATATCATGAGATGTTCCAAGCTCATCTTGTATATGTCATTTCATTTTTTTGTAGATTGGTTCGAGTGAGTAAAAACTATCGATCAGTCATAAGAGCCTGTATGGAGGAAATGCACCAATTTGCAAGTAAGAATTTTGTTGTGTATGTGTGTGGTCATATTCATGGTATCTATTTGGCTACAAATACTAAACAGTAAAGTCTGACGTATTTTCAAATTCTTTCCAATTTTACACAATTCCTAATTTAAAAAAAAGATTTTTTAGTTGTAGTTGGGCATAATACCTTTATTTTATTTATTTATTTTTATGTGGTGCTGAGAATCTAACCTAGTGCCTCACACGTGCTAGGCAAGCACTTTACTGCTGAGCCACAACCCCAGACCACAATCCCTAATTTTTTTTTTTTTTTTTTTGGGTACTGCAGATTGAACTCAGGGGCACTCAACTACTGAGCCACATCCGCAGCCCTATTTTGTATTTTATTTAGAGATAGGGTCTCACTGGTTGCTTAGCACCTCGCCATTGCTGAAGTTGGCTTTGAACTCATGATCCTGCTGCCTAAGCCTCCCAGCCACCAGGATTACAGGCTTGCTCCACCAGGCCCGGCTAATCCCTAAATTTTTGATAATAATCTAAAGTATGTTTTTCAAATTATAACATATTGACAGTGAATTACTTATTGAAGGTGGCAGGCTAATAAACAAAATTAAGCCTCTCTGAAAATTACGTTCCCAGTTCTCTGACCTTGTTTATTTAAAGTCACCATAACCATGAGAGTTACATGATTCATTGGTACCAGGATCAGTGTTTGTTTTCCCAGGGGCACCTAACCACTGAGCAACATCCCCAGGCCTTTTTAAAATTTTAATTGTTTAAAGTTTTATTTATTTTTCCTTGGAAAAAACCATAATGTCACACAAGTAGGTAACACAATTTTCATGGTAATACTCAAGGAGAAATTTGATATCAAGAACCTCTGTCTTATGGAATGGAACTAGACAGATAGTAATATTTCAAATGCTTTAAGAAGGGGAAACTACTATAAAACTCTTTGAGTTATATTGTAACTGTACCTGCATTTTATTTTTTATTTTGAGACAGAGTCTTGCTAAATTTCTGATGCTAACCTCAAACATGCAATCCTCCTGCCTCAGACTCCCAAGATGCTAGGATTTTAGGCATGTGACACCACACCCAATTGGATGAGTCTTCAGTTTTATATAACACAAAGTCTTTTTCAGGGTGTTTTAGTCACCTTTTTTGCTGCTGTAACTGAAAGACCCAACCAGGGCAATTGTAAAGGAGGAAAAGTTTACTTGAGGGCCCATGGTTTCAGAGGTCTCAGTTCACTGATAGCTGGCTTTATTCCTCAGGGCTTGAGGTGAGGCAGAACAACATGGTGGAATAGTATGGTGGAGGGAAGCAGCTCTCATGCTCATCAGAAAGCAAAGAGAGATCTCCACCTGCCAGATACAAATATATACCCCCAAAACACATCCCGAATGCCCCATCTCGTCCAGCCACACCCTACTTGCCTTCCTAACCACTCAATCCCATTGGGTGATTAATTCACTGATTGGGTTAAGACTCTTGTAACCCAATTATTATTATTATTAATATTTATTTTTTAGTTTTTTAGGTGAACACAATATCTTTATTTTGTTTTTATGTGGTGCTGAGAATCGAACCCAGTGCCTCACACATGCTAGGTGAGCGCGCTACCACTTGAGCCACATCCCCAGCCCCCCAAATATTTTTTTCTTGAACTTTCTTGCATTGTTTAACATGTAAGCTTCTGGGGGACACCTCACATCCAAATCGTAACACAGAGGATTTTTTTTTTTTTTTTTTTTTTTTGTAGTGCTAGGGATGGCACCCAGGGCCTGGTACATGCTAGGCAAGTACTCTGTCTATAGTGCATGCCACCACAACTGGAATCAGAAGCCTTTAAGATGGCTGCATTATAGTTGAAAGTGCTGTTTATAGCCTGAGTAGTTTTGTTTGAGAGGCATTGAAGTACAACAAAGGGATATGAGACATCAAAAAACATGTAGAACTGAACACAGTGGCACATGCCTATAATTCTGGGCAATCTCAGCACTTTAGTGAGGCCCTCAGGAATTAGTGAAACCCTCTCTCAAAATAAAAAATAAACAAGGAGTAGGGATGTAGCTCGGTGGTAAAGTACCCCTGGGTTCAATTTTTAGTACCAAAAAATATCTAGAAAATGATGGTCATTAAGAGAAACAAAGGCACATGCTATAGAACTGACATATGAAGTTAGAACAATGGGAATAACATTTCCATAGCATAACATTTCACTTCCATAGCTTGTTTAAAATGTTTTGTGTTTTGTTAGTTGCTGCAAAGGATCCAGCCAGTGGTCGCCAGTTCAGCAGCCAGGTAAGGGGGAGCTGCCTATCGTATTGGCACTACTATCTATTTGTGTCCTAGGACCCACTTAGGATAGCTCTACAGTCACTGTTAGGGTGGAACCCTTTCTTTCCAGGTCTACGGGCAGCCACTTGGGGCGACAGAGATCCTGCTAGACATCCTTCAAGGTCTAGAACATTGGAACACAAGGATCACCTTGATAAATACCATATGAGTTTTCAAAGAACTGTAAATCCTAAACACACAGTGTATATGAGTTGTCACTTGAGACGGATAGTTGTATGTTCAGAACCAGTGCGTATTATCATAAAAACAAATCACGAACTCAGAATTTTTGCTGAGTGGCAAATGGTTATGCTTTAGTTAGAGCTGGAAGATGACTTGCCGAAATCTTCTTTCTTTGGTAGACTCTTGGTATTTTTTATTTTTTATTTTTTAAAGAGAGAGAGACAGAGAGAGAGAGAGAATTTTTTAATATTTATTTTTTAGTTTTCGGTGGACCCAACATCTTTGTTTGTATGTGGTGCTGAGGATCGAACCTGGGCCGCACGCATGCCAGGCGAGCGCGCTACCTCTTGAGCCACATCCCCAGCCCAACTCTTGGTATTTTTTAAATTCAGTAGTCAGTAGGGAAAAGTGTCCTATCTCTCGTCTACAAAGTGTATATTTTCCTCTTATGAACAAGGGATGATGGTATCTGGATGGAAGAGTGGTAGAGAAGAGGAGCCTGTGTATTCTTTTCTTTTTAATTTCATATATATATTTTAGTTGTAGTTGGACACAATACCTTCACTTTATTTATTTATTTTTGTGTGGTGCTGAGGATCAAACCCAGGGCCTCGCACATGCTAGGTGAGTGCTCTGCTGCTGAGCCACAACCCCAGCCTGAGCCTGTGTATTCTTAAGGGCAGGGTCCAAGTCTGATTTATTTTTAGGTATTGTGTGGGGCTTTATTGTTTTGGTATTAGGAAATGACCCCAGGGGTGCTTTACAACTGAACTATATCGCCTACTGTTTTTATATTTTGTCTTGAGACAGGGTTTCACTGAGTTGCCCATTTTGGCTTACATCTTGTGAACGTCCTGCCTCAGCTTCCCAAGTAACTGGAATTAGAGGCATGTACCACCACACCCTGATGCCCACTTTTTTTTTCGGTTTTGTGATTCAACTCAGCCTTGTATATGCTCAGCACATGCTTTACCTCTGAGCTGCACCCTAGCCTAAGATTTGCCTTTAGTACACTATTTCTTAAAATTGAGTCATTGAAATACCAACTTCACAGTTTTTGCCTAATGTATATTTTTATTATTTAGTCTTTTTTAAATATTGTCTCTCCATTTTTACTTAAATACTACCACTTCCTAAGTCACAATTCAATAGTATCAGTATGATGTGCTGGTTTTATTTGTCTAATGAACATTAAAATAAAATCACAACCATTAAAATAATATCCCCACCACGTGGCTCAGTGGTGCACGCCTGTAATCCCAGTGGCTGGGGAGGCTGAGACAGGAGGATCTCAAGTTCAAAGCCAGCCTCAGCAATGGTGAGGGACTAACAGCTCAGTGAGACCCTGTCTCTAAATAAAATACAAAATAGGGCTGGGGATGTGGCTCAGTGGTTGAGTGCTCCTGAGTTCAGTTAAAAAAATAATAATATCATCACTGAAAATTTTGATATGGAATGCCCTGTGGAAATACTGCCATAGACATGCCAGTAGTTGTTAGGTTAGTGAGGGACCCTCATGGGATTCAAGCCCTTCTTTCTTTCTTCTGAGAACAAACCTGAGGAATATTAAAACCTGTTTCTGTTTCTTCCTAAGGTCTCCATTTTGTCAGCAATGGAGCTCATATGGAACCTGTGTGAGATTCTTTTTATTGAAGTGGCCCCAGGTGAGCCTGGAATAATCCTATCATATTAGAGAGCTCCCTGCCCTCCACTGATCATCCCTCATCTTTCCTATGAATCAGTATGTTTTGCTGCTAGGAATGTTTTTTTCCAGTGTTCTTCATAATAGCCATCAGAAGTCATTATAAGACACCCCAAGAAATGTGTCATTTTGTTAGATGTGCAAAAAACAGTCATATGGAGCACCTTCCCTCAAACAGGCAGGGTACAGTGGTGAACACCTGTGATTCTAGCCATTTCAGAGGCTGAGGCAGAAGGATTGCAATTTCGAGGTTAGCCTGGTACCTTAGTGAGTCCTGGATTCAAAATAAAAATGAAAAGGACTGGAGATGGAGATGTAGTTCATTGGTAGAGCACCCCTGAGTTCAATCCCTGGTGTTCCCCAACACCCAAGTACTTAGTAAACAAATATTCAAGTTGTGCAGAGAGTAGTGGTTAGTATTTATGTTATGGATAGGTGAAGCTTAAAGTTTTAAAGATGTGAAGAGGGGGCTGGGGTGTGGCTCAGTGGTAGAGTGCTCGCCTGACATGCACGAGGCACTGGGTTCAAGCCTTGGCACCACATAAATGTAAAATAAGGATACTATGTACATCTAAAACTTAAGAATAAATATTAAAAAAAAAAAAAAGATGTGAAGAGGAGTTAGGTGGTGAGAGTCAAAAGTTGCTTTGAGAATTTGATAGCTAATGATTGGGTCAGGGCAACCCTATATCTGATCCATGTCTAGGTGGGATTATTCTGTTTGGGTTTTTTTTTTTTTTTCCTTTTCTTTTTTGTATATGCTGGAAGTTGAACCCAGAGCCTCACACATGATAGACAAGCACTCTACCATTGAGCTATATCTACAGCCCTATTTTGTTGATCTTGAATTATGTCATATAGTGTCCTGGCTTGAATGTGTACTTTGTGGAAGTGTGGTAGGCTTTTTGTGTGTGTGTGTGTGGGGGGGGGGCGGAGAGATACTTGGGATTGAACTCAGGGGCACTTGACCACTGAGCTACATCCCCAGCCCTATTTTGTATTTTATTTAGAGACAGAATCTCACTGAGTTGCTTAACACCTTGTTTTTTGCTGAGGCTGCCTTTTTTTTTTTTTTTTTTTTTGGTAGTGTTAGGGATTGAGACAAGCACTCTACCCACTGAGCTATATCCCCAGCCCTGAGGCTGGCTTTGAATTCACGATCCTCCTGCCTCAGCCTCCAAAGCCACTGGAACTACAGGTGTGTGCCACTGCACTTGACTGTTTTTAATTTCTTGAAATGGTTTTGTTTGCTAGTATCCATACATGAGTATTGACCTCTGTGCAGTATAGCAGTTCATTCATTCTACTGCTGAAGCACTGAGCAACCTGAAAGTTAAATTAGTTGGTCAGATACCTACTTTCTCTAGTAGATTTTGAGCAGATTGCAGTTTCACATCACTGCATGTAACATCTAGTCAGTACTAGTCCCTAAATGGCCATTAACCACATAGCCATTAGATTTTTGTGAATAATCTGGCTAGGGGTGATGAGGTCTGCATCCCAGCTTCAACCCTTTCCAGTATTCAGTGAAAGATGAAGCTGACTGGCACAGGGAGGATTTTGTAAAAGTTCCACTTGATTTTTCCTAGCATAGCACTTGGTGCAGCACCATGTGTGCCTGTTTAGGAGGGATGAGCCCCTCTTGGAATGCCATCTTGTCCGCTTTCACATTCTCCATACCTGGGGTAAAGTAGAACTTGCTGCAGGTGAAGTGAAGTTTTCGTGCATGATGAGACTCTCTCCTCCCAGCTGGCCCTCTCCTCCTCCATCTCCTCGACTGGGTCCGACTCCATGTGTGTGAAGTGGACAGTTTGTCAGCAGACGTTCTGGGCAGTGAGAATCCAAGCAAACACGAGAGCTTTTGGAACTTGGTAAGGACCTTGTGCTGGCCTCCCCTTCCTCCCGCCTTGCATTCTGCTGCCTGGATGCTTTTTGAGTGATTCTGAGGTTGTCCTCAGGCTCCTGCCTGGCTCCCCAAGTCTGATCATGGAGATACTTTTTCCTTCCCTGCTTTAGGGCAGAGCTTAAAAAAAAGCTTCATAGATATTCTAGTGGAAAGGGATTTGAGTTCTTTTTGGATCTAAGGAAGAAAACACAGGAAGATCATACAAAAGCAGTTGACATCCCCAGCCCTTTTTATTTTTTATTTTGAGACAGTCTTGCCAAGTTGCTGAGGCTGAATTTGAATTTATGATGCTCCTGCCTTAGCCTCCTGGGTCACTGGGATTACAGGAGTGTGCCACTGGGCTCAACTGCATTTGTCATTTGAATGGTGGTGAAAGTGCCTGAATATTGATTTGGGGGTTGTAAGTAAATTTTAATGAGAATGTTAATTCACAAGTAGAGGACCTGCTATATTGTATGTGTATGTACATAAATGTACTTGAATTGCAATTTCTTTCCTTTTTTGGTGATATTGGGGACTGAACCTGTGGTCTTGCACATGCTAGGTAAGTGCTGTACCACTGAGCTATCTCTTCAGCCCTTTTATTTTATTTTTTATTTTTGGCACGAGGTTTGACTATATTGCCTAGGCTGGCTTTGAAATTGAGATCCTCCTACCTCAGACTCCAGTGTAGCTGGGATTATAGGTGTGCACTACCAATAGGCAATAACTGGCAATTTGATAAAAATGATCAGGGTAAAACTATGAGACTCGTGTGATAAATGGATTCTGAAGGGGGCCATCCATGGAACTGAATGCAGTGGCACACACCTGTAATCCCAGCAACTCAGGAGTCTGCGACATGAGTATCCCATGTTTGAGGCCAGCCCCAGCAATTTAAGGAGACCCTGTCTCAAAATTTTAAAAAAAGGGCTGGGGATGTGGCTCAGGGTTAGAAAAAAGGAAAAAGTCATCCATGGAGCAGAGAACTGCCCAAGGAGTTGTAAAACCTCTCAGGACCAGACCTGTGCCATCTTCTTGCAGGTGACCGTCTTGGTGCTTCAGGGTCGGCTAGATGAGGCCCGACAGATGCTGTCCAAGGAGGCAGATGCCAGCCCCACCTCTGCAGGCATGTGTCGAATCCTGGGGGACCTGATGAGGACAATGCCTATTCTCAGTGTATGTGGAACTAGCCTTGCTTGCTGGGTCATGGGATTGGGAATGATTTCTTGAAATATAAAGGGTTGGTGGTTTGGCATCTCATGCGGTCTTTCCCCTTAGCCTGGCAACACTCAGACACTGACTGAGCTGGAGCTGAAGTGGCAGCACTGGCGAGAGGAGTGTGAGCGGCACCTGCAGGATGGCACGTTTGCCTCCAGCCCACGCCTAGAGTCTCTCTGCAAGGTCTGGGGGAAGCAGTTTGGTTGGGTCCTGATGGCCTTCCCTAGGGCTGTGGCATCCCCTGGAGCCACAGCAGAAGCTGGCTCCCTGGACAAGGCTGTCCCTCACTATGCTGGGAAAGAAGGAACTTTTGGCTTCTAGTTGAAAGCTTGGGCCCCAACTGAGATTAGCAAAACCATAGAGAAGCTGCCCCTAGAGGAAGTGGAGCTCAGGGAATTTCTCTCCTCAGATCATGCTGGGAGATGAGGCCGCCTTGTTAGAGCAGAAGGAACTTCTGAGTAATTGGTACCATTTCCTAGTCACTCGGCTTCTGTACTCTCATCCCACAGTGAAACCCATTGATCTGCACTTCTATGCCCAGGTGAGTGAGCTCTTCATGGGGGGCAGTAGTCCTGGGGTCTATTTGTGTATTTTCTTTGAGTTGAACTTTTCCAGGAATAAGGAAGGCTCTTTTAGCCCTTTTTGAAGGAACCCATCATCCCTCTCCAGGGGTCCCTGTATAGCAGTCCTGACTGCTCCCCTAAATCTCTGCTTCCATGCTGGGGATTGAGTGGGTCATCACCTTTCCACAGTCCAGCCTGGACATGTTTCTGGGAGGTGAGAGCAGCCCAGAGCCCCTGGACAACATCTTGATGGCGGCCTTTGAGTTTGACATCCACCAAGTGATCAAGGAATGCAGGTAGGACCCTCCAATCCCATCACTTTATCTTTTTTTGGGAGGTGTACTGCGACTTGAACTCAGAAGTGCTCTACCACTGAGGTATGTACTCAGCACTTTTCTTTCTTTTTTTTTTTTTTTTTTTTTTGTATTAAGGATTGAATTCAGGAGAGCCTAACCACTGAGTCTCACATTCCCAGCCCCTTTTATTTTGAAACAGGGTCTCACTGAGTTGCTTATGGCCATGCTAAGTTGCTAAGGCTGACCTTGAACTTGTGATCCGCCCCCTCTGCCTCCTGAATTTACAGGCGTGTACCACCACATCCAGCTTTTTCTTTAAATTTATTTTGAGATAGGGGTCTAGCTAAGTTGTGAGGCTGGCCTCAAACTTGGGCTTCCACTGCCTCATCTTCTTCTGTAGCTAGGATTACAAATGTGTGCTGTAACAGGGTCTTAATGGATTGCCTAGACTGGTTTCAAACTTAAGATCTCTTGCCCCAGCCTTCCAAGTAGCTAGAATTTCAGGCATGTGCCACCAGAGCCAGCCACTTTAACCATTTTTAGATGTGTACTTCAGTGGCATTATGTGTATTAATAGTGTTGTATTTTGTCACCACCATTCATCTCTAGAACATTCTGGGTTTTTTTATCCTTTCTCTTATAGAACAGCTGCTTTAGTTTGTGCTGCTATAACAGAATACCTGAGACTGGGTAATTTATATAGAATAGAAATTATTTTCTCACAGTTTTGGAGACTAAAATAAAGGCACTGTCAGATTTGGTGTCTTATGAGGGATGCTCTTGTTTGCATAGTGGCACCTTGAATGCTGTGGAGGGAGGAGAAGCATTGTGTCCTTTACATGGTGAAAAGTGGAAGGGAATAAACTTCCTGCCCCTTTGTAAATTCATGGCCTAATCACCTATTGAATGCCCCAACTTTTTTTTTTACATACTGAGGATTGAACCTAGGTGTGTGTTAACTCTGAGCTACATCCTTTTTTTTTTTAAATTTTGAGACAAGGTCTTTCTAAGTTTAGCCTCCAGAGTTGCCGGGATTACAGGTGCATGCCTTAATAAGATTCTCACATTGGCAGTGCCCGAAATTTGGAAGAGACATGTGTCCAGCTCCCCTTCTTGTCCAGATGCAGGCAGATAATAGCTTCTCTCGGGATGAATTTGGGAGCTTCCCTGAGGCTTGAGGGCTATAGTGTTTGTAACTATTTCCTTTTTATTTTATTTTATTTTTGGGGGGGTGCTGGGGATTGAACCCAGGGCCTTGTGCAGATGAGGCAAGCACTCTACCAATTGAGTTGTATCCCAGTCCTGTTCTTTCTATTTTGGGGATGTTTATTTAAAATAACATTGCAGGAAATTACTTTGATATTTAAAATCTAGATAAAACAAACCTGGTTCTTGGCACCAACTGAGCATATTACCCTGTTACAGGACAGTGTTTCCCAGCAGTCTCATTCTAGTTTTATCAGGGGAATCAAACCAATGGGCTGAGGGCTGAGATTTCTAGCCTTTTCCCCAAAGGCTGTCCCATCATTGGAAAGCCTCTGGTAAGGCAGGAAAGGGAGGGTCAAACATAATGAATTGAAGGAAGGCTTTCCAGAAGTATCATATATAGTAAGTCAATAAGCATCTACCTTTCCTGCACGGTGGGTGTTGTATTGAAGCTTACTGGGAAGGGATGAGGTTGGAAGTGGTATCAGTAGGCTTTGTTTAGTAGCAAGCTCACTGACCTCGACTGGATCTGTTTTAGTAGATGTGGGAAGGGTTTCCTTTTGTCACATGCTTTTCTTGTTTTGGCCAAAAGAAAGCCAAGAGCTTCACAAAAATGATACTAGATTTGGGACAAGATCTTTCTAAGTTTAGCCTCCAGAGTTGCTGGGATTACAGGTGTATAAATTTCATGTCAATGTTGTTTTTACAAGCCTGTAAATAGGTAATACTGGGGTAGGGAATGTTTATGTAGTTAGAATAACTTCAAAACACACACACGTATTCATGGAGGCATACACCTCATCATCTGGCCTCACTGGTGTCTGTTCCAGCAGTTCTAAGCCATAGGTCTTCCTGCATCTGCTCTCCCTTTCAGCGGTGAGTCCCACCAGGACTTCCATCATAAGCCAGATCTGGAATTTTAGGAACAAAACAGATTTGAGCAAACCAACTGTCTTAGGTGCAGGGACAGTAAATAGGGAGACCACCCTGCTATTCCTAGTGACAGAAGAAAGAGAGGGAAGTGGCAGTAGAATAAGGATTTTCTGAATCACATAGTCACAGCAGTTGTGTTGAAGGTGGTGTTAGGCTTGTAGCCCTGTCGAGGTGCCTCTGCCTCAGAAGCAGTACAGGATCTGTGGTTTGCTGGTGTACATCTCAGTATTTGCCTGTGACTTAGCAAGAAGCTAACTCCTGTTCACTGTGGACAAGGAATTGAAAAGAACTCCTCAGAACTTTTAGGATATAGTGTCTTCAGAGCAGTAGTGGAGTTTTAGAAACCATGCCCTCCTGGATGGGCAATGATTGAGTCAGGGTCCTATGAGCACTTGGTTTCCCATGGCTTCAATTGTTCAGATTCAGGAACAGTTTCCCAGAAAGTGTCTTCATGGAATGTGGCTGGTGGTGTGGGAAGCCTTTATGCTTGGGGTACTATGTCAGCTGGTTCGTGACTGCTCCATTATAGGTGGATGAGAGGAATCCTTTTTAAAGGTGCGAGAAGGGAGGTTTCCTATGTGCATCTGATTAACCCCCACAAAAACTGCAAGATCCTCAGGGGCAGAAAGAGTAGCCAGAGGTCCTGAATCAGAGGCCCTGGTTTCTCAGGCCCTGCTTGAGGGCCATGAGTTTGTGGTCGGCACTGTGTAGCCATGCTTGCCTGTTAACCCAGAGTTGGAAAGCCATGTCAGGGGTCCTCTGAAGTTTAGCTTCCTCCCTGCCTGCCTTGGGAGACTTGCCAAAGGAAGCAGGACTGGCATGCACTTAAGTGAGTTAGCCAAGGTGTTCATAGTTTCTTACTGCCCTTCAGGTTCTCCAGAAATATTGAACTAAAAGGCAATAGGACTTCCTTCAAAAAGCAAGATGTGCAGTTTAAAGTCTGCTGAATCTAGATTCTTTTGTTTTGGCCCAGTTTGTAACCTTGCTGGGTGCAGCAGTAAATGCAGACCTCACTCATTTCCAGAAGAGTAGGGCTGGGTCAGGTAAAGGGAGTGACAACCATGATTACTATAAAGCCACCAGAAAGCAAGGTGAGTTGGAGTCAGGTGATATTGGCCTCAGTGTGGGTCCCTCCACAGGGTCCTCACCTTCACTGTAGGTGTTCTTCCTTCCTCCACAGTTCTTCTGTTTTCCAGCAACTATTCTGGAGCTTTTCCTTAAGTCTTGCCCATCTGGACACCAAGCTCTCCACCTGCTCTGCATATAAGCTGCCGTCTTAGAAATAGCCAGTGTTTGTATGAGGAGATCTCAAATGTAGCTCTGAGGTTGCCTGACCCTTCAGGGAGATGGGGTGGCCTTGGTCAGCTCTTAGTTTGGAATCAGTCACTTTAACCCTGCTGTTAGTTTGCCTGAGGCCTTCAGTAGTCACTGATCAACTGCATTGGTGGCTGCTGTGATCCTTCAGGAAACACCATGCAGCCCTTTGTTCCATTTTTAGGTGGCATTTGAGCAGACTAGAGCATGTCTGGTGACTTCTCAGTCTGGGGTCCCCCCATAACCACTTCCTGGCCTCTGGACATAATTGTCAACCAAAAGTCTGGGCAGCAGCTGCTGTTCCTGGAGGCTAGGGGACCTTTCCTCTTGTTGCCTAGTCACCTCCACTCCCCTGCTGCCTTTTTAAAATTTGGTGTTGGGGAACCAAGGAATTTATGCATATAGCCACGAAATCTACCACAGAACTATACCCCCAACCTGCTTTTTTTGTTTGTTTGCTTTGTTGAGTACAGGTCTTTCTGTGTTGCCCAAGCTGGTCTCAAATTCATAGTCCTCCTGCCTCAGCCTCCTGAGCAGCTTGAATCTGCATTTTAACAAACACGAAATCCCCAGCTAATTCATATGTATATCCAAGTATGAGGAATGCTGGTTGAACATATCTTTAGAATTAGGATTTTTATGCTGGGCAGGGTGGCATATGCCTATAATCCCAGCTGTTTGGGAGGCTGAGGCAGGAAGATTACAAGTTTAAGGCCCTAAACAACTTAGACCTTGTCTCAAAAAATCAATCAGGCTGGTGGGCTGGAGCTGTCGCTCAGCAGTAGAGTGCTTGCCTCATATGTGTGAGGCACTGTGTTTGATTCCCAGCACCACATATAAATAAGCAAATAAAATAAAGGTCCATCAACAACTAAAAAAAAACAATTTTTTCAAAATTCAGGCTAGGAATGTGGCTCAGTAGTTAAGTGCCCCTGGGTTAAATCCATAGTACAAATAAAACCTAAAAATAAAAAAGAATTTTTTGTGTATGTGTATGGTACTGGGGATTGAACCCCGTGCCTCACACATGCTAGGTAAGTGTTCTACCACCAAGCTACATTGTCAGTCCTTTTTATTTTGAGACAGGTTCTTGCTAAGTGCCCAGGGTAGTCTTGAACTTGAGATCCTCCTGCCTCAGTCTGCCAAGTAGCTGAAATTATAGTTTGCCCTACCACCATCACAAGAAGCCAGACATGTTTTTTGTTTTGTTATGGTTTTTTGTAATGCTGGTGATCCAACCCAAGATCTTCCACATGTTAGGTCAATGCTCTACCACTGGGCTACATCCTCAGCCCTGAGACATGATGTTTTGATCTTTATGGTATTTGCAATGTGAAGTGTTTATGGCAGTCAAATTAATTAGCATATCCATCATCTCATATAGTTGTCCTTTGTGTGTGTGTGTGTGTGTGTGTGTGTTAAGAAGACTTGAGATCTCTCAACATATTTTATTTGTTTATGCGTACTGGGGATTGAACCCAGGGGTTCTTTACCATTGAGCCACATCCCTAGCCCTTTTATTTAATCTTTAATTTCTTTGGGGTTGGGGGAAGGTACCGGGGATTGAACTTGGGCACTTGACCACTGAGCCACATCCCCAGCCCTATTTTGTATTTTATTTAGAGACAAGGTCTCCCTGAGTTGCTTAGTGCCTCACTTTCACTGAGGCTGGCTTTGAACTTGCAATCCTCCTGCCTCAGCCTCCCAAGCTGCTGGGTTTACCAGTGTACGCCACTGTGCATGGCTATTTTTGAATTTTGAGACAGGGTTTTACTAAGTTACTGAGGTTGGCTTTGACTTGCCATCCTTCTGCCTCAGGTTCCTGAGCTACTGGGATTATAGGCATTGCCACTGTACATGGATCAACAGCTTTTAGTATTCAATACTTTATTAACTATCGTCACCAAGTTGTACATTAGGTTTTCAGTACATATTCACCTTTTAACAAAGTTTGACTAACATCTCCACATTTCCCACATCCTCTGGAACCCTTGGTAATCATTCTACTCTGTCCTATTTTTAGATTGTACATATAAGTGAGATCATGTAGTATTTGTCATTCTGTGTCTGGCCTATTTCACTTACCACAGTGTCTTCAGGTTCATCCATGTTGTCACAAGTGATAGGAGTTCCTTCTTTTTTTAAGGCTAAATGATATTTGTATATGCATATATGGAAATCTGTCTATCAGTCAATCTGTCTGTCTCTTACATCTCCTTTATCCATTCATCCATCAGTGGATGTGTTTCTGTGTCTTGACTGTTGAATATGCTCTTTTGAGATAGTGAGTTCCTTTGGATGTATTTCCACATGTGGAATTGCTGGATCATTTGGTAGTTTGTTACCATGGATTGAACCCAGGGGTGTTTAACCACTGAGCCACGTGATTTGGTTGTTTTACTAATTTTTTGAGGAATCTCCGCAATGTCTTTCATAAAGGCTGTACCAGTTTCCACTTCTACCAGTAGTGTGCCAGGATTCCCTTTTCTCCTTTTTCCCAATTCCTACTGGGGATTGAGGCTAGGTGCTACATCTCCAGTCCTTTTTATTTTGATGTCTTCCTAAGTTGTTGAAGCTGGCCTTGAATTCATGATCCTCCTGCCTCAGCCTCTCGAGTTGCTAGGATTACAGGCTGGTGACATTGTACCTGCTGTATCTTTTGACTTTTTGATAACAGCCATCCTAACATGTGGGAGTGATAGCCCCCCATCTTTCTGAAGTGCAGGATGTGGAGTTCTGCTCATACCCCACTCACGGGGGATGTGGCTTCTTTCTGATATCCTTTTTGCTTTGATGTCTGAATCTGCAGCATTGCCTTGAGCAACTGGTGGTTTGTGGCCCACCTGACAGACCTGCTGGATCACTGCAGGCTTCTCCAGGCACACAACCTCTAGTAAGTAAACTTGACACTGCAAACCTCTTCTTGCCACCACCAGGTTTTCAAGGGTAGTACAGGCTGAATGCCTGGAAGGGAGGTTGGGCTACTAATGGGGTCCAAATGGAGCAAGCTTGGAGTCTGGTCTTGTATTATGTCTTATTCCAGTTTTGGTTCCAACATGAGAGAATTCCTCCTATTGGAATATGCCTCAGGACTGTTTGCTCATCACAGGTAAGGCCCCACAGGGAGGCTGCTTTCCAGTACATCAGTGCCAGTGACTCTTGGATTATTCTTTCTGACTTCTTGGGGGTTGTAGAGTTTTGGGGAAGTGAGGTTTTGCCTTCAGACCTCACATCTACAGGGCAGCCCCTGAGCTAACCACATTTTCTCTTTGGATCTTTGCAGCCTTTGGCAGCTAGGGGTAGATTACTTTGACTACTGTCCTGAACTGGGCCGAGTTTCTTTGGAGCTGCACATTGAGAGAATCCCTCTCAACACAGAGCAGAAAGCCCTCAAGGTGCTGCGAATTTGTGAGCAGCGGCAGATGACTGAACAGGGTGAGTTGGCCATGCTCCTAGCTTACCCTCTGGGATGTTTGGGTACCCTGAGGCCAAACTCTGCTGACATCACACCAGCTTTCTCACCAGTCACACCTGGGACGGGAAGAAAACTAGCATTCATTTTTTTAGTAAAGACCTTGTCCCACTTCTCAGTCTAGGAGCTCAGGCCTAGGGTCAACGCTTTTTCCTGTCTAGGTTGCTGCCAGCTAGGCCAAGCCCAGCTGGGGAAATGGTACAGAGGCCTTTCACAGCTCGGCAGATCTGTGAGCAGATCTGCCCTCCTCCCCCACTCTGAGTGATAAAAACCTGCTTTACTCCTCTTCTCAAAGGAACTCGCACATTTATGACCATCTCTGAAAGCACATGGTGTTGAAGACCCAAAGGAAGATAGGTTTTTAAGCATATGGACAGATAATGGAGGGGTTGGCATGTGGGGAGGAGCAAACATCTTTTTGCCACCACTGAAAGCATAGCCACTCATAAAGCAAATCCCACAGGGTATGTCTTTCAGTATGCTGTTAACAAAGCAAGGACACTGTTAATAAACACAGGAGCATTTTGTTCTAATGACCTGCCTGTGTTTGGAGCTCATAGGCTTTGGGTTATAGTGATGTTGTGGGAAAACCTGGCCCTGCAGAGCTCCTGAATGGATTAAGGGCTGCAAGGCTTCACGTTTTTCTTTTACCCTGCAAAGTCCGCAGCATCTGTAAGATCTTGGCTATGAAGGCTGTCCGCAACAACCGCCTGGGCTCTGCCCTCTCTTGGAGCATCCGTGCCAAAGATGCCGCCTTTGCCACACTTGTGTCAGACAGGTGGGTGCAGCTGGTGCTGGCTCCCAGGAATTGTTTGGGAGGCTGAAGGTTAAGGAGGTGGGGCCAGGACTGCTGCTCTGATTTTCTCTGGTTGGTGCTGCAGATTCCTCAGGGATTACTGTGAGCAAGGTTGCTTTTCCGACTTGGATCTCATTGACAACTTGGGGCCAGCCATGATGCTTAGTGATCGGCTAACATTCCTGGGTGAGTCTTCTGTGTTATGTCCACTGGTTAAAAGTGGACACTTGTGGGGCTGGGGTTGTGGCTCAGAGGTAGATCTCTCACCTAGCACGTGCAAGGCGCTGGGTTTGATCCCCAGCACCATATAAAAATAAATAAAGGTATTGCGTCAAACTACAACTAAAAAATATATTTAAAAAAAAAAGTGGACAGGCCGGGCGCGGTGGTGCATGTCTGTAATCCCAGTGGCTCAGGAGGTGGAGGCAGGAGGATCGAAAGTTCAAAGCCAGCCTCAGCAATTTAGTGAGGCGCTAAGCAACTCAGTGAGACCTTGTCTCTGATAAAATACAAACTAGGGCTGGGGATGTGGCTCAGTGGTTGAGTGTCCTTGAGTTCAATCCCTGGTACCAAAAAAAAATTGTGGACACTTGTGCAGATCGGAGGGAATGTTCTACATTTGTCCAGGTGTTTTTTCTCTTGGTAAGCCCATACAGCAAACCACATAGAATTCTGTGTGCTAGATTCTGCAGTTTGTAGTACCATTTTACTTTCCAGCAATTTCAAACAGAAAAGTTGCAAAATTAGTATGAGAAATGAGTACCTTCCATGTACAGGTTTTCCAGATTCAGCAATTACCTATTTTTTGCCTCATTTATCATTCTTTCTTGCTTGATCAATTCTTTTGGGACCAGTTTGAGAGTAAGTTGAAGATACTATTCCCCTTTCTCCATAAATTCCTCAGTGTGTAAGAATAATAGTTATCACAAACAGGAAACCCTCCCAGGCATGGTGATACATACCTGTAATCCTAGTTCCTTAGGAAGATGGCAAGTTTGAGGCCAGCCTGGGCAGTTAGCAACAGCCTGTCTCAAAATAAAAAATAAATTGGGATGTGGCTCAGTGGTAAAGCACCCCTGTACCCTAGTACCATTAAAAAAGGTGGGGGCAGGAGATCCATTTTTGATACAGTATTCTGATCTAATCCATAATCCACATTCCGATTGTATTCAGTTGCCCCATTAATTTTCTTAGTTGTATCCAGGATCACAAATTTAGCTGCCATGTTTCTTTAGTGCCTCTTTTTTTGGCAGGGGGATTGAACCACAAGTGACATGAATGCTAGCTAAGCAGGCACTTTAAAAATTTGAACACTGAGCTACACCCCAAAACCCTTAGTGCTTCTTTCTTTTTTTACTGTTTGGTAAGACATGGGTTTTGCTATTTTGTTCAGGCTGGCCTGAAACTCCTGGGCTCAAGTGATTCTCCTGTCTCAGCCCCGAGTAGCTGGGATTACAGGAGTACTCCATTATGCCCCATCTCTATGTGCTTTTTTGTGTGTGTGGTATTGGGGATTGCACTCAGGTCCTTGCACATGATAGACCAGTGCTGTATCACTGAGCTACATCCCTAGCTGAGAATCGAACTCAGTGCCTCACAACTGCCATACAAGTTACTGAGCTACAACCCCAGCCTTTTTTTTTTTTTTTTTTTAATGCTGTAGATGGACATAATACCTTTATTTATTTTACGTGGTGATGAGGATCAAATCCAGTGCCTCACATGAGCTAGGAAGTGTTCTACCACTGAGCCACAATGCTAAACCTGTTTTTATTTTTTGAGTCAGGGTCTCACTAAGCTGCCCAGGCCAGCCTTGAACTTCTGATCTGCCTCCCAAGTCTCTGGGATTACAGACATGTGCCACCACACCCAGCCTCTTTGTGCTTCTTCATCTTCCTTTTTTTTTTTCTGGTGGGGTACACTGGGTATTGAATGCATGAGCGCTTAACACTGAACTACATTCTCAGTCCTTAAAAAAAAAAAATTTTTTTTTTTTTTTTTTTTTTTTGTAGTTGTAGATGTAGAGTATGCCTATATTTTTATGTGGTGCTAAGGATTGAACCAGTGCCTCACATGTGCTAGGCAAGTGCTCTGCCACTGCGCCATAGCCATAGCCCCTAAAAAATGTTTTTGGGGGACAGGGTCTTGCTGAGTTGCTGAGGCTGATCTCTGACTTGTAATTCTGCTGTGTCACTTTGCCCATCTTAATCTTTTTTTAAATTTTTTTTCCCCATATGTTTGGTGCTGGGAATTGAACCCAGGGTCTTGTGCTTGTGAGGCAAACACTCTACCAACTGAGCTGTATCCCCAGCCCCCAGCTTCATCTTAATATTTTTGAAGGCACAGACCCACCCCTTGTAGAATGTTCTCAGTTTGGGTTTATCAGATTTTTCCTGATTAGATTCAATGCTGTTTGAGGCAGGAATTCCACTGAGATGTTGTGAATGGAATTGGTGAGCTGTCTGTCCCCTTACTGCTGTTGGTGGTATTCTGAGCATGTAGCTAGAGTAGAGTAGGCTGGGTGGCTCCTGTGATGCACTCTTTTCCCCTATAATTTAGTGATTGGTGAGGAGATGTTTTGGGTGATTTGAATGTCTTTTTCCTCACTATACTTCTGCCTCTAGATCGTTGCTCCTGTGTATTAGCTGGTGTCTTACTGTAAGGAAGTGTTCCCTTCTTTATTATCTGACTTGTAGGATTGGGGATTTGTGGAATATCATCAGTCTGTTATAATCCAGGACTCTTGACTTCTTTTGATGCTGGTAGTTTCCCACATTTGGCTCTGGGAGCTCTTCAAAGCCAGTATTTTGGAACTTCTGAATTTGTTTATCATTGATCTGTGAATTTAGAGACAGCTCTGGAAACTTCTCCCTGCTCTGTGGAGTGGCTGATCTAGGATCCCTTTCCTTTTGTCTGGGTCCTGGGTGATCTACATGTCACCTGGGAGCTTGCAGGTGACCTGGTTTTCCCTCCTCTTGACAGGAAAATACCGTGAGTTCCACCGATTATATGGAGAGAAGCGCTTTGGGGATGCTGCATCTCTCCTGTTGTCTCTGATGACTTCCCAGATTGCGCCCCGCTCTTTCTGGATGACTCTGCTCACAGATGCCCTGCCCCTTTTGGAACAGAAACAGGTAAGGCTTAAGTTTCTGGGGATTTTCTTTTCTGCCTTTTGTAATTCCTGACAGCTTAGTTCTGTAGTCATGGCCCATATTCATGTTTTCTCTTAAGTAGTTGTTTGCCTGTGTATTCTCCCCAAGCATCCATGCTACAAATCCAGTAGTCACTCCAAAAAAAAAAAAAAAATCAATTTTGACAGCAGCTGTCCATTAACAGTCCTCTATCGAGGGCCTGAGTAGAGGGCTTAGAGGGCTGAATGTCAAGACTCTGAAGCTGCTCCATCCTCCGTGGCACCACATACAAAGTACTTCTCTTAAGGGCACAGAGGGCCGACTTTCTCTGGCCTTGGCTGGAGAACAGCTAAGTGAAGCAGCTTCTCTCTCCCAGGTGATTTTCTCAGCAGAACAAACATACGAGCTGATGCGATGTCTGGAGGACTTGACCTCAGGGAAGCCAGAGCGTGCAGAGCCTGATGCCCAGCGACTACAGGTCAGTTTAGCTTCCAGTTTGATGCTTCCACAGTGAAGACAGGAAATGGCTGTCTGGCTTTCTTTCCCCTGCTCTGTACCCCCTAAAACACTGGTCTAGCCCATGTGCCTCTTGGTTTCTGCTTAGCCTATAGTCGACGTGCCACATTTTAGGGGGCAGTGGTCCATGTTTTCCCCCTGTTGATCAGCTGTATTGTGGCCATCTGCATACTCTTACTCTGTGTATCTTTGAAGATTTTCTGTAACACATGTTGGCTCTCTGCTTTTCAGGACGACGATATAGAAACCACTAAGGTGGAAATGCTGAGACTCGCTCTGGCCCGGAATCTTGCTCGGGCAATTATAAGAGAAGGCTCATTGGAAGGTTCTTGATGTCAGCTGAGAGCTGCTGCAACTATATGGCAATGTATATATAGATTTTTAAAAATAATTAAACTTTTTTTTTTGCAAGTACAAGGCAAATTCTTATAATCCACCAGTGAGTTTCTGTTCATGTCTACTCTGAACCTGAGGTGACAAAAATGAAGAAAATGGTGGTTTTATGTTTTTTCATTCTTTAGGTGGGTCTTGCTATGTTGCCCAGGGTGGCCCCAAATTTCTTGACTCAAAGGATCTTCCCGCCTTACCCTCCCACGTAGTTGGGACCACAGGTGTGTGCCACTGTGCCTGGCTTGTGTTCTCTTTGACACAGAACTGTCTTCCTTTATCTCCTTAAAGAAGCCACCCCAATTTAGGGACGATGAGTGTAGTGTCTTTCTGCTTGTAACTGGAAATTCAAACAAGAGCCCTTAGTGTTTTACTTGTGGTTCAGACACCTTGCCTTACTTCAAATCATCTGGAAAACTCCATCATCCAACTTTTTCTTTTTCCCCTTTATGGCTTCAGAAACCTATACTTTTAACACAATTTCACATAGGCTATGCAACTACCTATGTTTGGGATTCGCTGTTGGCACCTTCCTGTGAGTTTGGTGTCTGTATTAGAAGGATTCCATGTAGGGTGAAAATGGTTTTATTTAACATGCAGCAAAACAAGGGCAGTGGAGTTGGTACATTCAGTACAGCTTTTTGCCATGAAGTAGTGACCTCAATGGTAACTGGTAGCACTCATATAATGTCTAAAGCATATTATAAATGTACATGTCCACATAGTAATCCCATGGACATTCCCAGGGCTATAGCAGCCAGTCTCTGAAAAGCTCTTGGATTTATTCCTTAAGTTATGAAAAGAATTCACTTTGACCTGTCCTGATGAAGCAGTGGAACCTGCTTGCTACAGTCAGGGGACGGACAGGTGAGATGACCTCTGGATATATAGCAAGGAAGCCTGGTGGGGGCAGAGGGACCAGGGGATGCAGTTCGTGCCACCTTCCATTCCCCACAGATGCTGGATAGCTGAGCCTGTCCAACTGAGCTGTTTGACCTTTCCCAGCTTCTGTGGCAACTGGTGGCAGTTTCCTGTTGCCTTGTGAGGCTTAGTGTCCCTGGCCCAGGAACAGTTGGGACTGAGCACTGTTGAAGCAATAGGGTCTGGTGACTTGGTTCAAGCATGGCTCTCATCTCATCACCTCCAGACCCAACATTTTGCTGACAGTACCCCTTCATAGCTGGGGAACATTGGGGCTTCTGTACCACACACAGGACATAAATCTAGTGCAATATGCCTGACCCTGAGGCCTCTTGGGTCCACCCATGAGTGCCACACCACACGCCATCTGGTAGGAAGAGGGGAAGGCCAAAGCAGGATGACGCAGGGGGTTGGGACGAATTGTCCTCCCCTTCAGAGATTCTAAGGGAAGGATAGCAGTTTATTTCATGCCAAGCAAGAGGTAGTGAGTAGGATGGCCTGTCTGTATGGCAGGAGATTTACTCTTCCCAGAAAGCTCCAGTACCTGCTTTTGAAGGGGAAGCTGGTTCTCTTCCATTTTCCTTCCTATCCCTAGTTGAGGCTGTGATGAGGCCAAGTTCTGTTTCTGCTAGGCTGGGTTCCATGTCCTGCTGAGATGTTCATAGGACAGTCTGCCACTGCCAGGGATGAGCATAAAACTCATTCAGGGGCCACTGCAGGTTGCCGCTGCTTACAAAGGACAGGGTGGAGAACCTGGAGTGTTCCAGCTCCTCATTGGGCCACTGGCCTTGCCCACCTCATTGAGGGTGGCAGCAGAGCCTAATGGCAGGGGAAGCAATAGAGGCAGCAGCCTCTCACACCATGCCTCTAGTTCTTGAGGTGGCCCAGAAACCTCTCTTTCAAGCCCACCCCTGGGCACCAGGAAATGCCAGTAGAAAGGAAAAACCTACTCCATGCCTGGAGCCCATGTTCCCAGAATAGCAGTAAAGCCAGGGGCCACTCCCCACCCCTGACAGTATATGGCCACTTCAAGTCACACAGGTAGATAGAAACAGGTCCTTTTAGGGGCCCAAGGAGGAGAGATTATCACAGCTGCAGCTTGGCTCCCAGTAGAAACGCCCCTGTTCCATGTCAAAGCTACAAGCATTGCCGTCAATAAGTGGACTGGAGCCCTCTCCGTCTCAAAGCAGCCTGCCTGGCTTCAAAGTAGAGATCACAGCGTCCTCTGAGGTCATAGGCTCCCCCACTGCTCCACAGGAGGGAACTGGTCCACCTCGCCCACCTCTGTGCTGAGCTGCTCCCCCAGGGCGAAGGTCAGCCTATACCGAAGCCGCACCTTCTCCTGTGACAGAGGGCAGCAGGTGAGATCCAGGCCAGGGAGTCCCTCAGCAGGATGCCTTCTTCCCTGCTACCCACCATGTCCACCCACACTCAGGCACTTATTGCTGGGGCAGCAAAGGGAGGGGTTTATGTTGTAGGTGACACACTGCAGGCTGGGAGGTTGTCTCAAGATCCTAATTTGGGGTAGCTGAGACTTTGGGTTCTCCCATTGCTCACCTTCATTGGATTGGCTAGCAGCATGACCTGGGTGATGGCTGCAGGTGGCTGGATGGGACTAAATGGAGAGAGTTCTGTCCCAGAAGGTGGTTGCAACTTCACTTTCATTGACTGAAAATAAAGAGAAGCTTCTTCCAGAACTCTCTTCAGAGTTTGCAGGTACCCAAGATAGAACTCAGTTTGGTCCCAGTAGATACACACATACTGCCATCTGCTGGCTACCAAGAGGCCCTCAAGGTACAGCTGCGTTCAAGACAAAGGCAATTTTGGTGTCTGGAAGACCCAGGGGTCCATGAGTACCTTGGGCACTGCAGCCTGCAACACAATGCTCTTGACAGGCAAGGGAGCTGTATTCAGCATGGACACCACCACCACCAGCACATCAGGCCGTCCAGGTGGGCACTCCTTGGCAAAGTGGAAGAGGATGCGGAAGCCATTTTTATCATAGGCTGTCACAGGAAGGGCACTGCCTGTAAGAAGAGGCATATTAAGTGTGATAAAAGCAAGTGCCAAAGTCATTCTGGAGCCCGGTGGTGCCTGCTGTAGTCAAGTGGGTGGCAAAAAGGCTACAGTATGGCCTTTAAGTACAGTGCTCCCTTATGGAGTCAGGGAAAGGCCCTCTGTTGAGAGGGGCCTAAGGTCATACAGCTGCAACAAACAAGCTGAAACAGGAGGAAAGCAGACACTCAGCTCCAAGGACATTTGAGCATGCACATGCAAACACCACACCACACCCTCTAACACCTTGGCTGTGGGCCCCACCTCCCATCTCCAACACCTACTAGGCTTGATTGATTCCAGGGGCACATGGACACTGGTCAGGGAGAGCTCAGGCCCTTTCATGGGGCTGCCCTGGGACTGGAAGGCTGGTGGCTGGAAGAGAGGGCTGCCGGGCCCAGTGGAGAAGGTCAGAAGAGGCTTGGCTGGGGTGGAAGTGGGGAGCAGTGGGGAGGTGGTGGTTCCAGGCGAAAAGCAAGAGGAGACAGGTTTCACTAAGCCTGAAGTCCTGGGAAGCAGGAGAGAAAGTAAATTAGAGTGGGCCAGAGCTGCTGGGTCAACCCCTCACTAAAGATCTCCAGGACAGCAATGGCCTTTAGCCACCCCAAACTCCAGCTTCCAGTCCTGACTGATAGAACCCAAAAGGATCCCCATTCTGCTGGCTCTGTACACTAGGCCCAACCCTCAGCCACCCCACCTCTTTTCCCACTTGTTACACTTTGGCCTCTTCCAGAAGCTGATCAAGGGCATCCAGGTGGTGTAGGGTGCTGTCACCCAGTGCTGAGCCATGGCTTTCCGGGGCCACAGGTTCAGCCTTTGGAGTCAAAGCTGGGGTGAGTCCAGAAGAGAACATGAAGGAGGCTGCACTGGGGGCAGGTACACTGGAAGGGACCATGGGAGCTGGGAAGGGACGTGGCAGTGAAGCTTGGGAGGTACTTGAGGCAGGGGCTGAGGATGGGAGCAGGGTCCCATCTGAGGAGCTGCAGACAGCAGGCCCTGGCCTGGGGCAGAAGAAGTCCAGGTTGGACTGTTCATTCTGTGCAAGAAAAATGACAGGTAAGCAAAGGGCTGGGAGGGCCTGTTGCCAATACCAGGGACACTTTATCCCCCCATACCCTATTACACAGCCTGCTGGACCAGGTGCCCTCCAAGGACAGGGCCAGAGACAAGTACTTGGAAGAAACATGTTTCCAGCTGCAGAGGGTAGTGCTCTGGAGGGCAAGGACAGCCAGGCTCCAACTAAATGCAGCTGAGCACAGGTCAGGAGAGAGGATACTGCTAAGTGAGGGTCCCTGGGTACTTCAGTGATATCCTCAGGAATAGGCCCCTACCTGGAACATGTGCCACTGGCTGTTTCCAGCTGATTCTTTGGGGGGAGCAGTAGAGGCTGGGTCGGTAAGGCCTGAGGATATAGAAGAATAGGATGAGAAGAGGCTCTGGGCCCAGCACCAGCTCCAGGGGTAGGGATCCCTTTCCTTTCTCACATGCAGATATGAGAGGTCGCGCAGGAAAAGAGCAGCAGAGCAAGATTTGAGTGCACCATGTCCACCCCAAAATCCCCTGGGAGATAGCCCTGGTGCCTTTGAGGGACACTGAACTTGACGAATAAACACACCAGAGGCTCTGGGCCTCTTCATTTCACATGCCTTTCTTTCTTTAAGGGACCCACCAGGAGGAGTCCCATATAGCTGCCCTCCAGGACATACCCAAGCAAAGCAGCTCCTCATCCAGCAAGGAAAGGGCATTGCTTGTGCTGCTGGGCCCTGTGGGAGCTTCAGCCTGGCTGGATGAGCGACTGCGTGAAGGTCCAGAGGTCTGAGGGGGTGGAGGGAGGACAGGGATGCCTGAGGGGAGCGGGGCAGGTGCGGGGGCCAACATTGGGGATGAGTTGTTAGGTGTCTCCAACTCAGCAAGATCGATGAGAGTGCCTTGGCTGTTTCCTGGATGGGTCAAAAGGAGGGGAATAAGAATAATTGAATCATCTAATGGCTGTGCAACAGCAGGAGCAGGACCCTGGGCATAACAGCTGACACTCTAGCCTTGGGCCTAATTCAATGGCATTTCTTCCAGGGAACATTCTGGATAAAGCAGGTAGGGAATCCCCACTCATCTCTCCAGACCTCTAGGAAGCTGGAGGACCACTGGAGTGGCTTAGAATCCCCTCAGATGCTATGGGTTGCATACGTTCAACCTGTACCCAGGGCTCCTTGGAAGGGAGTTGAGGCTATCTGGAGGGTGCCCAGAATGAGGAACCATAACATTTTACCTTCAGAGTCAGGCATGGTTGAGGTGGTCACCTCACCATTGATGACCTGCCCTTCAATAATTGTTTTATAAGAGTTGATGACCCGGGAGAGGTTGTCACTGGCCTGCAGGATGTCCCCTAGAGCAGAAGAGAGAGGAGTTGTCACTCCTGGCAATGACAACTCCCACACACTTATTAAAATTCTTGGCTCATTATTGCCAATTGTTTTCCTTTTCACTCACCCAAACTATTGTCATTGTCCTCCGTCTCGCTGGCTAATTTAAATAATGTCCGTCTCTTATTCTCACACCGATCAAACAACTCCTAGAGAGATTTGGACAAAGTTACAAGTATAGAAGCCCTTTGGAATCCTCTGCTTCAGAGGCTATACCCAGAATGAAGCAGGGTTCCCCAAAGAATCAGGGACAGTTACAGAGCTGGGACCAGAGTGCACACCCTCGTGTAGCTAGCTTACACACTGGCTACTGAAGCAAGCCCCTTCCTGCCTCCCAGGCTGGCATGCGTCTCAGAACTCAGGGTCTACCCAGTTACAGCCTGGACAACAACATTAGCATCAGCATCCCTAATGCTGCCATCTCTAGAGGCACAGACTCAGGTTCACACCCAGCTCTTCCATTTAGGGCACTTTAGCTAATGTCATGTGTAAGGCAGGGCACCACCCTCCAGTTTCCTGCTGTCATGCAGATAAACAGGCCCATCAACAGTAAGTGTGCCCTTGACAGGACAGTTCCAGCGGATGGCGGCCTACCTTCATGAGCTCTCGGTCTGCCTCTGATGAGTGCTCCTGGCTATAGTGAAGCAGCATCTCATGGAGCAGCTTCACGCTGTTGTGGACCTCCTCCAGTGTATGCAGGCGCTTGGTCACCTTTTGGATGCGAGCCTCATCCTGCCTCAACCAAGAGGGTCCAGGAGAGAGTAGGCTCACACGACCCATCTTCCCACTCCCGTGAGGGGAGGCTAACTGCTTACCCCATGGCACAAAAGGCCATACCCAGTGCATGGTTCCTGGGACCACAGGCCTCGGGACCCACCGTACAGTCATATTTTTACAGTGACAACCCCCACTCCCAACATCACCACCCTCTGTCTTTCCACTCTTCTACTCCATTCTCCTCCAGGGAGCTACAACACTTCTCCTTCCAGTGGCTCCAGGTGAAGGCTGGTGGCAGTGAGAAAATGGCCTAACTGTCCCATGGGAAGACTTCTGCTCTGTAGCCACCCACTCCTCCAACCTATACCCAGAGGACCAGGGACCACTCACTTCCTTCACCATGGACTTGATGAGCTTATTTGCCTCTTGCAGGTCATCTGGGTTTTTGCTTTTCAGCAGTTTGGCTAAAAGCTGGAAGAGAAGAATACTAAAGTGAAGGCAGAATCGGCACTGCGTAAACACCCCCCACTCACCACCACCAGGGAGAACCCGGAGCTCCCCACAGCACCAAGCCAAATGTTTCTCCTGGCTGCCACCTGCTCACTGAGAGATCCCAAGGTCCAGAATTGTACTTTACCTTAGATTTCTCCTCATCATCAAAAACAGGGTTTTTGGGACGAGGTGGTGGAGAAGGGATCAGCGTCCTGTCCATGGGGATTGGTGGGTCAGACTGCACAATGCCTGAAAGGAGACACAAGCAGCAGAGCATGCACTAGGATGTAGTCATGTTGTCCCTACTCCTCACACATCAAGGCCATATCAAATGATTAAGATCAGGAGATAGGGCAGTTTCTCATACCTAAGCCCACCATAACCCCAGCTAAGCCCTGCTCTGTTAACAAAAGCCCTACTCTCTTCAGGAGGAAGAAAGTGAGTCTGGGGACCTCAACATTCTTGTGCTTTCTTCCTCTTCCCAGTCTTCCAGGACCACCTTGAGACTGAGAGAAGGTAGATATGTACCTTGTCTCTTCAACATATGGTAGGCATCTTTGATTTTTGCTTCTTCTGGCAGGGCCATTGTCCAGCTGTAAAGCAACTCAATGACCTTGGTCTTCACTTTCTCAGACACTCTGTCCCCCAGGTACTAGGAGGCAAAAGAAAATGGGAAAACCTAGTAATTGTAGTTTGGAAGCAAAGAGTTAGGCTCTCTTAATAGTTCCCAAGCCTACTTAAGCCCAGCAGGTGTGAAGATGTATGACAGAACAGGGGAGGGGAGAGACCTCCCTATGGCATAACTGTGTAGCTAGTTGGGAAGCCAGGAGCTTATCACTGTAGCCTCACACATAAGCTACCTGAAACACAATTGCATTTTATCTTGTTTTCTGCAGTACTAGGGATTGAACCCAGGGGTGCTTTACCACTGAGTTACATCACTAGCCCTTTTTGTTTTTTATTTTGAGACAGGGTCTCTCTAAACTGCTGAGGCTGGCCTAGGACTTCAGCATCCTAAATTGCTGGGATTAAAGTATGTACACCACACCTAGCTAATTTAATTTTATCTTTTTTTTTTTTTTTTTTAAGAGAAAGTGACAGTGAAAGAGATAAAGAGAATTTTTTAATATTTATTTTTTAGTTTTCGGCAGACACAACATCTTTGTTTGTATGTAGTGCTGAGGATCGAACCTGGGCCGCACGCATGCCAGGCGAGCACGCTACCGCTTGAGCCACATCCCCAGCCCTAATTTTATCTTAAAGGACAAGAATGTCACTGCATGAAAATTGTTCCCTTTGCTTTAAGTGGGAGGTAGGCAACAGAACCTGGACAGCTGAGCAATGAGGGCAGCCAGCTCCTCCTAGCCCTAAGATAAGTCAGAAGAGCCACAACTGCTGTGTGTTCAGAGTATGGAGTTCCTCACTGCCAGGACCATGTTCTTGGGCATATGCACAGCTGCTGCCACACCACCTGCCACATTTAGACTGGGAGCCTGTCAGAGGAGATTGCCAGCCATGTGGCTTGTTCAGTCATTCCACTATCTACAGGGCCTACCTCTGCAAGGACAGGGCATGAAGGATTAGCTCCATGGAGATGTTTGCTGAACAGAGAAAGTAAGATGGGATATGGGGAGAAACAGAAAAAAAGTCCTTATAAGGGAGGAACTACTATCAACTGACCTTTGGAGAGACGACTTTGATTAACTCATTTAAAAACCGGAACTTTCCCACTTCGTTATGAAATCTCCTCCCACAGTTCTTCATACACGCCTCCAATACCTGTAGCCACGAAGAGGATAGGCGCTCGGTGTGGCGGCTCTGGGCTCAGGCACCACCTGGACTGCTGGCACCCAGACTGTCTGAGGAAATACTTCTAGGTGAAGGAGCTCATCTTAAGAAGTGGGCACTCTGCCTTGGGGAACTGTGCAAATCAAGCCCCGGGATCACTTACCACTACACAGCCCTCAAACAGCACCTATGCTAGGGATGCTACACAGGGGCTACAGTAAGAAACACTGAGACCCAGACACCAAGACCGCCTAGCTGCCAGACCTGGAAGATGCCTTCCTCAAACACACTGTTCTCGTGTGTTAAAGATGAGGAAAACAGGTTCAGGTACAGTAATAGTTCTTTCAGGGCCCAAAGTTCTTTCCACAAGGCAACCAATATTTTGGGGGGGGTGGGGGGGTGCAGCGGAGATAATGTTATTTCCAATAAGATGACAAAATGATTTCCCTCCCCCTGCCCTCCATTTACGCATTCTTGTGCTGCCCATGGCCACCAGTACCTGCAGTTTATTATGGAGGATTGTGCCCCATGTAGCCTGGGGCTCCTTTTCTTGGCTTATTTCTTTTTCTTTCTTTTTTAATAACTTAATTTTACTTATTTATTTTTATGGGTGGTAAGGATTGAACCCAGGACCTTGCATGTGCGAGTTGAGCGCTCTACTGCTGAGCCACAATCCATAGCCCCCCGTCTTGGCTTGTTTCTTTAAAGCAGGATTTCTCAAATACAGGCTGATGTTTTGGACTGGTCACTCTGCTCTGCTATGGGGACTGTCCAGTGCATTCTAGGATGTTTAGCAGCACTCCTGACCTCTACCTACTAGATGCCAATAGCATCCCCAAACCCCCAACAACTAAAAACATTTCCAGACACTGCCAAAGGTTCCTTGTGGGGCAAAAGTGCCCATCTTGCAAATCACCTTTTTTTTGGGGGGGGGGGGAGGGGGCAGGTGGTACTAGATATTGAACTCAGTGTTGCTTAACCACTGAGCCACAGGGTCTCACTTGGTTGCTTAGGATCTCATTAAGTTGGTGAGGCTGGCCTCAAACTTGCAATCCTTCTGCTTCAGCCTCCTGAGTTGATAGGATTATAGGCATGTGCCACATTCAGCAAGAATCACTATCTTAAGTGATTGCGGTAGACAGGTGCACATGGGCCTCTAAGCACCCTCTGGAGCTTCTGCCTCTTCAGGACATGAATGAAGTCAAGGGGGATCCTGGGTTCCCCTGAATTCACCGCTTTCTGGTTTAGGGAGGAGTGAGAGGTAATGGAGTGACATGCAGTACCTCGTCCTGAATCCCTTAATCTCAATAAAGATCACCCAGAGCTCTCACCTGACAAGGTAATACCTCCACTGGCACAGGCAGTATTTTCAGCTACAAAACACACTATGCTCACCTCATTTTTCTTCAGCTGGCCAACTCTTAACTGTCAAGACTTCCAGAAGACTTTCCAAGCCCCATGCTGGGCCCAAGGCTCTGGGTCTGGGTTCCCTCCCTTGGCAGCTCTACCTCTTACACTAACCGTGTAGTCATGCTGCTAGAGGTGGCACCTCGGTCATCTTTAAAGCCTCAGGGCCTGGCCCAGTGGCATGCACACTTGTGGATTGGCTGACTGAAAATGTTCTAGACACATCTATTCTGTATCAAGAATTTTCTGCTGGCCTTTCGGTATGAGCCCTGAGAACCACCGAGGAAGGCCCAATGGGTACATGAGGAAAGGCCCATGCAAGTGAGGAGCCGCTGCTGTCAACTCAGAGTGAACACCTACCGTCAGGGCCTGTACTGCTTCCCATTCCTGTGGAGACTGGATCTTGTGGGCTAGTAGTCGGACGGCAATCTGGGGCCTGGGGGACAAGTAGACCATAGTCAATGCACTGACCCAGGCCTACCTGGCCAGCCCTCCTTGGCTAGTTTTGGGTTTTTCCTGTTAGCTTTTCCACCTGCCCCCTAGCAGTGCTGAGACTTACCCTTCAAGCTCTTTGTTGATTTGATCACAGAAGCCAATTATGTATTCCCAGTCCTCTTGGCGGTTGGAAGGATTGGTAGCTTTATCTTGGGACAGAACAAAGGACAACAGTTATGAAGAGCAAGGAGGACATGACAGATTTTCTTCACAATTTTAGGCACCAAGAAGAGTTTGCTTCCAAATTTCTTGTCTCATAGAGAAGCCTCAATAGTTCAATTAAGCAGCAAATATAAACCCTGCTTTCTGCTGAGTATTTTGGAAATCACACATGAAAGAGAAAAAAACCCTCAGCTTCACAGAGCTTATCAGGATCCAAAGGATAAACATGAATGATTAAAATATTCACAAATAAATAATACTTTTGTAAAATAGGCAAATATAACAAATATAGATTAATTCCAGCTACACAAAAATGAGCTAAATGTCCATTAAGTAGGGATGCCAAGAAGTGTTTCCTGGAGAAACTAAAGTCAGGCTAGACTACATTAAAAAATTTGAGTTTTCTGATTTTGGTACTGGGAATCGAACCCAAGGGCACTTTACCACTGAGCTACATCCTTGGCCTTTTTATTTTGAGGCAGGGTCTCTCTAAGTTTTTTATATTCTTGTTAAATTGCTAAGGATGGCCTCAAATTTGAGTTGTAATTTTCCTGCCTCAGCCTCCCCAGCTACTGGGATTACAGGTGTGTGCAACCATACCCAACTCAAAATGTAAGTATTTTCTATAGATCCTTCAAAAACACTTTTGAAGCCACACCCTTGGGTTCAATCTCCAGTACCCATGCCACAACACGCAAAAATATTTTCAAAACTAACCTTCCTTAATAGTTTAAACTTTTTTTTTTTAGGGGGGGTGGATCAAACCCAGGGCCTCAAGCATGCTAGGCAAACACTCTACCACTGAACTACATCCCTAGCCCAGTTTAAATGCTTTTTACATTGCACACAATTCTCATTACTGTCAGGCCAGCAATACATATTGAGCCTCTAGTAAACACTAACCACTGTGCAGTCTATCCCTGGGACCACACAAACAAAATCTTAGCTTGAGTATACAGCACCCTCAGGTTTAAAGAGCCTGCCACAATTATACACAAAGACAAATGCTAGAGAGTCTCTGAGGGAGGGTCACTGAGGGTTGAAAATCCCAGTGCTAAGTACAAAATTTGGTAATATTTGGTTTGGGTCCTCCTCCTCTTTATCCTTGGGATCTGTGCTTATAGAGGATGGCCCAGTTGAGGGTGCTTCAAAATGGATTCCTGTCTCTGACTCAGATCTGGAGTCTGCTTTTTTCCAGAAAGAATTCTCAAGCTGTTTGCTAAATTTAGGCCTCTAAGCTCAGAAGACAAATGGAAGACGGAGAGGTACAAGCTCTTAAACATCCATGTTCCTCCTGTACCTAGTGACAGCCCTCCCAACTAGGTATGCTGTTAGAAATTTCTGCATTCTGACTTCTCATGACTGCGGTCTTTATTGTTTTTGTTTGTTTTATACTAGGGACTGACCCACTAAGGTACATCCCAGCTCTTGCTAAATTGTGCAGGCTGGCCACAAACTTGTGATCCTCCTGCCTCCTCTCCTGAGTAGTTGGGATTACCATGTCAGTTTGTGAGTATTTTCTTAAATAAAAAACCCCCGAACTAAGCCAGGAGGATCTCAAGTTGGAAATCAGCCTGGGCAATTGATTGGACCCTGTCTCAAAACTAAAATAAATAAATAAATAAATAAATAGTCAAAAAGAGAGGTAGGGCAGACTGGAAGCCCTGGATTCAAATTCCAGCATTGCAAAATAAATAAATAAATAAATAAATAGGCAAATAAAGTTTGTGTTTTAGAGGAAAAGAAGGTGGTTTGCTCTCAAACTTGAAAGAAAATTAGCAAGCCCTTCAAAATGTCAAGCTTGAAGGGTGAGGGGGGTCACTGGAAATTGAACACCTCTAGTCCTTTTTATTTTTTGGTACCAGGGATTAATTCCAGAGGCACTTAATCATGAAGCCACATCCCCAGCCCTTTTTTGAGACAAGGTCTTGCCAAATTGCTGAGGCTGGCTTTGAATTTGTGATCCTCCTGCCTCAGCTTCCCGCTCCCGAGCCACTGGAATAATAGGCAAGCACCACCGTGCCTGGCCAGTCCTTTTTTATTTTGAGACAGGGTCTTGCTAAATTGCTTAGGGCCTTACTAAATTGCTGAGGCTGACCTGGATCTTGCCATCCTCTTGCCTCAGCCTCCAGAGTCGCTGGAATTGCAGGTGTGCACCAAGACCACATCCAGCTGAAGGAAAATTAATTTAATCGAAGGCAGTCATTTGGAAAGAAATGCCTAGCAATCCTGCACAGACTGCCACAGTCAACCCCTAGCTATCACCTTCCCAAAAAAGCCTGACTCCCCACCACTTCTCTGAAATCTTCTCAAGCATTAGCATGATTTTCTTATTAATTGCTATCACTTCACATAACACCAAGAAGCTGGACAAAATAAGATTGTCTAAGGAGTCAACTCCCCCCCCCACCCTTTTATCATTTTGGTAAAAGTCACAAACCTCATGGTAGAATATTAGCCCACCTGTTTGCACTGTTCACAAAGAGAAAAGTATCTCCCAAACAGTAAAATGTGGATTTCTCCATCCCATAAACAATGGACAATCACCAAACAATGCACTCTTCCCAGGCCTGCTCCACTCCCTACAGCATCCCTGCCTCCTGAAACATTCCCACCTACTTTTCACTGTGTTCACTCCTCTAAGAATCTCACTTCCCTAAAGACATTCCTACTGCCACAGGGAACATTCTGTCTGCACATGGCATAAAAAGCCCTAGTTGGAGCCATGGTCAGTGCCACTTTCCAGTGTCTGCAACAGACTCCCAGCAGCTTAGAAGATATATCTGTCACCACCGGAGCTGGGAGAAATAGCTGGGGATGATGCTGGGTGACTCTCTATGAGCCTACTGCTCCTCCAACAGAGGAACATACCCTTCCACCCACCTAACATTCTCTTTCATCTGGCAGGGGAGACAGTGAAGACTCCCATGCAGACCCTGCCTTCTAGAACCGCCCCTCTGGGGCTCTGTTCTGACTCATGGTTTCTATTTTCAGATCTCTGGTGAAAGCCTGTCTCATTCTCTTCTGTCTCTGTGCCTTTAGATTTCCTGCTCTCATTTTCAGCTTAATTCCATTGTTAGTCTTGACTCTCATGGGAACTCAAAGGTCAAATAGGGATGAAGACAGCAGCACAGAGTACCCCATTCCAACATGGCTCGGATAATCCAAGGAAGCCAAGTTCCATACAGCAGTGACTTAGAAATAAGAGAGGATGGAAAGGGATCACGGATGAACTGCAGTGTTGGGTCTTGAAACACAGGTGAAACTTTCTGAGATGTTCAGAGAAAATGAATGAGCAGCATTTTAGACAGGAGGGACTACAGAAGTTCAAGACAAAGAGCCACTCTTGAGGAAGTTGTGCTCTTTGGGCTTAATATATGGGAAAAGGGGAAATTTGGACAAAACCGTACACAATTACAAACGCCAATTTGGTACAAATATGACTCTAAAAGCAAACTCATTCTTTCTGACTTATTTTCTCTAACTGGTGCCATATTCAAAAGCTTGTTTGTTGGCACAGGCCTGTACTCTCAGCCACTAAGGAGACTGAGGCAGAACAGAATGCTCTAGGCCAGCCTTGGCAATTTAGCAAGAACCTAAGCAACTTATCGAGACCATCTCAAAAATTTTAAAAAAACTTTTAAAAATAAGGACTAGGAATGTAGCTCAATGATAGAGAACCCCTGGGTTCAATCCCCAGTACCACCATTAAAAGAAAAAAAAAGAAAGCTGGGCATGGTGGTGCACGCCTACAATCCCGGTGGCTTGGAAGGCTGAGGCAGGAGGATAATGAGTTCAAAGCCAGCCTCAGCAAAAGCAAGGTGCTAAGCAACTCAGGTCTCTAAATAAAATACAAAATAGGCCGGGGGATGTGGCTCAGTGGGCAAGTGCCTCTGAATTCTGTCCCCAATACCCACCACCAAGAAAAATGGAAGGGAGTCTGGGAGCATAGTTCAGAGGTAGATTCCTTGACTAGCCGGTACAAGTCCCTGGGTTCAATCATCAGTTCAGGGGGTGGGGATATGTTTTGGCCCCTATTCCCACACAACCAGGCTTGAAATCCCATTTATGATTCCTTGCCTTTCTTCACCCATTCCCACCAGTCTTGAGGTCCCTTCTTTCTCAATGTCATTTTTTGTGGTATTGGGGACTGAACTCAGATGCTCTACCATGGAGCTACATCCATAGCCTTTTTTATTTTTTGAGACAGGGTCCTGCTCAATTGCTGAATCTGCCCTCAAATTTGCAACCTGCCCACCTCAGCCTTCCGAGCTGGTGGGGTTACACGTGGCGCCACTGTACCTGGCCTAATATCTGTTTAAATTTGTTTTGTATTCCTGCCTTCTTAATTCTCGATTGTTTACTTAACTTCTAATACATCCTATGTAAAGCTCCTATATCAATCCTCCTAACACACTGATGGTACCAGAGGAGTGGGGACCTGATAACTGTAGAAATTTAAACTTCTGGGTCTAAAATACCCACTCTTCCAGAATCTGGCCCTAACTTCCCAGCTTGAACTCTCACCAGACCCTCTAAGAGCTTACTGCCTGAGCCAGCCAAACACCTACATTACTGTGTTCAATGCTGGGTGACTCCAGCTCTCTCTGTGCCCACAAACAGACTGGCTCCCTCCATTTCACCATGCAGTGGTTTTTTTTCCCCCCTTTTTCTGCTTTTGGTACTGGGGATTGAAGCTAGAGGTGTCTTACCACTGAGCTACATCCCTAGTCCTTTTTTTAAATATCAAGACAGGGTCTAAGTTGTTTAGGGCTTTTTCATTAAGTTCTTGAGCCTCAGACTTTCAATTCTCCTGCCTCAGCCTCCTGAGTTGCTGGGATTACAGGTGTGTGCCACCATGTTCTTCTTCTTCTTTTTAATGAGACAGGGTCTCCTTAAGTAGTTCAGGTTGGCTTCAAACATATGATCCTCCTGCCTCAGCCTCCTGAGTGCACTACACACTCAGAATCACCCAGTGTTTTCTTAGCCAATTTTTCTGATTTTTTAAGACTTAGCTTAAATTCTGTCTCCTTGCTGGATCATTTGCCAATCAAATTCCCAAATCCCCTCTCCCCAAATCTGAATCAAACCAATTCCACTGTGAAATCCTACATATGATTCTAGGCAGGTAGTTTGATTGCAGTCAGGGTGTTATCTTTTTGAGAAACTTTTGACAGTAGAACCTTCTTTGCTAGGATACTTGTAAACAATTTCAATGAATATCTATATAGCATTTTGAGCTCCATGGAGAACAGTTAGTTCCACATATACTAAAGACTTTGTGACCTACCTTCAACAGCAGGCTTTGCAAATGTAATTTTACTTTTCTCCCTTTTGGAATGTGCTCTGTTAAAGCCTAGGTTCTACCTCTTGAAATGGGTTTCTTAAGAAAGGTCAGGCAATTCGAGGCACAGCCATCACCCTCAAGAACTTGGAGACTACTCAGTAAGGCATACTGCACAAGGCAGGATGTCCACATCTTTCTATCTTATCCTGTCCAGTATCTGTTCTACTGAAAGAGACCCCCAGAGGGTCTAGCCCTTAGGAAAGTTCACTTATTAACCCTTTAGCAAAATACTGCCTGCTAAGGTTAACCCTCATTCTTTCAGAGTAATGTGAATTAACAATTACAGCAATACATCGCTTTGGTTACAGCTTCCAACTGCTTCTCCGCTTTACTCAGAGTGTGTTATGTCGCGAAGATCAAGTGTGTGCGTGTGAGGGAGTCCCAAAGTCGACTTAACAAACCAGTTGTCTATCGTCGCTCTCTTTGGAAAATTACTCGCACTTCAAGCTTTCTGCCTGAGCAAAGCTGTCAGTCCTCCATGGTCAAGATTTTGAAGCTGCCAGGCTGTGTACCGGTGGCAGCACCCACCTCTCCCCCGAGCTTCAGCCCAAATCCGGAGCTTTTTCCCTTCCTCGGGGACTGGGGTGCAGGAATTCCGGAGTCACACTCGGGAGCGGCCCTACCACCAGCTCCAAAGCGCCAATGACCGTCAGCCCTGAGAACTTCCTTGCCACTCTCCCCAGGCCTGTCTGGCCACGACAGGACCCAAAGCTGCGGCCGCCTCGCGCGGGAGCGGGAGGACGCGCTGCAGAGAAGGGCCCTCTGCTCGCGAAGGGGCGTGATCGCGGGATGCTTGCCAAGGGGTCGCCCGGGCGCGAGCCGCCAGGCGGCGCCGCCGCGGAGCCCGGGAGGGGACGGGGGGGTGAGGAGAGGGACCGCTCGGTGGCTCGAGGACAGGCAGAAGCGGCCGCGGTTACTCACTCAGCCAAGACTCCAGGCTCTCCCCTTCCGCCTCCGCCATATTGCAGCCGCCCGGGTCGACCCCGCGGCCTCAACCCTCGCGAGAGTCCGTACGAGCTGAACCAGGGCGGGGCCTGCATGGGGGCCTGAGAGGAGTGAGCGCTGTTATTGAGGGTCCGCCAGATTGCGACGGATATTGGGACCGCGAGTGTTTCTTTTTGGTTCTTCCTTTTGGCCCTTGGAGTGAGAGATTCTAATGTGCAGATCAATGAGAATGAAATGAAGTTTTAGGATCCTCTGACGTCTTTATCCCGTCTCCCGTCCCTAGCTCAGGCGCGCCGAGGACAGTCCTTGTGGGGTCCTCGTGGCCGGCCAAGATGGCTGCCCCCGCACTGAAGGCTCTGCTAGGCTGGTCAGGCTTGGCGCCGGGCTTGCTGCGTACTGTCAGTCCGCTTCTAGGGTAAGAGGGCAGCGGGCAGCTGGGAGCACCGCCTGGGTCTTCACGGAGGGACCTGCGGGGAAAGAAAGGAACCACAGGCCGACTCACGCTGGACCTTGGAGCGAGCGCTGCTCTAGGGGTCGAAACACCTAAGTTCAAGCCTCTTAACTAGCTGCGTAACCTTGGGCCAATCTGAAGATTTAGTGACTGCCCCTTGGCTGGGAGGTCGGGCTATGTCGGGGTGTAACTCGAGCTGGAAGTGCAGCCCTGTTAAGAGTTTAGAGCTGAGATGCCTGGAGGTGGGTGGAGAGGTGAGCTGGCGGGAGCCTGTTCTTACCGTTAGCATTTGACTAGGAGGAAGCTTTCCTGACCTGTTTGGGGGAGGTCCTTCTACCTCTTGGGACAGAGCCAAAATTATTACTGTTCAGGTAAAGCTCGCGGCTTCCGTGCTGCTCTCCCTCGTTGGCGGGTTGCACACATACCTATTGTTAAGTCAAGCTTGTTCACTTGTGGAGTCAGCTTGTGCCTGCCTCCTTTGCTTCTCGCTCCCAGGCAAACCCAGGTGAGGTGGAGCCGCTATGGTGCTGAATTCAGAGATCCCCTAATTGACAAGGAACATTACCGCAAGTCTGTGGCAGAGCTCACCGAGGAGGAGAAATATGACCAGGAGCTCAAGAAAACTCAGCTCATCAAAGCTGCCCCAGCGACGAAAACAAGCTCCGTGTTTGCAGACCCGGTGATCAGGTTAGATGGAAACACTTGTTCCACGGACTGGGATTATCCCAGGGAGGGTCTGCAGCAAGGATACCATAATACAGCCTTAGAAAGCTAAACCTGTTGCTTTTCTCCTTGAAGTAAATTCACGAACATGATGATGAAAGGAGGAAACAAAGTACTGGCCAGATCTCTCATGAACCAGGTAAAGAGTTCCTCCTGTTATCTTTCTCCTCATGAAGAATGGGCCAGGCATGATGACACATACCTTAAACCCCAACAACTCAGGAAGTTGAGGGAGGAGAGTTGGAGACTCTAGGCAATTTAGCCAGACCCTGTCTCAACATTAAAAAAAAAGATGGGGCTGTGGCTCACTGATTAAGCTCTTTGGGTTTAATCCCCAGTACCCCCCAAAAAAATTAAAATCAATTCATATGCCTTTTTTAAAAAATTAACTCCCCTGTAATGTATAGGGTTTGGGGCTTCAATGAGGTCCTGCAGGAGTCAACAACTGCCATTCCCTGCCATGTCACAAATCTCTGCCCACTCTTTCTGTCCTAGTCTAGCAAAAGAAGGAGGCACTTAAGAACTTTGTATTGTACATGATGAGGGTTCAACTGTACTGCCGAAGAACTGAGTGGTGGGAGTAAAGGGCAAGGTACTAGCTGGATGGGTCAACTCTATATGAAGCCTGGTGCAACCTCTTCCACTGTCTCTCTTTGCAGACTCTGGAATCTGTGAAAAGGAAGCAGTTTGAGAAGTACCATGCTGCTTCTGGAGAGGAACAGGCAACCATTGAACGCAACCCCTACACCATCTTCCACCAAGCACTGAAAAACTGTGAGCCTGTAATTGGGCTGGTACCCATCCTCAGGGGTGGCCATTTCTACCAGGTGAGTGGTCTGGCAAGAAAGCAGGGATGCCCACATGGAAAACAATGGGAATGGAAGGCTAGGAGTGTAGCTCGGTGGCAGAGCACTTGCTTATTAGCATTCATAAAGCCCGGGGTTCCATACCTAGTAAAGGCCCTCCCCCACCAAAAAAAAAAAAAATGGTGGGAGGGCTCAGAGCTGGGCCAAGAGATTGTTAGCTCTCTAGACTAGAGACCATCAGGATCTACTCACTTTAGTTGTGTAAGCAGAAGACGGAAAAGGAAGAGAGCAAAGAAGTAGCTAAATGACATCTTCTGGTAGCCCATCCCTCCCACCTTCTGTTTAGCATCCTGTTTGTCCTAAACCATATATTTCTTTTGTCGAAGGGACTACGCTTATATCCCAAAGTTATATGCCAGTATCTAGCATAGTGCTTGACCCATAACTGATAGTTCATCACTTTTAGTGGTATTGAACTTGGTATCTCTAGCATAGGTTGTAATAATCTTTGGTATTAGAAGGGTTTCTTGCCTTATCAGTATAAACTCCATTATGGTACGAAGTTTCTCACTGCACCTTTAGTATCTGACACATAGAGCCTTGCAAATGATTCTTGTACACAGGGTCATGTTTTTAGGCACTCTTGGTCACCCAGAGTAGCTACGTCACCCAGAAACAGGGCTTTTTCCAATCCGTGCTTGTATCAAAGCTTTTTGTGGCAAAGCTTCCATTAGAGGGGAAAAGGCCAATACTTGGTGAGGTTTGCAAAGCCACTTATGTCTGCTACCCTGAGGTTATCCAAAGATGAGGGAAGCTCAAAGAAAAAAAGACAGGCCTCTCTTCAGGAACCTTACTGTGCTAGAGAAAATACAGAGCCATTCCTTACAGCTTTGGGAGTCAGGGGTCCCCAGCCATGGCAAGCCCCTGGACCCGCTTACCTGTCCTGTCCCCTCACCCAGGTCCCTGTGCCCCTAGCTGATCGACGTCGCCGCTTCTTAGCCATGAAGTGGATGATCACTGAATGCCGAAAGAATAAGCACCGGCGGACATTGATGCCAGAGAAGCTGTCACATGAGCTGTTGCAGGCCTTTCACAACCAAGGCCCCGTGATCAAGAGGAAGCACGATATGCACAAGATGGCTGAGGCCAACCGAGCCCTGGCCCACTACCGTTGGTGGTAGAGGGGGAGGAAAGGTTCCCATCAGAGCCCCAGGGCTTCTGCCATTTAAAAACAAACCTTATGAGCCACTGTTCTTGAAAAATACCTGTGGGTTAAGGATATAGTTCCTTTTGAGAAGAATGGAGCAGCATGTTTGTTGCCTATCAATCCTCTTCCTTTGGGGCTAGAATAGCTCTCCCTGTCCCATCTCTTTATAAAGAGAACAAGTCAACGTATTGATTTTCTCCAAGAAATTCAGGGCCCAGGCTTCTCTCACCTCAGAGTGGGCCTTCGGATACTATGAAAGGAAGAAATTTTTGTATCAGAAATGATTATTAGAAAATCTTTAATCTGAACTAGTGTAACACATTATGTAAGAACTACCATTCATTAAAACTGGCTAGAGGATATAGGCTGGTTTCCACAGTGGTTTTTATACAAAATGTATAAAAAGCAGTTTCTGGTGCGAGCTGTGCTCTGTGCTCCTCAAAATCCCAAAGCATCCTATGGATGACTGTGATTACCCATTTTACATATGGGGAAACTGAGGCACCAAGGTAATGTTGCACCAATTATTATAGGGTGCAGTGGTTAGAAATTGCCCTTCTCTGACTGGCCTAGGGGAAAGGTGGTAGGAGAGAGGCTGATTGAGCTGTGGGGAAAGGGGATCAGTCTTGAGCCCAGGGAGCAGATCTGTTTGGTGTCCCCGCCAACCTCTGAGTGGGGGAAGGGAATGAGAGGACTGTGGCATAAATGGGGAGATGTGGAAGTCTAGAAAGGGAAAGCCTTTGGAAAAGGCAGCTGTCTTGCCATCTTAGGAGGAGGGTGGAGTAAAGACCAGTGCTACAGTGAGCAATCACTGAGCCAAACCTAGTCAGAAACCTCACTGTAGTAATACTTGTGGGCAGCCGGCGTGGTCTTCCAGCCAGCCGCCCGGAACTCAATGATCTCTAGCAGCAGCAGCTGGGCCAGGGAGCTGAGGCCTGTTGGGAGCAGGAAGCCATCCCGGATCAGGACAAAGAGCTCATCCATGCGCTGCCCATTCATCTTCTCCAGCTGTTCCCCAACACGGTGCAGCTGGAGCACCAAGCAGTCCACCTGCAGAGGTAGCAGGAAATACCTCGTCAGTCTGGGTAGGACCTGCCTCTCACAGGAGTAGTATTGCTTGCTGAGTGTCAGGCCCCCATGCCTGGTCCTTTATTCTAGTTTTTCATTTTCACACCTCCCACCGTGTTACCCACATGTAAGGAAGGAAACAAGTGGCTGGGTACAGTGGCACATGCCTATAGTCCCAGTGGTTCGGGAGGCTAAGGCAGGAGGATTGCAAATTCAAAGCCAGCCTCAGCAACATCGAGGCACCAAGCAATTCAGTGAGATATCCTGTCTCTAAATAAAATACAAAATAGGGCTGGGGATGTGGCTCAGTGGACAAGTACCCCTGAGTTCAATCCCTGGTAACTGCACTCCCCAATACCCTCCTCCTCAAAAAAAAAAAAAAAATGAGTTCAGAACCTTGCCTAGAACATCTGGCCAGGCAGGCCTCACCTGTTCTCCAAACTGCTTCTGAACTCCACTTTCCTGCTTCCCACTGACTGCCTGACCTGGTTTGGTTTCTAGGCCATCTGTGCCCACAGCTGGCTGTGGCTGCCACCATTCCTATCATAGCTTGGTTTTCCTGCTGGGGAGAAGCTGCTGAGCCAGTCAGTCTTGGCTGCTGTCTGTCCTGGATAAATTCCAGACCCACCAGCTTGTCATGTAACTATAACATACTTTAAATGTCCCCACCAGGCTGCTACCCAGAAGTGATGCCCTCCAAGCCCTCTATAGCCTTCTGTGCCAGGGCTACCCACCTCTTCCTCTTTGCTCAGACTGTCAGGCTGGGCCAGCCGGAAGAGGCAGTCATAGACAGGGTTCACCAGGGCCATCATGGGCATATTGTTCACCTGTGGAGGAAAAGGAGGGGACAGAGTGGCAGCCATCTCTCAAGTTTGAAATGCTCCATGGGGAGCATTTCAAACTTGAGAAATGGTCATGTCTGCCTCACAGGGTGGCTGGGGCCTCACCCTCAGGTAGTCAAAGATGTTGCAGATAAAGGTGACATAGCAGACCCAGCCCTGCAGGGAGCGTGCCCTCAGCTGCTCCCGGGCTTGGTACTCCTGCTGCAGCCGGTTGAGGAGTCCACGACGGAAGACACTCTGGCCTGCTTGTTTACTCTCTGCCTGTGAGCCAGGGAGAGGCTGGTGAGGGGCAGGGGCAGTGATGTGGTCACCCCACCTATCCTATACTTCTCCCTGCCATTGAGCTAACGCTCTTCGTATCTCTGTCCTGCTGGCAGCCTCTTCCCACTACTGAGTAGTCTTCCTCAAAGCAGCTCCCTTTCCTCTGCCAACCCCCCAACCTGAATGATGGCGTAGCACATGCGTCCTGCTTCCTTGCTGAACACACAGTCCTGCAGAGAATGGTCCACAATCACATTGGCCACTTTCTCCAAGTCCACAGCGCCTGGATCTAGGTAAAGATAGGAGGGGAGTCTAGAGCTGCCTGCTGATCACATTTGCCTTCATCTGCTCCCAAGAGGAATTTGAGATATTTAGGGTATTCACATTATATGCTTAAATTTAGAGAGATGAAGAAGAGGCTGAGGGGAAGCTCAGTTATATAGAACTTCCCTAGTATGCATAAGGCCTTAGCTTTGACCCCAAGCACCACAAAGGAGAATACCTACAGAAGGGGGTAAGTAACCACTCATAGAAGCAGCTCCAGCTGTAAGACCCCTGGTTGCCCAAAGAGAGAAAATAGGGAGTTACATGGCTGGTAGAGACCAAACAAAACCAAAACTTCTTAGGACACATATCTTCCTGGCACTAGGTTGAGAAAGGAACACTTATACTAAGCTGTCTACATCAGTTTCACAGAAGAAATTTTCTTTTAGCCAGATGTAGCAGTGATGCACACTGTAATCCCAGCTACTCGGAGGTAAGGCAGGAGGATCATACATTTGATCCTGGGCAACTTAGCACCTGTCTTAACTAAGAATAGGGCTGGGGATGTAGCTCAGTGGTAGGGTGCCCTTGGGTTAATCAGTACTGGGTGGGTCGGGGGGAAGTTCTATGATTCACACACAGCTCCTGATAAGTAGGTATGCAGGGCTTTTCCACAGGCTTAGCCTGGCATGTGATGGGCACTGCTAATTGGAAGTTGGGTCACAATTTTGTCCTGATTGCTATAGAAGGAAAGTTTTGGGACACAGTAAATATCTCCTCTGCAAATCAATGTTTTCCATCCTCTATCCAAGTCAGGTAGCCCCATATAACCAAGAGTGGGCTTCAGCAGTGCTGAACCCAGCAAACAAATACAAAGGTTTAAAAGACAGGAACTGCTCTCCTCTTTCATGGGTATTTCAAAATAAATAAATGAATGAATGAATAAAGCATTACAGTCTGAGAGAGGGTTCTGAACCATTCTCCCAAATATTAGCTTTAATGTAGCTTATCTTCCAGTTCAAGAGTTAAATTGTGACTCCTCAGAAAGTGAAGGGAGAGGGATGAACATTCCCTGGCCCTAGGGCTCAGCCCCTTCTCTGCAGCTCCTGCCCCAGCTCAGGTGGAATCTCGTGCTCACCTTTGAGTGCTGTCTTCAGAAGCTGTTGGGTCTCAGCATCAAAAGATTGGATTTTATACTCCTCTCTACTGGCCTCCCCCATGACCATTCAGACCCAGCAGCTCTTTAATGGTCTGGGATTAATGACAGCACCTGAGAGAAGAGGCATAGGGAGAGGACTCAGGCGTGGAGACCCGAGCCCAGGGTTCTAATCCTTCCAGCCCTGGGCGGGTCAAACAGTGCTTGTGACAGGTGCAACTGAGCGGTCCATGGCACTCAGTGGTTGACTGAGAGCCCGCCAAGCCTGCTTCTGGCGGAGACTGGGTACCAGCCAAGCACCTGCTGCTCAGCTTAGGAAACCCTAGACTTCTGGGATTACCCAAGAGGAGAGATGAAGGGTGAATGCACCTACCCTCCAGTCCCAGCAGGAGGCAGGTTGTTCTCAGTCGATATCAGGGAAGATTTGGGGGAAGGGTTCGCTGAGCTGGGGGCGTGGGTAGGTGGAGGCTAGACTTGCCCATATAAACCGGCCTGCTGGCTCAGCTCCATTGCGAGTGACCAGAATGAGGGCTCTGAGCTGCAGCCGGCTCCGTACAGCGGGATCCAAGGCCCTCTCCCAACCTTCTCCCTCAGCTTTCGCCAGGGTCGTCCTCAGTCCTCAAAACCCACCCGCAGGCGTCGACCGCTTGGGTGGGTGCAGGATCCTCATCGGCCGCCCCTGCCACTCGGAGCCCCAGCTCCCACTGTCCCGGCCAGCTTCCGCCCGGAACCGACTGGTTAAGCTGGCCTCCCGAGTGGCAGAAACCTGGCCCTACCCATCGGGACTCCTATTTCTGTGCTGCAATCCGGATCCTTCTTAGAGCGGGAGCGGAGTGAGGCGTCCCTCTCTGGACTCTGTGCCTCCCTCTGTCCAGAGGAAACGACCTTAGGGGTCTGCAGACGTCGGCAGCCTCCCCCAGCCCGCAGCGCCCTTCCGCGCCGCGCAGGGCGGGCGGCGGAGCCAGCCATGCGTGTCCCGCGAGCGGGAACGGCTGCGTGACCTCGCAACCCACCTGCCGGGCCGGCGCCGCGCCCGCGTGCCCGGGGACTCCGGCGGCCACGGAGCGCGCGCCCGTCCAAAGTGCTGCGCGGCCGCCGCTGAGCTCATCTCCCGGCGCGGTGCGAGGCGGCTCGCCAGCGCCACCTGCCGGTCCCCGCACCACCGCGGCCGGATCCCCGGTGGGGCTGCGCGGGACGTCTGCCAAGCTGCCTCCGTCGCGCCTGGAGAGCTCACCCTGCCTCGCCTCTCAGCCGGTGCGCTGCGGCCCTGTTCAGGACCGCAGCCGCTCGTGCCGCTGGGCCGAACCTACTCCTCCATCCGCACGAAGTCCTCGGACTGGAGTGGTGGCGTCCCCACCTCAACCCTGTCATTCTGACCCTCGGGGGACTTAGGTGAACTGGCTCAAGAGACTCCGACCAGCTGTGCGGGTGGGAGGAGTCCGTTGAGGGCGTGGCTTGGTCCAGGGGCAGCGGGCTGCAGGAGCAGTGTCTTCCAGGGTCGTGCAGTGTCCCCTTTTCCACCCACCAAGGTAGAGAAGGCGGAGGGCAGGTGTAAGAGCTGGGTCAAACCCCACCAACTCCCTCTCCTACTCCAACGAAACTAACAAAATAAGTTTCAAGTCAAAGGGGCAGTCGAAGAGAAGGGTCCCAATTGGCAACATGCGGTCCATGTCGCTGTGCCCTTGGCCTTTCTTGGCAGGGACTGGGTGAGCTTCGTAGTTGCCGCCCCACCCCCCACAGCCCGGTCAAGAGTGTTGCCAAAGTCTCTCTGGAAATGGAGAATTCTCAGCTGCAGCAAAAATTCTCTTGTGAGCAGGAGAGATGAGCATAAACTTTACTCCAATGGAATTTCATTAAATACAATGATGCAGCTGCCTGCAGCAGGCCCAGGCCTCAGGCCTCGGAGAGTCGGTAGCCTGGACCTTCATCAGCAGAAGGTCTGAACAGACCACAAAGAGCCAGGTCCAAGGAAAGAAGCATGATGGTGAGAAAGAACTCAGGGATCACAAGGTACCCGGGAAGGCCCCAGCACCCTCAAACTGTGGCCACTCCCTGAAGGTGTCTCCAGTTTGGTGCAGGGGCTGCAGCATCATAGCCTGAGTACCAAGTGAGGCCAAGGTGAAGGTGCTGCTCCTCCCTCCTCAGAGCCTAACCCCACAGCAGAGCTGGCAGATGGAAAGGGTGGCAGTCATACCCCTGTAACTGAAGTTCTTCCTCCACATCTGGACACACACCTCTGTGGGTACCTGGGCTCTGGTAACTTCCCTGAGTGCCAACTGTGCCATCACCAGGCTGTCTGCCCAGCCCCTTCCATCCCCCTCTGCTCACTGGACAGCTTTGAGGCCATGACCCTTCTGGGGCTCCAGAGGACACACACACAGTGCTGAGCTGAGAAGGAACATCCTGAGCAGGCCCTGATGCCAGCTGGCCTGGCTGTAAGCTCCTCACCCAACAAGGCTAACCCAGGGCCTGCGAAAGGGGAGCCAACCAAGGTAGAGTGGGGGAAGGGCTGTGCCTTTACCAGATCTTGTCCATCAGCACATTCCCTCCACTTCCTGTAGGGTCACTGGTATGTCTTCCCTGGAAGCCAGTGCCTTGTTGGGAGAGCATGGTCTGGTGCTAGTGCCTTTGTAGACATAAAGTCTAGGTCTGGAGGCTTTGAAAATGACTGACTCACCTGGGACTTTATCCTTAGGTTTATTAGGAGCAGCTGTAACTGATAAAGTGGAATTTGAGGAAGTTAGAGTCCCTTCCCTTATCCTGGGTGAGCAAAGATGCAGTTTGTAAGGGAAGGTGGAGGAACAAGGTAAGGAATGTGTTTTTTTGCTTTAATATCTATTTAAAAAGTTGTTGGGGAAAATAGCCCAAGGATGGGGACCAAACTCCTGCAAAGAGCCCATTCCTTGCTCTCTGCACTCAAGCTGCAGCCCCTTCCAGAAGCAAGAGTTCCCCAATGGATGCAGCCATGAGTTGGAAGGCAGTGTCTGATTCCTTTGTTTCTGCACTGCACTGAGAAGAAACGAGTGGGAGCTCCTTCTCACCGGTGTTGCTCATCCCACAGCCCCAGACCTGTGTTCCATCATGGAGAAAGTCCTGGCCCTTCTGATGGTATCCCATCCGGATGGGTCAGGGTTGCCACCCTGCTCCCAGTAACTGTTCATGCTTGGGAAGGCTGGCCAGGAGGGCAGGCGGGACAAGAGCCTTCAGTGCCACATGAGATCAGGTTTTGCTTCTCTCAGGAGGTGCCCTCCAGGAAAGACCTCAGTCTCTTCCTGCCTCCACAGCTAGCTGTCTGTCCTTTTCAGGCAGTGGAAGAAGTTACAGACAAGCTCATACCAGAAGAACACTAACCCTGTGGAGAGGGCAGCCTTCAGCAGGCTGGGGGACAGGCCCTTGAAGAAGCCTTGGGCACCTTCCTCTTGCAGAATCTGCTTGGTGCAATCCAAGAGGCCCCTGTATCTCCGCACCTGGGGAGAGAAAGGTTCAGGTTGAGCAGAGATGAAGTGAGTAAAACAGAGATGCACCTAGGACATCACATTCCCAATAAATGCTTGCCAGATGAAGGAATGAAAGCAAAAACAGCAAGTAAGTTACTTTCATTCTTTCCACTCCAAGTAGGCTAAGTGAGACTTCACAGATGAAGTGCCTGAAGCCAGCAGCTGGACAGAGCTCCTTCCTGCAGAGGAGGCATGGGCTGACTGTGGCTCTGGGGATCCACTGACAGTTCTGGACCCTCTACCGAGAAATGTCTCAAATCCTTCACCCCATTCCACCTGGTTCTCCTTGGGCTACAAATCTAAATCTGGCCCTTGCTAGCTCTTAGCCTGACCAGTGCCACCCCTCCAGCCTGATCTCTTTGCCTCTAGCTGACACCACAAACTGCTGCTAGATCTGTGTCCTCAAGGCAGGACAGCCCTCCCTTTCAACACCATAAAGAGTCAAGCCCAAGCTCTGAGGCTGGCTTCCCTCCCTGACCTTGGTTCCCACTGGTCCTCCCAAGAGCCATCCCCCAATTATGGCCAAAACAGAATTGTCTCTGTTAGGAGTAAGACCTTCCTCCTCTGTCCTGGGCTCTTCCACCTCTCCCATTCCAAATTCAAACAGTCTCTACAAGACAGGTTGGTTAATGGAAATAGGTTACAAAACCTTACATTCAGTGTATGACCCCATTTTGTTGAAAAGTATATGTGTGTTTATTTATGCAAAGAAATTAAACTACAGGGGTCAGGCTAGGGGTAGAGGGACCAGTGCTGCCCAATGGGCAGGAGTTGAATTCTGGCTTCTTCATGTGAGTGCTAGAGTCCCAGCTTTCTGCACAGGGATAGCTCACCTGTCCAAAGGTAGCTCGGGCCTGCTCAAATCCTCCAACCTGCAGCCGTTTCTTGAAGAGGTCCAGGGGATAGGTGAGGGTCTTACTGATGACTCCGGCCCCACAGCCACAAAGCAGGTTTTTGAGGTTCTCTGCACCAGAGAAATGAGATTGAGGGGAGAGGTGAGGAGAAGTGCAATCCCTAGTGGAAACTTAAATGCCATCAGGTCTAATCTTCACCACAAACACAGGCCCCACAAGCATCCTTGGATGCCAAAGGGAATTTAATCTAGGAGCCAAAACCAGAAAGAGTCACTCTCAACAAGAATGATAACAGACTGCAGGCTGGACAGGCGAGGCCAACAGGGCGTGAGCCTTTATGTAGCAGTCTCCCACTGGAGGCTATAAAGGACAGTAGGCTAGGCAATGGACATGGTTCCAGGCTGTAGAGAGAACAGAATGTCCCTTCCAGAAAACAACAACAAAAAAAAGTGAATTTGTAACTTGGATTCAAAACAAAAAATTCAGGCCGGGTACAGTGGCAGCACATGCCTGTAATACCAGCAACTCTGGAGGCTGAGGCAGCAGAGTCACTCAGACTGAGCAATTCATTGAGACCTTCAGAAACTTAGTGAGACCCTGCCTCAAAATAAAAATAATAGGCTGGGCATGGTGGCGCACGCCTGTAATCCCAGTGGTTCTGGAGGCTAAGACGGCAGGATCTCGAGTTCCAAGCCAGCCTCAGCAATGGTGAGGTGCTAAGCAACTGAGGGAGACCCTGTCTCTAAATAAAATACAAAATAGGGCTGGGGATGTGGCTCAGTGGTTGAGTTCCCCTGGGTTCAAAAAAATAAAAAGGACTGGGCAGGTATGGTAAAGCACTCCTGGGTACCAAAAAAAAAAAAAAAAATGGGGGAAAACTAGGACTGATCACTAGAAATAAATCTCATTGATGCCAGTGATTGGTGTGGCAAGAGATAGAAGAAATAAAGTTGTTTCTAAGCTGCTGGGTTTACTCATTTTGTTGGTTACACTATACAGCCCGGTACAGGAAACAGGGATGCCTTAGCTTCTGATGAGAAAACTATTTCCTTCTTGATTCAGAAAGAGACACATGGCGCAGGCTGGGCTAGGGCGATTCACTTGTGGAACGTCTCACCGCTGTGCTTTCTATCGGCCGGCATGACCCACTCATAGACATGCTTCAAGGAGCTGTAACAAGAGAACTGCAACCCAGCATATGGGAAGATGGCGATCAAGGTGGGGGTCAATCCTTTGTAGAAGACCAAGGGTCCCTCAGTTCTATACATAGTCACAACAGCATCTTGTAAAGTCTTGTAGACCTGAAAAGCACACATGCAATTTAAGCAAGTTCAGTGAGTTATTTTTTGCCCTACAACCAAGCTCATCATCTCTCTCCCCTTTATTCTAAAGATCCTGCCCCCAGGAGCATAATTTTTCCTGCCAAGAGGACAGTCCAGGAAAACTCTGGAGTAAAGTTTTTGTGTGTGTGTGTGTGTGTGTGTATGGTACTAGGAATTGAACCCAGGGCTTCATGCATGCTAGGCAAGCACTCTACCACATCCCCAGCCCAGCTCCAGGAAAACTCTGGACAAAGAGCCAGGGGTAGAGTTTTCTAACAACTCCCTTTCTAAAAATTTATATCCACATGTGTGTGTGCACAAAAGCACGTGTCCAAAGGGCCACACCAGAGCATCCTGCAGAACAGCAAAAAATAGTGTTCATCTGTGGGTGATGATTACATAAATAATGATCCACTGGTTCAAGAGAACACAGTGTAGCAGGATAATGAGGGGCTGGGACTGTAGCTCAGTGGTGGAGCACTTGCCTCGCATGTGTGAGGCACTGGGTTGGATTCTCAGCACCACATATAAGTAAAAAAAATAAAGGTCCACTGACAACTAAAGAAAAAATATTTAAAAAAAAAAAAACAGGATGATAAGCCGGGCAAAATGGCACATGCCTGTAATCCCAGCAACTCAGGAGGCTAAGGCATGAGGATCCCAAGTTTAAAGCCAGCCTCAGCAATTTAGTGAGGTCCTAAGCAACTTATCAATATGCTGAAGACCTGTCTCAAAAATAAGTAAATAAATAAATAAAAAGGGCTACAGATGTGGCTCAGTGGTAAAGTGCCCTGGGTTCAAATCCCAATCCCAAAACCAACCAACCAAAAAAACAGGTTGAGGAGATCCACATGACTGATGTGGAATAATCCCCCAACAGATAAACAAACACAGCAGGATACACAAGAATGGGGCAGAATTTGTAGAGAAATGAACTATATACAGAGATTATGCCCCCCCACCCCCAAGGATACACAAAAGCCAGGAACAGCAACTGCCTCCATGGAGGGAAGGAAGCTGTGCAGTGTCTCTAGGGGCCAGGGGAAGAAGAACGTTCCCCAAATACCATTTTATGCTGTTTAGAGCTTTTTCCATAGGTAAAGTGTGATATCTATGCAGAAAAACTACAGTTCATTTGCTTCTTAGTTCCTTTCTATTAAGACATATTTGAGCTGGGCATGGTGGTGCATGCCTATAATCCCAGTAAGGGAATAAACTCAGGAAGCTGAGGCAGGAGGATCATAGGTTCAAAGCCAGCCTCAGCAACTTAGCAAGACCCTGTCTCAAAACAAAAAATAAAAAGGGCTGGGATGTGGCTCAGTGGTTAAGCCTGTCTGGGTTCAATTCCTTGTCTCCCTCCTGCACCCCCAGGATATTTGAAGTGGCCTGAGGGGCTCTGACTCAGCCAAGCTGGGGTACGGCATGGCATCTTGTTGAAAGTGGGGGCTGAGGGAAGACTTGCCCCTCTCACTGAGTGGCTCCAAAATTGCTGGTGGTCACGCTGAAGGATTCCACCCTGGGGAGCTCTGTGAAAGTGTCAAGCTGTAAGGGAAGTCCACTAGCAACCGCAAAGATGCTGCCTGGAGTTCCCACTCTGCTTTTCTGAAGAATGCAGAAACAAAAGTCAGACTGGATGGGTCATTTCAAGGTACTTTCCTTGGAAGGTGGGGATAGGAGACAAAACAATAGAAAAACAACTGGTTAACATCATGTCACTTTACATTTAACTTAAAAAAATTTTTTTTTGTAGTTGTAGATGGACAACATGCCTTTATTTTATTTATTTTTTTATTGGTGCTAAGGATCAAACCCAGTGCCTCACACATGCCAGGCAAGTGCTCTGCCACTGAGCTATAGACCCAGCCCCTACATCAACTTTTTTAAAAATATATTTTTAATTGTAGATGGATACAATACCTTTATTTTGTTTATTTTTTTTATGTGGTGCTGGGGATCAAACCCAGTGCCTCACATGTGCTAGGCAAGCGTTCGAACCACTGAGCACAACCCCAGCACCACTACATTAACTTTTTGATCAAAAGATTAGGTAGAGGGGCTGGGGTTGTGGCTCAGTGCTAGATCACTTGCCTGGCATGTGTGAGGCACTGGGTTTGATCCTCAGCACCGCATATAAATAAATAAATGAAATAAAAGATCCGTTTACAACTAAAAAATATTTTTAAAAATAATAATACAATTAGGTAGAGGGAACTTCATTATCCCACTAACTGAAGCTGGCCTGTTTGGAAACTTTCGCTGTTCTCTCTCTAATCCTGATTTCTTGGAAGGTCAATAATATGCTTAGTTTCAGCTTCATGACTTAGAACTTCAATGTGAGTGACTCCACTTAGATTTTTAGTCTGGTCTGTTGGGGCCCTGGGCAGGAGCTTAATCCAAAACAATGGCCTCCTGCAATTTTTATTTAGTAGAGGTAAAATGATATTCTCCTAATACACTCTCCACTTTTCTCATAGACTGTGTGTGTGTGTGTCTGTCTGTCTGTCTAGTACTGGGGAATAAACCCAGGTACACTACCCTGAGCTACATCCCCGGCTCTTTTTATTCTTTATTTTGAAACAGGGTCTTACTGAGTTGCTGAAGGTGGCCTCGAACTTGCAATCCTCCCGTCTCTATGTCCTCAGTCACTGGGATTACAAGTGTGTGCCACAGCACATGGCCTCATGGACTTTTATAAAAAGTCAGAAAGTGCCAGGAGAGGAACTAGGCACTGTCACTACTTATTTTTTTCTTCAACCCCTCAGTGGTGCCCTGATGCAGAAGGGAGACAGTGGGAAATTCTTTCTTTGTTGAGAACAACACACACACACAGAGTTGTTTTTTAATATAAATATTTTAGGTGTAGATGGACACAATATCTTTATTTTATTTACTTTTATGTGGTGCTGAGGATGGAACCCAGAGCCTCACACAAGCTAGGCGAGTGCTCTACCACTGAGCCACAACCCCAGCCCCAACACACAGAGCTATTCTTAAATATGACCAGGAAACAGACATTATGCTAGAAACTATTTCAGGGTTTAACCCCCTGGTCTGTCAGCAAGTCCTTCCTTGAGCTTGACTCAACTACCCCATTCCCTCCAACCCATTCTTTGTAGAAACAAAGGAGATCCTTACAATAATAGATGCAGAAGTTTTCAAGTCCTACTTTTCCAGATGCCTATCTTCATCCAACCCACTACTGGGCACATATTTGTTCTGTTTCACATCCCTAGTTTCTGTCTCCCCAGGGAATCCATGAGCTCCTTCAGGACGGAGCATCTGCATGGTGCTGACCAGTTACAGATTTGACAAATTGGCCACTGCACTGAGAACCCAGGTTTGCCCCAGTTCGGCCTCCTCCAAAATCAAAACTCCCAACTTTTGCATCACCTTCCTCATCCAGGTCCATGCCTGGCCCTGACCACTTACCCTGGGCTCACCCTGAGCTGCAAAGCGGGTGCGCAGAACATCCACAGGGTGCACAGTGAGGGTGGCTGCACAGGCAGACAGACCGCCACACACAAAGTGCACCGAGAATTCACGGGCGTCGTACAGGCTGGCTCTGTGGACCAGCTCAGTCAACAGCTCAAAGGATAAAAACTGCAAGAGAGAGTGAAAGTCACTGATGGCCCAAAAGATGAGTGAGGGTTCAGACCAAATGCTTCCCAATATACCACCTGCCACCCAGGGGTGGCAGGTGGTATATTGGGAAGCATTTTTGGGAAGCATTTTTTTTTTGTAGTTGTAGATGGACAACATGCCTTTATTTTATTTATTTTTTTATGTAGTGCTAAGGATAAAACCCAGTGCCTCACACATGCCAGGCAAGTGCTTCCCTTTCCCCAGGGAGGGGGAAAGGGCTGAGGAAATACACTCCTTGAGCAGTGACCAAACACAAGAAATACTTTTATAATTATGTAAAACTCAAATGCCTTATCTCTAAGCACAGTGCATGTAAAAAAGAAAAAAACAAACAAACAAACTCATAAATCATTAAAGTAGAGTCAGACACCAAAGAATTAAGAAAGCAGACAGAGGGGCTGGGGTTGTGGCTCAAGAGGTAGAGCACCCGCCTAGTATGCATGAGGCACTGGGTTCAATCCTCAGCACCACATAAAAATAAAATAAAGATATCGTGTCCACCTATAGCTAAACAATAAATATTAAAAAAAAAGAAGAAGAAAGCATTCAGAGATTGCTGGGGGTGTAGCTCAGCATTAGAGCCTTGCCTAGCACTTGTGAGGCCCTGGGTTCTATCCTATCAACCAACTAACTCATTCTCATTCTCTCTCTCTCTCTCTCTCTCTCTCTCTGTCACACACACACACACACACACACACACACACACACACACACAGAGAACAGGGAGAAAATTTTATATCAGAAAACTCCACTTGTTTACTTAGTTTTCTGACAACTAGGAAAGATGGCCATCATGTAATTCTTGGCAAAGGACCCCCTAACAGCTGGCACCAGCAATGTCTGAGAACCACTCTCCTCAGACTGTTATCAGGAGAGTGTTCCACAGGGTGACACCCTCACACTCAGATCTTCCCCCAGCCACTCCAGCTTCAGGGCACAGTCTTCATTGACCACACTGCAATGCCTCCTTGTGTACCAGCTGGGGAGATGGAATGACAGGGCGTGTGTCAGCCCGGTAAGCACCAGACTTGAGCCATGACTGTGATGTCATTCAAAGAGGAGGCAGGGATTACTCTGGCACTGACTGCCTGGGTGAGGATCCTATCTCTGCCACCTTTGTTTTTTTTGTTTCTGTTTTTGTTTTTGTGGTGCTGAGGATTGAACCCAGGGCCTTGTACATGTGAGGCAAGCACTCTACCAACTGAGCTAGATCTCTAGCCCTATCTCTGCCACTTTCTCATGAGTGACTTTGGTTGGATTGATTAAGAAAGCTCTGTCTCAGTCCTCTCATATGAAAACTAGGAGTGACATCAGAACCTGCCTCACAGGAGAGCTATGAGATAGTATATATAAATGCTTAAAATAGGGGCCAAGCCCACAGATTGCAAGGGCTGCCTATTACCACCACAACCACCATACAACTACATACTGTATGCCATGACACAAACTGACATCAGCTGAGGGAACAAATGACCAGAAGTCAAGAAGCCTGGGTTCTACTCCGAGCCCACCATGGGTAGGCCACATGGCCTCGTCAGCTCACGTAACCTCCCTGTGGTCCACACAACACCTCTCTACCTTCCTCTCAATGCCCCTGTGAAATTCAAATGAAGCACATGCGTGATGATGGTATTTTGAAAAATGAAAGGCATTAGTATCACCCTTTGCCAAGCTGTCTGGGGCAGAATGTCAATCTCCTAGGTACAACACTTGTCACTGGGATGGACCTGGGGATATAGAGAAGGGAATGCCAAGGTATAGTTCAGTCTGATGTCACATTCCTCAAGCGAGTAGCATGGGAGCTGCCTCTCCTCACCCTCCCTCTGCTCCTCCACTGAGCAACATGACCCCAGGGGCCTGGTCAGGTCCTTGCCACCTACTTGGACAGCTCCATAGCCAATGGACAGAAGTTGGGCTGGGATGTGTCCTTTCCAGAATGCTGTTGGGCCTTCTTCCTGCAAAATCTGCCTCCCAGCCTGTAGGATCCCATAGTATTTTGCATTGGGGTCACTGCGAGACAGGCGCTCAATCTGAAGCTGGGGATCAAAAGTGAACAGGTCAGGATGGTGGCAGAGGGGGTGGGGTGAGAAGGGGAAATTTCATAAAAGTTTGAGGGCAACAAATCACTTCACCTTGACAAAATTGTGTTTCAGAAACTGCTTTTGCAAGAAAAACTGAACTTGTCTTCCAATCCCTTACAAGGCAAAAGGGGAAAGGGTACCTGGAAACGGATCTTGATGACATCCAAGGGGCTGATCAGTGCCCGAGTGATAAATCCAGACACAGACCCTGCCACTGCCACCTCAAACTTGGAGTTACTCCTACCATCTTCTTTGGGGTCATAGCCCACCATCCCTGCTTCTGGTCCATCCAACGTCCATCAGTATCAAGCTACGTGCAAGAAACAAGGAATAAATATGAAGGAAAGTTTCTTAAGGTCTTTCAAACATCACCTCCTCAAAGCAGCCCTCCCTACCCAACCCTTCTAAAATAGCACCAGTCTTTTTCTTTGAAGCCTTATAACTATGAGATATTGATAATTGTACATTTGTTTCTTGTCCCCCACCCCATGCAAAACCCATGATCTCATCTGTTCACCCCTGCCCTTCTAGCACTAGATTAGAGCCCACCATAGTAAGTGCTCAATATCTGGGGACTGAATGAATGAACAGGCTTGATAAGAAATCATTCATGTCCAGAGATCAGGTGGTTTTCCAATGACCTCTGACAACTGAATGGTAAACCCTGCCTGAGGTAATGTGCCCCCCACCCAGGGAGGCTGTCAGTCATATGGTGTCAGAGACCAAGGATTATCTACAAGCACCCCACTATCCAAAGGAGAAGCCAAGTGACTCCTGAGCCCCTTGGTATTTCCCTTCTTCTTCTTCTTCTTCTTCTTTTTTTTTTTTTTTTGACAATTTTTTCAATGCTAGGGATTGAACCCAGGGTCACATGTGCCAGAAAAGTGCTCTATCACTGAGGTAAATGGCTCACTCTGCCTTCCATTCTTTCCCCCCACCCCCAGGGTGGTATCAGGGATTGAACTCAGGGGCACTCGACCACTGAGCCACATCCCCAGCCCTGTTTTGTATTTTATTAGACACAGGGTTTCACTGAGTTGCTTAGCGCCTCACTGTTGCTGAGGCTGGCTTTGAACTAGTGATCCTCTTGCCTTAGCTTCCTGAGCCACTGGGATTACAGGTGTGTGCCACTGCACCTGGCTGTTTCCCATTCTTTACACACACCTTAGACTCACCCGGCACAGTGGAGCTGTACTATGCTATGAAACAATGTTCCAGCCCCACCTGGGCCAGACCTACTGACCCCTTCAGCCTCACCCCAGACCATTTTCCCTTCCGAACCTAACCAGGGAGGTCTCAGTGCTTCTGACCAGTTTCCACAAAATGCTGCAGGGACACCTAACTGCAAGCCTTACCTCTTGGCATAGTTCCTAGTGTCCGAATGGCAGCCCCACTCCCGCCCCTTCTCTTCCCTAGGGCAGCTCCTCTGGTCCACCAGCTCTAACTACAGAGCATCCCCTCCTGGAGATGCCATTGTTTTCCTCTAGCACCAGCAACTGCTAGTATGTGTTCTCCACCTCTGCCCACAGGAAGGAGGACCCACAGGGGCAAGACCCAGCCACCTATCTACATCTACATCCCCGGAGACAAGCACAGTGCCTGGCACACAGCAAAGGCTTAGAAAACTGTCAGTGAATAAATGATTAAAAACCAAAGAATTTCTACTGCTTGTTTCAGCAGCATATATACTAATATTGGAACCACAGAGATTAGCAGAGGTCTGAAAAAAACCAACAAACCCAAAGAATTTGTAGATTATGGAAGTTATAACTTTACAGAAAGTTTAGAAGAGATAATAGAAAAAGAACCTGCCATCTTAATATTTTTAACTTCGTATATTCCTTTTTGGGATTTTGTCTCCATATTCTGGCTTACAGAATGTGAATGTCATAAGCATATTTTTATGTTGTTATAAGAATTTCACCAAACCAGGTGTGGTGGTGCATGCCTATAATCCCAGTGACTCAGGAGGCTAAGGTATGAGGATGGTAAGTCCCAGGTCAGTCTCAGCAACTTAGCAAGGCCCTCAGAAACTGAACTAGACCCTGTCTCAAAATAAAAAATTAAAAGGACTGGGGAGGGTGCTGGGTGTGAGATTAAAGTTGGTAACTGAAATATTTAAAAGATTACGTCCAGTTGGGCACGGTGGCACACACCTGTAATCCTAGCAGCTCGAGAAGCTGAGACAGGAAGATAACGAATTCAAAGCCAGCCCAGCAACTCAATGAGACCCTGTCTCTAAATAAAATACAAAATATTGCTGGGGATGTGGCTCAGTGGTTGAGTGCCCTTGAGTTCATTCCCTGTTACCCCTCCAAATAAATAAATAAATAAATAAGAGCTGGGGTGTGGCTCAGTGGTGGAGCACCCCTAAGTTCAATCCCCAGTACCAAAAACAAAACAAAACAGGTTTCAGTACAGTATGCCTGAAATATGGGTTTTTTTTAGAATTTTTTAATATTTATTTATTTATTTTTTTTAGTTATTGGCGGACACAACATCTTTGTTTGTATGTGGTGCTGAGGATCCAACCCGGGCCGCACGCATGCCAGGCGAGCGCGCTACCGCTTGAGCCACATCCCCAGCCCTGAAATATGTTTTTTTTTAATTAAAGAAAAGCAGCAAGATCTAAATCTGCTCCATATAGTTGCATAAAATATAGAAACAAAATCTGTAACGATGCACACATAGGACAGGTGGTTGGTAAGTTAGCCCTGGGAGAAGGGCAGAGGGAAGATACCTCTCTCTCTCTCTCTTTGCAGTTCTATATTGTTTTAATTTGGCATTAAAACAAAACTAAACTAAAATTAAATATGTAATGACTTGAGAATGGGCTTCAGAATTAACCTAGTTCTTGAATACTTGTAGTAATGGGGAGGTCACTGCCTACATAGTGACCCTCCACTTCCCCAACCCATCATTGATTTTTTTTTTCTCCTGTCACCCACCCTGAACCCCCTCCCAGGCACCTGTGAGAGGCAGGTGACCTGACCTAATGGTTAAACCTCTCCCAGTATTTCCCTGGGACTGCTCAGGTCACCCGGAAAAGTATCAGTTTCCTGCATTCTTGGAGAGAATCAGGGGTAAGCCCAAGTGGCAGGTGTTCTGGCTTAGTCTCAGGAGTCACCGGGAGGATATCAGGCTCTTTCCTCTGGAAGCTCAGGATATAACTGCATGATTCACAAGCACGGTGAAAGGTGATGGGAAGGCTAGGGTGTGTGGAGATTTTTATTAATAAGCAGTTCTGTATAGCTGGATATAATATAGACCTGAGCTCAAGAAATTAGAGCTATCATTGGGCAAGGTGGTGCAAGCCTGTAATCCCAGTAACCTCAGGACGCTGAGGCAAGAGGACAGCCTGGGCAACTTAGTGAGAAACTGTCTCAAAAATAAAAAGGACTGGGGATGTAGCTCAGCGGTAAAGTACACCTGGGTTAAATGCCCAGTATCAAAAACCAAGAATAAAAACATGATTAATATGCATGATATAAGGTAGCACCCAGAGACCGGAGACTGCTGGTGAGCGTGGCAGAGTGGGTGGGGTGGGACTCTTGACAGCTGCCTTCTCCACCCTGCTTCTTTTCCGCGGAAGACCCCAGTTCTCCAGGACACAGGTGACCATGGTGAGTGCCCGGGCGCTCATGTGCTCAGCTGAGGGACTCTGCAGAGGTCCCCCACGTGGGATACCAGTGTCCAGGTGTGCCTCAAGGTGTCTTGTTTCCCCAAGTCAGAGAGCTCGCCTTCGATGTGGGATCCGCGTGCGCAAGTGCGGGGGAGGAGGGGTAAGGAGTTTTACCTCCAGCGTCCCCTGAAGATGCCTCTAGAGTCAGGTGTGCCCTTGAGTACAGTCCCAGTCCCCGCCTCCCCGTGAGTACCAGCTTGTGTGTGCTGCCCGCGGTCCGCCCGGGAGAGCGAGTGTGCAGGTCCCCGACAGGACCGCGAGGAGGGAGGTGGTAGAGGTCACTCACCTACTCAGCGGGCGCTGCCAGACTCCCCGCGCTCGGCACTCCCGCCCTGCTCACGCAGTCTAACAGCAAAACTGTAAAGCGCTTGGTACAAACTGACGGGCCTCTACGCCAATCACCGCGCAGCGCCCGGCAGAGGCTGGACCAATGGTTGTTCGTTTGAGACTCAGCCAGCGCCTCCCGCAAGGATTCACTGGGTAATGTAGTCTTCCGCTCTCAAGGGCTTCCTACCCGACCCGCGAGACGCAGAGCCTCCTGGGAAATGTAGTCCTACTGAGCGTGCGCGCGCATGATCCTGATGCATCGCTAGAAGGCGGGTCAAGAAGGCGTACTGAGACGTTAGAGGTCGCTGGGATCCTGAAGTTTGGAAAGTCAGCGGGCAGGGTGTGGGAAGTTAGGGCGACCTGAACTTGCCCCGCATTCCTCAAAACCCTCTTTTTATCAGAGCCCCGATCATCAAAAACCTTGGAGGAGAGGGAGAGACAACAGTTGGATTCTTAAGCTCAGAACCTATACGCGGGGGTTTTACTCCCAAAGTTTGTGTGTATGTCAATTTTTTTGACATAGGGTCTAAGTTGTCCAGGCTGGCCTTAAACTTGTGGTCCTACTGCCTCAGCCTCCAAGTGGCCAAGATTACAGGTGTGCTTCCCTGCACCGGGTTAGAGACGTTTTTAATTTTAATGTAATCCAGTTTATTGATTTTTTTTTTCTTCTGTGTATCATGCTTTTTGGTATCATACCTAAGAAATCTTTGCTTTGCAAAAGGTCATAAAGATTTTCTCGTATATTTTCTAATATAAATGTTAGGTTGTTGTTTTTTTTTTTTTTTTTTTACAATTTGGAGTCTGATCCATTTTGTGTTACTTTTTGTGTTTGGTGTGAGATAGGGATTAAAGTTATTTTTCCCCCTGTATGTAGATATTAATTATCCCAACATGTGGAACACTGTTTGTTTTGTTTTTATTGTTGTTTTTTTTAGTGCGGGGGATCGAACCCAGAGCCTTGTGCATGCGAGGCAAGTACTCTACCAACTCAGCTGTATCCCCAGCCCCTGGAAAACTGTTTTTTTGCTGAAAAGTTTATTTTACCCCTTTTGACACTGGGAATTAAATCCAGGGGTGCTTTACCACTGAGTCACATCCCCAGCACCCCCCCCCCCACACCCCACACCCCGCCTTTTTTTTTTTTTTTTTTTTTCTAATTTTGAGATAGAGTCTTGCTAAACTGCTGAGGCTTGGTTTGAACTTGCATCCCTGACTCAGCCTCCTGAGTTGATGGAATCCCAGACATGCCTGACTTTGTGATTTGTCTTTTTTTTTTTTTTTTGAGACAGGGTCTCACTAAGTTGCTGAGGGTCTCACTAAATGGCCCCTCAAACTTGTGATCCTCCTGCCTCAGCCTCCCTAGCCACTGGGATTACAGGTATGTGCTACTACTCTCCACCAAGCTCACATTTACAAAGACTTCCCCAGTGTTCATCCAACAGAAAAGTCATTAAAGACTTTGACCACAGACTAATTGTAAACTGAACTGGACTCAGGGAACCACAGATCATCAGAACTGGAAAGATCACAGAGGTCACTTAGTCCAGTTGGAGCCCAGAGGGGCTGGGTGATATATCCAAGGTCTGTTACAATCAGATGGCAAATTTGTAGCTGAGTTCCAATGGGATTAGGGGCAGGTACCAGTTTTCCTGGGTTTATGCCCTGGTTCTAGTTTTTGACCTTTTGAAATCTGGTCATTTCATTTTAAATTACATATATTTAGTAAATCATGTCATGCATAAAGAGAAACCGGAAAATAATAGATTCCCGTCAGTTTGGGGAAGTGAACCTTCTGTGACTTCATCAACACTTACCCTAAACAGACCTGCTAAAAGTTCCTGGACTTCCCCCGCCTCCTCAGAAGGAGGAAATTTCTCTTTGGCCTTGACTAAATGGAGTTGGTATTTAACAGCTGCTGGGGCTGATGTGGAGGTGAATGGGCCTCATTGTTGAATGAGATTAGCTCTGCTGTGACTGTCCATAAGACCAGAGTTAGGGGCTGGGGTTGTGGCTCAGTGGTAAAGCATTTGCCTGGCATATGCAAGGCCCTGGGTTCCATCCACAGCACCACATATAAATAAATAAAATAAAGATATTGTGTCCAACTACAACTAAAAAATAAATATTAAAAAAAAAAAGAAGATGAAGAAGCTGAACTTCAAGGTGTCCAAACCTTGCTGCTCCTGTACCACCTCAGGTGTAAAAAAACAAATCTGCAGGCTGGAATGGGAGACCCAGGGTTTGATCCTCAGCACCACACAAAAATAAATAAATAAAGATATTGTGTCCAACTAAAAAATAAATATTAAAAAAAATCTTCATTTTTAGAAGGCATCCCAAGTGGTTCTCAGCTTCAGCTGATACAGGAACCATCGGGGAGGGTCTGGGAAGTAGCTCAGTGGTAGAGCCCCTGCCTTGCCTAGCATGTGTAAGGCCCTTAAAAAAAGCACCATAAAAAAGAAATGAAGGAGGGAAAGGAGGGAGAGAGGGAAAAAATAAATCATCTAGGAGGCTTATTTTAAAATGTAGATGACTTCTTCCTCAGGACACTCATCCTACTCAAGCAGCCAAGCATGAGCCTGGGAATGAGCATTCTGGCAGCCGGTCTACACCTGGATTGATGCTGAACTGGAGATCCACCCCCCAGCTGATGTCCAAGGCTGCCCTTGTTTCTTTCTGCTTCCTCATGACTTAGGATGAGATGAAGCGCCTCTTTTCCATCTTTTTGTTGTTGTTGTTGTTATATTTATTAAGGATCTGCTTTGGCCAGACACTGTTTTAGATGCTGGGGATGCCAGTGAACACTTAGGAATCCTGCCCATTTGGAGCTTGCTTTCTTTCCTTACCAATGGCTTCTAAGGTCCTTCTATGTCTTCTTGTGCCAAATAACGTTCCATTGTGTGTGGCTGGGGGTGGAGCTCAGTGACAGAGTGCAGTTGTGAGGCTCTGAGTTTGATTCCCAGCACCAAAAAAGAAAAGCCCCGTCAGGATGCAGCAGTTTTAGTCCACTCACTTATTGAAGGGCATCTTGGTGGCTTCCAAGTTTTTTTTTTTTTTTTAATTTATTTTTTAGGTGTAGATGGACACAACACAATGCCTTTTTTTTTTTTTTTAATGTGGTGCTGAGTCTGAGGATTGAACCCCAGGTCCCACCGGTGCTAGGTGAGTGCTCTACGGCTGAGCCACAATCCCAGCCAAGCTTCCAAGTTTTAACATTTATAAATGAAGTTGCTAATAAATCGCATGTGCAGGTTTTTTCGTGGCTGTAAATTTCCATCATTTTAGTTATTATTTTGTTTTAAACTTTAGGGCCATAATGCTGAGAAAATCATGAAAAAAAAAAAAAAAACAACAACCACTGTTGGAGGATTATAGAGGAAGTTCTGACAGGCTGTGGAGGCCAAAGATAGGAGTGTTTCTGGTAGTTCCTTTTTTTGGTCTTTCAGATTCACTCAGCAAATGACTCAAACACCAGTAAACTAACCAAAAACTATTCACTGTCCAGTGACTTTTAAGAGTTGATTTCTTTAAGCATTTCAACCTCTTGTGTTACTCTTCTCAGCAGACCCCAGTGTCAGGGGCCTGTTGGGAGGGTGGATTCAGCCCCAAAGGGAGGGATCTTGAGATTGCTGGCAAGGGCAAGCTTTCTGGTTTTCAGTATTTGGTTATCTCTGACCAGATTATCAGCATGTTACTCTTCACCCGTTTCTGAGGTTCCCTGAGAAGGTCTTTTCTGCTCTGTCTGTGGGAAACCCTTCTCCACCCTGCACCCAGTTTCACAGAGGAAGAGAGTGGGTGCAGCCCTGTCTTCAAGATGGAAGTGTCTGGGCCTGGCGGAAGGGTTGGCGTGTCCAGGTCAACCACAAACTGTCTTCTTCCACAGACCCATGACTTATGCTTCTGCCTGACTCAGGGTACTTCTGGGAGTTCCAAATCTAAGAAGCAGGTTCTCTGCTGTCTTACGGCTTCAGGCATCTGTCAGGGCTCAAGGGCTCAGTGTATCTGTGGCTAAGGGGCATTTCTGGACTTACAGAGAAAATGGGCCTGGGGGGTTCCTAGAATCCAAAGCAGGTCAGGAGGTCATTTCATCACTCTCCAGACACAGGGATTTTCTCCCTGAGAGGTCCTTCCCTCTTCCTGTCACTGGCACTCTCCCCTCATCAGTCCCCCAAGGCCCATCTGAGAGACCACGGTCCCCAGGTATCAGACCCTCTCCAGTTCTAACCTCTGGGAGGGCCTGCAGCCTTCTGTGGCTCCCCAGTTCTCTGCACACACCTTACAGGAGCACTTAGGACCTTGTGCCAGTGAGCACGAGTTGCCCAGTTCTTAGCGTCTGGGAGCTCCTGGAGAGTGAGCAGGGAACACATCTTCTGCCTCTCTAGTGCCATCTGGTAAGACACTCCAGGAGAGTCCGGTGGATAAATGAAGGCGCAGCCAGACTCTGAAATAAACAGTGCAGCCTCCTTCACTTGGAGTTTAAGGTAATGGTTCTTGGCTCAATCCACTCCACGTGGACTTTTGCCATTAGGGTTTTTTGTTGTTGTTGTTGTTGTTTGACAGTACTGGGGATTGTACCCAAGGCCTTACACATGTGAGGAAAGTACTCCACCATTGAATTACACCCCTTGTCCTTTTTAAAAATTTTTATTTTAAGGCAGGGTCTCACTAAATTGCTGAGGCTAGCCTTGAACTTGTGATCCACCTGCCTCAGCCTGTGAGTTACTGGGATTACAGACTTGAGCCAGCATACCTGACTAGTTTTTCCAATATTTGAAACAAACAACTTGTTTTTATTTTAAGAATCTCATGGTGGAAACTTGGATGATAAAGTTTTGTTTTGTTTTGTTGGTACCAGGAATTGAACCCAGGGGCACTTAACCATTGAGCCACATCCCCAGCCCTTTTTAATATTTTATTTAGAGACAGGGTCTCACTGAGTTGCATAGGGCTTCCCTAAATTTGCTAAGGTTGGCTTCAAGCTCGAGATCCTCCTGCCTCAGCGGCCCAAGCTGCTGGAGTTATAGGCATGCACTACCATGCCCAGCTAAGGATAAAGATTTTTAAAACCTGTGACTCAGAGGTACCCTGAGTTAATAACTATTTTTTATTCGTTCTTCTTCTTCTTTTTTTTTTTTTCAGATTTTGAGGGGTTTTTTAAAAATATTTTTTTAGTTGTTGATGAACTTTTATTTTTATTTATTTGTATATGGTGCTGAGAATCGAACCCAGTGCCTTATGCATGCTAGGCAAGCTCGCTACAACCCCAGCCCCCTTGAGGCATTTTTTTTTAAAAATTTTTTAAATTGTAGATGAACACAATTTATTTATTTTTATGTGGTGCTGGAGATTGAACCCAGGGCCTCACACATGCCAAACGCATGTGCTTCTACTGAGCCACAACGCAGCCCTGAGATATTTTAATTTTAAAAATTATTTTATTATAAAAGTAACACAAGTTGGGGCTGGGGTTGTGGCTCAGTGGTACAGCGCTCGCCTAGTACGTGCGAGACCCTGGGTTCGATCCTCAGCACCACATATAAATAAATGAAATAAAGGTACAGTACCTGGGCACAATGGCACATGCCTGTAACCCCAGCAGGTGGGGAAGCTGAGGCAGGAGGATCACAAGTTCAAAGACTCAGCAATTTAGCAAGGGCCTAAGAAACTTAGCAAGATGCTGTCCCAAAATAAAAAGTAAAAAGGGCTAGAAACGTGACTCAGTGGTTAAATGCCCCTGGGATTGAACTGAAATTTGGAGGAAACATAAAGCCATCCATTTATTGCTCTGCCATCTTACTATAACCACTGTTAGTAATTTGATTTACTTTGTTTTTTTTTTTTTTGTAGCAGGGATTGAAACTAGTGGTGCTTAACCACTGAGTCACATCCCAGCCCCCCCCCTTTTTTTTTAAAGAGAGAGAGGAGGGAGGGGAGAGAGAGGGGGAGAGAGAGAGAGAATATTTTTTAATATTTATTTTTCAGTTTTCGGTGGACACAACAATTTTATTTTATTTTATGTGGTGCTGAGGATCGAACAAAGCACCCCACGCATGCCAGGCGAGCGCGTTACCACTGGAGCCACATCTCCAGCCCCCCAGCCCTTTTTGTTATTCTATTTAGAGACAGGGTCTCACTGAGTTGCTTAGGGCCTTGCTAAGTTACTGAAGCTGGCTTTGAACTCAGAATCCCTGTACCAGAGATTGAAGCCAGGGGTACTTATCCACTGAGCCCCAGCGCCAGCCCTTTTTTTTGCCTCAGCCTCCCAAGCTGCTGGGATTATAGGCGTGTGACCCTGCACCCAGACACTTTGTCAACTTTTTATTATATGCTTAGTGTGTTATTTGCCCCCATGATCACATTCATTCATATACTTTTGCATTCTCACAATTTTTTGCTTACTATAATACTTTCTCGTGTTTTTCACAATATTGATTACTAATTTTTAATGAGTACATAATGCACTCTTCATCGATCTGTTTATTGACTATTTACCTAGACCAGGGTATGACAAACTATAGCTCTGCATTTGTACATATAGTTTTACTGGAACATAGCCATGCCCGTTTGCTTACATATGGCTGCTTTCATGGTACAAAACTCCAGTGTTGAAAAGCTGTGACAGAGACAGTATGGCCTGCAAAGCCTAAAGTATTTACTTTCTGTGTGACTGACTCCTGCCCTAAACTTTAAGTGGTTCAGCATTTGGGCTATAAAAGCAATACCATTTAGACAGGGTGCCATGGTGTAAGCCTGTAATGTCAGCAGCTCAGGAGGCTAAGGCAGGAGGATTGCAAGTTCAAAACCAGCCTCAACAACTTAGAGAGACCCTGTCTCAAACTAAAACAATGAAAAAAGGCTAGGGCTGCTGGGCGTTGTGGTGCACATCTGGAATCCCAGTAGCTTGGGAGTCTGAGACAAGAGGATCGAGAGTTTAAAGACAGCTTCAGCAAAAGCAAGGCACTAAGCAACTCAGTGAGACCCTGTCTCTAAATAAAATATAAAATAGGGCTGGGGATGTGGCCCAGAGGTTGAGTGCCCCTGAGTTCAATCCCTGGTATTCCCCTCACCCCCGGCTAAAAAAAGGCTGGGGCTGGGGCTCAGTGAGTAAGTATCCCTGGGTTCAATCCTTGGTACAGAAAAAATAAAAAGGAATAAAAGGAATACCATTTGGAAAATCTTTGTACATATAATTTTTTATACTTTGGACAAAGTATAAAAGGAGGGTATTAACAAAAGTGAAATAATTGGGTCTAATTAATAAAGACATTTTGGGGGCCGATACTGTGCCCCACTCTCTCTTATGAAATTCTAACTATGATATAATAAGGATGGTGGTAATAAAGATGGAAAGGAAGTCCCAGCACTCTTGTAGGTAGCATTTCTCTGGTTCCTATTAACCCATACATGTAATTTACACTCTTTTTCTTGGGGATGGGTCAGTAACCAGGGATTGAACCCAGAGTTCAACACCAGGGACCAAGTTACATCCCCAGTCCTTTTTAAAATTTTTTTGAGACAGGTCTCGCTAAATTGCTGAGGCTGGCTTTGAACTCATCATCCTCCTGCCTCAGCCTCTCAAACCACTGGGATTCCAGGTGTGCACCACTGTATCTGGCTGAATTCACACTTTTTAAAAATTATTCATGGGCTGGGGATGTGGCTCAAGCGGTAGCGCGCTTGCTTGGCATGCGTGTGGCCTGGGTTCGATCCTCAGCACCACATACAAACAAAGATATTGTGTCCGCCAAAAACTAAAAAATAAATATTAAAATTCTCTCTCTCTCTCTTTAAAAAAAAAAAAAAGAAAAAAAATTATTTATTTATATGTGGTGCTGAGAATTGAACCCTGTGCTTCATACATGGCAAGTTGGCAAGTGCTCTACCACTGAGCCACAACCCCAGCCCCTAAATTCATACTCTAGATAAATATTTTTAGTTTTGATCTAAAGTCAACCAAAGAGACAAATTACTGTAAGTGCATCAAGAAAATAAACCAATTCAAAGAAAGAATTTGCTTTCTACTGGAAATGAAAAAGCAGGCAGAATCAAATTATCTGGGTGCCACAGTGCATATGAAGTGTCATCCCAAGCTAGCCACAGAGGCCAGAAGTCCCTGGGAGAGATGAGTAAGGGAAAGAGCTGCAGTGGGAGCTGAGTGTGGGTGGCAGAAGAGGCACAGTGGTTCCACCCCTGAGCACATCCCCAGCATAAACCTCTCTACAACTGTAATTAAACTGTCTACAATAAGAAAGTTCTAGGGCAATTGCTCTATAGTCTTTTTTAATTGGCTTTTGCTTTGTTTTGTTTTATTTATTGGTACTGGGGGATTGAATCCCTGGTGCTTTACCACATCCCCAGCCCTCCTGCCTCAGCCTCCTGAGCTGCTGGGATGACAGGTGTGCACCACCACGTCCAGCCTCCTCTATAGTTTTGAGCAATCCAGATTCTTCAATCTGAGAAAGTTTCATTCTTCAGAAAGAAAACTTAGGGAATGGGACCAGCTAAATCAACTCTACTTCAAGATAAAAGATGCAGCAGGTGGAGGGGTCTCAAATCCAATCTTTGTGATCCTCTTGCCTTGGCCTCCTGCGTCACTGGGATTAGAGGCGTGTGCCACCATGTCTACCCTAGCAAGAATATTGAGCAGCTAGGGAATATAATATGACACAGTTTGGGCAAAGGTCAGGCAATTTCTTATGCAGTTAATAATATGTACATCTATGATCCAATAATTCTACTTCTACGTATTTATCCACAAGAAATGAAAACATCTCTACAAAAATGTTTGTATAGTCAGGCACGTAGGCTTAGGAGCCTGAGGCAGAATGGTTGGGGGTTCAAAGCCAGTCCCAGCAATTTATCGACTCCTAAGCAACTTAGTGAGATCCTGTCTCTAAGAAAATATAAAAAGAGGGACTGGGGTTGTGGCTCAGTGGCAGACCGCTTGCCTAGCATTCGTTGAGCACTGGGTTCTATCCTCAACACCACATAATAAATAGATAGATAGATAGATAGATAGATAGATAGATAGATAGATAGATAAATCGTGTCTACCTACAACTAAAAAAATTTTTTTAAAATAAATAAAATATAAAAAGGACTGGGAATGCTGCTCAGTGATTAGCCCCCAGAGTTTTATCCCTGGCACACACACACAAAAAAAAAAAAAAAAAAAAATTGCAAAAACTGGTGTGATGGTGCAGAACTGTAATGCCATCGACTCGGAAGGTTGGGTAGGAGGAGCACAAATTTGAGACCAGTCTCAGCAATTTAGCAAGATCCTTAGCAATTTAGTGAGATCCTGTCTCAAAATAAAAAATAAAAATGCTGGGGATGTAACTCCTGGAGTCAATGTTTAGTACCAAAACACATATATACATAAACAAATAAAAAAATTAAATATATATATTTTTAAAAAGGGCTTCCGATGTGGGGATATATAGCTCAATGGAAAAATGCCCCTGGTTTAATCTCTAGTACTGCAAATAAATCAATCCATGAAATCAAAATTACAATCCAGTGGCATTAATTCCATTCATAATGGTGCAATGAACACACTATTTTTTAAATATTTTTTTAGTTGTTTATGGACCTTTATTTATTTATATGTGGTGCTGAGAATTGAACCCAGTGCCTCACACATGCCAGGTAAGCACTCTACCACTGAGTATGACCCTAGCCCAATATTTTTTTAAACCACTATTAGACTTTTTCATGACCCCAAATAGAAACTACCCATTAAGCAATAACTTCCCATTCTCTCCTTCCTCCGTTCTCTCCTAACCTTTCACCTACTTTTGGTCTCTATAGATTTACCTATTCTAGATATTTCATGTAAATTGCAATCATACAACATTTATCCTTCCTTTTTCTTTCTTTATCTCTCTCTCTCTCTTTCTTCCTTCTTTCTCTTTTGCAGTATAGGGAATTGAATCCAGGGCCTTGTGCATGCTAGTCAAGTACTCTACCACTGAACTACATCCCCAGTCCCTTTTTTTTTTTTTTTAAATTTTTTGCTTTAAGACATGGTCTGGTGGCTGGGGCTCAACCTCAGCCATAGCACACTTACCTGGTATGTGTGAGGCACTGGGTTCGATTCTCAGCATCACGTGTAAATAAATAAAATAAAGATCTATCAACAATTAAAAAAAAAAAAAAAGACATGGTCTGGCCAAGTTGCTGAAGTTTTCAAAAAGTTGCCCAGGCTGGCCTTCAACTTTCCAGGCAATTGTTCTACCACTGAACCACATTTCCATGGCCTCAAACTTGCAATCCTCCTGCCTTGGCCTCCCGAGGAGGAGTTGGGATAATAAATGTGCATCACCACACCCTATTTCAGTTATTTCAGTAGATACTGGGGAGTGGAATGTTGGGTTAGTGGGAATTCTGTTTAGCATGTAGAGGAACCACCAAATTGTTTTCCAAAGTAGCTGCAACGTTTCACATTCCCCCAGCCCTGCACAGGCTTCTGATTCCTGCACGTCCTTGTCAATGTGCGTCATTTTCTATTTTTTTGGATGCCCATGTACTTTTCATGTACTACTTTACCTTCTTTCTTAGCACCTTAGCTCTGAAGTCACCCTTTCTTTGAAACCTCTTCTGAACTGTCCAAGTATGAGGTCTCCTCTGCTCACCTTGACCCACCCCTGACTCGGGAGTTCCTGAAGGTTGGTATTTTGTAACTTCCTTATTCATATTTCTGTTTCCAGCACCTAAGGCAGGCAATACTGAAAATGTTCAGTAGACACTGGGAAGGCACGGATGGGTGACACAGTACCCCACATGGCTCAGAGTGACATGACTTCCTTTTCTGCATCTGCCTCTGCCCATGGAGGTATTTATAGGCAAGGGAATGTGGGAGTAGAAAGAATTCTGTGCATAGGAGAGTTGAACAGAGAAAAACTGCGGGGGCATCCTTGGATGTTTTTCCTTTGTTCACCTCTGAGGTGGGGATACACATGCTGAAGAGGACCTTGGATTTCAGAGACAAAAGTGATGTGGGCATTGACCTCTTGGGGGACAGGCATGAATGACAGTATATCAGGATTAGATTGAGCTGCCAAAAAAGTAGCAGAGTTCCATAGTAATATTGGTTTAAATTCATCCAAGTCCAAGACAGGGCAGGCACAGTTGGGCACACCTGTAATCTCAGCAACTCAAGAAACTGAGGCAGGAGGATCGCAAGTTTGAGGTCAGCTTCAGCAACTTAGCAAGGCCCTAACCAATTAAGCAAGACCCTGTCTCGAAATAAAAAAGAAAAAGGATGAGACTCAGTGGTTAAGCACCCCTGGGTTAAACCCTCAGTACTCTGGTACCCCCACTCCCCTGCCAAAAAGAGTTGTTAGCTGTCCAAAGCAGCAGGAGCTCCAGAGGGAGGAAGGATGGAAATATCACCTGATAGAGGCCTGAGAGAAACCCCCGAAGGCAGAAGAAGGACCTCAGCCCAGTCCTGGCAGGTTCTTAAGCCACTGAAAGAAATTTCAGGACATGTCAAAAAAGGCACAAATATTTATTCAAGAAAGTAGGGAAATTTATTCAGGAAAGCAAACAATAGAGCAGAATATGTACTTCAAGGGAGAAGGAGTGCAGGGGCTAGAGCATGGTGTGCTTGTGGCTCTCAGACTCTTATTTATGTATTTGTTGTGCTATCAGAGATTGAACCCAGGGACGCTTAACCACTGAGCCACATCCTCAGCCCTTTTATTTTTTATTTTGAGATGGGGTCTCCGTAAGTTGCTTAGGGTCTCATTAAATTGCTGAGGCTGGCCTTGGACTTGGCAATCCTCCTTGCTATAGCCTCCCAAATGGCTGGGATTACAGGTGAGCAACACCATGCTTGGCTAGACTCTTATTTATTTATTTATTTATTTTGGTACCAGGGATTGAATTCAGGGGCATTTGCACTGAGCCACATCCTCAGCCCTATTTTGTATTTTCTATTTAGAGACAGGGTCTCACTGAGTTGTTTAGCACCTTGCCATTGCTGAGGTTGGCTTTGAACTCGTGATCCTCCTGCCTCAGGCTCCCAAATTTCTGGGGCTACTGTGCATGGCTAGGCTCTTTTCTTCTTCTTACTTTCAATATTTTTCATTGTTGTAGATGGACAGAATGACTTTCTTATTCTTTGTGCTGGGTATTGAACCCAGGGCCTTGTGCATATGAGACAAGCACTCTACCAAGTGAGCTCTATCCCCAGCCCTAGGCTCTTCTTTTAAAGAAAATTTGGTAAATCGTGAATCCTGAACCTGAGTGGGAAGGAAGGTGATATCAACCTGGTGAACTCAGTTCTTAGTCATGAAGCTTAGGGTGGGTCACAATGACCTGGTTGTCATCTTTCAGATCTCTAGGTTGATGTCATCCAGTCAATGGATAACTTTGGAATATGCCCATCATAATATCTAATGGTATTTTTCCCTTGGCTTTTCTTTAAAAAAATTTTTTTTTCTAGTAGATGGACACAGTGCCTTTATTTTATTTTTATATGGTGCCAAGGATTGAACCTAGTGCCTCACATGTGCCAGGAAAGTGCTCTGCCAACTGAGCCAAAATCCCAGCCCTCCCTTGGCTTTTTTAGTCTAAAAAAAATACGTTGTATAAGCCAGAAATGTGTGCAGTCATTAACCATCTAGAGGCTCCAGACTCTTTAAAGACTTTCTGTCTGGTGGGAAACAGGCCTGGGGAGAAGACAAAGGTGGTCGTGGAGCTTCTTAGATTTACAGTTAGTTTCTCTTCCCTCCCTATTAGTCTTTTCTACCCATTCTTTCTTTTTTTTGGGGGGGGGGGTACTGGGGCTTGAACTCAGGGGCACTCAGCCACTGAGCCACATCCCCAGCGCTATTTCGTATTTCATTTAGAGACAGGGTCTCCCTGAGCTGCTCAGCTGACTTGGAACTCTCAATCCTGTCTCAGCCTCCGAGCCACTGGGATTGCAGGCGTGCTCCACCGCACCTGGCTCCTTTCTACCCATTCTTATTTCTCCTATCCTACCTCTTTCAAGAGAAAGAATGGGGGATTTTTATCCAGAGCTACTAGATAAGATGTATGTATGTATGTATGTATATATATAGCAGTACTGGGGAGTGAACCCAGAGCACTCTACCATAGAGCTATATCCCCAATCCTTTTTAAATTTTTTATTTCTTTTTAAAATTTTATTTTGATACAGGGTCTTGCTAAATTGCCAAACTTGCCCTGAATTTATGTGGTGAAGCATGACTGTAATCCCAGCGACTCAGAAGACTGAGGCTGGAGGATTTACAAATTTGAGGCCAGCAATTTAGCAAGGCCCTAAGCAACTTGATAAAACCCTGTCTCAAAGTAAAAAATAAAAGACTGGGGTTGTAGCTCAGTGGTAAAGCACCCGTGGGTTCAATCCCAGTACCAAAAAAAAAAAAAAAAAAAAAAAAAAAAAAAAATTTTTAATAATGAAGCCCTAATACCCAATGAGATTGTATTAGGAGGTGGGACCTTTGAGTGTTAAATGGGGTTAGATGAGATCATGATGGTGGGGACTTCATAATGAGATAAGTGCACTCATTAGAAGAGAAAGAGTGCCTTCATTTCCTCTTCCTCTCCCTCACCTCTGCTCTCTGCTATGTGAGGACATGATAAGAAAGCAGCTATGTGCAAGCCAGGAAGAGAGCCCTCACCAAGAACTGAGTCTTGCCTGGCACAATGTTACACAGTTGTCATCCCAAGGACATGGAAGATGTAGAGAGGAGGATCACAAATTTGAGATCCACCTCAGCAACTGAGCAAGGCCCTAAGGACTTAGAATAACCTGGATTCCAAAAACCAAACAAATAAATGAAATAAAAGGAAAGGAAAAGAAAAAGAACTGGGTCTACTGACACCTTGACCTTGGACTTCCCAGCCTCCAGAACTGAGAGGAATAAACATCAGTCAGAGAGTGTTGGCAAAAGACTCATAGCCCTTCCTCCAAAAAAAAAAAAAAAAAAAGTTTTGTCTGTACTGTGGATTGCACCCAGGGGTGCTCTCTCACTGAGCCACATTCCCACTCCTTTTAATTTTTTGAGACAGGATCTCACTAAGTTGCTGAGGCTGGCTTTGAATTTGCAATCCTCCTGTCTCAGCCCCCTGAGTTGCTGGGATTTTGGTTGTGTACTACTGTGTCAAGCTAAAAAAATGCTTTAAATTTTGTTCAAGTAAGACTTTTTTGACAGCTTTAAACAGATTTACTTATAGGAATAAGCAGTCATCCACACTGAGACAAAGTGCTGTCTCTTAGCAGCAGTTATTCGCTCCCTTAATGACATCTTGGTGGTACAAGAAGGGCTACAAGCAGTGGAGAGCTGGGTGTGGTGGCACATGCCTGTAATTCTATCTGCTCAGGAGCCTGAGACAGGAGGATCATGAGTTCAAAGCCAGCTTCAGTAATGGCGGGGTGCTAAGCAACTTAGTGAGACCCTGTCTCTAAATAAAATACAAAATAGGACTGAGGATGTGGCTCAGTGTTTGAGTGCCTCTGAGTTCAATCCCCAGTACTGCCGCCCCCTCCCCCCAATAAATACAAGCAGTAGAGAAAGCTTCCTGGAGCTCATCTAGTTGAAGAGCTTAAACATGATGTTTACTTACAATTTTGTCTATGTGAGATCAACCACCAAACCAGTACAGTCAGATAATTTAGCCGGGGAGTAAGAAATCAATACCCTTCCACACACAGAAAACAGCCAGCCAGACAACAGATGTGAGAGAAGTTCTGATTTAAAACATCAACAAAGAAGACTACATATCTGGGAACAAACATCACAAAAGACAAGCCAAAGGTTTATGAGGAAGACTTTGAGACGTTCCCAAAGGACAGGAGACCAGGAAGACCTGCTGGGTTCCTGGACAGGGAGACTCAACATCATTCGGACGTCACTTCTTTTGAAGGGAGTTTACAAAGTGAACAGGATCCAAACAAAAACACCAAGGGTTTCTTTCTCTCTCTCTCTTTTTTTTTTTTTTTTGGAACAAGACAAAGTTTACATTGAAAACCTAAACAAGCAAGTAGAGCCAGGAAAATCTAGGAGAAGGAGGAACGAGGAGGAAAGAATGGGAGATCCAAACCTGTTGCCTTGGGACTTAGCATAGCTGCCCACACTGGCCAGGAACAGAGGGACAGAGGGACAGAACGGAAGGCCCTGGATCAGGACCCTGACGTACAGAACTTGGTATGTGACTTGCATCCTCTCAAATCAGAGTGCGGATATTTTTTTTCCTTGTGGTGCTGGAACCCAGGACCTCATGCATACTAGGCAAGTGCTCTGTCACTGAGCTCTGCTCACCCCTGGTCCTTACGCTAAATACAATCTGCATAGCTCTGCAGCCATCTGGAAAAGAGAGCTGGATCCGTACCTCCCACAGATCACAGGACAACTCTCAAATGGATGGAAGTTTTATTTTATTTTATTTTTAAAATACCTTTATTTATTTATTTGTATGTGGTGCTGAGGATCGAACCCAGGGCCTCACACATGCTAGGTGAGTACTCTACCGCTGAGCCACAACCCCAGCTCCTTATTTTATTTTTTAGAGACAGAGAGAGAGACAGAGAGAGAGAGAGAATTTTTTAATATTTATTTTTTAGTTTTCGGCGGACACAACATCTTTGTTTGTATGTGGTACTGAGGATCGAACCCGGGCCGCACGCATGCCAGGCGAGCGCGCTACCGCTTGAGCCACATCCCCAGCCCTGGATGGAAGTTTTAAATAACAAATAAATACGTACACAAGGCAATGGAGCAAGCCCAGGGATGAGCCCACCCTGTTTCAGCTGAGGGGAGCTAGCACTGAGGAGCCCGCCTCCTGCTAGTGACTCAGGCATCACCCTGTGTCATCTTGTCAACCACCCTCAGTTTCTCTTATCAGAGAAGTTTCCTGAGACTTAGAAAGGGCACGTGTTCAAGGTTACCTACCCAGGTGTTCTAAATGCATAGGAAGCAATCTGCCCAAGGCCACTGTAGAGTCTAGGGTCCTGACCACTCCCCTATTGCTCCCGGCCACCAGCACCACAGTAATGAGGCTAGAGGGCAGGACGATGCAGGACAGGTTGGAGAGCAGCTCCTCAGTGAGCAGAGACACATAACCTGTAGGAGGGCCATGCACTTGGGCTTTGAGACTACAGAGGAGTGGGCGTCTGGGGATTGTTCAGGAGAGAGGGGTTTGTGGAGTCAGCTCTCTCTCTCTCTCTCTCTCTCTCTGGAACTGGGTATTGATCCCAGGGCCTTGCGTATGCTGGGCGAGTACTCTGTCACTGAGCTACTTCTCCAGCCTGAGTCAGGTCTCTTGACAGGTGAGGGATAAGTAGAAAAGCAGAGAGGACAGGGCAGAGACAGAGAGGACAGGGCAGAGTGGTAGAGAGGACACTCTGGAGGGGGAAGAGGGGTCAGAAGAGGCCTTTGCCTAGGATCTGAGAGAAAAGCAGATTCTGGCTAAAGCCAAGGTCCAGAAGGACTGGGCAGGCCAGAGTTGGAGAATTGGACCAGGTGCAAACTGAATGCCAAGATCGGAGTCAGCACCTGATCTTATCAGCGACAGATCATGGTGGACCCTCAGACCAACCCGGCGACATTATAGTTGGTTTGTTTTTTTTCTTTGTTTGGAGGTGCTGGAGATGGACACCGGGGCCTCATGTCTCATTCTTGCTAGGCAAGCACTCTACCCTGAGCGACACTCCCAGGCCTGGTTTAGCTTTTAGACTTTTGAAGGCAGGGGATGGAATGTTGAAGGCCCTGGTCACACAGCCAAGAATAAAGCCCTAGGTCTAGGCCTCCCCTCTCCTGTTCCTGTGGGCCTGGAGTCTGGACTTTGTCCTCTCCACTCTCTGGGGAAGACACAGGGCGGGGCGGAGGGGGAAGACAGGAAGAGGCTCTTGCCTGGGCAGTGATGGCACCAGTGTTTCCTGGAGCCTGGGCTTCTGGGTACTGCCTGCTCCTGCCCCGCCTCCTGCCTCCAGCTCCGTTGTGGCTTCCTGCTTCCTCGGGAACAGCGCTTCCTCATGGATTGAGGAGCAGGAGGCCTTGCCATGGCCTTGACCTCAGGGTGACACACATGCGGACCAGCCCTGAGCTGGAGCACCTGCTCAGCTTTCTCCTGGCCTTCAGGTGAATGCACCTCCCTGCTTCCCAGGCACATCCTCAGGCACAAGTTCACCTTTCTTCTCCTCCTGCCCCCAGGCTCCTCCTTGAGGTCCCCCAGGCCTACAACAGCAGCCACAGTTCCACTGCCCAAGCAAGGAGCCCTCTAGTCATCATGACCGGCCTCTCCCACAGGACACTGCATTGTCTCCACAGGGCTCCTTCCCCACTGTTTGCTGGACAGGATCCTGTGTGCTCCTCTGCTCAAAACTCTTTCAATGTTCTAATATTGATTGTGGTCATGATTGCATAACTAAAAATTAGTAAGAACCATTGAATGGCTCACCTTAAACAAGTGACTTGTATGTTATGTTAGTTGTATCTGAATAAAGCTGTTTTTTTTTTTTTGTCGTCGTTGTTTTTTGGTACTGGGGATTGAATCCAGGGACACTGAGCCACAAACCCAGCCCTTTTTATGTGTATATATATTTTATGTATGTATGTGTGTGTGTGTGTGTGTGTGTGTATATATATATAATATATATATCTTTATTTTATTTGTTTATTTATATGTGTTGCTGAGGATCTAACCCAGGGCCTTACATGTGCAAGGCAAGCACTCTACCACTGAGCCACAACCCAGTGTCTTATATTTTATTTTGAGACAGGATCTCACTAAGCTACTTAGAACCTTGCTAAATTGCTGAGGCTGGCTGGGCACAGTGACACACATCTGTAATCCTGGCAGCTTGGGGGGGCTGAGGGAGGAGGATCACGAGTTCAAAGCCAGCCTCAGCAATAGTGAGGCCCTAAGCAACTCAGTGAGACCTTGTCTCTAAATAAAATACAAAATAGAGCTGGGATGTGGCTCAGTGGTTGAGTGCCCTTAAATTCAATCCCTAGTACCCCCCACCAAAAATAAATAAATACATAAATAAATTGCTGAGGCTGGCTTTGGACTCATGATCCTCTTGCTTCAGCCTCCCGTGTTACTGGGATTATAGCCCTGTGCCACCAGGCTAAAGCTGGTTTTTTTTTTTTTAATCTTCCTGCAAATCCAAGTTTAAAAGAAAACTTGTATACAGAATCCAACATAGCAAATACACAGAGGGTAAAATTAAATAAAGCACTGTGTCCTAATTAAGAGTAAAGTTTACAAACATGTTCTGAGATGGGAAGGAATATATAATGAGACTAGAAAATAAACAAAACCTGGGAAGAATTTCCTAACATTTACTGTAAAGTTTACCATAAGACTTTCATGTTCCACCCTGATCTTAAACACTTTCCAACACATAAAGGTCCTACCCTGTTGATTATTTTCTGGAATCATGTTATTTTGTTATGGATTGCCATGTTAAAATGAGGAAGACTACATTCACGCAGTAAGAAAGGAACCTAAGATCACAGTGAAAACAAAAATGGTTCATAGCTAGGTGTCAAAAAAGACCCAGGGGTCAATATAAATCACAGGATGTAATTATGCAGGTAGCTTCCAAACCCAGTTCACAATGACTTATTGTGCACCTAAAATGGTGATACAGGATTGAACAGAAGTTGCATTAGTAGATAGTAAAGCAAAGAATTTGTAAGCAAAGGAGGCAATTCAAGAGGTATAAAGTTATAGTGTCTAAGAAGAAAAAATGGGAAGAAATTAAAAGGCAAGCATAGAAGTAAATTCTGAGACGTATCTCCTGCTCATGTATGCTTACAATTAGGGCATAAACAAAATCCATGACCTAGCCAGCCTAGCATCAGCAGGTAAGAGAGAGAAGCCCGTGACTGCAGTTTAAGGCTAGGCACATTTCCACATTCTGATGCATTAAGAGGCTAGGCAAATTTGCTGAAATCATCTTCAGCAGTCTCATACCTCAGAAATGATTTTTATGATTTTTCCATCCTTGAGGGGGTTTAGCATACTGAGGTGTTTCTTCAGGTGTGTGTGTGAATGAATATAGTAGCCATTTTTTTTTCTGCTATCTGTATTGTGGTACAAAACCTGACTCAAACTGTGTGTGTGTGTGTGGGGGGTGGGTGGGGGTACTTAATGACTTATTGAACAACTGAAGATAGAAGCATTGCCTCTCAAACAGGGATGAGCCCTTTCATGAAGAAAACTCGATTTTCATTTTCAGATTCCTGGGATGGTGAGGGGGACTTGGGGGCTGTAAAGTCCCAGCAGAATGCAGGTGCAGGTCTGAATTGGTCCCTCAGGACATCTGGGGCTGCCGTTGTTATCTGTGTCTTTTCTTTTTTTTTTTTTTGGTATTGAGGATTGAACTCAGGGGCACTCGAATACTGAGCCACATCCCCAGCCCTGTTTTGGATTTTATTTAGAGACAAGGTCTCACTGAGTTGCATAGGGCCTCGCTATTGCTGAGGCTGGCTTTGAACTCCCGATTCTCGTGTCTCATGAGTCGCTGGGATTACAGGTGTGCACCACCGAGCCTGGCTATCTGTCTTTTATCAGGTTGAATATAAACCTTAGAGTGCTCACTTGGAGATGCAAAAAGGATTTGGGAATATGTTATGGTAGTAACAAATAGTTTTGAAACTTTAAGCAAAACTTCAAGGTCTAGGGCTGGGTTTGTGGCTCAGTGGCAGAGCGCTTGCCCACATGTGTGAGGCACTGGGTTTGATTCTCAGAACCGCATATAAATAAATAAACAAAACAAAGTCCCATCAACAACTAAAAAAATATTCAAAACAAATAAACAAAAAACTCTTCAAGGTCTAAAGCTGCTCTTAAAAACAAAGAAATGGCCAGGCACGATGACACATGCCTGTAATCCCAGTGACTCAAGAGGCTGAGGCAGAAGGATAGCAAGCTGACAGCCTGAACAATTTAGTGAGACCCTGTTTGGAAATAAAAAAATAACAAGGGCTGGGGATGTGGCTCAGTGATAGAGCACTCCTGGGTTCAATCCCCAGTACCAAACTCAAAACAAAGACCTCAAAACCAAACCCAAACAAATGAACGGACCTGTTTCAGGGGCCTGTGCATTTCTAGCTCCTTCCTGTGCTTCCAGGACCACTAGGTCTGGCCTCTACCTGGTGCACCAGCATCTTCTAGGGCCCCCTCGTCTCTTCCTCTCTGCACACAGCCCTTTCTGGAGGCGGTTGCTCACCTGGCATATACTCCTTCCACAGAGCGCCGCTCCAGGTCTGCAGTCATCACTCCTGTCCGCCCGGTCTTCCTCGACCTCTGGCAGGCAAGAGCTGCTGCCCCATGGCAGGTGTCATTGCTTGGCTTTCTCTGCACATAAGACTGGGAATGTGGCACCATGGGCCTTGTAGTATCTGGGACATACGATTCTTAACTCAAGATGGTAAATACTGTGGAGCAGCCCATCTGTTTCAGGAACTATTTATTCTAGGGAAGCCACAGTGACTGAATTCCTGCCCTGTAGGGCTTACCGTCCATTGGGGAAGCCAGGGTAGGAGGCAGCATATGGACAGTAAGGAATCTGTGCAGGCTGGGAGGAGTGGTGCAAGCCTGTAATCCCAGCAGCTTGGGAGGTTGAGGCAGGAGGGTCACAAATTCAAGGCCAGCCTCAGAACTTGGCAGGGCCCTAAGCAACTTAGTGAGATCCTGTCTCAGTAAAATATAGAAAGGACTGGGGATGTGGCTCAGTGGTTAAGCACCCAAGTTCAATCCCCGGTACACATGGCTAACCACACGTCGCTTACATACTACATACCAGCATCGAGCACACAGCTATGCATACACACACTGAGGCTGGGCATACTTTGCAGTTGACTGGCCAGGAGAGAAAGCCGAGCTGGGTGACTGGGAGGCTCCACCCAGCTTCCTACTTCCTAAGCTAATGTGAACTTGGCCTCCTGGTTTTCCAAGGTTCTGTTCTGGGCACTACTGCAAGTCAGGAGATCCATGGTGCTCCTTGAAAGACAAATGAAAGCCTTCGGAGTGAACAGAAGAGGGTAAGCATTGTGCAGCTGCTTTCAAGGCCTCACAAACCCAGCAGCAGAGGGCTGCTCAGGTGCCTTCTGAGCTGTCTCCAGGAACTGTGTCCACCCCCACCCTCCACACCATCCCACCTGCCCTGTAGGCCGTCTTTTTTTTGTGTGTGTGTGTGCAGGGGATTGAATCCAGCACCCTGTGCATGTAAACATATGTTCTACCACTGAGTTGAATCCCAGCCCTACTGTCCTATTAATGACTGCCCAAATAGTCAGGCGTGGTGGTGCATGCTTACAATCCCAACAACTCAGGAGGCCAAGGCAAGAGAATTCCAAGTTGGAGGCCAGCCTTGGTATAAACCCTGTATCAAAAAATAAAAGGGGATGAGTGGCAAATCACCCCTGGGTTCAATTATTGTTATATGGGGGGGGGGGGGAAGCCAGGCATGGTGACATGTGCCTGTAATCTCAGCAGAGGCAGGAGTTCAAAGCCCACCTAGCTGTGCGCAGTGCGCACACCTGTAATCCCAGTGGTTTGGGAGGCTGAGACAGCAGGATCATGAGTTCAAAGCCAGCCTCAGCAAAAATAGAGGCATTAAGCAACTCAGTGAGAGACCCGTCTCTCTAAATACAATACAAAATAGGGTTGAGGATGTGGTTCAATGGTACAGAGCCCTTGGGTTCAATCCAGTACCCACCCCCCCAAAAAAAAAATCCAAATAATTTCACCTAACACCTAGGTCAAGCTAATGTGACCCACCATCTGTCTCCAAGTCCTTGTCCTAGGGTTGTGAGCTGTCCACACTTCTTCTCTGAAATTTGCTCAGTCTACAACTTGCATGTCAGTATGAAAATCAGGACTGAAGAATGCTTCTGTACCAAACACGGAAGGTCAAAGTGGGAACACTTCTAATATCAGGATGACACAGCAGGGATGACCACAGTGCAGGAGTGGAGAGGGGTGGCTGCTGGTCTGGGAAGGGTGTTCAGGGCTCTCCTCGGCCTCTCACTGGCAGATGTTCCCAATTACTGAGCCAGAAGAGATGCTGCATGTCACAGGAATAAAATTACTATCAGGAGCCATCCACAGTCCCACATGGAGGTAAGGGAGAGGCCATTCCTGGTCCTCTCCTTCCTTAGCACAGCTCAGGATGATGAGCAGCACTAAGGCAAAGGCCTGGCAGTTTTGATTCTGAGGTAGGCATTGTTGAAGCGTCAAGTTACATTCAGGGGCAGCTGCAAGGGCTGTGCTTTTCTATTTTGTGCTGGGAACTGAACCCAGTGATATTTTACCACTGAGCTACATCCCCAGCCCTTTTTATTGAGATGAGGTCTTGCTAACTCTCCCTGACTGGTCTTGGAACTTGTAATACTTCTGCCTCAGCCTCCTGAGTTGGGACTTCGGGTGTGCACAACCACACTCACCATTATGCTTTCTAAACTCTAATTCCGGAGTAGTAAAAAATAAGGCTGTTGAAACCCAAGATCAGTGCTGCCTATGGATGGGCTAGAATCAAGTCTTGAGAGACTCTTGGTGCTTTCTCTCAGGCAGGACATAGCAAGTCTTTTATAAAACTGCCCGTTTTTAAAGTTTTGAGTAATAAGTAGACTAATCGATATCACTATCATATAATATTTATCAATGCTGTTGGCACATAACAAAAAAATCCAGCTGTCTTGTTTGTGCTCTCGAGATGTCTGTCCCAGGATCTGAGGGTGGGGTCTGCAAGCCTATATTATTAGTAAGCCCCTCTGCCCCAATTTTGAAGAACAACCAGGTTGGAGACTCACTTGCTCCCAAAGGGCAATGTAAACTAGGTGAGTTGAAGAGAGAGGATCTAAGAGTCCTGACTCCCTGACCTAAACCCTTATGGTTTTAAGTTTTTAAGTAAAGCAGGGGGGAAAAAAGATACAGAGTGAAGAATTCATTGTATGTTTATTATTCACAGTTAATCACTACCTACCAAATGCTATCCGCAGAGTTAAAGGATTAAGTACATAGGTCTTTTTATTTAAACACTGATTTTTTTTAAATATATACACACAAAACTTAGTTCAGCAAGGCTTCATGATATACACCAATTTCAAAATAAAACAATCAAATGGTCCAGGGGTAGAAGGTCAGAGAGTTCTCTTATCATAAGTGGGGAAAGGAGGAGCAGAAGGAGAGGGAGCCAGGAGGTGAAGACTGCTTGGGCCAGAAGAGTCAACGTCTCCTGGGCCTTAAGGCTCTCCAGGCCAAGTCCATTTCCACAAGCAGAGTCCAGCGGAGATTCCACTGACCCCTAGGAACACAAAGGGCAAAGGCTGCCAACTTCCAGGGAGAGAAAGAGAAGTGACCTTGGTTTTGTTAGGGGAAGGGTGACTGTGTGGAGAGAAGCGGTTAGCAGGCATACTGCTACGAGGGACCGAGAGTCAGCAGAAGGTAGACAGAGCTCTGAGTGGCCTGGCCTTCCTGTCTTTCCCACTTCACCTTCCTCAACTCCTCCGGCTTCCAAGGATGGGGTGTTGGGAATAGGTGCAAACACAGTCCTCTGTGAAAGAGACATGAAAGCCAGTCTTGCTTCCTGCCACTACCCCCTTGAAGGTCAGGGGACACATAAGTGAAAGCCTGGACCTAAATTTAAGAGCAAGAAAAACAAAAAGTGAATACTCTGAATTCTCACCCCAGCGTAGGCATAATAAGGTTGGACTTGCGAAGACTGAAAATGGCTTAGGTGCCATTTTCTGCCTTCCTTATCTGCAACCTGCTGGCTCCAGAAGTTTGTGCCTGGCAGACTCTGGGGATAGGAGGGCAGAGCACACCCGAGACCTGGAGGTCAAGCACTGTGCCGCCCTTGCAGCCAGATGCACCAGGCTTGTGGGGTCAGCAGCTGCTCCACTGCTCACAGCCAGCATCGAGGGCCTCATAAGTACTGAAGCTGAGCCGCAGACACTCCTGGCTCAGTACAGGAGGTCACCCACCTTCAGTTGTACTGCTTCCTTTCTTTACCCCGCTTTCCCTTCTCCTGAAGGAAAACTGTTCACACAGAGTAGGGGACAAACTGGCTGAAAAGCTCTGGACTGTTTTTAACTTATTTTAAAACAAAACAGAAGCCACCACGCCTAAGCAACCCTTGAAATAAGGAAAAAGGCACTATGAAGAAACAACACCGTCAATGACACTGGGAACGAAGTGAGAGAGGCGCAGGTTTGCAGTCTGACTTTCTCAGGAAGCCATAGGGTGGGCAGCATGCCTCCCTCCTGACTCTAGCTCCAATGTGATGAAATACCTGGGGAAACCCAGCTGAGGCAGCTGCCCTGCAGCTCCTGCTGTGTGTGCATATGGAGGACAGACTCACTGTTCTCCTTTCAGTCATTTTCACTAAGACAGACATTTTGCATAGAGAAAATACAGCCCACTTGATTTCTTTTCTTTTATTATTGGCATCAGCTGGGACTATATGAGGCCTTAAATTCATGCACCGAAGGACAGAGAAAAAGGATGAGAAAAAGGACATAGGAAGGGAAACAGGAGCAGCGGTGAGAATCTGTAATAAAAACTCTTCTTAATTCAATAGGTAAGTTTTGGCATTTTGATATCCAACACCCCACCCACCCCCCAAAGTTCCAACCAAAGTGAGAAGGTCACCAGTGTGACCCAGCCAGGTGTTCTGAGCTCCCTCACAGGCTGCTGTTACAGGCAGCTTGTGGGTATGTTTCTTTTGTGTTTTCAATTTCTTTAAATAATCTCTTCTTGATTCTTAGACGTTCCGGTTCACAGGGGTAACATAATTGCGGGGAAACATGCCGGTCTGCCCGTGGCAAGCCCCCTTCCACCAGTTGGGGTCTGAGTTATCCATGACATGGATGAAGTCTCCCCGGCGGAAGCCCAGCTCACCGTCCTCCTGGGGGTCAAAGTCAAAGAGGGCCTGGACGTATGTTGGCTGCTGCAAAAGAGGAACAGGGAAACACATACGCCATTCCTGATCCTGCTAACAGCTCCGTAAGCCCAACCGTTTACAAGGGGGAATAAATATGCGCTAATTCTCATGTTTCCTGAAGTAGCTACACTGTGCATCCTCCCTCATTTATTCTTTCTTCTTTTTTATCCTTCCTTTTTTTTGGTACCAGAGATTGAACCCAGGGGCGCTTAGCCACTGAGCCACATCCCCAGCCCTTTTTATGTTTTTATTTTGAGGCAGGGTCTCTCCAAGTTGTTTAGGGCCTAAGAAGCTGAGGTTGGCTTTGAACTTGCAATCCTCCTGCCTCAGTCCCAAATTACTGGGATTGCAGGAATCTACCACCACACCCAGCTTATTCTTACATTTCCTAGGTTCCCTAAATGGTTTTTAGGGTAATCTTTCACCAATGCTCAAAGAATACAGGGGCATATCTCACTGTGGGCAGCCAAAGTGTCACATCATCAAATAGGAGCGATAGGGGGGTTGAGGATGGGGGGAAAGTTGGGTTTTGTTGGTAGACTTTAAAATCTTTTCATTCCTATCACTTATAATACCCTTAAGGTTTTATAGGGTTAAAAGGGTGAGAGTTTGAATAAAAGTCAAACTAGCCATAACTTATGGCTGGGATATAAGGAATAGGAATGAGTGTGGACCACACTCCCCGACAGGTCTGACCTTCTTCACAATCTGCTTTCAAGTACAACATCTAAAAAGTATGTTAAGAATTGTGTCCCTAGAGAGGCAGGTGGCATACTAGCAACACTGCCTCAAAGAAGTGCCCCTGAAAAAGGCAAAACCATCTTATTTTAAACTACAGATCTTCAACATAAACTAGGGGTGACGTTCTGAATGAACGTCAGCAGGTACCTCTGGAGGGTACCTGCTGGCTTAAGGAGCTATTCCTCCCTGCCAGACATAATCCCAAGCTCTCTCCTGGGAGCTCAGTCTTACCTGTGGCACCTGCTCTATGTCTCGCAGGAATATCTGCTGGTTTCTGGACACAGATGTTGATCTGTGGTAATCTACCAATTCATTCAAAGAATTGAATTTCACCACCCAGAGGAAATACTTTCCAGCTCCGTCCCGGAGCACCTTGAAGTGCTGCACATCATTTCCAAACCTGGGGAGGCAGAGAGAACACATGTGAAAGGTCAAAGTGCACTGAGCTGGCTAGTCAGGGGCTGTCTGTCCATGTCGGTGTGGACAGAACCTTTTCTGGCAACATTTCTCACAGGGCCCAGGATGGAGAAAGTTGGGGCAGTCACTGAGCATTGCTAGTACCTTCTATGACTGAGGGTTACCAGGAACAACACGAAGAGGGAGAACCTCACCCACCAGTTTGACTTATGATGCTTGTAAGATAATCAAGAATATCCTTGAAGGTTCCTCAATAGACTAGGAATGGAACTCTAGTTAGACCATTCTTTGGTATGGAGGAACGGATAAGAAAAAACACGGTATAAATACATAATGGTGTTTTATTCAGCTATAAAGAAAAAATGCAATTAAGTCATTTGCAGGAAAATGGATGGAACTTCAGACCATTATGTTACATGAAATAAGTCAAACTCAAAAGGGAAGGGGATGTTCTAACCTACCACACACTTGTGGCCTGCACTGTGCCAAATAAAAGACTTAACTGACTTCCTTTGAAATAAAAATAATTAAAATGTGACATGACATTTTAAAACTAGAAAATATGGGACAGGAAATAAAGTAAGAGGGATCAGAAATACTTCCAATGGTTCTCTTATAACTGGGAATAAATTTTTCATTCGAGAATTTTGGTTTACCTTCCCCTTTCCACGAGAAAAAGGATATGCTGGACAATAAAATAACTTCTTCATTGCCAGATAATATACTTCCTTTTGCACTATTAAAAACTGCTTGTGTGTGACTGGTACTGACTCATAGGGTCCGTTATAGCCACATCTGGCTAGAACAGAAGCTGCCTGAGGACTCTGCTATCCTGCTGGGTGCCATGCCCTCAAAAGGCACTTCATGCACATTCATTCAATGAATGGAGGCTGTCCTCTTGTCTTAAGAGCTTCAATAAACCAAACACTTCCTGAAGGTTATCCGGCAGGTGGCAGCACTGAGCTTCAAGCCAGTGAGCTTCAAGCCAAGCATCTGCAAACCGCACAGTTGTTCCCGGGTAACCTAAGGGGTATGTCCCAAGACACTGGGTGGATGCCTGAAAGCATGAATAATATTAAATTCTATACAGGGTTTACTCTAAACATACACACCTGTGATAAAGTTTAATTTTCAGTAAGATTAAGAATAAAACAACAGTCACAATATGATGCAATTAATAAGTTATTTAAAGCATATGAGTTGTTTATTTCTGGAATTTCCCACTTAATATTTTTCGACTGCAAGGAAGGCAAAACTGCAAATAGGGGTGACTACTGTATTGCGTGCGCGTGTGTGTGTATGTTTTGTTTTACAGGGGATGAAACACAGGATCTTGCATATGCCAGGCAAGCATTCCACTGCTGAGCCACATCCCAGCCCTTTATATATATTTTTTTTGAGACAAGGTCTCGGCTAAGTTTCCCAGGCTAGCCTTGGACTTTTGATCCTCCTGCCTCAGCTTCCCAAGTCACTAGGATTACAGCAGGTGCTGTAATAAAAAACACAGTATATAATGAATACTGCTCAACCACAGTATTTTAAATTACTGACTGAATATCTTAAAACTAGAGAAATATCTCAGAGACTTGGTATTTCTTGAATTCCCTTTGCAAAGATATTTGTGTTAAGGACAGTTATGACATCTGCTTCATATTTTATTTCTGAAATAATAAAACTCCTCAAAAGATTTTGATAAAAGGGAATGGTTTGGTCTTCTTGGTTTGCAGTAGGAGCGTGTGCAGTGATTAGTGAACAGGCAGTCACAGCTCAACACTGACAGGCCTGATGGCTCTGGCTGCTGCCCTCTGATTACTTACTTGTCACCTTCATCTTAAACTGCTTAATTTCCATGTGGGTCAGTATAAAATGTAAGGAAAACATCAACTACTCAGGAGGCCAAGAGAGAAGGATCAAACACTGGAGGCCAGCCTGGACAACTTGGTGAGACTCTGACTCAAAAATAAAAAGGGTTGGGTGTATAACTATAATGTACTAATAAAAACACTTTATTAAAAAAATAAATAAATAAAATTCAAATATAATAATGAATAAATAAATAAACAGAAAGGGTTGGGGTATGGGAATGCTACTTAGTGGCAGACAGCCCCTGGGTTCAATCTTAAAAAAAAAAAAAAAAAAAAAGGAAAACAGATGATTTGAGCTAATGAGAAACACAAAGATTTTGATTTCACAGATTCACCCCAGAATGTTCCTCATTAGAATCTTACTCAAATATGCTCAAATACTTCAAAAAGCCTTTGTTACCAGATGAAAACTGTGATTATTGTAACACAGTTTTCACATGGTGGAAATAAAAACTACATTGCAAGTGTATTTGTGAGATATTCCAAATATCACCTGAAACCTCTCTTATCTTCACTTAGAAAAATAACACAACTGCTGGGTGCGGTGGCTATGCCTGTGATCCTAGTTACATGGGAGGCTGAGGCAGGAGGCAGGAAAGTTCAAGGCCAGCCTGGGCACCTTAGTGAGACCCTACTTCAAAATAAAAAATAAAAAGGGCTGGGGATGTAGCTCAGTGGTAAGAGTGCCCCTGGGTTCAAGTCCTAGTAATCCCACCCCACAAAAAGGAGAGTAACCTATGATAAAATAGTGATCTGCGTGTTTAACCTAGTGCTTCTCCATATGGAAATGATGAAGCAGTTTGTAAGATTCCTTGGGGGTTTCCTATAATAATATAGGAACTAGAAAAGGACTAAAAGTAAAAAACTATGGACAATGTAACTCAAAATCCTCACTTCACAGATGAGGTGTGACTTTCACAGACTCCTTAAAGTCCCAGCTGCTATTCACTAAGATTCCCAAGGTGAGACTCCTTTCTTCCCCATTCCCTGATTACCAGCTCCACTGGGGAAGTAAACCCAAATCCCTCACAGTGCTGTGTGTACCAGGGATTGAGCCCAGGGCTGTTTAACCACTGAGACACATCCCCAGTCCTTTTTATTTTGCGACAGGGTCTTGCTAAGTTGCTTAGGGTCTCATTAAATTGCTGAAGCTAGCTTCGAACTTGCAATCCTCCTGCTTCAGCCTCCTGAGCCGCTGGTAACACAAGTGTGAGCCATCACGCCCAGCTCTCATGGTGACCTTTTGAAGTTAGAGAGGCCTAGGATGGGGCTGATAGAGGTAAGCTGGCTCTCTGGTAAAGGCAAGCAAAGGCAGCTAAAATGGCAACCAAGTTATTCTGTTATGGAGTGGCCGGAATCCCAGCAAGGGTAGGGAAACCGAGAGTGGTCGTGATTAGGGAAAACTGGCAGCAAGTACTGTCTGAGAGGACTACTCCTCAGTTCCACTGCAGAATCTAAGCTAGTGTTGCTAGAACCAAGTTTTATGAGGAACTAGACATTAGGATTTTAAGGTAAAGTTAAAAATACTGATTAGGCTACACCTCTACCAGTTTGTATGTAGCCAGACACCTGACCAATGGCCTCACGACTTAGTGAATCAGGCACAGGCTTCCAGCAACCACAGCAGGAAATACTTACTTGACGGAGAGGGAGAAATCCCCAGGAGCACTCTCACTCTCTCGGATTAGAAATGCCCCATCGTGCCGCTGTTTGCTAAGCATTTCTTCTGCCTTGGCTCTGGGGATTTTGCCAAAAAACCACCTAAGGAAGGAAGACAAGCCAGTCAGCATCTGTTTCTCCACAAAGAAACGGATGTCCAGCCTTAAATGTGAGTAACAGAACACCTCTTGCCAGAGGAAGGGGCTCACTGTGCCCAAGACGGGAGGACATTGGGTAGGGTCCTCCCTAAGAGATGGACTTTCAAATGGCTTCACCCCATCCACTTCCCAGAAAGTGACTCATCAAGGCACTATCACTATCAAAGGTCACTCTTTCTATAGAGGAAGAAACTTGAAAATGGGCCTTCCAAACCAAAGTCCTCCAGTTCCTGACCCACTCATTAGAAAGGTGCCCAGGAGAGTCCCAGGCCTATGGGTAAATGATCCAGGCTTGTTGGAGACAACAATGACACTTCTTGCAGCCAATGGATAAAACTGCAGCTCTGCCTCAGTGGGAAGAGGGACACAGGGGAAGGGAGGAAATTTGGAAGGCCCAGAACTTGGTGGTGGGGCTAATTCTATTAAAAGTCCAAAGGGAGAAGGTTCAGGCTGTGAGAAGGCAGCCTCTACCAGTTATGGAAGTCAGCATTCCTCTCAGGACCTTTCTCTGGAGTCACTGCTCAGTGTTCAGTTTTCAAAAGCCACCTGGAAGGGGCTGAGAACATGGCTCAGTAGCAGAACACTTGTCTAACAAGCTTGAAGCAATGAGTTCAATCCCCAGCACTGCAAAAAAACAAAAACTCAAAACCCCCACAACATTGAGAACATCAAAGTTTACCACATGCGCAGCAGCTGGTTGCAAAATTCAGATTTTTCATTTGAACCAAGTTACAGACTTTTCTGCTCCTAATGGTCATTCACTTTGGTCATAAGAAAAAGTGGCTAAATTACTGGAAAACTATGGGAGCAACTGGCCTGTGGCTCAACAGGAGGAGGGGACATCTCTAAAAGAGCTCAAGGCCATGGCTGCCTGGCTATTTCAAATGAAAACCATTACCAATTAGGATGGAAGAATGGTGAAGACAATGTTCTTTCCACAATCATCTTCAATGTTTAATTATTTTTAAAAAGCAAAAACATTTACAGCTAAGACCTACCTTACATGGTAACTAGCATTCATTTAATTTGCAAACTGTAATGCACCAATCAGTCCATTAAAGTTGTAAATATAACCCTTCTATCTATCCTACTTAGAAGCAACCACACTACAAGGCATTTTTAAAATACTACATCACTCTGAAGTTCAGGCAGAAGGATGCAAGCTGCTGAGAGAGAGAGTCAGAAGCTGCCCCAAATCTACTTACTCATGTCTTTCCCACTTTGCCTGCTCTGATGCCAGGCTGCACAGGTGCTTGTACAACGCCCTCACCCCTTCTACAAATATTCAAGGGCAAGTCCTGCAGTGCCTGGGAATTAGGCCACACAAAAGAAATTCCATAATAATAGACAAGAATGATCTCTGAAGATGTAATAACGGCTACCAGCAGAGAGGCACATTTTCTGTTCCCTGGTGCTTTCAAGGGTAGGCTATACTTGTGAGCAGTGTACATCTGACTGGCCACTGCTAGGGGAGGAACCACAGCTGCTGGGAGGACCCACATCAGCCTTGCCTTCACTCCCACAATGCACTGAGGTGGAGGGGAGGTCCTTAAAAACTATTCTCTTCTCCTCTTGGACCTCAAGATCTTCCCAACTTGTTTGTTGGTTGGTTGGTTCATTCGTTCGTTCATTCATTCATTCATTTTTGCAGTACTAGGGTTAGAACTCAGGGACATATTACAACTGAGCTACAATCCCAATTCTTTTTGAGACAGGGTTTTGCTAAGTTGTCCAGGCTGGCCTCAAACTTACCATCCTTCTGCTTCAGCCTCCTTTGTACCTAGGGTTATAGGTGTGTGCCACTGTGCCTAGCCATCTTCTTTTTCAGGGTACCAGAGATTGAACTCAGGGGCATTGGACCACTGAGCCACACCCCCAGCCCTATTTAGAGACAGGATTTCACTGAGTTGCTTAGCTGAGGCTGGCTTTGAACTTGCGATCTTCCTGCCTTAGCCTCCCAAGCCGCTGAGATTACAGGTTCCATCTTTTCTTTTTAAAAGGTATAATAAAGTAATGAATATGAATTAAAATGGCCTACATATACATGAATGCAAATAAAAAGAGACTTCCTCGGGCTGGTGTTGTAGCTCAGTGGTAGAGTGCTTTCCTAGCACGTGTGAGGCACTGGATTTGATCCTCAGCACTCATAAAAATAAATAAATAAAATAAAGGTATTGTGTCCATCTACAACTAAAAAATTAAAGACTTCCTGGATCCCCCCAAGCAGCAACTTGCTGGCAGCTGTATATATTTCTAGACCTTTCCTCAGGGGCATAAATCCACATAAGTTACAATGTTTTCTTGTCCTAACTTAAAATGAACTCAATTTCATCTCCAATTTAAAAGAAAATCATAGTGAACTGTAAGTTGCTATACAGAAAAGTACTCAAATTTGAAGATTTATAATTAAACACATCTTTGTTATAAAAACCTAGATCACAAACTGGAAAATTAGTTTGAAGACCATTTCACTAAACAAAGATTTCTTGTGTATCTCGTGAAATACTCATACTCCCTTTTTGACAGACATCCCATGCAGCAGAAGGGAATCATGCATGTAATTAAGAGCTAGCATCAATTAAAACACCTAGCCACCACCACTCTGTAGCCACACTGCATTTTATATCATTTATAAAATTAATGGTCTTTATTAATTATTTTACAATACCGAGAACTGAACCCCAGGGCACTTTACTAACTGAGCTACGTCCCTATAAATAAAATTTTTGGAGACGGGTTCTCACAGGGCACAGTGGCACATGCCTGACATCTCAATGACTCAGGAGGCTGAGGCAGGAGAATTACAAGTTCATGGCCAGTCTGGGCAACTTAGCAAGACCTTGTCTCAAGAAAAAAAAAAAAAATAGGGGCTGGGGATGTGGCTCAAGCGGTAGCGCACTCGCCTGGCATGCCGTGCGGCCCGGGTTCGATCCTCAGCACCACATACAAACAAAGATGATGGGTCCACCGAAAACTAAAAAATAAATATTAAAAAAAAAAATTCTCTCTCTCTCTCTTAAAAAAAGAGAGAGAGAGAGAGAAAGAGAGAGCGCACTCGCGCAAGAGAGAAACGCGTGCACGCATGAGCAAGCACATGAGCATCAAGCTAAATTGCCCAGGCAGGTCTCGCTTCTTTATTATTTGCTATTCTGGGGATGGAACCCAGGACCTTGTGCATGCTAGGTAAACTCTACCACTGAGCTACACATCAAACATGACAAGCTTCTGTTAGTGGTGATACTTATGGGTAACTATGTTGTAGTCAATGTTCTACAAATTTTTAAAAAGATGGGATTGGTACTAAACTAGAAACAGCAAGGGAGAAAGCCAAGGGGAGGAGAGATTCATTTTCCAATTTAATTATTTAGAGCATGCCACAGGCTCCTGTCTATAAGTAATTTCTGTGAGGAGCATGAATGTGGATCCACGGCAGCCCATACCACTCCTGCCACAGCACTGTTGTAACAACTGTTTCGTGGTCTGTGTTCCATGTGCTAACACAAACACTACACCAGGAGAGGTGGTACTTCCATTTTATATTTCCCTTTTCCTCGCCAACAAATAAAGAAAGAAGAGAGGAGAGTCCTTGTCTCTGCATTATACCACCTCTATGTCTACTCACCTGGCAGTCCCACGGGGGCGGGAGCATGTGCTTGTAAAGTCACAGTTTCACACAGGCACAAGCATGGTCTTTTCTAGCAATATGGTAGGCTTGGAGAAAGAAGAGCTTTTGAATTTCAGTTTTCCTTTTCAGAGCATAAAGTGGAGGAGCACTGCCTGCCCTTCAGCGGGTCTGTGATTAACCACCCAGTAGAGTTCCTGTTCAACAGTTTCTTGGCAGCTCTTTTATATAAGCGGGAAGGTCAAGGCGTGAGAGTGACTTTCCAATCAAGGTCGGTAATAACAACTTCACCAAAGATGTGGCCTTTCCTATCTTCTCTCAACAGACTGATTCAAAATGCTTATGTTGCTGGGCATGGTGGCATATGCCTGTAACCCTAGCTACTCTGTGATCCCAGCTACTTAGGAAGCTGAGGCAGGAAGATGGCAAGTTTGAGGCAAGCCTCAGCAATTTAGTGAGATACAGTCTCAAAACAATTTTTAGGGCTGGGGATGTAGGTTAGTGGGAAAGTGCCCCTGGATCCAGTCTCTAGTAATCACACAAAAGAAGAAAATAGAAATGATCATTTTTGAAGTAGAAGCAGGGCCAGGCAAAGAGGGGTGGGTGAGATGGGAGGTCAGCAGCCTTCAAGGATCCTCAGGGTCCCACTATGCTGATTATTTATATAAAGCAGAAAATTCAAAATTCTTACTACTCTCAGCAACTTAGAGGAGAACACATTTCCTTCCAACTGAAACATGAACACTAACATGGAAGAACAAGCACTTACAGAGAACTATTACCTACAACACCAAGCTTGGCGTACTCTCACAAGGTTACCCAGCATACCAACACAAAACCATGTGGTAAGTACCTTCTCTGAAACTCAAGAAGTGTGGAATTATGGAACACATCTGGCCCAAGGGTTTTAAAGAAAAAGGTATGGACTTGCAAAGTATTGTTTTATTTTTGAAGATAACTGATAGGTATTAATCTAAAATGTATACCATTACTATTGTACTATCATTATATACAATGATTAACGTACAAGGTCAACATGCTGGGCTCGTTCCCCAAACAGATAGAATAAATGGCATGACATTCATCACAATGGTCTCTGTTTTAAAAACAGTATTTGAAACAAGCAGGTGGGCCCCGCCTTGGCAGATCATGAGCCCCACTTACGGGTGTGGTTTCATTTCTATGTAGTTCTTGGGAATGAAGCCATCCTTCCCATTGAGCTCTGCCTTGTACCAGTTCTGATCACATTCTTCATTCAAAACCTGAAAAGAAGAAAAAATAATCAATCATTCCCTTTCCACTTTCAAAAGGGTAGCCACAAGACAACTGTGCCACCCTTTAAGTTTGTGAAAGGTCTTATTTGAAGTATTAGCCAACCTCCAGAATTCACAGGGATCCAATCACAGGATTCCCCAAAAGCTTCTCTACTTTTCTGCAAGGATGGGATGTCTACCAAGCAGCTCCACAGTGCTGCTGCTTAAAGCACAATCACAGGCCCTTGCATGGAAAGACTATTGACCAAGAATGAATCCTGCTCACTTCAACAACCTTCAAGACCCATGTGGTGTCCAGGTTAGATAATGCTAATGTGATTAACAACCCAGCAGAGATCCTGTTCAACAGTTACTTGGCAGCTCTTTTATGTAAAGGAGAAGGTCAAGGCGTGAGAGTGGGCTTCCAAGCCCACCAACCAGCACAACTCAGGTATAAGGTATTTAATCCCTAAGCCTTCTATGAAAACAGGTCTAGAAAAATGAAACAGCAGGCTGGGGATGCAGCCTGGCATGCAGGGGGCCCTGAGTTCAATATCCCTAACAACAAACCATACACCCACACAGAGGGGAAGAAAGTAAAGAAAGAAAGATGAAATGGCACAATAAATGCTGGAGACTTAAAAAAGTGTATGGGAGGGGGTTACTGTTGGTGGGTTTGCAAATTAGTAGTACCACTAAGGAAATCAGTATGCAGGTTCCTCAGAAGACTAGTTACAGAACCACCATGACTATTATCCTAATCCTTTGTATTTATCCTCAAAAATTAAAGTCATCATACTATAGTAATACATGCATACCCATGCTTATAGAAGCACAATTCATAATAGCCAAACTATGGAACCAACCTAGCTGTCCACCAGTGGACGAATGGGTAAAGAAAACATAGTATATACATAAGAGAGTCAATAAAGAATCGTCATAAAGAAAAATGAAATTATGTCATTTGCAGGAAAATGAATGGAACTAGACACCATTAGGCAAAATAAGTCTAACTCAGAAGATTAAGGGTCATGTTTTCTCTCCTATGTGGAAGCTAGAGAAGAAAAAGGAAAATATGGAGGCAGATCTTATGAAAATCAAAGGAAGATCAGTGGAGGAAAGGGGCCAAGGGTTGGGAGGTGTGTATGGTAGGGAGTGATGGGGACTGAAATTTTGGCCAAATTATAGTTATATTGCATACTGTGTGCATGTACAAATATGTAAAAACAAATTCCATCAGTATGTACAACTATAATGTACCAATAAAAATAGTGGGGGGAAAAGATGAAATGGCTACCCAAGGTTATAAGCTATTAACCTCCCATACCTAAGAACCACATGCAGGTTTTCAGATTCCAAATGAATGTTCTCTCCAATGCTGCCTCCTGTGAATTAGACAGGCCAGGCCATGAGACTAATCTGAAAATACAAACACACCCTAGGAACTCTAAACTGGCTACACAAGGCAAAAGGCAGAAGGTATTTTAAGAGAGAAAAGAGATGTGACAACAACAACTCCAGACCAGTGAGCAAAGGGAATGTGGACTATTAAGTGGAGTGGTATTAATATACACTACACTGCAAAGTTCTGAAAGGAAGCTGATAAAATTTTTTACAAAATGATTTATTTGAGATGCTGAACAATGCTGTACCCATAGCCAAATTGAAAACTGGAATGCTTTAAGGTGTTTGAGGTTAGTGCATTAACTGACATTTCGAAGTGAAACGTATAACAGTAGAAAGGGTAGACAAGGCTGATCAGCCAGGCTGCATTAATGACCACTGAGGCTCATTCAGTTCCAAACAGAAGCCTGGCCTGAACTTTACCACATCGGTGCTTAAGTGTGATGCTGGCCAATCTCTAGCCACAGCTGTCACTCACTGGGTTTAAGCATACATATGTATACAATAACATGGCAAATCCTGTGACAGCTGGGAAGTGTGAACAGTAAGTGCTTTAAAAATTAGATACTACTGAACCTGGCAGTCTTAATGTTCCCAAGAGTCCCACATATACATATAGTATGGTGATGAAGTTTATCTTTATTTTTTCCCTTAAAAAATTACTAAAGCTTTGAGGATATAAAAGGATTCACACACACATACACACACACACACAATTCATAATTTTTTAAAACATTTATTGTTTAGTTGTAGGTGGACACAATACCTTTATTTGTTTTTATGTGGTGCTGAAGATGGAACCCAGTGCCTCATGTATGCTAGGCAAGCACTCTTCTTCTGAGCCCCAGCCCTACAAAATTCATAATTTTTGAACCTTCATTTGAACACTGAACTGTGCTGTGGCAGGCAGAGGTATTTTGTTGTTTATAAAGGCACACTGAAGAGCCAGGCACAATGGCACCTCTGTAATCCCAGTTACTGGGGAGGCTGAGGCAGGGGGATCACTAGTTGAGGCTAGCCTGGGCAACTTACCAAGAGCTTGTCTTAAAATAAAAAATAAAAAGAGCTAAGGATGTAACTTCACAGAGCACCCCTGGGTTCATTCCTCAGTACCACAAAAAGGGGTGAGGGGCATACTGAGGACAAATGTTGAGGAAGGAGAGTGCTCCCGGGCCCACCATGCCAGCTGCCTATCCCTGTAGCACAGGAGGGCGCTCAGCACTTAAAAGCCTGTGAGGAGAGGAGCTACTTACAAAGTTGCTTAAGGCTCAGATTCTGTTATTAACAACAACAACAACAAAAAACAAACTAATCACTTAGAAAAGGCTGGTTGATTTGTGACCAACGGCCTTGCCGAAAAGGGCAATTGTGCACGCCCCAGGAGCTCCCGGAGCCTCACATTCTTGTTATCTTTACCAAGAAAGAGGTGAATCTCCCTAAGAGGTATCTCCCTCTGCCAAATAAATGAAAGTCCAGGCAACTCCCATACTTGGAACCAATTTAGAACTATGGTTTTCCTTAGGGCAAAGCTATTAGTTGTTGTTTAGAATGCTTTTCTACCCCAGAAGGCAGGGATTTTTTAAAAAAATATTTTTAGTTGTAGATGGACACAATGCCTTTATTTTATTCATTTACTTTTATGTGGTGCTGAGGACTGAACTCAGTGCCTCACACATGCTAGACTAGCGCTCCACCACTGAGCCATAACCCCAGCCCCAGGGAATGTTTTTTTTTTTTTTTTAATGGAACGCCAGAGTATGTGAATGGTTACAATTTTGGTCATCTGGAAGTTCCAGTATCCGAATATCACTTTATCAGACAGCCAAGGTGTTGCTGCTGGTGGCTCTAAATCTCTAGGATTTCAGGAGAGGCTGGTGCTGCTGGAGGCAAAGCGCAGGAGGAAGAGTGAAGCTGCTGGCTCCGGGCACCCTGAGAGTCAGGGACTGGACCTGACTGCACTACAAAAGCACATTAGCTCTCACGTGGACACCCTGAAAAGTCAATTTTTATTCAGATGTTAAGCAAATGAGCAGGCAAGGGACACAGGAACATGAGTTTAAAGTGGAACTAGGAGGAGAGCAGAGCTCTCCGGGGGTGGGCCTGTGCCCACAGGTCTGTGGTTCTAGATGAGAGCTCCTGTCTGTCACGAACAATGCTTAAAACCTTGCCAGAGAGCTGGGAACCAGGAAGCTGCTTCTGCCACTGTCGCCCCACAGAAGACAGCGAATGGCTGGCTCATCCATCACCTCCTCACAAACCTACCAGCTCGCAACCAAGTTCCAAGGACCATCTCTAGCCACTGCCTCACAGCTGCATTTTCTTTCCAGCCTCCACATTCCCTGAGTTATGACTCGGAAGCCACACAGAACACTCGGGTTTAACGGAAGCAGATTGATCAAGAGATGAGATTACGAGAGGAGGAAGAGCCAAGTTTCAGTGAAGGTTCTTTTTTTCTTTTTTCAAAGACATCTAAAATAATGCTAGCCCAAATCAGGAAGACATTTAAGAGATAGGAATGAGGTGAGCTTTATGCAGGAAAATTTAAAAATATTCCAGTCAACAGAAGGGACACGAGGGGACTCTGGAGGTGCTCCCTCTGTTGTATTTCTCAGCTAGGTGCCATGTATGTGGGTGTGTTCATTCTGTGAAAATTCACTTTACTGTTATGACGGGTAAATTTTTCTTTACATATATCTTGATCAAAAGTTAGAGCTATTCCGGTTCAGAACATACTGTCATATTATGGTTCATTTCACACCTAAGAAAACTCCATCATGGCCTCATACACCTCAGACACAAACTTCACACCCTCAAAAATATATAGGGAAGCAGGAAAAACATAGCAAGCCTTCAGAAACCCCCATGATGACAGCTTTTCATTGCTACTCTATGGGAAAAAAAAAAAAAAAAGTAATTCCAAGGAAGAAAGCTTTATTCACCACAGAGGACCCAGGGCATTCAGCATGCTCCACTTGCCCCACACCGTGCGCCCTCTTCCCTCACTCCCAACCTGAGACCACTCTAACGGCAACGCAAGAAGATCTCCCTTTAAATTACAATGGGAAGCTTTCTGAATAAAGAGGAAGGAAGGGAGGGACAGAGGGAATCCAGCAATACAAGATGGAGGTCTCAGACCCCATAGGATCTACCTGACCTGATGGCAAGAGCTCAGGATGCATTCCAGAGGCTGCATGCAATGGGTCAAATTCAAATCTCACCCACAATGAATATGGCCCTGGACAAACTACTATTGTTTCCATTTTCTACAGTACAAAGTGGTGATAATGCTTTATACTGAGGCAGTCCTAGATCTAGCAACACATGACAATCCTGGGGACTGCATTTTATCTTCCCTAAATTACGTCCATGCCTCATCGCTGTCCCTGTGCACCAACAGTACATAATAAAAGAAGACTGAGATTCTTATTTATTTTTTAGTTGTAGTTGGACACAATACCTTTATTTTTACGTGGTGCTGAGGATCAAACCCAGGGTCTTGCACGTGATAGGCAAACACTCCACCACTGAGCCACAACCCCTACCAGAGATTCTCATTTTGTTCTGCAAACATACAAAACTTCCATGCTTACTTTAAAATTATTCTGAAATATGAGTGATTTGGGAGGCTGAGGCAGGAGGATTGAAAATTCAAGTCCAGCCTCAGCAACTTAGCAAGGCCCTGTCTCAATACAAAAAGGGCTGGGGATGTAGCTCTGTGTTTAAATACCACTGGGTTCAATCTCTGATAGAAAGAAAGAAGGGAGGGAGGGAGGGAGGGAGGGGAGGAAGGAAGAAACCCACGAACAGAACATACAGTTATGGTCCCATCAGACTATTCAAAATAGCCTCTAATGCTAATGGCCTGTAGGAGGTTCAATATTTCTTCAAGGCAAAAATTCTATCTATATGAAGGAATCTGTACAAGGATGCATACGCATGAAAGGTAAGAACAATTACTTTTTTTTTTTTTTTCTTTTGGCTACCAGGGATTAAACCCAGGGGCAATTAACCCTGAGCCATATGCCCAGCCCTTTTATATTTTGAGTCAGGATCTCAATAAGTTGCTTAAGGCCTTGCTTAGGTTGCTGAGGCTGGCTTTGAACTTTCAATCCTCCTGCCTCACCCTCCCAAGTTGCTGGGATTACAGGAGTGCGCCATTACGGTTGGTAAGTAAGAACAATTAAAAAAAATTTTTTTTTGGTAGTTGTAGGTGGACAGCATGCCTTCATTTTATTTGATTATTTTTATGTGGTGCCGAGGATCAAACCCAGGGCTTCACATGTGCTGGGCAAATGCTCTACCACAGAGCCCCAGCCCCAAGAACAATTACATCGTTAAGCTCTTAAATATTAAAAAAAAAAAAACAAAAACAAAGTAAAAAACCCAAAACACTATTTTTAGCTAGTTCCTGTAATACAGAAATCCAGCATAAGGCTAGGGTGTAGCTCAGTGGTGCAGCACTTGCCTAGGATATGTGAGGTCCTGGGTTCAACCCCCAGTATTAAACACACAAAAAAACTCAACACAAGCTAGTGAGTTTTCCCCAGTCCTTCTTTTTCCTTTTTTTTTTTTCTTTCTTTCTCCCCCAGGCTCTGCCTTTCTTTTTTCATACTGGGTATTGGATCCAGGAGTGCTTAATCACTGAGCCACATCTCCAGCCCTTTTTATTTATTTATTTTTGTTGTTCCAGGTTTATTGAAAATATTATAGCACAGCAAAAGGATTCAAACAGCTCCATGTGGGTTTTAAAGTTCCTCCCCCCTGTAGGCTGAGTGACTGCAAGTTGAAGAAACTGCCGAAGTCCAGGCTTCAGCATTTCTGTAGTGTCAGATCTCTTCAGCGATCTCCAGATTCAGAGCGAAGGCCTGAGGAACATGATTATCGCTCCTTTCTCCTCTTCCTGCAGCTGGTTGGAGGAAGTTCTCTCTGAATCTGCTTCATCAAATGGGTGACACAACCTGTGTTCTTGCTGTGGAGCTTCTTGCTGTGAATAATGGTGACCTTGCACACGTGCTTGTGGGTATGGAAGCTGGAGCCCAGGCACATGTACTGCTTCTTGAGATGATCTCGGCCACCTTCTGCATGGTTTTGGTGCAAATGCAGCCCTTGTTGGTGGGTCCTAGTAAAAGAGCCTTTTTTTTATTTTTTTGAAACAAGGTCTCACTGTTGCGTAGGGCTTAAGTTGCTGACACTGGCCTTGAACTTGTGATCCCCTCGCCTTAATCTCAGAATTGCTGAGATTATAGGGTGCACCACTTCACCTGGTTACACATTTTTTAAAGACCTTAGATCCCTAATAATGAACTCTGTGGGGGTTTCGCTAGGGTAACATTCTGGAAGAGCCATTTAAAATCAGTTCTCTTCAGGTATCTGTTACATATTTCATTAGAAACTATCAGAATGTTTGTCACCTCCCTTAGTATGATGGTTACTGCCTCAATCGAGTCTCACAGATTCATTACCAACACTGAATAAGTGCCATACAATCACCACTTCCATCTGTTACAGGCTTTGTTCAGCATGAGAAACATCTTGGCTGCACTGCTTGCCATCCTTGGTGCCAAACCATGAAATACACCCACGACGCAGATAAATCATTATGAACTTTCATAACAAGATGACCAACTTAAAGGTGGCTGGATAGTGAAGGTCCCTGGTCCCACAGAAACTTCCAACTGCTTACCGAGCACACAAATAGGCTGGTCTCCAATTTGAATGGCCAGAGGATAGCTCCACAGGGCCACAGCTGAGTGGAAACACAGAGAGCATTTTAAACACTCGGGCCAGCAGCATACACTTAGCCACTCAAGACCAGCATGTGAGAAGAAATGAATCGCACTCATTAAGTTCAAAAACACTCCTACAAAAGAGAAAATCTATACAGTTATTTATATAATGATATCAAATTAAGAGGATATTTTACCTTCATGTTGTCACCTCTCAGCCGAAATTTATTATCTATGCTACAAAATGCTATTTTAAGCATCACCCTTGAAATGGGTATTTCTAAAGAACTCTTTTCTTTTGGGATCCAGGAATCCTAAATCCTTTTCTTTAAGGAAAAGGAACCTATTTATCAAACTCTAGGAATCCAAAGAGCATCTGTTGGTCAAGCTAACCTTCTGATCACTAGGGATGGAATGATGAGAAGTTCTAGTGCTTCTCTTTAAAAAAACTTAAAAGGATGGCTTCTGGGGACTGAGGCTGGAGGATCTCAAGTCCAAAGCCAGCCTCAGCAACTTAGTGAAAACCTGTTTCAAAAAAAAGGGGGGGGGGGCTGGGATGTGGCTCAGTGATTAAGCACCTCCAAATTCAATCGCTGGTACCAAAAAAAAGAAAAAAGAAAGAAAGAGAGAGAGAGAGAGAAAGGAAGGAAGGAGAAAAAAAAATCACTGCTTTCTATCTTCTAAGTAGTTATACTCAGTTTGCAAGGGAACATTAGTGTATCAGGAAACAGACCCACTCAATGCTCAGGCTTCAGGGATGAAAGCTCAACTGGTTTGACCTCAATATCTATTTACTGTTAGTGCCCCAAATCTGTCCAAATGTCACCCCACCACCACCAAAAAAAAAAAGTCTTAAATAACAGGCTACCTACTGTCTATAGGCCCAGATTATTCTTGGTTAGGCATATATTTTCATAATTTGGTCATCACCTACTCCTTTGCCTTTACCACTCACTAATTCTCCCAATGAACTCTGAGTTCAATCAAGTGAGTTGGTGCATGACCTCTGAACACATGGTAAGTCTCTGTCTCCCCAGGTGCAATTGTCTTATCTATTTAGATCTTTTATGATTCAGTTCAAAGCTCACAACCACCTCAGCCACCTTCTCTCTACTTCACTTTTTTTTCTTCTTCAAGACTAGGCCTCAAATCTGGGGTGCTTTGCCACTTAACTAATCTCTAGTCCTTTTTAGTTTTTGTTTGGAGACAGTGTCTTGCTAAGTTACTGAGGCTGATCTTGAACTTGCCATCCTCCTGCCTCAGACTCCCAAGTGGCTGTGATTATCATGTACTCCATCATGCCTGGCCTCTGCTTTATTTTTATAGCATTCAATAGAGGATTATTGTCAATAACAATATAATTCAGCTGGGTGTGTTGGTGCATACCTATAACACCAGCAATTTAGGATGCTGAAACAGGAGGATTGCATGTTCAAGGCAGCTTGAGCAATTTAGGGAGTGCCTGTCTTCCAAATAAATAGATTTGAGAAAGTACTATAAGCTCAGTGGTAAAGTGCCTCTGGGTTCAATCCCTAGTACAAAAAAAAAAAAAAAAAAAAAAAAAATTTAGGATATCTCCTCTACTACTATTTTGTCCTGCATGCTGGCGTGCCCTGGCCCCTTCCAAGCTAATTCCAAGTACCCCAAAGCTGGCTCAATTCTCATTTGTGTTCCCCACACTTCTTAGAATGGAATCTGGCATATTTTGAGGGAGTGATCTGTATATGGGGCTTTGCTGTAAGTGATGCACACAGTACCAGAGAGTTAGTGGGGCCCAGGGACAAGTGAAAGAGCAACACATGCTCTACATTCCTTGGTGAGAAATAAGAACCTTTCAAGCTGATCCTAGAAAGAATGATTGTCATGAGTTTGTTCCCTCAAGGAAGAAGAGGCAAAATAAGGGAAGTAATAGAATTAGGTAATCAGTCTTCCTGTAACTTAAGCATCACTGCCAAATGATCCCCATGTGCAGTCCCTCAAGAGAGCGTACACCACATCTGTCCCACAAGACTGCCTATATGTGCTTTCTCCAAGACAGAAAGGTATAGAAGGGTGGAGACGTGAGGGTGGGTGAGTGGGGAGGAAAGTTTCAAGGTGACACAAATAAAAAGAGGCAATGCTTTGGCTGGACTAGGATAAAGGCAGTGTGGTTATTTCCATGTATGTGTCCTACTAATCCCTCTCTGGGTGGGTGCTTCCTGGAAATGTAGAAATGCCTGCTTCTGTCTGCATGTTTTACCTAAGACTGACTTTTGCAGGTTGTTTGAATTACATTCGAAGTCCAGGACCATTTGTACATTTTTTGAAAGGTAAGACTTCCTTTATAATGTTCATGTGTTGAACAATTAAGATTGACTAGGTTGGGTATGGTGGTGCATACCTATAACCACAGCAATTAGAGAGGCTGAGGCAGGAGGATCCCAAGTTAGAGGCTAGCCTCAGCAACTTAGGGATACCCCGTCTCAAAATAAAAAATAAAAAGGTCTGATGATATAGCTCATTGGTTGAACACCCCTGGATCAATCCCCAGTACTATGAAAAAAGAAAAAGTATGTGTATTTCTGAGAAAAGATTTAGTACTCAAAAAATAAACTGGATACCCTCTTCAGTCCCTTCATGTTCAACTGTCATTAAGAATAGGTTGCTTATGAAATTTCAACAAAACAGGAAGGTAGTTCACACATATGTGATACTACTCCACCCAAATCTAGAGGCCGTGAAACCTAAATGCACAGACAATACTCCCAAATAAACTCTACCAAAGGGGTACAAAGAGTTTCCATTCAAAAATGCTGTTTCGGGCTTGACCTGTGAGTGGGATACAGCTCAGTTGGTAGAGTGCTTGCCTCACATGCATAAGGCCCTGGGTTCAATCCCCAGCAACACACACACACACACACACACACACCACACAAAGCTGTTTCTTGTGGAACCAACCCTTTAATGGATAAAGAAATTTAAGATGCCCTTTAATGGATAAAGAAACTGTGGTATATATACACAATGGAATATTACTCCATATTACAAGAGAATAAAATCATGGTATTTGCAGGTAAATGGATGGAGTTGGAGAATATCATGCTAAGTGAAGTAAGCCAATCCCAAAAAACCAAAGGCGGAATGTTTTCTATGATAAGTGGATGCTGATCCATAATGGGTGTGGGAGGCAAGGGAAGAATGGAGGAACTTTGGAAAGGGCAAAGGGGAGGGAGGGGAAGAGAGGGGGAATGGGGGAAGAGAGGAAAGATGGTGCAATGAGACGGACCTCATTGCCTTAGGTAATTGTATGAAGACACAAATGGTGTGACTACTTTGTATACAACCAGACATGAAAAATTGTGCTCCATTTGTGTACTATGAAATCAAAATGCATTCTGCTATCATGTATAACAAATTAGAATTAAAAACAAGATCAGAAGCAAAAAAAAAAAAAAAAAGTTAACTTTTGTATGTTTTGACTTGTGGAAGGCCTATCACTTTGGTGAAGTTGGACCACTCTCAGAATATTAGCATTTCAACTGCAGGAGAAGGGGGAGAAAGGGTGGGGTCAAAAAGGCACAGAGGTAGAAGAGTTTCAGGAGGGAAAATCCAGTACATTTGAAAAACACGACTATCATGATGGTCTGGATGGGACCAACACTGTGCACCTGAGTGCTAAGCCTGAGCTAGGTGAACTGAGGATAGGAGACAGCCCTCCAGGAGCTGCAGTCAGGCAGAGTGCCAGCTGCAGTGCAGCGAGATGCATGCCAGGGGAGGAGCAGTCATGGGTGCCACACAAGTGTCAACTCAGCAGAAAATATCTGGGCTCCAAACATGAAAGACCACGTAACCCTAGTTTAGGGGATATGAGGAAAATTTCCCAAGGAAATGTAAACTAGGTTACATTCTTGTTGGTATTTTAGCTCTGCTTGACCTGTGAGTGGAAGGAACATGATAGACTCTCTAAATTGCTGTCAAGCAAATGGAAGGATGGCTTTTTCTTTTAACCAAACTTAATTATTACTAAATAGAAGATAATTATGCTCTTTTAAGTCGAAAAGTAAAACTTTTACTAATGGTACTAGAACTTCCTAACTGGAAATAACCAAAATAATCTCAAACTATAGTTAACTTTTTTTTTTTTTAATTTTTTAATACTTATTTTTTAGTTTTCGGCAGACACAGCATCTTTGTTTGTATGTGGTGCTGAGGATCGAACCCGGGCCGCACGCATGCCAGGCGAGCGCGCTACCGCTTGAGCCACATCCCCAGCCCCTATAGTTAACTCTTCAACAATATCTATTTAGTTACTGTCTTTTTCACCTTGTTAACTTTTGATCTTAAGTGAAATTCTACACTCTTCTCCTCAGGAAAAACAGAACAAAATAAAAACAAACAAAGCTAGCCAGACCAGGCAAGCAGTCACATTTTTCTGACACTGACAGGCAGCGTGCTCCCCTTGGTCAATTCACTTCCCTATAGTCATTTATTGGGTTAGGGTGTTGGGAGCTCCTGTTCTCTGCAGATTACAGGAGCTCCCAACACCCCTATCCAATAAATGACAATAGAAAGAGTTCATTTAGTTCCATTAAGACCTTATTGATTCAAGAAGCAAACTAAAGGATCAATTGATTTACAGCTGTTCAGTGACCCAAAGCCACTTCAGTGAATGTTACTGAAAGAAGAAGAAGTTTTACTAATCAACACTTTTTTAAAGACCCATGACTTGGAAAAACTCAAGACATCATTCTCAATCCGCGCCGCCCCCCCCCCCCCCCCCCCGCAAAAAAGCTCCAGATGCATTTTCTACTGCTGAAGGATTTAATGTTTTAAATTAGGGCACATTTACTATAGTCACATGGTAGACAAAAAAAGGACTAGGATAGGGTGGTGAGTCCCACCCCCATTCCCAAGGTGGAAGCAAATGCAGACCAGCTGAACAGGGAAAGAAAATACTCAATCGCGAATGTGGGTCAGGGTTAGGCTAAGTACAGGGGTAGAGAGCAGAAAACAGAGGGCTCTGACCTAGTGGAGGGACTCTCAGAGAAAACCTAAGCTATGACATTTGAGGGCCATTAGAGGTTCCCCTGCTGGTGGCCTGCCAGACTACTGCATGTAAATCAGGGTGTTCATTACAAACACTGAGGAGTGTCAATGGTTTTGATTTTTCAAACACTGCTCTGGCTGCACTGAGAATGAACTGCAGAAAGAGCAGGTCGGCCCTACTGTGGGTCCAGCGAAGAAAGGGCAGGGCAGTAGAGAGGACAGGATATACGGCAGAGACGATTGGAGGGAGAATCAAACTCCTTCATGTCATGACTTTGCAAAGTTCTTTAGAAAAACTGCTATATAAAGTCACTGGGCAGGGCTGGGTTGTAGCTCAGTGTTTGAGTGCTTGCCTCGCATGCGTGAGGCACTGGGTTCCATCCTCAGTATCGCATAAATAAATAAATAAATAAATAAAACAAAGATTAAAAAAAATCACTGGGCAAATTTCTCTCATTCATTCATTGCAGTGCTGGGAATTAACCCACGGGTTTTCTAACACTGAGTTATATTCCCACACATTTTAAATTATTTTCAGACAGGGTCTAAGTTGCCCAGGTTGGCCTTAAACTTGTGATCTTCCTGCCTCAGTTTTCTGAGTAGCTGGAATTACAGACCTGAGCCACCATGCCCAGATTAGGCCCCATAACTTTTAATAGTAAATGCAACAGAGATATTAGGCTAGTAAAAAAACGTTAAGCTTAGCCAGGTGAGGTCAGTCGTCTGTCTCACTTTTGGCAGTGCTAAAGAATGGAATCCAGAGCCTCAGGCATGGTAGATAAAGTGTGCTGCCAATGAGCTACATCCCCAGTCCCAAGACCCCATCTCCATTAAAGAAACAAAAGTTATAGGGAGATAAGAAAGGGCACTTTCACTTTCACTGATAGACCACCATAATAATTCACAGTAACCGCTCCTTCTGTACTGTACTTTAGGACTAAGTTTCTACTACACTGAAAACATTTGTTAGGAAGCTGAAATGGGAATAAAGGAAGAAGATAGAGCTCCGCCCTTAGAAGAAATTTATGAACTAAGGGAGCTATAAATATAAATAATAAGGGAATAAGTAAAAAGTAAGGTAAGTGAAACTGCTGATTTTGAGTTGAACATGGAATTCGTGGCAACATGTTTCCAAATTAGTTGCATGGTTGATGTGGAAAGTTCAACTCATATCTGGAGGAACTAGAAAATGGACAACTTCAAATAGTCTAGAAATAATGCAAGGACCTGAAAGTACAGCAACTGAGTATATTGGAGGGTACAGTAAGCAAACAATCTTCCATTTTATGCTTTAATTAGATTTAAATAATTGGGTTTAAATAAAAAAAGGATATAGCTCAGTTGGTAGAGTGCTTGCCTTACATGCACAAGGCTATGGATTCAATCCCCAGCACCACAGGGAAAAAAAAAGAAAGAAAGAAAGAAAAGGGAGCCATTGTTGTTTAAATGCACTGTGCTGTCTGTCCTACACACTGCCCTCCTTTGATGGAGCTGTCCTATGTTTAAGTAACAAATGGTAATTTCCCATGCCTTTTGGACAGCTGGCTGTGGCTCCATCAAGCAGTTATCTCTTACAGGTAACCAGCTGGCAATGTCACTCTGATGCAGAAACACTGCTGCTGACAGACAGAACAAGCAATCCTCCCTGCCTACTCCACCACTACCAGGAAAGCCGAGGAACCCCACAGTCCTGTAATCTTTAAGGACACAACTTCATGCAGTCTGGCCTGGAATGCATAGATCAAGGGGCTCATTCCAGACTTCTGTTCTCAGAAGAAAAGGTATCTGATAGACCATCCCAATTCTGGATGATCATACTGGTTTAAATGAAAAGAAGTTAATATTCAGAGATGTAAAAGGGTAATTTAGCCATGTTTTAAAGATATGAATTTTCATTCCTACTAACCAGTAATGCCATTCTTAGGATTCTATTCTGATAAAACTACCAAACATATATTCTGTGACTACAGGATCAAATAAGGATTCAGTGAGTGCCTAAATCAGGGATTGTGCTAGGTCCCAGGAATGCAATGAAGAGATAAACCTTACCAAGGGGCTGACACTGGGGAGGCAAGATAATTATAACTTCCAGATTAAGATTTTTTTTAAAAAAGCAGATGCCTTCCATTTTTATTTATTTATTTTTTAGTTGTAGATGGACACAATACCTTTATTTTTTTAATTTATTTTTATGTGGTGCTGAGGATCGAACCCAGGGCTTCACACGTGCAGGGCAAGCACTCTACCACTGAGCCACTACCCCAGTCCAGATTAAGAATTTTGTTCACAAAAAATTCAGGGTGCTTTGCAGGACAGTACATCCAGGGGAGACCTAAGGGTGAGGATGGAGAACCGGAGAGAGCAAAGAGAAATATTACCAGCAGAGAGAAGAGTCCAAACACTCTTGGGCAGGAAGGCACTTAGCACCGAGTCTAGGAACTGGGATGCTAAGTCCCAGTGAGTGGGGCAGCAAGTGCAAGGAGTCCAGAGGGACAAGTGAACTGGGTCAGACCACACAGGCTTTGAAGGGCAGAATGAGGACTTGCAGGGTTTGCTCTTTAAGATGATGATTTTGGCTTCTATGTAGCACAAAGAGATGGACAAGAGGGGCAGCAGAAGCCCAGGTGGTTAATTAAGAGACTACTGCAGCAAGCCAAGCAAAAGAGAGAAATTTAGAGTAAGGGAATTTTGGCTATTTTGAAAAGTCTCTGAAATGAGCGTTAAAAACACTCTCATGCATTACTCTAAGAATCTAATTTTACCCTCCCTTCCAAAACCCCCTCTGAACTTCCACCGAATAGAGAATCTTGTATATTACAGAATGAGAAATCAAGTTTCAATCCATTCCACATGTTTTTCAAGGTGATGTAATTAAAAAGTCAGGAAAGGTACAATTATTCTTCACTATAACCAAACTTGTACAATGACAGTGATAATCTCTTGGTTATGAAGAATGATCCCATTCTCTGAGAATAAAGGTGATGATTTAACTGCTGTACAATTAAAAACAACTGCAAAATCTAACATTGCTGTTTTCATTACTAATTCAAATTGATACAAGCCAGTGTGGTGGCCACACCTATAATCCCAGCTACTTGGCAGGTTGAGGCAGGAGAATATCAAATTCAAGGTCAGTCAAGGCACCTTAGAGAGACTCTGTATCAAAATAAAAAATAAACTGGCCACAGTGGTACACGCCTGTAATCCCAGCAACCCAATAGACTGAGGCAGAAGCATCACAAGTTCAAAGCCAGAATTAGCAATTTAGCAAGGCTCGAAGCACCTTAGCAATACCCCATCTTTAAAAAGAAAACAAACAAAACAAACAAACAAATAAATAAATAAAAGAAAGAAAAAAGACCAGAGACATGGCTCAGTGGCTAAGTAACCCTGGGTTCAATCCCAGGGGCCAAAAAAATTGAAAAATACTAACTTGCATAAATAGAGAGATGGGGTAGAGATTTGAGTCTCCTGAAATAATGTTTTTGGCTGGGGGTGTAGCTTAGTGGTTCACTGCTTGCCAATCATGCCCAGGCACCTGGTTTTCATATCTAGTATGGCAGGAAAAAAAAAAAAAAACAATCAAAATGAAAAATAAAAAAGGGCTGGGGATGTAGCTCACTGGCAGAGCATCCCGGGTTCAATTTCTAGCATGCAACAAATAAACAAATTGATACAATATGCAGAAAGCCTGTAGAATATATGAAAACATACCATTTTAACTAGTACACCCTGGCTCATGCTTATTACTCCTCATCATCTACACTTTCTCAACTTCCAAAAGTGATTTTGGGGACTTACAAGACCCCAAAAAAGGACACTTTCATAAAGAAAATGGGCACAGACTTCAGGATATAACAACAACTTTTTTCTAAGCACCTCCAAGGGGACTGGAGACAAATATAACTGCTGTTAAAAGACAGGCTAATTTAGCCCTCCTTCTGCTTCTGGAGAAGAGGCCTCTAGTAATTACTGTACTTCAGGCCTCCTCAGGCAGCTGCAGGGCTTGAGGGCTCCAAAGGAGCAAGTTCCTGAGAGGGCTGGGGGCGGGAGCAACCAGAGAAGAGCCTTGCTGCACTTGGCGCTTCCCATCAAAAGAGAACAAGCCTAGTCTTGCTCCGCTTAGGGTTTTTATCTCTCTAAGCACCTACACACTGCTCTATGTGGAAAATCAGCACTTTTGTCCCACAGAAATGTCACAACCTGCAGAGAAAAGAGGGACTAGGAGGGCTAAATAAATAATAGGATGTGTTAATGCAAACAATGGATGTGTCAGACCCTTAATGCCAGACTATAGGAACAGTGAACAACTTCCTGATTTCATGTGGCATATAAAGGGGGAACTTGTGTATCATTTCATGATTCTGGATGGGCCACAGTACTAACAGAACAACATCCACGCTGCTTGGAAACGGAAGGGTGACCAGGTATAAGAGGTTCGTTCTCAACCCATCCCCTATTCCCAACTCTCGGTACTAGGGCTTGAACTCAGGGCTACATACCCAGACCTTTTTATTTTGAGACTGGGTCTTGCTAAGTTGCTGAGGCTGGCCTTGAACTTGCGATCCTCCTCCCTCGCTGGGACTATAGGTACACACCACTCAGCCTGGAAAAAAGGTTCACTTTCTTGCCCCCAAATAACAAGTAGTTTCCCAAATCACAATGATCAGACATATTATTATACATCAAGATACAATTAATAAACTGGATGATTATATATATGTAAGGGTATATATCTAAATACACATACATGTCATACTATCTTCTAAGCAAATAATGGAAATCTTCCAATAGTGATAAAATTATACTAATTGAAAAGAAAAAAAAAAAGAATCACTGTTTTCTGCTACAGAATGGAATCACTTGGCCTCTACAATCCCTTCTCCACATAGCAAAAGCATTTTAATGGATCTATGTATAATAGATTGTATTGAATTTTCATTATCATCATTAATCTCACAGTCTATAGCTGTGGGAGAAAAAAAATTAAGCAGATTTAAGATCATAACTTCATGCCAGGCACAGTGGCATATACCTGTAATCCCAGCAGTTTAGGAGGCTGAGGCAGGAGGACTGCAAATTTGAGATGAGCCTCAGCAACTTGGCAAAGCCCTGTCTCAAAATAAATCAAAGGCTGGGGATGTGACTAAGTTGTTAAGTGCCTCTGGGTTCAATCCTTGGTACAACCCCCCCCCCCAACCAAGAAAATTCTTTCGGAAAAAATATACTTCTTTTATTGGATGGCCTTCTGTACTTCTTAGGGGGTTCTAATGTCCTTAAAACAATAAGGACATTAATGTCCTCTGGCTTTATTATTACATTCTCAAGCTATTAAATTTTTCAGGGACAGTGTAAGAATGTCTATATTCCCTGTCCCCACTCCCTTCTTCAACAGGCCACATGCAGAGATTTTTCCACCAATACTCTCTGCTTAGCTGGATGTGCTGAGTTCTATTTTTCAAGTCTTTCTCATTCTAGGTTTTCACTCTACTGTGTCACTACTTTCCCAAGAAAGAGCGGTTTTGGAAGCAAACATTTTGAGTCCTTGCACATCTGATGATGCTTGGTTGTGCACCTTTACTTGAATGTTAGTTCAAATGCTAGGCTGAAGAACAGAATTCCTTCAAAACTTGGAAGATAACTATTTTCTGGTATTTGGGTTTACAAGCAAATTCGACAAGTTGACTATATCATTCTTTTTGTTGTTGTTGGAATGTTGTTGTTGTTGGTTCTGGGAATGGAACTCAGGGCCTTGCACATGCTAGGTGAGTGCTCTCCCAGTGAGCTACACCCTAAGCCCAGTAAGATAGATATATCATCTTTTCCAGGGACTTTTTTTTTTTTCCTAGATGCTTTTAGAACCTTTTTCTTGTCCTTTTAAAACCTCACAATAATGTATGTGAGTATGGGTCTTTTGTTGCTGTTATAATATTAGGGATGGAACCCAGGGACTCACTCATGTTAGGCAAGTGCTCTACCACTGAGCTGCATCCCCAGCCGACGGATCGGTTTTTATTCACGACACTGGGTAGTTAGTGGGCCCCTCCTAACTTGAGAATTCACATCCATCAGCTAGGAGAAGTTAGCTTTTCTAAGTGGACAGTGTCTCTCATTTGTACTGCCCTTCTTCTCAAACTTCAGATAGAAGTCATCAGACTTCTGGAAGGCCTCAGGGGGCTCCTTCTGCAGTCCCCTAATCATTCATTCTTCATTCTCTCCAATGACAACTTCTGCCTTCTGCTTAAACCTCAGTGGCACCTTCTCTCCTTTCCTAGCAATTGATCCTATTTCCTATTTCATTGCAAAAATAGAAGCAACTGTAAGAGGTATTAAAAGTTCCCACCACGTCTACACAACTCCTCATTCTTTATTCTTGTCCATGCTCCTAGCAAAATAAAATTCTACCTCAACACAGAGTCCATCTCTTCTTGACTGCTCAAGGACATTTATCCAGTTGTTTTCCTTCCTTTTTCTTGCAACATCAATATTTTTTTTTTCTGTCTATACTGGATCTTTCCTATCAGTAAATAAAAATGTTGTTTATCCACATTCTTTGGTGTCCAATGACAGTAAACTTCTGATTCTCTTGTCTCATCTCTCCTTTCCATCTAAACTCCCCGAACAGTTGTCTATATTCCTCATCTCAAAGTTCTTTCTCACATTCTCCCTTCCCCCAACTGTAGTGGGGATTCAACCCAGGGGTGCTCTACCACTGAGCCCCATTCCCAGTCCTTTTAAAATTTTGAGACAGAGTCTTGCTAGTTGCCAAGCTGCAAACTTGCAATCCTCCTGCCTCAGCTAGTCCATCTTTCATTTTTCTTTGGCACTGTGAACTGGAACCCAGGGGTGCTTTACCACTGAGCCACATCCTCAGCCCTTTTCATATTTTATTTTGAGACAGGGTCTCACTAAGTTGCTTAAAGTTTTGCTTAGTTGCTGAGACTGGCCTTGAACTTGCAATCCTTCTGTCTGAGCTAGTCCATCTTTATTTTTTGACATATTTCAAAGTTGCAGACATCATTACACTGTCCCCTAAATACTTCAGCACACACACTATTAATTCTTTTTTTTTTAAGAGAGAGAGAGAGAGAGAGAATTTTTTAATATTTATTTTTCAGTTTTTGGCGGACACAACATCTTTGTTTGTATGTGGTGCTGAGGATCGAACCCGGGCCGCATGCATGCCAGGGGAGCGTGCTACCGCTTGAGCCACATCCCCATCCCCACACACTATTAATTCTAATATTGGTTTGTAGCATTTTCTTTTGGTATAAAATTTACATAGCCACCACCACTGTTATACAGAGCATCACAGTCACCCCAGCAGTTTTCCTTGGGCCACTTTCCCTGTGCCTACCCCTCCTTCTGAATCCTCTTCAAATATGCTTCGGCTCTCACCACTCATCAAGGTCACCAATGAGCTCCTGCTGTTGAAGCCAAAGGTCTATTCCCTGCCCTCAGCTGAAATGGCCTACAGGCAGCAATGTGACGGAAGTGACCATTTCCTTCACCTTAAACACTTGGCTTCCAGGACACAACTCTTTCCCCGTTCCAGCTACTAGTCTCCTCTGCTAGTCTCCCCTCATTTCACTTTTTTCATGGCAGTCCACACTCATTTCTTTTGTTTCCCCACCCCACTTTAAGGCTTTACACAAACCCAAACACAATCCTTCTCTCCAATTCCACTGATATTGCTCTGGCCCAGGCTGCCCGTTTCCAGTACTTTAGCTCTGTCTTCCTAACCAGTCTTACTGCTTTTGCTTTTCCCTTTCGGAATGTTCTAAACTCAGCAACCAGAATTAGCACCATTAAAGCACAAGCTAGAACTGTCATAGCCAAGAGGAGTCTAAGGAGATGACGATGAAATGCACTGTAGTGATCTATATGGGATCCTACAACAGAAAAAGAACATCAGGGGAAAACTAAGGGAATCTGAATAAAGCCTGAAGATTAGTTAGTGAAAATATATTGATATTGGTTTGGTCACTGTAATAAATACACTATGGTCTTTTGTTCTAACAAGAAAACTGAATGTTAGGGTATGTAGAAACTCTTTCTAAAACTTATCTATAAACCTAAAACCATTCTAAAGAATAATCATACTTAGAAGAAAAAAGGCAGCTAGACTATCATATTATTCTGCTGAAAATCCTACTCTCAAACATATGGTGCTCCTTTCTTTCTTTTTGGTACTAAGGATGGAACCCAGGGCCTCAGCATGCTAGGCAAGTGCACTGCCACTGAACTACATCCCCAACTCCTTTAATTTTGAGACAGGATCTTGCTCAGCTGTCAAGGCTGGCCTTGAACTTGTTATCTTCCAGTCTCAGTCTCCTGAGCAGTTGGAATAGCAGGTGGGTGTGATATAGCCATATGGTGCTCCCTGGTCTCTGTCCATGCTAAAACCCCAAGCAATCTAAAAGCAGACTAGGCACTCAGCTTATATGGGTGTGGCTTGAAAATGGAAAGACTCTGCTTTAGAATGCGTGTGCAGGGACCTGGCTACAGGTAGCCATGGGGCAAGCAGCTGAATATCATTTCCAATGCCATCTGCTTTCTTGACACAACTTCGTCAAAGTGGTACTGTCTATTATCTTCAGTGACAGTACTATCCACAAAAGATGATTCTATTGTCATTAGTGACAGATAAACACTGTCTTTGTTGTCAACAAATTCCTTCATCATATTGTGATATTCCTTTGAATTTACAGGCACTGTTTACTGTTCTTTTCATTCTCCCCTTTTAGGATAAGGCCCCAAATGTACTAAATACTAAAAATACTAAAAAAGTGGGAATGGGGAATAAGATTAGAAGGACAATGGAAAGAGGTTATTATTCATTTAAATTGAGATTAAAAATAAAACATAACAGGAGATTACTTAAGTAGCAACATACATTACATCTCTAAAACTCTAATCAAAATGTTAGAGGGTGTTGCTCAGTGGTACAAGGCCCTCATTTGATCCCTAGCTCCAATTGGGGGGAAAAAATAAAGGTTGTAAGGAATTTTTCCCCTAACAACTTAGGTAAAATGTAATTTGGCATCAGTTTATTATTATTACTATTATTATTTCTTGGTACTGGGGAGTAAATCCAGGGGCACTTTCGCACTGAGCCACATCCCTAGAGCTTTTTCTTTCTTATTTTGAGACCACTGCATGGCCTGGCATTAATTTATTTAAACAGGTCTTGTGGTCTATTTTTAGTTTAGATATTATCTACTAGCCAGCTGTGGTGGTGTACGCCTATAATCCCAGCTACTCAGGAGGCTGAGGCAGGAGTAATGCACACTCCAGGCCCAGCCTCAGCAAATTAGCGAGGCCCTAAGCAACTTAGCGAGACCCTGACTCAAAATAAAATGGGCTAGGAATATGGCTTAGTGGTTAAGCGCACCTAGGTTCAATCCCTGGTACCAAAAACAAACAAATAAAAAATATTATTTACTTACAAAAGCTGCTTCTCAGGACTGGGATGAGGCTCAGTGGTGGCATGATGGCACAGCATGTGCAAGACCCAGGTTTAATTCCCAGTCCCACAAAAACAAAAACAATTTTTCCTCCTCTGTATCTACCTGTAAGGGCAGTGAGTTAATAACTAAAGTTAAAGGATGGAAAAGACCAAATCCAGAGAGCTCGCCTTTGACTACCAGAGCAAACACCACCATCATCAGGCAGAAATTTGCAGTATTTTGACTGGCATGAAGAAGCATGGCAGCAAACGCCAAGCTTTCCACTCTCTGACCCTTGCTTAACCTTCTGGAATCACCTTCCTGTTTCTGCCTTGATTTCCAAGTTCCAACAACATTAAAGCTATCTGCAGTTTCCCAACTGCCAGGGTGCTTAATGATTTTCAGACTGTGTATGCGTCCCCATTGTCTAAAATGGTAAACTCATCCTAACTCAAGCATCATTTCTCCTCTGTTCTCATGCATTTTGTATTATTTTCAGAGTTCTTGTCAATATATTCTCATTACCTGTCTTCTCTACTAGATTGAGCTATGTGAGAACTGGAGCCTCACCTGTTTAATCTTGGAGACTTCCTGGGCATTCAATAAGTGTTTGGCAATTTACTTGTCTTGCAAAGAAAAAACTTCATTGGAAAAATGGTATGCTACAAAATATTTCAGTTCTTTATCTCTTAGAAGAAATGAACAGTTGGGTATGGTAGCACACACCTGTAAACCCAGCTTCATGGGATGCTAAAGCAAGTTTGAGGATTGCAAGTTTGAGGTCAGCCTGGGAAACTTGACAAGTTCCAAGGGTTGGGGGGGGCACACAGGGTGGTGCATGACCCTTAATTCCAGCTATTTAGGAGGTGGAAACAGGAGAATCACAAGTTTGAGGACAGCCTCAGCAACTCAGTGATACCTGTCTCAAAATGAATAAAGAGGGTCTTTCCTCAGGTAGCTCAGTGGCAGAGCACGTGCCTAGCACACACCACAAAAAATTGGAAAGAAAAAACTATTTTTCAAACATAAGTAAGGAAATATGGTTATTATATAATGATTATTTACGCCTGATTTTCTCTTTATTCACAACAGGCAAATGCTTCAATAGCTTAAATCTCAAAATAGTCCCAACAAATTGCAACTACTTCCCCCCTCCCCCTCCCCCTCCCCCTCCCCTCTCTCTCTGCTATTTTAGAAGCCAGTTCTGGACAACAGCGAGCAGTTTTACATATGTTTGGAATAATTCCTAGTAATTTTAGCCCCATCCCACCTCCACACATCAAAGGACCAGATGGGATTTTAGGAGATTTTTCCAATCCATTTTCTTATCATAAAGCCTAGTAGCTGAAGTCACAGATAGGCAAGGTAATTATCTGATTCTAGAAGGCTTCCACAGAGATATCCTTAAGAACCCACACAAATGTAGTCCCTTATCCATGCTATTTAGGTCAAACGCAGCATGAATTCACTCAGGGCAGCAAAACACCATTACCATGTGGGTCTATACAGTAAGGGGATATGGCAAAACCAAGGTGTACTGGAGCAATAAAGAACACAGCTACCCAGTGGCATCGATTCCACTGCTTCTGTTACCTTTTCCTGCCACTTGGCTTTTCTGGGCTTCAGAGAAATCCCTTGTAAAATAAGAGTCTTTATGACATGTTCTTTTTTACTTTGAAGTTAGAACTTAACAAAGGCACAACATATTACAAACTATTATGGGACCTTTATATGTACATTAAGGACAATCCTTCCCAGAGAGGGTACTTTTATTTGATAGATGGATAAACTAGGGCTCAAAGAGGTCAAACACCATGACCAAAAACACAGTTAATAAAAAGCAAAACTGCAATTCACTTCTGAATCATCTCTCTTATTTTCAAAACCATTTTGCTACCCTGCCTCCTTTAAAAGAAGAAAAAGAAAATAAACTAAGCTCAGTGTAGCAAAGGTACAAATAAGTCTTTCCTCAAGTAGCATAAGGACAGAAAAATAGGTGAAGATGGTCTACCATGCCATAGAAAGAGAGAGGGAAATCTAAGAACAAAGGATCCAAATGCATGACTTCTGAAATGTCATAAATCTTGTCAGCTCCCCACTAATTGCTTCATTCACCAGGAATCACTCCTACTCTCATAGCTAGGCTGGCCACATCAAACAGATATTGTACTGAATTATCTGCTTGCAGATTACTTACATCAAGCATCTCTAACAGTGGTACAAGGGAAACACTCTAAAGCTTGAGGAACCATCCAAAAGTCATGGGGTGGAGGAGACAATACACTCCCCATTAATTAGGGAGGAAAAACCCTTCCCAAGTAAGTTTAAGCATCTCTAAAAACAACATTATGATTACATATATTTTATACATACAAAATGCTTATTAAATGTTGCTGAGCACAACAAATTAAGAAAATTCATATTCATTTCTTTCCTCCTGTTTTTTAAGTTTATTTTCACACTTAGGTTCTCTGACCTAGGAGAAGTGTGTGTGCATATATAATACACACACACACACACATTTTTTTAATTTAAAGAGATGGGGAGAGATGGTGGTGTCTCACTATGTTGTCCAGGATGGCTTGAATTCCTAGATGCAAACAACCCTCTTGCCTCAGCTTTCTGAGTAGCTGGGACCACAGGCACTTTCCACCGCACCCAGGCTCTAATTTCTGATAAGTATTAGAACCATATATTGTACCACACAATCCTAAAAGTACCCATAAGCCTTCCTGAAGCACTTTTGACAGTGACACCACTTATCACCCTTAGGCCAGTTTTAGAGAAGAAAAAAATGAACAAGGTACACTAACACCTCTCAGAAGAACACCAACTTGGGGCACTAGGGGTCCTAAACAAGGAAGCTTTGACTGTCTCAGTTTTTGTTTTCAGTAATGGAAATGGAACCCAGGTCCTCAAACATGCTAGGGAAGTGCTTTATCACTGAGCTATACCCCAGGCCTCTGTCTTTTTACCTTTTCTCATTATTCCCCTTAGCAGCCTTTTTAGATATTTTGTATTTAATTGTCATCTCTTATGAAGTTTTGATAACAGATAAAGTACATGTCTCTTTATGTGCTATAATATGTGTGTGTGTGTGTGTGTGTGTGTGTGTACGTATTTTGAACATAAAAAGAGTCAGATTTTTTTTCCAAGAACAAATTTCACTCCTTGGGGGAGAAATCATTTCTGCCAAGAATGCAAGATCCAGCTCATTTATCCCACCAAATTATTCAGAATACAAGTAAGTTAGAAAATATTAACATGGGAACCAGCACATATTTTTAAATGCGCTGATTTGACCAAGGTGAAACTGATATTAAGTATTAAATATTTTTTACCTTGAAGCATTTTAAATTGCTAGGTGTTAAGACAAGAAAAACAGAAAAGTTCTGTTGTAAAGTCTATTACACTGGACCCATCAGGTACACAGGCTTTGTCTTGACTTTTCAAATTCTAAAAGTATACAGGCTCCCACCCACAGTATCATGCTTTTGCATTCAGAATCCAGCCAGCTTGCTGCTGCTCCTGTGTGGGTACCTAAAGTACAATGGTGTGTGGGCCAATCTTCAAAAGGGCAGAACAGCCCCCCACCTCCAGCCAAGCTCACCCAATTGCTAATGTGACAAATACTGACAGCCAAATAAAGCACTACAGTTAAATGGGACAGGCGACCCACTTTGGGAGTAGAGGAAGGAGAATAGTAACTCTAGGTGATGGACAGAGAGAGAGAGTGAGACAGTGAGAGCGAGCAAGCACGTGGGGTCTGTGAGGTAGAAGACAGAAGGAAAAATAGTGCTTGAGGTTCCTAGCAGAAAGTATAAATCCTTTTCAAAGGCCCAGGGTGCCTGTTCTGGACACCACACTTCATAATCTATTCTCTTCACAAAGTATGCTTGTCTGTCTGTCTGGGGGAATGGTGAGATAATTTTCATTGCAGAGAATTCCTGTTTTTTAACTTTAGAGAGTGAGAAGCCCTTTTTCAAAGGTTTTGAGCACACTGAATGACCTAAGTTATCTTTTCTGGTCAATGTATGCCCATTAAGTACCCATGAAAACCCCTACTATCAGGTCACCTCTAAAATCAGTTACTCGACAGGCTACTCTCACTTCTATCACAATAGCATCTTCTGCATCTCAGCTTTCTCTCTGGAATATCTTCACTTTGGAAAATTGGATTGTAGAGACTACAGTGATAGATACACTGTGTGATCATAATTTCAGCAATCCAAAAAGTACAACAAAAGCAAATAATGTCATATTTGCAAAATGCTTTATTAAAGTCTCACTCTTAGGAACCCAAAGCACTGAATTGTTGAGTGAATTAGTTAAAGAACACAAAGATAGAGCTGAAGTACTTTGTGCACCAAAAAGTCAATATAGTGACTGCAAACCAAAAAGTCCACATAGAATATTCTCATACAAAGACCTCCTTTTGGCTTTGGGAACAGCAGAAATACTCCAGAATTTCTCAAGGTTCTCTCTTTGGTATTGTTCTAACTCTACAGTTTCACTTTAGAGAAAGCCCACCTCTGCACAAACTTACATTACATTATTGCCTATAGTCTACTCAGACAGTCCCAAATCTCTCTAGCCCAATCCAACACATACACCTGCCCATCTTTCCTCGTACGTCTCACAAGCAGCTCAAACTTAAACATAACCAAATGCAATTCTGAGTATTTCAAAATTATTCTCTCCTCTCCTACCTTCCCCAGTTCATAGTATACTCATAGCCTCGGCCAGACTTCCTTATTCCTCCCTGTATCTAGTTCCTTCCATCCTCTAAGTAATGTCCCCTTAATACCATCCCCACATGGAAGAGTGCAATTGATCTCCTTACCTCTACCACACTGCTACAATGATTTAATCCTTAAAACAAAAAATGTGATGTTACTTCCACACTTTAAGTCCTTCAATTACAGCCTACCCTTAAAGAATCAAGTTCAATATTTAGCGTACTCCCCAGTGGTAAAGTTTCTGCCTGCCTCTCTGGCCACCTCTGCCATTTTCTTACAAAGACCTCTTATTCTGATTGCAGCAGACTACCTGGAGCCCCATTCGTGTTCCATGTTCTTTCATGTCTCTGTTCTCACTGCCTGGAATGCCATTTCCTCTGTATTCATTCACCTAGTCTTATCTTACCCTTCAAAACAAAGGAAAACAAAATCCACTGCATTTCTTTTGTGAAGTCGACCATGTTTGCACCTACACAAACTTCTAAGAGGGAACCTGAACTAACTGCACTACCATAGAGCCCAAATCTCCAGCCCAGGTCCTTCAGAGTAATGCTTTTGGTTTTATCTCATACATGTTGAAGGAATTAACTAATCATTCCTTTAATAAATAACACAACTTCCATTTACTAAACATTAACTGTGTTCCAGAATTCATGACATATTAGGCCACTGCAACCTCACAATTTTGTAAGGTGGGTGGGTATCATCCCACTTTACAGGTGAAGAATCTAAGGTCCATCAAGAGAGGCTAGATAACCTGCAAACCAATCAACAGATCAGAACCTAGCTCTGACCAATTGCAACATTCACATTCTGTAACCACTTCCCTTCATGTGCTGTTGTACATGGTCCCCAAAGATTGTTGTCCACGGCATTTCTTTTTCCTTTAATATATATATTTTTATTTTTATTAATTTTTTAGTTATAGTTGGACACACTACCTTTATTTTATCTATTTATCTTTATGTGGTGCAAAAGATCGAACCCAGGGCCTCGCACGTGCTAGGCAAGTGCTCTACCGCTGAGCCACTGCCCCAATCAGACCAGTATTTCCTGTTAATCTTCTAGTTAGGTTTCTATTAGGGTTAAATTTCTTCAGCTGAAGGAATAGAGTTATTTCAGATTAAGACTGTCTGTTATGGACAATGATCTGAAAATAATAGGACTATTCCAAACTGACTCACATACAATATCTGGAACCATCCTAATCTTCTCATTCTACCCAAACATAAAATTCACCCCAGCAGAAAGAGTAAAGGTCCTTTTATATACAAATAGAGGTATGAAAAAATGTTCTATATGTGTAATAAGAATTGTGATGCATTCCACTGTCATGTATTAAAAAACAAACAAACAAAAAACCTAGTTGTGGGGTGGTGGGAGTGGGAAGAGTAACAGGTCCTTTGAGGTCTTAAAGGGACAGCAGGCAGGGAGTGACCAACTACTTACTCACTCAGGTCAACCCTCAAACAGAATAACTCCTTTCTTTTTTTGAAAGAGCAATCTGGAAATATCAAATCTGGTTTACTCAGGAGTTTTGAGTATAATATCCAAACTTGGGGCTGGAGTTGTAGCTCAACGGTAGAGCACTGGCCTCGCATGTGCGAGACCCTGGATTCAATCCTCAACACCACATAAAAATAAATAAGTGAAATAAAGGTACTGTGTCTAATTACAACTAAAAAATAAATATTTAAAAAAATAATAATAATATCCAAACTTTTCATGGCAGCAATGAAGAAAAAATAAAATCACATTCCTCTTGTTAGCTTCTCCTCTGCTATAGGCCCTCTTTATTTTTAGGACATCCTCTGACAGTTCTAGTAATCAAGGATTTGCTATAATGAGAATATGTGAGCTTTAGAAGTTAGCAGGTGTCCGACATCAGTTCTACTGTAGCTCCCTATGTTGCCCACCCAGATGCTTATGTTTAACTGCGAAAAAGTCCACTGGGAGAGCAGAAACTAACAGCTCATCTAATACCAGATTCCTTACTTTTAATAGACTTAAAACAAAATCTTGAAATCACTAAATTAGAATCATTTAATTCTTCCTGGGCAGAACCCTTGGATACAAGAAATTTAAAATCCTATTTTAGTGAATTCTACCTTGCTATAAGTAATGGTATAGAAAATTAAACTGCCCTTAGTATTACTGAGAAAATATCAAATTTTGCTTTGTTTTTTCTTTTTTTTTTTTTGAACCAGGAATTGAACCCAGGGGGATTCTCTACCATTGAGCTACATCCCCTGTGCCACGCCCCCTTTTATTTTGAGAAAAGGTCTTGTTATATTGCAGAGGCTAGTTTCAAATTTGGAATCCTCCTGTCTTGGCCTACCAAGTCTCTGGAATTACAGGCATGTGCTACTGTACCCAGCAAGTTGAAACTTTTAAGGAGACATCTTACCAAAATAACCTGTCCCTCTCTATGTAGGCTTCTGTGTTTAGCTTCTATTAAAACTGCAAAATATGCCAGCACAGCGAGACAGTAGATTGCAAGTTCAAGGCCAGCCCTGGCAACGTGGTAGGACCCTGTCTCAAAAAAAAAAAAAAAATAATAATAATAATAAAAAGCAATCATGAAACAGTAAGTGCCAAGAAAAAAGTTACTTTGTAAGGAAGGACTTGAATCCAATTATTGTTTACTCAATACATTACTGGGCAAAGATTGTGAACTGGGGCTGGGGATGTGGCTCAAGCCGTAGCGCGCTCGCCTGGCATGCGTGCGGCCCGGGTTCGATCCTCAGCACCACATACAAAGATTTTGTGTCCACCGAAAACTAAAAAAAATAAATAAAAATTCTCTCTCTCTCTCTCTCTCTCTAAAAAAAAAGAAAGAAAAAGATTCTGAACTGTCCACAGCATATGTAGTCAAAATTTTCCTTATGCTTTAGACTTCAATTTTTTTTTTCACACCTTCTCCAATTAGTTAATTCCTAGCTTTTCCACCTCTGTTAATGGTACCAATTTTCCCAGCCTCAAAGCCCTGGAATCCCCTGATAAAGAAACTTCTCACCAATCATCAAACTCCTGTTAATTCTTTCCTTGTAGTACCCTTTAGATTTTAACTCTTTTCCACTTCCATTAACTTTACTCTATCAGCTTGCCTAACACAAAACTGCTTATTACTGGTAGTAACAAACTACTTGCTATTTTAAATGTTTACATGTTTCTTTAAAATTTTTTTTTTAGTTGTAGATGAACACAATACTTTTGTTTTATTTTTATTTATTTTTTAATGTGGTGCTGAGGATCAAACCCAATGCCTTACATATGCCAGGCAAGTGTTCTACCACTGAGTTACAATCCTAGCCCCAAGTGCATACTACATATTTCAATTAGTTTAATATTCACAATGATATAATGAGGTAAGAATCACTACTATTCCTTTTTAGACTGAGGAAATTTTAGAACAAAGAGGTTTAAAAACTTGCCCAACATCAATCACACTCATGACAAATGGCAGAGTGTCAGCCCAGCAGGTCTGGCTCCAGCATGGGTTCCTCTTTTCTGGCCTTTTTATAGTTTGAGACAGGATCTTCCTGAGCTGGTAGAGTGCTTACCTGACATGTGCTTGGCCCTGGGTTTAACTCAGAATTGAGGGGGGGGGGTGGGCGGCGGCGGCGACATAATCCTTTACTGAGGACTACTCCTCTACTTTTTTTTTTTTAAAGAGAGAGAGAATTTTAATATTTATTTTTTAGTTTTTGGCGGACACAACATCTTTGTTTGTATGTGGTGCTGAGGATCGAACCCGGGCCGCACGCACGCACGGCGAGCGTGCTACTGCTTGAGCCACATCCCCAGCCCTCCTCTGCTTCTTAAGAGCTCAGAATGTGGGACTGAAACAAGTGGACTATGCAGTGGTATGGGCAAGCACTGAGTTTTTCTGACTCTGGCTCATCTTCCTATCTGTGGATGGCACTGGTCATGGCAGATGGTGTTTGAGATATTATTGGTTGGGCACAGTGATGCATACCTGTAATCCCAGCTACTCAGGAGGCTGAGGATGAAGGACTTCTAAATTTCAGACCAGCATGAGAAGAAGCTCAGGAAGATCCTGTCTCAAACTATAAAAAGGGATAGGGATGTAGCCCAGTGGTACACATTATTTATTCAAAACATGGACCACCACACCACAGTACTAATAAAGAGGCATAATGCTCAAAAGGAATAAATGTTCAACATGGAGGCTGAGACTGACTCTTGGAGTCAATGGATAAAGGAAGGTCTCACTAAAGATGCAAATTCAGGGCTGTGACTCATTGATAAAGCACTTGCCTAGCACACGTGAGGCACTGGGTTCAATCCTCAGCACCACATAAAAATCAATGAATAAAAATAAAGGCATCGTGTCCATCTACAACTAAAAAATAAAATAAAATGAAAAAAGATGGAAATTCACTATTTTTGAATAGCATATGTTTAGTATGTTAACACAGGACACTGAAACAACACCCAACCTCTAAGTTTATTTGAATACATACATTCCAAAAGCTGGCAAATTTAAACAGATTGAAACCTACTATTCAAGGTCTGAAATGTTAGTTTGTGAAAAATTTTTCACAAGCATGTCAGATGTGCATGCAGGACTGTCACTATAAAGACTTCCTGACTCTGGGGAAGAGAATGTGCAACACTTGATCCTTGAGTCCTGTATCTTCAGTATGGACACATTCCAGGTTGGCCACAGCTATGTTTGGCACCACAAAACATGCAGCCAGTCATAGTTGTGTTGCTAATAAGAGGTCAGAAAGCATCCCTGGAAATGCAGGAACACAATTTAGAGTTCAAACAGCTGTTTGTTAAGCTGTTCTGGCAAAGCTTGAAATACACAAAGAAAGTTTTCCTCTCAACCCATTTCACTATTATCAGCAAAGTAAATGCAAGAGAATATCTGATTTTAAAAAAGAAAGAAAGTGAAAAGAAAAGAAAGAAAAAGCTTTTCCCATAACCTAGTCCCCTACAAAACTGGCTCTCTGGCACATTCTTCCAAGGCCATGGTATAAACCATGTAAATTAGAATAAATCATCAGGGTGGCTTCAAACTATTCCTGTGACTTGTTTCTTTTTGTACTGGGGTCTGAACCCAGGAGTGCTTTACCATTGAACTACATCCCCAGCCCTTTTCATTTTTTATTGCTAAATTGCTAAGGCTGGCCTGGAACTTGCAATCTTCCTTCCTAAGTCACTGGTATTATAGGTGTGTGCCACCACACCCAGCTAGTGTTATTTCTTTAATGCGAGACAATATTCCATTGCATAGTCATACCACATTTTGTTTATCAATTCACAGTTAATGGTCACTTGGGTCACTTGTCTTTTGGCTATTCTAAATAACGCTGCAATAAATTTATGTGTACAAGTTTTTGTGTTTTCATTTTTCTTAGGCAGTATATACTTAGGGATAGCAATTGCTGGGTTGAATGATTAACTTTCTGAGGAACTATGAAACTGTTTTCCAAAGCAGCTATACCATTTTACATTCCCTCCAGCAACATATGAAGAGTTCCAACTTTTCCACATCTTTAGCAACTGTCATTCTACTTCTTGTTTCTTATAAACCTAAAGGATAAAGAACAAATAGAGGTTTAAAAAAAAATGCCTCTGTGTTAGACGCTCCTTTAAAAGTGATATATATATATTTTTGTCATCTAGGTTGGTCTTCTGCTGAAATAAAATGCTGCCAAGACTTTGGATGAAACGAATGTCCAAAAATGAAAACTGGTGGAATCTGGGTAGAAACTTAAGAAAACCAAACTAAGTAAGTATTCTTTAGCTTAGAAGCACAGTAAAGTGTAATTATACTTTACAAGGACTCAAAGAAAAAGTAGCTAAGGAACCTAACCAAGGTGGTAACAAGAAAAATAAAAGAATAAAAAGCTACAATGAAAATTCAAGAGTTCCTTTTTGTCTGTTACCTAAATAAAGGCAAAAGAGTTGAGTACTACAAGAATTAAGCCTGAACGCTGATAGGGCAATATCAGGTCACACAAAGATGCTATCAACTCTAGACTGGATTCAGGCTGAGTAGGATGACTCTTTCCCTCCAACACATTCAACTACTATGTTGCAAGGCACTGCACAAGAGTCTAGAAACAGGAAGTGGCTCATCTGGGAAGGGTGAAAGATACTGTGGCAAGAGGTATGCATGTGCTAATGAGGTTTGGAGGGGCACCTGAGGGAGAGAAGTCATTTAGAAAGCCTTTAGGAGTTTGGGCCTATTCTAAGTGACTGGGGAAGAGAGGTGGCCAAGGTAGGTTAAATCTTTGTAAAGTCTAAGCTTATGATATAGGAAACATAGGCAGTGTAACTATTCATGCTAAATGTTATACCAGACAAAAGGAACAAAATGACTGAAGACCAGAAATGTGAGATAGCTCAATGTGCAGGGCAATTAAGAAACTAGCTGAAATCTCACCAGTTTTTGTTTAAATAAAGCTACCTGAGCCATTATTTCTGATATTACTGGGGAAAATGATGATCAACAAAACACTGTAGAGCTTTTCTGGTAAGGATATAAAATCATACAAATTTTTTGTGCAAGTCAGCACAGACTCTAAATGACTACATCCAATAAGGGAACAGCTTTGCCTCGCCTCAGAGTACTTGCGTAAAACAGAGTTTTGAAAAGAAAACATAATAATTATGGTTTTGCTGAATTCCAAGAAATGCTGCCTCTGCCCTCTGGACGTGCCTCAGATGCTGCTGTCTGCACAGTTGCTCAAGACCACATTATACATCCAATGACACAGGCACCCAAATTTGAAGAGGCAGCACTGGACTCAAGGGCACCTCACAGACCACCCGAGAGGAGCAATCGCACCAGGACTCTTCTGGCCCTTCCATTTTCTTTTCACTGGCAAAGGAACCAGGTGGCCACAGGTTCCTAGGATCTGTCTTGCACAGGGCAGAGGTGAAGAGGGGCAGTGCCAAGAAAAAGGGGCTGTGGGAAATCAAAGGTTCACAGGAAATGGGGTAGGGCAGAAGGGAAGGGACCCCACAATTCTATTCCTAGTCTACAGTAGCACTTTACTTCCCACTCCCATCCCAATTCTGCCCAGGTCTCATCTCCAAAGACCAGAATAGCCACCAAGAGTTTGCCATGAGAAGAAGATATGATTCCTGGCATTTCAAAGTAAAACTCCAAATACTTTGAGCACTTGTGATTGGGGTGTTGACATTTAGAGCAGGACTATCCCATAAACCTTTCTGCAATAATATAAACATTCTATAGCTGCAATGTGCAATAGACTAGCCGTTCAGCTATGGAGTAAAGAAGCAGGAATAAAAAACTGAATTTCTAATTTAACTTAAATTATAAATTAATTTTTATTATTTTCAGTGCTAGGCATTAAGCAAAGGGCCCCACACATACTAAGTGAGTGCTCTACCACTGAGCTACATCCCTAGGCCTTAAAGTAAAATTTAAATAGCCAGGGCTGGGGCTGTAGCTCAGCAGCAGAGCACTTGCCTAGCATGCGAAAGGCACTGGGTTCGATCCTTAGCACCACATAAAAATAAACAAATAAAATAAAGGCATTCTTTCCATCTACAACAACCAAAATAAATAAATAAATAGCCAAGTATGGTTAGTAGCTATATACTCAACAGTGCAGTTTAGATGCTATGTAAATATTCAACACATGGAGGCTAAATCCTTTGTGGTCAAACCTTAAGACATCATTAGCATGCATTACATGAGGAATAACAGCTTCCACAAAAGTATCAATTTATAAGCTTTCAGAAAACAATCTGTTGGTACTGACAACGTGGCTCATTGGTAGAGCACTTGTGAGCATGCACAGGCCCTGGGTTTAGTGCCCATCACACCCCCTACAAACACACACAGACACACATACACACAGACACATTACTCACTGGGTATGCTGGCCCATGCTTATGAACCTAGCTACCCAGGAGTCAGAGGCAAAAGAATTTTGAGGCCAGCCTTGGTAACTTAGCAAGACCCTGTCTCAAAAAGGGGTTGGGGTACAGGAATGTAGCTCAGTGTAGAGTAAACCTGGGTTCAATTCCAGGTATTGCCCAAAGTGGGGAGAGTACTTAGAAGAGGCTCACTAATGATACTGTAACAGTTATCTTCTGTTTAACGGGAAGCTGGCTGAGAATACAAGTTGTCCATCCTCCTGTATCAACCAACATCTCAGGGCTTCCATACTTATGTCTAAAATAATATTGAGTAAATGTTCTCAGGTTTAGGAAAAGGAATCTTGAACTTTTTGTATATACTTCAGGGTTTTTGTTTGTTTTCTGGGGTAGGGATGGAATTCAAGCCCTCACACTTAGGAGGCAAGTGCGCTATCCCTAAGCTGTACCCTTGGCCCCATTCTCAACTTCTGATCAATAACTTTTTTTTAATATCAGAGATCTACGTGTTTTTTTTTTTTTAAGTTGTCAATGGACCTTTATTTTATTTATTTATATACAGTGCTGAAATCGAACCCAGGGCTTCCTCACATAGCTAGGCAAGCATGCTACCACTGAGTCACATCTCCAGCTCCTGATCACCAACTTTTAACTTTAGAAACTAACACAGAGCTGGCAGGTTATATGTATATGCCACTCTGGGCTATATACAAACATAACAAATATAATTTATATTCCAGTGATGAGAGAAAATAAAGGCTTGACCTTTTCGATTTCTGAAGTTTTAGTAACACTGATGTTGAGTTCAGGGTATCTTCAATACATGGAAAGTTCTAGTTAAAAACGGTTCCACTCGGGCTGCGGTTGTGGCTCCGTGGCCCTGGGTTCGATCCTTAGTACCACATAAAGACAATCAAATAAAAATATTGTGTCCATATACAACTAAAAAAAAAAAAAAAACAGTCCCACTTAAGCCAGGCGCAGTGATACATGCCTTTAATCTCAGGGGCTCAGGAGACTCGGACAGGAGGACCGTAAGTTCAAAGCCAGCCTCAGCAACTGAGAGAGGCCCTGTCTCTAAATAAAAAATAAAAAAGGGCTGAGGATGTGGCTCATTAGTTAAGCACCCCTGGGTTTAATTCCCAGCACCCCACCTCCAAAGTCACTCTAAAATTCTTTATTCTATATTTTTCTTTTCTTCTTTTTTTTTTGTACTAGGGATGGAAATCTGGGTCTTGTGTATGCTAAGACAAGCACTTTATCACTGAGCTACATCCCCAGCCCTTCTATTTTGAGACAAGCTGGGCTCAAACTTGTGATCCTCCTGCCTCAGCCTTGCAGATAGCTGTGATTACAGACATGTGCCACCATATCAAGCTCCTATTTTCTATATACAAATGTGTAGTAGAAACATCTTCCACAGATGATATCCTGAAGAAAGAGTAAGGTCACAGGCATAAAGTTTGAAGGCATTTACCTAGTGTCTTTTACAAAATGTAAAAGAAGTGGCAAAACTATTTTTAGGTTCTTATATATGCCATGCTTCTATCAATATGGCAGCATAAACTAAAGAAAGCCAAGTTCATGTGTCTTCCCACCTTTTACCAGACATGAGTTAGGATGGATGATATCCCTCTAGAAAAAATTAATTTAGTTCAAAGAAGGAAAAGTGAATTAAAAATCCAGCATATCTATGAATACATGCCAAATTTCTCCAGTATTATAATTACTTAGCAATTTAACCTGTCATACCTATAAAAGCAAATTAATCACCCAAAAGACTACACCAAAATATAATGTGCCTCAGGAAAAATGATGTCAAGAATCTTAGATGCAAAAGATGTTTAATCCTTTCACAAATCTGATTACCACAGTCATATTAAACACTGTTAAATCTTGAAATAATGTTGTATTGTTATGGGAGACTGAAGTATGAAGCGAACATGATCTGCCCTATTAAATATTCTAGCTGGGGATTATGGGCCATTCTCATTTAACTTTAAGTAGGTAACCACTGTTAGTCCCTTTGGACAATAGAGCAACATGTACCAAAAGCCTCCCTTGAAATTATAAACTAAATTATCAGAAACAAGGAAAATATCTAGCAATAGGGAAATATGTAAGTCAATTATAGAGTATTATCTAAATGTATTATGTCACAACTAACATAGCAAAACAAATGAGGAAAATAGCAACATATTATAGTATTTTAAGTCCACTAATAATTATAGAATAAAAATGTGTGCAGTGCTAAAACTTAGATCTGAAATAGTAAAAGTAATGAAGTGAAAGGATTTACACAGAATTGAGTTTCCCATCCTTGTCTACTAATGTGTCAAAGTAAATGTTAATGTGAAATGGAATAGTATTGTTAATAAAATAATCTGAATATATTATTGTCTCCTCACATTCCTTTTCAAATTATGTATAGCTATCTATAAAAATAAAGATCTATGAAATGACAGAGAGACATGAAAGACAAATATACCCCAAAATGCATATTCTTTCAATAAATCCTAATTTCAAGGTCCAAACTACTTTCCCTCTCATTTTAAACTACATCAATGATTTTTGTATTTTTCAAAAAGAAATGTTTACAAAAAGCTTTTGCCATTTCGCCAAATCTAGATATTAGAAGCTCATTGTTAAACTGAATATTAAATGAGTTGAGGGGCTAGAGATGTAGCTTAGTGGTAGAGCACTTGCCTAGCCTGAGTGATATCCTGGGTTCAATCCTTACTACCACAAAAAAAAAAAAAAAAAAAAAAGGTTTTAAAACAAAAGCCATTGTTAAGGTAAGGTGGGAAACTTACTGCTAGTAATCAGTACTATTTTGATAAAATTGTTAGGTCAGAAAATACAGGAACTGCTGAACTGCTGTTAGAAATGGAACCAAGGTAAACTCTAAGCTCTCCTGCAAAGTAAAAGTTAAGAAGCAAACATACTGAAGCATTATTTATAGCATCCTTAAAATGTTAAAGAGCTGTTCAGAGAAAACGTACTATTTCTCAATCTTGAAACCCGAGAGAATGTTCTCCCAGGGGTCCTCAATGAGCTCACTTGTAGATAATGAAGAGTCCTTCATGTCCTCACCATAATGAGCTTTTCCAAGGCTGTTTTTTATACACCCTCACTGTTGACCAGCAGCATAATCCCCAAGCTACACTCAGACAAAAAACTTTACATCCCCCCCATAGGACTCTGAGTAGGTGTGTCTCTCTCTGCCTTTTGGTTTAATCCTGAGTGATTTACAAATGTGTTAAGAATGGAGAAGAAATCAGGCATGGTAGTGGTAGTGCACACCTGTAATCCCAGTGGCTCAGGAGGCTGAGGCAGGAGGATCAAGAAATAAAATACAAAATAGGCTGGGAATGTGGCTCAGTGGTTAAGTGTCTGAGTTCAAACCCCAGTACCAAAAAAAAAAAAAACCCCAAGTCTCATCTTTCAGACACTCTTCCATGGACTTTCTGCTGCTATCTGGTATAGGGATGTTTGGTACTGGGGATTGAACCCAGGGGGTACTCTACCCCTGAGCTATATCCCCAGTCCTTTAATTTTTTTGAGAAAAGATCTTGCTAAATTGCTGAGGTTGGCCTTAAACATCCGATTCTCCTGCCTTAGCCTCCCGAATTGATGGGATTACAGACATGTGCCACTGTGCCTAGTTGGGACAGGGTTTAAACAGTCGTGAAATTGAGGTAATAGCAGACAAGCACTTGCCAGTTTTATGGGTAATCTCTTGGGACTCGAAAATTCTTTGACTGACCACCTCTTATCAAAGTTGTAAACTTGAACAACATTTAAAAAGCTAATAACAGCTAGCAACTACTGTCTACTTTATGCCAGTCACTGCCTTAATTACACTAACATATTAGCTCTTTTAATCTTCACTATGACCCTAGGAAGAAAGGTGTTATTGTTCCCATTTTACAGATGGGAGGATCCAAAAAAAAAAAAAAAAGATGTTAACTACCCAAGATCACTGTTTTAATCAGTTTTTCTTCCTGCTGAGACCAAAAGACCCAATAAGAACAGAATTAGAGGAGGAAAAGTTTATCTTGGAGCTCAGAGTTTCAGAGGTCTCAGTCCACAGACAGCCGGTTCCATTCCTTGGGGTGCAAAATGAGGCAGAACATCATGGCGGAAAGCTGTGCCTAAGGAAAGCAGCTAGGAATGTGGCACCCAGGAAGTCAAAAAGAGAGCTCTGCTCAAAAAGGACAAAACACAAACCTCAAAGGCAGTCTCCCAATGACCTACCTCCTTCAGCCATGCCTACAGTTTGAGCATTTGAGGGACACCTCACATCTAAACAATCATAATGTCACATCTGCCAGGAGAAGAGTTGGGATTTAAAGCACATCTAGGCAGGAGACTGTTTCTTTATACTATCACTACTACAGGTGTCTGTCATTTCAAATCCCAGAGATGGTGAAATTAAGGAAGTATCTACCAAAAGGACCAAATTTCCCTCAAAAAGTCATTTGAGGTTACTTTAAAAAATATTTCAGAATTTTATGATACTAAGAATGGCCACAGTGAACTTTAGCCTAAAAGATTTAAAATCAAGTCAAACCCCAGCCAAGCACGGTGGCACATGCCTATAATCCCAGCAGCTCGGGAGGCTGAGGCAGGAAGATCGTGAGTTCAAAGCCAGTCTCAGCAACAGTGAGGTTGCTAAACAATTTAGCGAGACTCTTGTCTCTAAATAAAATACAAAATAGGGATGGTATGTGGCTCAATGGTCGAGTGCCCCTAAATTCAATCCCTGGCATCTTCCCACCTCACCCCTCAGAAAAGAAAAGAAACAAAACAATCTCTGAGCACAGCACTTTAATTTCCTGGGCTACTCTTCGGGTAAACTAGGGTGCAAAATACTAACTACTGGGAGCTGGGGTTGTGGTTCAGTGGTAGAGCACTTGCCTAAGAATTGAACCCAGTGTGAGGCACTGGTAGAGCGCTTGCCAAGCATGTGTGAGGCACTGGGTTTATTCTCAGCACCACATATAAATAAATGAACAAAATAAAGGCCCATCAACATCTTAAAAAATATTTTTTTAAAAATTTACTATTTACTATTTGAATATAACTCTATTGTTTTAATAAAACTGATACACGTGTTCCAAAGTAAAGTAACAAGCCAGATGTGGTGATGCACAAACATAATTCCAGCTATTAAGGAGCCTGAGGAAGGAATATTGCAAATTCAAGGCTAGCCTGGGCAACTTAGCAGGATTCTACTCAAAAAAATAAAATAAAATAAAAAGGGGGCTTAGAGATGTAGCTCAGTGATAGACTACTTGCACTGGGTTTGATACCCAGTAACACAAAAAAATAATAAAGGGCTAGAGATATAGCTCAGTGACAGAACACTTGCCTAACATGTGTTAGGCCCTAGATCCAATCTTCAATCCCACAATTAAAAAAAAAAAGGTAAAGTAACAAAGAAAGTACATAAAAATCACCTGAAATCCAGTTACTGGAAGCCAACAGCTACCTTCTGGGGACCATTTGGAAAAAAGTCTTTGTATGTAATAAGCAAAAATAAAAAGATAAAAAGATAACAATTTTCCTAAATGGACTCTTTATCTCATTTGGCCTCATTTGTGTATAAAAAGTCTCTAAAAGGTAACGATTAAAACTGAATCAGGGCTGGGGATGTGGCTCAAGTGGTAGCCCTCGCCTGGCATGCGTACGGCCCGGGTTCGATCCTCAGCACCACATACAAACAAAGATGTTGTGTCTGCCGAAAACTAAAAAATAAATATTAAAATTCTCTCTCTCTCTCTCTTAAAAAAACAAAAACAAACCACAGAATCAGTACTCCAACCAATTTCAGTTCTAACCCATGAACTGGGGCAAATTATCTAACCTAAACCTCAGGTTACTTACCAGTGAAGTGGGGATAACAGTATCTGCCTTTAGAGGGCTACTGTGAGGATTAAAAGTGAATGCAAGTAAAATACTTGCTTAGCATAAGGGTAAGCCTTCAATAAATTAGTTATATTATTATGTATTAAAAGAGGATCCATTTAAACCTTCCCTGTACAAATACAGACATTATTCTATGTTGACAGAATAGAACTTTATATCAACATTGCCTCCTTCATAGTATTTCACTTAATAGGTTCTGGAAACTACCTAAGTAAATACTGATAAAGGCTTAGAGTTTTATTTCGTTTTAGCTAATAAAGATGACCTCTTTTACACATTTTAACATTTCTGAAATGCATCCTACAATTGACAGAAGTTAATAATTGGCAGAAATTTTTTTCTTAGGTGGCACACAGATTCACTGAAACAAACATCCTTTATGTCTACATTTTTTAAAAACTTGGCTGATAATTTTTTAAGAATAAATTCTTTGGGCTGGGGCTATGGCTCAGCGGTAGAGCACTCTGCCTAGCACATGCGAGGCCCTGGATTCGATCCTTAGCACCACATAAAAATAAATGAAATAAAGGCATTGTGTCCAACTACAACTAAAATAAATAAATAAGAAGAAATTCTTTAAAAAGTATAATTGACAGACAGCTTTGTTCTGATATATGTCCCCCAGCTGCCATTGGGAGAGACTGTATTGGTACAACGTCCAAAGGCATGGGGCGGTGTTATCCATTTCCTCACACCCTAGCCAATAGAGGATGAGGCCCATCTTTATCTACTTTGCTAACCTCACACACAAAATGACCTCCTTTTATTTGCATTTCTTTTAGCATTGAAAGAAACTTATTTTAGGCAGGAAGTCCAATAAGTCACTCAGTAGAAGCAAGGAGGAGTGAACAAAACAGAACTACCGCTCCCCTGCATTTCTGGTACTAATGCCTGACAGTTGAGAGGAGCAGGAATGCACATCAGAGGGGGTACCACAGCCAGACCTAAGGTCAAACCCCAGCTTTGCCCCACACTAGCCATGTAAATCTGAGTGAGTCTTAACCTCTGAGCCTGTCCCTGAACCCATAAGATGGGGCTAACAGTGTGAGTCTTTCAGAGCCCAAGAAGACTAGGAGGGGCTGAGGCTGTGGCTCAGTGGTAGAATGCTTTCCTAGCACGTATGAGGCACTGGGTTCAATCCCCAGCACCAAGCAAGCAAGCAAATAAATAAATAAATAGAGTTATGTTCATCTACAACTAAAAATATAACTAGGAATAAGGTATGAACCTACCAGCATATAATAAATATTCTATAAATGGCAGCTATTCCATGTGGACTTCAACCTATACTTTATGGTGGTAAATGTTCAAAGGAACACTGCATTTTCTTATTTCTTTCTTTCTCCAAAAAAGGGAAGACTGATTGTCAGTCCCCTCAAAAGAGTCTTACACAGGAACTGAAAGCACATTCTCAGCACCTATTTGGAAACAGTCTGTTCCACTGATAAAATGAATATGATAAAAGACAAACAAATTTATTTGCTTTGAGAGAACAGTAAACAACAAAACAACAAACTGTATTCGTTCTTTTTTTTTTTTTGGTACTGGGGATTGAACTCAGAGGCACTGAACCATTGAGCCACATCCCCAGCCCTATTTTGTATTTTATTTGGTGATAGGGTCTCACTGAATTGCTTAGCACCTACCTTGCTGAGTTGCTGAGGCTGGCTTTGAAATTGCAATCCTCCTGCCTCAGCCTCCTGAGCTGCTGGGTTTATAGGCGTGAGACACGGGGCCTAGCTGTATTCATTCTTAAAAACACCTCTGCTCTTTTTTCTTTCTTTTTGATACTGGAGATTGAACCCAGAGGCACTTTTACCACTGAGCCATATCCCCAGCCCTTTTTATTTTTTGAGAAGGATCTCACTAAGTTGTTGAAGCTGGCCTAGAACTTGTGATCCTCCTGCCTCAACCTCCTGAGTCCTTGAAATTATAGGCCTGTGCCATTGTGCCCAGCTCTACCTCTTATTTCTTTAGATTGGATAATTCAAATACCCAAAATGAGACTTGTACGCTGGAATTCAGGACTTAGAGCCATGATGAAAACTGTGACCAACCAAACCAGGGTTTGGTTTTTCAAGGATTATAATCAATGGTCATTCTTTTTACCCCACCCCACCCCCTTTTTTTAGGTAGTACTAGGGTTTGCACCCAGGGGCATTTAACCACTAGGCCACATCCCAGTCCTTTTATTATTATTATTATTATTATTATTTCATTTATTTATTTTTTCCAGTCCTCTTTTTAATTTTGAGACAGGGTCTCGTTAAGTTGTTGAGGCTCGTTTTGACCTTCTGCCTCAGCCTCCCAAAGAGCTGGGATTACAGGCATGCACAGCCACATTTGGCTTAAATGGTCATTCTTTATTCAGTTACACAGGAGACTTGTGCAAATGTCACTAGATGACAGGCAGAAATACCATTATTTTATTTTTTCTTTCAGCCTCTCTGGAACCACTCCCCTCCTAGCTCACACCCTTATTACTGCAACATTCCAGACTCAGAGCTTTGAGCCTCCCTTTCTCCAATGCATTATGCACAGAGGACACTTTCATCAACAGCTAAAGACCTGAGGCTTCTTAAGGACCAAACCAAACTCTTACTGGGTTTTTCTTACCTGGCTCCGATTCTACCTTCTTTTCTAATATTCACCATCTAGACCCTTATTCTGTCCTCTCCATCTCAATCACAACATGCAACTTCCCCTACATGACTCCCTGCTTGCTGAATGTCCCTTGTTCTCTTAACCCGTATTTTTCATCTCCCAAGGTAGAGTTTGAATCCCAACCCTTGCACACATCTTCATTTGATATCAGCTCTTACTAATTTCTTCCTTTCCTGAATTACTCTAGCAATTAGTGTGCAACTCAACTCCAGCATTCCACCAAACATAGGTTCACTACTGAGAATTAATAGTTGTGTGATCTTGGACAGATCATTTAACCTCTATGAAGCATAATTTCTTCATCTATAAAATAATAAAGAGTTTAAGTTACGAGATTTTAAAAGATCTTTCCTGTTCTACAAATCCTGTAAGTTAATATACTACCTGGTACCGTTTCATGTATTAATCTTACTCATTTCTCTTATAAGAATTTAGAACTGCTGAAGGGAGAAAGGACATCTTAATTTCTTCCCCAACTCTCAAAGCAACTGCTCCCAGGATCTAGCTCAAGGAGGTACTCGGTAAGTATGACACTGAAATAGGCCAAGCAGCACCTGCAAAGAGCCCAAAGTGAACATGGGACCTATTTCTCGAGTAGTTCAGGAAGCCAATAAGGGTAGTGAGTGACAGCAGGAGAAGGCGCACAGATTATCAGAGCAGGGCTGGATCTCATTCAGAGCTGAAGAAAGTAAGCAGCTAGCTCTAGGCTGGAATGAGCACAAGTCTGAAAGCTTAAAATGGCCTTCTGATTCCTATGCAGCACTGTTTGAAGCAGGTAACATATGCCCCTACACAGCAACTGTAACTCTGAATTCAATTCAGGCAGTTTCATGTGACCTAGTGCAGACTACTCAGGGTTTTTTGTTTTGTTGTTGTCGTTTTGGTGCTTGGGATTGAACCCAGGGCCTTGTAGAATGCTAGGCAAGCATTCTACCACTGAGCTACATCCCCAGCCCCTTACTCAGGGGTCTTGTCAGCAAAGAACCTCAGAGACTATCACAAGCCTGCACTACTGTAATGGGGAAACTTAAGTGCATCTCAGCCTTGCAAGGCCTGAAGCAAGAAAAGAGCAAGTGCTTCCATTTTTAAGGCCCATTGCCCTTCCCTTCCCAAGAAATGCAAGCTTATATAAAAGGGACAACACAGATATATTAAAGCATTCAGTTCTAATTTAAGCTTCCAGTAAAATACTTTAAAAAAATATTTTTTAATTATACATGGACACAATATCTTTATTTTATGTGGTGCTGAGAATCAAACCCAGTGCCTCACAAGTGTGAGGCAAGCACTCTGACATTGAGCTACAACCCCAGTCCTCCAGTAAAATGTTTTTATTTCTTTCTTTTCTCAGGGCAGCAGGTCAATGTACATATATAAAGCAAAGAAGGAATCTGTTGATAGGAGTCCTTCCTAACTAAAAGTTAACCAAGAACTTCAAGATAGTGAGAAGATGTAATCTTTAACTCTAATCAGAGGTACAGGGCAAAGCCCCCATCTATTTCATTATATTGAAATGAACTACATTCAACTCATATGTACATGTCTTCTTTGTCAAGGAGGGCAGATATAGCCCTATTTCAATCCAAGTTAAACTGGTCAATGCTGTTCTAGTCACTTTGAAACATGTTTTGGTTCACAACTAACATCCTAACATCCTAAAAAGAGTTCTCAAATGATATCAAAGCCAGTCAAATGAAGCCAGTTTACTCCTTAAAGAATCAAATGAGGAAAACTGTTGTTTTGTTGCTTCACTAACCTCACTTATGACAAAGCACATCCCTCCTCTTCACTCAGCTGTTTCAATTATGAGACAAAGGGCAACTACTATATGGACACTTTTTTTTTTTGTTTTTGAGTAAAGTCACAAGATTATTAAGAAACAGCTAATGGCCACTGTTCAAAAGCAATAATGGCATTATGATTTCATATCCCAGTTATCTACCAAATTGGAAAGAATCAAGTATATGTATTTTAGTAAATGTAAGCCCTCTGAATCACTTTCTTCTCCATCATAAAAGTTTGGCCAGGTGCAGTGGCCACATCTGAAATACCAACTACTTAGGAGGCTGAGGCCTTAGGCTCACAAATTGCCTTAGCAACTTAGCAAGACTCTCAGCAATTTATTGAGACCCTGTCTTTAAAAAAAAAAAAAAGAAAAGAAAATCTTCTGGAAGGAAAGATTTAAGGTAAAGAACTTATAACTGCTTATGGTCTAGAACAAACTTCAGAGACAGTAATCAGGGAACGTTATAGTCCAAAAAGACGTCAAATCCCTGTGTTTTGTTTGAATTTGATTTAGTGCCAAATATGCAATGGGATAGACTTAGAGAAAAATATAAACTATCAGCCTTCCAGTGGATTGATGGAGAAATCTATTTGTTAAAAAAGTTTCAAAAAGGGTTTTGCACAGGATACTAAGGTGTGTACTTGAGTAGTCAGTCTCATTTTATTATAAGTGGGTTATCGGCTAGAAATAGTAATCACCCACAAAAACATCAAATTATCTCTGTACACCAATGACATGGAGTGATGTGTCAAGGTGCCTTTGCTCTGCTTCCAGCTCTCTAAGAAAATAAGAAGGTCTCATTCTGCAGGCGTTCTGACAAACACTACGGACTTTAAGAACACCTGAAGAGCTAGATGTCAAAACAAAGCTTTCTTCTCCCTTCAGGGCTTTTCATATCACCTTCTACAAAGATTAACCTATATTTCTAACATTAGAAAACTGCTGTGCAGGCAACTACAGAGTAGAATTCCATGCCTTAGGCATTGGGAGCAAAATAGCAACTATCAATATGCCCACATAACTGAAGAAAAAAAAAATCATGAATCTTTCTATGCAGCTGTTTCTGTAAATCACATTTTCACTTACTTCCTCTATAAATTCTAAGAATTTCATTCAAGGGTAGAAAACAAAAAGCTGGCAAATTCTGACAATCAGACTAAGGCTCAGAGGAAAGAATGTCACCACTTGAGACACAGTCAACACTCGCACATTAAACTTCAGCTTTTCTCATTTAAAGTCAACACATTCTTTGACAATACTCACCTCTGTAAAGATAAATTGCATATCCAAAAAGGCAAACTGCTCCAGTCAATTAGGTAAACAACATAATTAACATGTGCCAGGTGGGGAGCAAATGCTCAATGTAAATAGTGAGACTCAAAATAAGCTACAAATGTGAAGCTATTTCAAAACTATCAGCAGATTTCTTTTTGCAATTAGAGTTTAATAAGGGGTAACTGCTCCTCAACTTTCTCTTAAGAAAATTGAAATCTGACTTGTACAATGAAAGTTGAACCCTATTATATACAACTCCATTAGATTTTTTCATAAAGAATAAAAATACATCTAGGTTCTTTAATGAGTTTTGGCAAATACTTCTAACAACCTCTAAACTGGGAAACATCAATCTCTAACCTACCAAGATATTACAAAATTTAAAACCCTTTGGCTATGTAAAATAAGACTAATGGAATACTTTTACAAAAAATACTTCAAGTTTAGGTGTTCAAAAAATTTTCTGATTTTTTTATAAACTCTACAATGTAAATCAATCTACTCATGTCCTTCCTTTCTACAATCATATTACTCATACTTTTCTTGAAATTTTGGCAGTATCAACAAGCAGAACTACTCAAGGTAACCACACAAAGGCAGTTAAAGACCACACATCACACCAACTCTTAAGACACATTTAATATTCAACTCAGCGCCTATTGCAAGCTATCCTGATCAAACCTAATGGTATATGATAAAAGTGTGCCATGAAAGAACAAGCACAGCTTCTTTGTGTGTAATCACAGCAAAGAAGGTAGCTGAGCACAAGGAGAGGCAACCTCAGCATCGTGCTTGGCATCAACACTTACCTTGAGGATGTCCCCCCTTTTGAAGCTCAGCTCATCGTCTGCAGTGGCTTTGAAGTCATATTTGGCGATGGCTTCCATTCTGAGCGCTGCTCAGTGCTCAGCAGCCTGAAGCAGGGGGGAAGGGAGTCTTCCCTGCTGAAGCAACCCAGCCCTCTGGGCTCAGCCTCGCTTCTGGTCTGGGAATACTCCAGCACGCTGAGAAGCACAATGCCACCCTGAATCAGAAGAGGAACGATTGAGAAGTGGCCAGGATCCACGGCAGCCCCGCCCTGCCAATCGACCTGCAGTCCCAGCCCCCACGCCCCCTGGCTTGCAAGGTTCAGCCCTCCTCCTCCCTTCCAGGCAACAGCCCTGCTCTTCTTCTTCCTCTTTTTAGCCTCAGCCCCAGGCAACTGACAAGCCTAGCGGCCAATGGCGGCAGCTGCTTGCGCTATTCCAGAACACACTTCCTCTTCCTTCCCACTGGGTGTGCGCGCCGTGCAGGAACCGGCTGGAGTCCCGTCCAGTCTCCGCCTTTCCTCCTGCACCCCTCATACCTCTCTGGCACCCAATGCTGTCCACTGAAAGAAAGACCCCACCCTGGGGACAGCACCCCACTCTTCTTGGTTAAATAGGCCTACTTCCCTCCTTTCCTGCCAATGCTTCAAGGCTTCCTGGGAGCACTAGCTCCCCTACTCCACAGCCAAAAGCAAGCCATGCATGCTGCGGTCGAGCTGCTTTACTCTTCATGAAACTAACTCTTATCTGCTCTCAAGAAAGAGAGAGAAAGTGAAACTAGACATGCCTTTTTAGTCCCAATTACCACCAAGAATTCTGGTGGCCTTCCCCCACCACATATGAACTGATCGGCATGCTCAGGCCACCAGAGAAAGATACTCCGGATCGCTCTTTGTTGGTGGAGATCTGTCCTTGCTTAAGGCTCCCTTTCCCCTGAAGATTCCCAGAACTGTGGAGTCCCCACCAGTCTTTGAACTAGATGACCAAGGTTCAGCATTCCAGAAGTAGCCTCCACATTACTTCTAATTAGCCTAAACAGCAGAGCTAAAGTCTTAATCTACAATTGAAAGGAACCCTTTTTGTGTGTGCATGGGGCGGGTGGTTACTGGGGATTGAACCCAGGGGCCCTCTGCCTCTATGACGTGGTGTCCCTAAATTACCCAGGCTGGCTTCAAACTTGTGATCCTCCTGCCTCAACAGGGATTACAGGTTTGTACTCCATGCCAAGCAAAAGGAATCCCGTTGAAAAAAAAAAAAAGAGCTGCCAAGCATCTAATGTGGGGAAAGAAAGTACAGTCAGAAGGTCAGACTGAAGACCCACACAGTTACTCTGAGCACAGCTTTTCTCAGAGCCAGAAAAGTACTAAACACAGTGTACCAGGCAAAGGTGAACTGGGGTCAGTGCAATCACTGCTTTAGTGGAAGAGTCTCCCACCACAAAAAAGGATACAACCTTAACCTTTGCATACCTAAAGGCAAATGAAATCCCATTCTTGTTTGCTCAGCCACTGTTTTCATACACACTAAACAAAAGCAGAAAATAACAAAGGCACTGGCAGAATGGAGACTGATTATTTACAGTGGCACCTTTCTGCTAGATAATTACCATCTAGCAGCTCATGTGAGGGGTAGGAGAGATTATTCTTTTATCCTAAAGCTAACCATTGGGGCATTAATCAAATATAGCTTCAAAGGACTAAGCAGGAAACCAGATGGAAATATTCAGCTCAGACTGAGAGGATTAAAGAAATCACCTGTTAAAAAGTCTTTCAGGCTAATTCTGAAAGCCAAACGTTCTGCTGCAGGTAACTAATAAACCAAACCACTACCTTCCAGGTCATACCTAAGACATTCTATGTGGTGCTGGCTCTAAAAGAGGTAAGTAAAGGAAAGCTACAGCAAACATAAATATTTTAAAAATACTAAGATTTATCTTTGTGTATCTAAATGCCCTTCACTTACACTCTGTAGTTATTTTTATCAAATTAGTCCATATATAATTTTTTTAAAGAGAGAATTTTTTAATATTTATCTTTTGGTTTTCGGTGGACACAACATCTTTATTTTATTTTATTTTTTATGTGGTGCTGAGGATCGAACTCAGAGCATGCCAGGCGAGCGCACTACCGCTTGAGCCCCAGCCCTCCATATATAATTTTAAAAGCCAGAGTATATCTTCCATTGCCTACTTATTTTAACAGGTCCTCAGGGCTAATTGAGGAGCCTATATGCATCAATGATGGAAAGCTGAAGAAGAATGGAACAAATCTGAAAAAACAAGGAGTTTTATTTTTTAAAAGAGAAACCACACAAACTCAAAGCACTGTCACTGTCAAGGTACCATGTAATATAGGGCATAAACTTTTACCTGCATCATAGTTGAATAGCAGGAACATAAAAAACAAGATGGTTCTCAACACCTACCTACTCAATTCATCTGCCACAGGTTACTGAGTGAAAGCTTTGAAAGACTAACACTCCTCAAAATCATAATTATTCAAGTAATCACTCAAGTAAATTGTTTTGTGAAACAGTTCATAGAAAATTAATACTTACAAGGCTGTGCCAAATAAAATTTAGCATCGCATTTGCAAAACTTGGAAAGGTCAGCTTATTAGGGTATCCAAAGAAAAGGAATTCTATCCCATACATAACACTAATGTCTAAAAGTAACAAATCTGAAGGAAGACACAATTTTTTAAATAAATTTCCCCCTTTTGCGGTATGATGCGAATTGAACCCAAGACATTAAGCATGCACTCTACCACTGAGCTAAACCCTAACCTCCACACAGATGCTGCTGTTCTCCCCAAGAAAATGAAGTAGCAATACACTTAACACTGTTGCCTGATCAGAGCATCTCTAAACTGTTAGCACACACTCTACAGATCATTACACTCAGTGAATTTTATTTTTTTGGATACTGGGGATTGAACTCAGGGCCTCATACATTTTCATTTTTTACTCTGAGGCAGGGTCTTGCAAAGTTTCCCAGGCTAGTAGCCTCCCAAGCAGCTGGAATTACGGGTGTGCACCACACCAGGCATTCACAGAATTTAAATAAAGTATAACTAATTGTTCAAAGGATGTGCCCTATATCTGAAAACGGAGTTCCCTAAAATGCAGTATCCTATTGTCTTTCTTCTGTTTATTTCTCTTCTTCCCCAAATTCACAGAAAATATATCACAATGGGACAGTATAATGTTGAGTTTGCATAGTCTGTCCAGAGGCAGGCTAACTGTTATTCATTTAAGTAATGACCCTGCCAATCATAGCAATAATTTAGGAAAGCCTTTTAAATAAGTCCGTTTTCTAATCTGTAAAATGGGATAATAGCTGCCTTTAAGATTCACTGAGCATTAAATTAGATAACATATGCAAAGTGCTTTGGTCAGAGCCTAATGTATAACACCACTCAATACAAGCTAAAAATGTTACTTTAAAACACATAAAAGGAAATGCAATGTGCTGGGGATATACTCAGTGGTAGAACATTTGCCTAGCTTACTCAAGGCCCTATGTTTGATTCCCAGCACTACCCCCTAAAAAAAAAAAAAAAAAAAGGAAATGTAAATTAAAACAAATTAAATTTCATGTATGAATCAGCTTTTTTTTTTTTTGTACTGGGTCTTAAACTTAGGGATGCTCTACCACTGAGCAGCATCCCAAAACCTTTTTATTTTGAGAGAGTCTAAGCTGGCCTTAACCTCCTGCTCAGCCTCCCCAGTTGTTGGGATTACCGATGTGTGCCACCACACCTAGCTATATATTTTAAAGACTTATAATATCCGGTCTTTGTATACTTTGGGTAAAGAGGCTCTCTACCCTATCATATGTTACTCATTCAACACTGAAAAGTTACTACTATCTGCTAGATTTAGCTTGGTATATATAAAACTATCAGAGTCCACATTCTAGCTGAGAATTAATTAGCTCAATATTTTTGGTGAGAGTAATTTGGTACTACAACAATTTTAAAATACATACTCTGATTAAGCAATTCCACTTCCCTGATTTATTTTACTAAAATAGTGGCACAAAATACAATGTGCAAAATACATATACTTGATCAATATCCATGAATTTACCTAGGGGATATCTTTCTATATAGTGGGAAGGTATGTTATCAAGTTTAAAAAAACTGCAGAAAAATTAGTTTATCCCATTTCCATAAAGCAAAATAATCTACCCGTATATATTTTTAAAAAGATAGAAAGCTACCTAGGAATGAGATCACAGAATATTCTTACTTTCTGCACAATACACCTCAGTGATATTCTGTTTTTACACTAAAAATGTATTACTTTTTTTTATTTTGAGAGCTATATAGTTATACACAATAGCTGGGTTCATCCTGACAAACAGTTCATGATCTCCCTTTTTTCCCCTCCTCTCTCATTATCCTTCATGTATTTCTTTTGTTGTTGGAACACAAACCAAAAAGCTTACAGATTCTCTGCAGTAGACCTGGATTAACTATCACTTTACCACATACATATAAACTGAGTGACACTGGAGAAATAACCTGGGGGTGGGGAGCTGTGAAACCAAGAGCTCTTAAGGTAGTGAATGGCCAAAGATTGAAGTTCTCCACACGATGTCAGTCTCTCTCTTCAGGGAAAAATTAAGTGAAACCTAAAAATTCACAATTTAAAAATTGTGAACCTGAAGTAAAACCTGAAATTTCACAATTTAAAAAATTGTGAAAATTCCTGAAGAGAGAAAATTTGACCATTCAGAATCATGACAGAAACCATGACTGGTGATGAGGAAAAGTAAATAAATGTCTCAAAGTTTAAAAAAAAAGTGCATGCTGCAAATGGCTTGGCAGAGTCTCTAGCAAAAAGAGATGTTAACACCATCAAATACTGGTCAACATGTTGTAAAAGTAAATCTAGAACTTGCTTCTACAAATGTAGACTCAGAAGGACCTTCTGGTAGGCAAATGAATGGTCATTAAGTATAAACTTAGGAATGATGAGGAAGCTCAGTGATAGAACACTTCTACATTCAAGGCCAAATTCAATCCACAGCACACAGACAAAAAAAAAAAAAAGGAATTAACTTAATGGTAAATCAATCCATATCACAGTCCTAAGAGTGATCAAAAATTAAACATAGGGCTGGGATTGTAGCTCAGTGGTAAAGTGCTTGCTTAGCAAGGGTGAGGCACTGGGTTCGATCCTCAGCACCACATTAAACAAATAAACAAAAAAACAGATAAATTAAACATACAGGGGTTGGGTTTATGGCTCAGTGGTAGAGCACTTTCCTAGCATGTATGAGGCACTGGGTTGGATTCTCAGCACCAAATATAAATAAATAAAATAAAGGTCCATGGACAACTAAAAAAAATTTTACAAAACTGTAGTTTAAAAACAATTAAACATATAAATCTGATTATACAGCCAGGCACTATCTGTAGTCTTAGCTGCTCAGGAGGCTAAGAAGGAGGAGCAAAAGTTCAAGGCCAGCCAGGGTAACCTAGCAAGACCTGATTCAAAAAACAATATAAAAAAGTCAGGGGTGTAGCTCAGTGGCAAAGCACCCCTGAGTTCAATTCCCAGTATGGGGAAGAAACAACCACTAATCACACCTAGAGTCAGTTATATTAAGATATTCTAAATATTTACTTCAAATATAGAGAAAATGTCATTTTAAGTCTCACACCAGTTTATTTATTTTTGTGACACTAGGGTTTGAACCCAAGCAACCCTCATGTATGCTAGGCAAGCACTCTACCACTGAGTTACACCTCCAGGCCCCAGGTCTTATTATTTTATGACTGCATTCTGTAAGTATTGGTTCTTGGACCTTCTGCATTGAAATCATTCCATTCAGAGACTGATTCACTATGAGTTGCTTACTGGTATTCAGCTGAAACCTAATTTTAAAAAGATCCCCAGGTAGCCAGGCACAGTGGTGCATGCCTATAATCCCAGCAACTTGGGAGGCTGAGGCAGGAGGATCACAAGGGCTCAGGATACAGCAGCGCCCCTGGGTCCAAGCCTGGGGTGGGGGGGAATGGATGGATCCCCAGGTGATTCTTATGCATATAATTTTTTTTCCAGTGTTGGAGACTGAACACAGAGTCTCATGGTAGGCAAGCATTCTATCACTGAGCTCTCTCTCCAGCTCTTTTTATTTTGAGACAGAGTCTCACTAAGTTGCTGAGGCTGGCCTCAGACTTGTGATCCTCCTGCCTCAGCTCCTGAATATCTGGGATAACAGGTGTGCATCACCACGCCTGGTTTATGCATATAAATTTTAAAAATCACTGCTATACTATAAAGGTGATATAAACAAAAATTTTGATTTGCATTCCAGAAAATGCACTTTAATTAAGAATAACTAATAGGGACTGGGGCTGGGGCTCAGTGGCAGAGCGCTCGCCTAGCATGTGTGAGGCACTGGGTTCGATCCTCAGCACCACATACATACATAAATAAATAAATAAATATTAAAAAAAATAAAGGTGTTGCGTCCATCTAAAAACTAAAACATTAAAAAAAAGAATAATAATTTTTCTCAGGAGAGCATGGTGGCTCTCCATCCTGTACTACTCAATTTCTTCAAACTCTATTGCTCTTTTGCTTTATGTAACAATTACAACTGCTGCTGAACACATGGAACGTAAGTACCATTTGGGGGGGAATTTTTCTAAGTACCATTAACAAGCAGAACTTAAAACCCAGCAATTCTCTCAAATCAAAATAACCAACTGAAAAAGTACACCCCAAGCATTTAAATGCTTGCACTTGTGTCAAAAAAGTTGATTATAGGGGCTGGGATTTTGGCTCAGCGGTAGTGCGCTCGCCTAGCACAGGCGGGACCCAGGTTCAATCCTCAGCACAACATAAAAATAAAGGCATTGTGTTGGGTCCATCTACACCTAAAAATAAATATTAAAAAAAATAAAGATATTGTGTCTACCTAAAACTAAAAAATAAATATTAAAAAAATTTTTTTAAAGTTGATTATAAGAATTAACTTTTTAAAAAAATCTCGGGATTAGAAAAATTTTAAACATAGGAAGGAGCAAGTAAGGTGTTTCCTCTTCTTTTTTAGTTGTTGATGGATACAATACCTTTATATTATTTGTTTATTTTTATATGGTGCTGGGGATTGAACCAAGTGCTTCACTCATACTAGGCAAGTGCTCTACCATTGAGCTACAACCCTGCCCCCTAAGGTATTTCTTTCTATCAAAAACAAATGTGGGCCAGATGCAGTGGCACATGCCTATAATTTCAGCAAATTGGAGGGTGAGGCAAGGAGGCCAACTTCAGAATTAGTGAGACCCTGTCTCAAAATAAAAATAAAAAAGGACTGGGGGCTGGGCGTGGTGCACACATCTATAATCCCAGTAGGCTCCAGAGGCTGAAGCAGGAGGATCATATTCAAAGCCAGCCTCAGCAAAAATGAGTCACTAAGCAGCTCATGAGACCCTGTGGAGACCTTATCTCTAACTAAAATACAAAATAGGGGGCTGGAGTTGTGGTTCAGTGGTAGAGCACTTGCCTAGCATGTGTGAGTCCCTGGGTTCAATTCTCAGCACCACATATAAATAAATGATAAAATAAAAGTCCATCAACATCTTAAAAAAAAAACATTAAAATAATACAAAATAGGGCTGAGGATGTGGCTCAGTGGCAGAGTTTCCCTGGGTTCAACTCCCCAAACAACAACAAAACAGAGGCTAAGGTGTAGGTCAACCATAGGAGGTCCTGTGTTGGATTCCCCAAACAAAACAAACAAAAGCCAATTATAACATGTTGAGAAAGATCCTTAAGGTAAAAAGGGGAAAAAAAAAAACTGATAGGGGCTGGGGTTGTGCTCAGTGGTAGAGCGCTCAGCTCCACTCTCACACGTGTGAGACCCTGGATTCGATCCTGAGCACCACATAAAAATAAATAAGCAAAATTTACAAAATAAAGATATTGTACCCATGTATAACTAAAAAAAAAAATTTTAACTGATAAAGAATAAATTTGTACTATTACAAAGGGCAGAGGTTTAAATCAGTGAAATAAGTTTGTTCCCTTAAAATTTTCAGGTTATCTTCATTTGATTTTAGTATAGATCTATAGTTGATTTTCATTTTTGAACATTAACTACCTTTGGAAAAGGAAGTCCTAAAGGCCCCAAACTGACTCAATCTTCCTTACTAATACAAAAAAGACAGGAAGAAAACGTAAGGAGGAACAGAAGCATGTTCTTAATGTGAAGGAAGAAAAATAACTAAAACACAAATAAGCAAACTACACTTGTGACAAGGTTAGCAGTATTGATTACTTATGGATAAACTGAATCCCAATTCCCAGGGAGAGAATCGAAGTCTGGCACAGCTCTCTAGCAACCCTTCTGGCTAGCTGAAGGAACACAGTGGGCGCTTAAAAAGTAAAGGAATAACAGCAGGATAGAGGATATCTCCCCGAAAATGCAAGGAGAATCTTGTAAGGAGGGAGAAAACGAGCAGCGCCAAAGGTCAGAAACTTCTAAAAATTATGCCTCAGAAGACAGCAAGGAGGAAGGGGAAGTAGCTTAGAAAAAAAAAGGGGGGGGGGAGGGGGACAATGACTAGCGTTACAAAAGCAAGCATTTCGTGTCCCCAGTGGGATAGAGGCAGGGGGAAGGCAATAACGGGGGAAGTACAACGTGAAAAAGGGGTAGGAAAGCCAAAATAGACTAAAGTGAATTTCTCTCGTGTTCTCTTTTAGGAGTGTCAACAGTACCAAAAGACAGACCACAAGTGCACTTCAACTCCTGTGCAAATTGCACTTTTATAGCATCTGAAGCCAGCCTAGAACACTCTCCAAACAAGCCTTAACTCATCGGGCTTACAATCATGTACGTATAAGGACAGCCTTGCAAACAAGCATTCGTCCAACGCCTTCTCGCTCAGAAATCTTTTCCTTCGAGCATTCCAACCTGCTGCTCCTTATTTTGACAAATATTTTTCAAGTCGTTTAAAGAGAAAAATGCCAGCATCAAAGGCATCGCCATAGGCTCCTTGCAACTCACGGTGGATTTCCGCACAAAATTCGGCACAAAGAAGTCAAGAGATGGTGACGTGTTGCGGTGCAGGTCGAGGGAGCATCAATCAGCACGTCTGCAGCCTGCACCGAATCCCCCGCCTCCCGGGCTAAGTCAGCCTGACTCACAGAAGTAGCACCCTCTCCTCTCCGCTGCTCCCGGGCTCCTGCGCAAACCCTCGCGACCAGGGCAAGAGCCTTCCTTGGGGAACCCCGGCCTCCTCGCGGTTCGAGGCTTTGCCCGGACCCGGAGGGGCCGTCCCTTGGAAGGAAAGGGGGAAACGTGGGGTCCAGAGCGCAGCGATCTGCTCCTCGTCCTGAGCCCCAGCGGCCCTCGGCAGAGTGGGCCCGGTCCGCCCGCTGCCGAGCCGAGAGGAAGAGGCAGCGAGCCGCGCTCCGCGCCGCCGCCCGCACTCACCGTGGCGCAGCTGCTCGCTCCGCGCCGACCCCGCTCCTCAGCAGCGCTGCGCGCGGCTGCCGACCCCGCTGCTGCTCCCCGAGCGCAGCGCCCACTCCCGCCGCCGTCACCGCCTCAGCCTGGGTCGCCGCCGCCGCCCGGTCGCCGAAGCAGCAGTGCCGCCTCGCTTCCGCTGCTCGTCCGGGTCCCGCGAGAACTTCCCCACGCGACTCCGCCCCGCCCCGCCCCCGCGAGACTTGCTCCGGCGGAAAAGGCCAGAGCGCAAGCGCCCCTCCTCGGCCGGGCCCCCGCAGGTAGATTTGCAGGGTGCCTGCGCGCATGCGCCAGGCCGCCCAGCAGCAGGTGGCTCCGGCGTGGCTCCGCCCCAGGTCGCTGTAACTCTTGTCAGTTCCACAGCAGATAAACACAGCTTTGGCTGAAGGACTAACACTTTCCACGCTCTGATTATTTTCCCTGCCCTCACTATCAAACCGAGGCAGTGAGACAGGAGGGAAGAGCGATCTCCTACCATGGCGCACTCCAAATAGAGGACCAGATCTTTGAATTGTTTGGGAATCCGATTCATACAAACTGCAGTGTTAAATGAATTCATGGATTCGTTCTGTCCCTCTCTGTGTGTGTGGCGCGCGCGGTGGAAATTGAACCCAGGGGTGCTCTATCACTGAGCTGCATTCCAGCCCCTTTTAAAATTTTATTTGGGGACAGAACCTCGCATGTTTGCTGAGGTTGGTCTCGAACTTTCTATCTTCCTGCCTCAGCTTCCTGAGTAGCTGGGATCACAAGCGTGCGCGGCCCCTGCGCTTGGCAGGATGCGTTCTTTCACAGACCATACCGCGCCTAATCTTTGACAGCACTTTGCTGGATATAGAGGATAAAGCGAGAAATAGAAATCGTGACCCTCGAGCAATTCACAGCATAGAGAATTAGCAAGGAAATAAAAAGGTAAACAATGCCATAGTTCTATTCTCACTATTTGGGGGAATGCTGAGGAAGTTTAAAAGATGGACAGGGTCTCTGCTCGCCGCAGAAATGTCTTCACAGAAAAGGCAATGTGGAACTGAGTCTTGGAGGATGAGTAGGAGGTGGACCGACAGAGGAACCGAAATTAAGGCATATCAGGCAAAAGGAATGGCACGTAAGGGCTGGGGTTGTGGCTCAGTAGTAGAGCACTTGCCTAGCATGTGTGAATCACTGAGTTTGATTCTCAGCATCGCATATACATAAAATAAAGGTCCATTGACAACTGAAAAAAAAAGTGTGTGTGTGTGTGTGTGTTTGTATAAATAAATTGACGCTTCAGAAATTCCAATATCTTTTTCCTGGTCAGATCTTGTCCATAAAGTTCTAGGGAACACCCTATAAAAGGGGCCCATTGTGATTGTGTTCAGCCATTGATATCCTGATTCCATATATTGATTATGGGGGCAGGGATCGTGATGTCATTGTGGGGCCACAGGTGGGGTGGCTCTGCTATGCAGACCTAGAAGCCAGACACTTGTAGAAGTCAAGTTGTGTTTTAAGTATTTATTTAAAATAAAAGAATCGCGGCTCCCATTTTCACTTAAGCACTAGTTCCTCTTTTGTCTTATTGCAGGCTGAAGCAACCCCAAGGAATATGTTCAATGTTGGGCATTCTGCTGAAAAATAATGAAATAACACAAGGAGAGAGAGGTGATAAAAATAAAAGAGGAGTAGCAGAGAGTGGAGGTAGGGGGACATAGGAACGGGAAGGGGGCCATGTGAGTAGGTGATGATGACCCAGTTTGGGAAATATAAAGTTCAACTCTTCAGGGGCCATACAGGTGGAAATATCCAGTATACAGCTGAAAAGCTCAATGTGTTCCTTCATTCTCCCAACATTTATAGGCATCTGTTCTACAGCACACAGGACAGCCCTTCCCAGAGTTTGCAGCTGGAAGTGGAAGTCACACCTCTGAGAATATGATGAGTGGTACTGAGAATATGATGGGTTTGGGGAGCACATAGCAGGAGCATACCTCTTCCAGGATTAGGAAAGCAGAGGAAGTGAGTTTTAGCCTGAGAAAAAGAAAGCGTTCCAGGAGAAAGAAAAACATAGCATGTGAGTGAAACAGAGAAGCTCATGGGACTCGATTTTATGGGCTACTGAGACAGGGCTGGGCCACAGTTAAATTTTCTTCTTCAGAATATTTTATCACTGTTGCTGTAAAGTGGAAAATTGATTGGAACTAAGATATTTATCATCTACAAGATAATGTGTAAGTCCATTTTAAGGCCCTTAAAGATCAGCCCCTGCCTGCCAGCCCTATCCTCTCAGCCCCTAGCCAACACAAACTCCACCAATCCTAAACCACTTGTGGTTTCCGGAAGGTGCCAAGATCTTTTGAATGTCCCTATCTCTGCACATACAATTTCCTCTACTTAGTGGGTCTTCTCCCCTATATTTAGGTCTTCATATTAGTATTAGGACTTCTTTAAAATTTCTATTATACTTCCGATCATACTGCATCTTCATTTGCTTGCTGTCCCACAACTGTCCACCCCCACTGCCATGATGGTCTACAAGCTTTGGGACAGACATGACTATGCCTTTTCACATATATCTCAGGACCCAGCACAGAGCATGAAGTTAACAAATGGATGAATAAATAACACAAGCTGAAAAGAGATAAAAACGTGAATACTTTTCTGTGCAGTAGTCGTCTTTGAAGCTAAGAAAGTAGAAGGAGATCTCAAAAAAGATCAGATGCCCAAGAGAAGTAGGAAAAAAGAGGTGTATGCTTCCTTTTTGAATGCAGCCTTTATAAAATAGACTCAGTATGCCTACATAAAAACATATGCATATGGACCAGATTGGGAAGTGAACATTTAAAAGTAACAATATTTGTGTCAAAATGTTGCAATTGTGGGTGACTAAGTAGAAGTCACACCCTGGTATGAAAACCTGTTGTAGGGCTGGGGATGTGGCTCAAGTGGTAGCGCACTCCCCTGGTATGCATTCTGCCTGGGTTCGATCCTCAGCACCACATACAAAGATGTTGTGTCCGCTAAAAACTAAAAAATAAATATTAAAAAATTCTCTCTCTTAAAAAAAAAAGAAAAGAAAACCTGTTGTAACTGTAGCTAAAACTTGCTAGTTGCAAACTGGCCACATCAGTCACCTCAGAATGCAAAATAATTACCAAGAGTTCTCTTTTTCCTCTCCAGGTTTATGGTCATTTTTAATCACCTGAAAGGGTTTCTGGCTTTATTTTGTGTGAGTATAGTGCTTCCACCTGCAGGTTAGAACTGGTAATTGCTCTAGAGTTTACTGAGCCTCAGAGGCCCCAAATTGTCTTAGGCACATCCTTTGAGATGTCCACATTTCTCTTTAGTGGGAAGGAACCAGACAGTCAGTGACAGCCTCATCTTGGTCATTTGAAATTCTACTCCGTTTGCCTACTTGATCTTGGAAGCTCTTCTGGAACTTCCTTTGCTTAAGTTGTAAGCCAGTACTCCTCTCAGGAATTGAGGGTTGTTCCTGATGCAGAACCAAGCAATGTGCCCCGAGTGCTGTGATTCCCCCTCCTCAGCATCCTGATCCTGTTCCTATCCCTGACCTGGTGAACACCACCATCCTTCCTTGGGGTTGCTTCAGCCTGCTAAAGGGTCACCTTAGCCCGTTTAAAGCATTTATTACATTGTAGCTAGAGTGGACTTTATGAAACATAAATAAAATCATGGGGTCCCAGATAGAGTCCAGGGTCCTCAGCATGCCCATCAACTCTTAGACATCTCCTTTTGATTGCTTTCTCACTATTGTATGCATGTGTTGGTGGGGGGGGGGAGGATCCAGGCTACTGGGGACAGACCCCACGGCCTTACCTATGCTAAGCAAGTAGTCTATCACTGAGCTATACCCCAAGCCCATTTTAAAATTTTATTTTGAGACAGATTCTCCCTAAGGTGCTGAGGCTGGCTTTGAACTTGAGATCCTCCTGCTATAGCCTCCCAAATAGCTGGAACTGCAGGTGTGAAACTACCCATGCCTGGTTATCCCTATCTGTTGAAAGGTTTATATATTTTTTTTTTCTGAAAAACTGCAATTCTCTGACCTCCCAGTTTTTGTACATAGTGCTCCTTTGGCTTGAATGCTTTCTTTTCCTGCCTTCTTCATCTTCACCAGGCTCTTCTCTGCCCTTTAACACCCAACTCCATTGCTATCTCTTCTGGGAATCCTCCCCAGGTGATCTGTTTGCTCTAGTATGTTCTCAGGAGCTGCAGCACACTCCATCTTTGCTCTTTTTCTATATTTTTGTAAGTTGGTATTTCAGGCTGACTTGTGCCCCAAAGTACATATGTTGACGTCCTAACCTCCCATACCTCAGAATGTGGCTTTATTTGAACCTAGTGCCTTTAGAGAGATAATTAAATTCAAATGAGTCTGTTGGATTGTTAATTCAATATGACTAGTGTCCTTTTAAAGAAGGAGATTTAGACACAGAGGTGCATCAGGAATGTACATACATTTGAAGGCAGCAAGCCAAAGAGACAGGTCTTAGGAGAAACCAAACCTATCAATGCCCTTAATCTTGAACATCCAGCCTCCAGAACTGTGAGAAAGTAAGTTTTTGTTGTTTAAGCCATCTAGATTGGATTTTTTTTTTTTTTCGCTATGGGAGCCCTAGCAAACAAAATGCATTCACTTTCCTTCCACCCTTTAGAATGAGTCTGTCAAAGTGGGAGCCATATCTTGTGCTCTTTGGCTGCCTGATCCATCTAACTGGATGCCTGACAGGCATGCACCCCAACAATAGCCAAATTGACTGGCTGCCTTAAAACATGGAAGGAAGATAGAAGGAATATTAAATAAAGGTCATAGTAAAGAAAGGGAGAGAGCTTTATAAAAAAAGATGAAAAGAAGAAGGGAGGAGGGGAAAGAAGAAAAGGAGGAGAGAGAGAAGAGGACAAAGACATGCTATGGTTCTTTATAGGTCCTTTGCTCAGTCATCACTAAAATACATTAATATCAAAGTTTCCTATCTTTTCCTAAAATACCTATCAGCATTCATTTTTCTTATAAAATAACAGATACAATGAAGAATCTAGCTATAAATTTTGTTATTTGTTTCTTATAATATATCTCCTTTCCACCCCTTCATTTCTTTCTTCTGTTTGGCCATTCCCAAAGTCTTTTTTATCATTTATTTTTAGTGTTTATTTACTCAACTAAATTTTATTGAGTGTCAGTATTGCTTGCAAGGCTTAAAACTAGGGGTCAATGTATATAGTATTGATGCCTAGTAAAAATTAATTGAATAATTTTTAGTTCCAAACCTTGCACACAGGGTTAATGCTCAATGCCCTTTATCTTAGTGATAAGGCAGAGAAACAATTGTTAATGCTCAACAAAAGTTGTATGTATCCATCTAGATATTTTGTATCTAATGTTATAGATATTTTGTATATAATAAAATATCTGTTATTTTGTATCTATGAATGATAGATACAAAAAAAGACAGACACAAATAGCTATAATAGAAAATTTTGTATCTATCTACAATGGCAGAGAGCACAGGCCTGTAATCCCAGCAATTTGGGAAGCTGAGACAGGAGGATTGAGAGTTCAAAGCCAACCTCAGCAAAAGCGAAGCACTAAGCAATTCAGTGAAACCCTGTCTCTAAATAAAATACAAAATAGGGCTAGGGATGTGGCTCAGTGGTCTAGTGCCTCTGAGTTCAATCATAAATATATATACACACACACACACACACACACACACACACACACACATATATATATATCACAAAGATTTTTTTAACAAGCCAGCCAGTGTTAAACTAACAATCTGTAAAGTAATTGTGGTGATAAAACCAAACCCCCTAATAGTCTGATCAGCATGACAAGGCTCTAGGAGCACTGAGACTCAGATTAAGGGAGTCTAGGAGACAGAGATAACTTGAGGTTGGGAGTCCAAGAAAACTTATGGAGGAGGTGGTACCTGAGCTGTCTGGAAGAATAATAGCACTTCAATAGAAAGAGCCAGGGGCTGGGGATGTGGCTCAAGTGGTAGCGCGCTCGCCAGGCATGCGTGCAGCCCGGGTTCGATCCTCAGCACCACATACAAACAAAGATGTTGTGTCCGCCGAAAACTAAAAAATAAATATTAAAATTCTCTCTCCCTCTCTCTATAAAAAAAAAAAAAAAAATAGAAAGAGCCAGGTTGAAGCCCCTCTAGACCAAATAGCAAGCTATTAAGATGGGGAAAAGTCAACAATTCTCAAATGTAGCAAATCTCAAATTTTAAAATGTAAGAGAGTCACCTGGAAACTGTTTACAATGTGAGTTCCAGGATCCCAGAGAAATTCAACTCATTAGGCCTGAGAGGGACCCAGAAATATGAATTTTAAATAGGCAGTTTCAGGTAATTCTGAGGCTGGACATCCTTAGAACAGTCTTTGTGAAGGAATGCTTACAGAATAATGGACTCCTGGGGATTCCAGGATCCTCCAGTATGCCATTTCCTTTACAGGAAGCAGATGTTAATTGCCATGGGTGGGAGAGAAGTTGGGGGCTTGTTCCTTAAGTGCTGTCCCCTGGGACTTCATGCTGCCCACGGCTGGGAAATGCCAGGAAAGTGCTTGGTGTGGTCTGGGTCTGGGTTTAGGTGGATGGTACTTCTCAGCACCCAAATGTAAATAAATTTCACAAAATAAAAGCCCAAATAAGGGGCTGGGGTTGTGGCTCAGTGGTACAGCACTTGCCTGGCATGTGTGAGGCACTGGGTTCAATTCTTAGTACCACATATAAATAAATTAATAAAATAAAGGTCCATGGATGATGACGACGACAACAACAACAAAAAGTCCAGATAAGCAAGTGGACTTCGGTCCCTTTGGTCCTGACATCTCTCTATAATGATGCCAGAGTCAAGTCCACAGGAGGCTGGCCCTTCTCCATTTCTTTTGTTTCAGTTCCTACATCTGTTTCCTCGGACACATTCTATTCATTAAGGAGATGGAGTCAATTCCATTTGGCTATGCACTAAAATGCAAGTGACACATCCCAAAGATGTAAATTTCCCATGTTCCTAGGTTTATGAGAAATAAGCATCAGGGGCTGGGATGTGGCTCAAGCGGTAGCGTGCTTGCCTGGCATGCGTGCGGCTCAGGTTTGATCCTCAGCACCACATACAAAGATGTTGTGTCCGCCGATAACTAAAAAATAAATATTTTAAAAAAATTCTTTCTCTCTCTCTCTCCCTCTCTCACTCTCTCTTTAAAAAAAAAAAAAAAGAAATAAGCATCAGCAATTGAATACTAGGAAGTTTCTACAAAGATGGTTTTGTTATATTTTTATCTACAAAAATATTTTATCAACAAATAAAGACAGTATAAAGTCAAGGTATACCTTGTGATGATTTGATATATGTATATGTTGTATAATGATTATCAAATGAACACACCCATCATCACCCATATTGTATACTAGATCCCCAGAACTTTTTTTAATATTTATTTTTTAGTTGTAGATGGACACAATATCTTTATTTTATTTTTTTTATATGATGTTGAGGATCGAACCCAGGGCCTCGCATGTGCTAGGCGAGTACTCTACCACTGAGCCACAACCCCAGCACCCCCAGAACTTATTCTTTATGTTTGGTATTCCTTCCTTTCTTATTTCTTTATTCCTCCCTCCCTCCCTCCCTCCCTCCCTCCCTCTCTTTCTTCCTCCTCTTCTTCTTCTTCTTCTTCTTCTTCTTCTTCTTCTTCTTCTTCTTCTTCTTCTTCTTCTTCTTCTTCTCCTCCTCCTCCTCCTTGTTATTCATTATCATCTTAATTATCTATTTTTTTAGTTGTGATGAACAAAATACCTTTATTTTATTGTTTATTTTTATGTGGTGCCATGGATTGAACCCAGTGCCTCACACATGCTAGGCAAGCACTTGGCCACTGAGCCACAACCCTGACCCACTCATCTTATTATTCTTCTTCAGATTAGACCCAGACCCTAGCACATGTTGGGCATTGCTGTACTATTGAGCTACACACCTTTAATCCCAGCATGCATCACTAAACCTAACATAAATAAGTAAATAAATAGTTTAAAAATTCAGATGGAAAATGTTAAGAAGGCAAGCGACAATCTCATATACAATATTTAAAAATTTTTTAATGAATAAATTCTTTCTGGCACAGTGGCACATGCCTATAATTGCAACTGCTCAGGAGGCTAAGGAAGGAGGGTCACAAGTTTGAGGCCAGCTTCAGCAATTTAGTGAGACCTTGTCTTAAAAAAAAAAGGGGCTGAACTGGGGATATAGCTTAGTTAATAAAGTTCATGCACAAAGCCTTGGGTTTAATCCCCAGCACTACAAAAAAGGGAGGGGGGTGCTGGGGGTGTAGTTTGGTGTACAGCATCCTTGGATTCAATCCCCAGCAGTGCTAAATAAATAGAATAGAATAAATAGAATAAAATAGAATAGCTAGTGAGTGTCTCACTAATTTGGATCCATAAAAAGTCTAACATCTTTTGAGGCTGGGGTTGTGGCTCAGTGGTAGAGCACTTGCCTAGCATATGCAAGGCTCTGTGTTCGATCCTCAGCATCACATAAAAATAGATAAATAAAATAAAGGTGTTGTGTCCAACTATAACTGATATTTTCAAAAGTCTAACATCTTTAGACACATTATTTTATTTAGTATTGACAGCAAGCATATGTGGTAGATGATATCATGACCTATGCCCCTTTAGTGTTTGTTTTTTGGTTTGCTGCTGTGCTGAAGATTGGAACCAGGTTTTTGTTCACATTAAGCAAGTGCTCTCCTCTGAGCCACATCTCTGGCTGACTTATGCCCATTTTATGGGTGTGAAATTAAATATTTCTAAAAGAAAGGGGCATTTAACTCTGTTCAGCTTACTAAAGAGGATTCATAAGATGAGAACTGAGAATCAACCACTTAATTTGGCAAGACGGAGATTACTGGTGTTGACAGTCTGGGTCAAAAAGCACTTGGGAGAAGGAGACAATGAGGGGAAGGGAATTGGGAGCAACAATTCTCTCTCTCTCTCTCTCTCTCCCTCTCTCTCTCTCTCTAAGAATTCTGCTGCAGGGCTGAGGATGTGGCTCAAGTGGTAGCATGCTTGCCTGGCATGTGCGAGGCACTGGATTTGATCCTAAGCACCACATAAAAATAAAATGAAGATATTGTGACCACCTAAAACTAAAAAATAAATATTAAAAAAGAAAGAAGGGGCTGGGATGTGGCTCAAGCGGTAGCGCGCTCGCCTGGCATGCGCACCACCCGGGTTCGATCCTCAGCACCACATACAAACGAAGATGTTGTGTCCGCCGAAAACTAAAAAATAAATATTAAAAATTCTCTCTCTCTCTCTCTCTCTCTCTCTCTCTCTCTCTCTCTCTCTCTCTCTCATCATTTAAAAAAAAAAGAAAAAGACTTCTGCTACAAAGTAGAGCAAAACAAAGAGTGCTTGCTTGCTTGCTTAGATTTGGAGGGCCAAGGAAAGAATTTTAAATATGGTCTCTATTGTAGCCTGCTTTGTATGCTGAAGGGAAGAGAGGGGAATCTTGGATACAGAAGAGAGAAAAAGAAATTAAGGAGCAATATCTTTGAACTTCACCCATTTTTCTTGGACCAAAGAAGCATATATGAGAACAGATATAGATCACTGGGTGGCAGTGGTATTGGGAAGATGAGCTCTTGCTATTCTGATAATTTCTCTATTCTTAATTTAATGAGAATGAGAAATACCTGGGAGAGAGAGGGGGAACCATGCAGGAGAGTTGAGGAAACTGTACTTCTAGACTGTAGGGGATCAATAGGTTTAGGAAACTTCACAGGTAGTGCAGAGGGCCCACTCAAACTTATAGTTGTCAACTTAAAATAGACTACTCAGTCTAGTTGAGTGTTTGTTTGTTTGTTTTTGAGATACTGGGGATTGAACCCAGGACCTGGCACACGCTAGGCAAGTGCCCTACCACTAATCTACATTCCCACTCCACAGCTGTGTTTTTGACCAGTCAAATTCAGCTACCTTGTTGCAGATTCAGGCAGGTATAGTCTCTTTTAACCAGGAGCGGCCAAGGGTGTCAAGGATGCATGCAGGGTAGTGGATATGGTGCTAGGACATGCAACCCAAACCAGATTACAGAAAGAAAGAAGAAAAGAAAGGGAGTAATAGTGCTTAATGGCTACAGAATTTCAATTTGAGATAATGAAAATTTCCGAATATGAGCTGTGTGTGGTGGTTCACACCTGTAGTCTCAGTTACTTGGAAAACTATGGCAGGAGGATCACTTGAGCCTAGGAATTCAGGGCCAGCCTGTGCAACATAGTGAGACCCTGTATCTTTAAAAAAACAAACTAAGCCAAAACAAAAGTTCTGGAGATGGTTAGTGGTGAAGGTTATACAATAACGTGAAGGCACTTAATGTCACTAATGGTACAGTTAAAATGATAAACTTTATGTTATGTATTTCTTATCATATTTAAAATTATTTAATACTAAGATTTTTTTTTTTTTAAGTATCTGGCTGGGTGCAGTGGCACACACCTGTAATCCCAGTGACTCAGGAAGCTGAGGTGGGAGGATTGCAGGTTGAGGCCAGCTTCAGCAAATTAGCAAGGCCCAAAGTAACTTGGCAAAACCTTGTCTTAAAATAAAAAATAAAAAAGATTAGGAATGTGACTCAGTGGTTAAGTGCCCATGGGTTCAACCCCCAGTACCAAAAAAAAAAAAAAAAAAAAAAAAGTCTTTTCTTTTTTCTTCCCCTGGTACTGAGAATTGAACTTAGGGCCTGTTTATGCTAGGCAGGCACTGAGTTACATTCCCAACCCTTTTGATTTTGAAATGGGGGTCTCCCTAAGTTGACCAGTCTGGACTTGAAATTGTGATCCTCCTGCCTCAGGCTCCCAAGTAACTGGAATAACAGGTGTGCACCACTATGCAGGGTTCAAAATGTTTCTTTCTTTTTTATCTTTTTTTTTTCATTTATTATATGTGGTGCTGAGGATCAAACCCAATGCCTCACGCATGCGAGGCAAGCGCTCAACCACTAAGCTAAGACCCCAGTCCTCAAAGTGTTTCCTAATCACCTTTTAGCTGAATGTGATGGTGCACACCTATAATACCAGCGGTTCAGGAGCCTGAGGCAGGAGGATCACAAGTTCAAAGCCAGCTTCAGCATCTTAGTGAAATCCTAAGCAACTCAGAAAGACCCTGTCTCTAAATATAAAAAGGGGCTGGGGATGTGACTCAGCGGATAAGTGCCCCTGGGTTCAATCCCCAGTACCAAAAAAAAAAAAAAAAAAAAGAAAGTCACTTTATACACTGATGTCTCATTTTCCCTCCATTCCCATAATTATTAAAATCGTATCAGGTTACATCTTTTAGTTGTTTTCTCTTAAGATCTTTGTTCTCAGTCATCCATTGATCTCAAAAAAAGTAGTCAACACCTTGTAGATTATCACCATTATTCCTTTTCTTTATTTCTTTTTTAATGTTATTCATGTGTGTGTGTGTGTGTGTGTGTGTGTGTGTGTGTTGGGAATGAACCCAAGGCCTCTAGCATACTGACATGCACTCTACCTCTGCCACTGAGCTACACCCTTGGGACCATCATTTCTTTCTTTCTTTTATTATTTTTTTTAGGGGGGGAGGGGAGCAGGGAAGGTATTGGGGATTGAACCGCGAGCCACATCTCCAGCCAGCTGTTTTTGAGTGAGGACCTTGCTAAATTGCTTAGGGTATCCCTAAGCTCCTGAGGCGGGCCTTGAACTTGCAATTTTCCTGGCTCAGCTTCCACAGCTGCTGGGATTATAGACACGCGCCACCCCGCCCCACCTATTGTTTCTTTTATGAAGTCTTAAGGCACCTCCAGAGAGAAGACATCCTCCTGCCAACCCATAGCCAAGCAGGTTGAACCCCTGGCAGAAAAGTAGCTCTAGCAGCACTCAAGACAATCATTGCCAAGGCCAACTTGGGCACATCCAAACACATTTAGTGGTTTTGTGTATTACATGAAAGCATACTTCAGTTTTAATTAGCAAGTGGAATAACTTCAAGCTGCTTGTGTTGTCATTCCTCCTTGTTATCATCAATCACAGGATAATTAGTGAGGGAAAGAATCTAGAGGCTTCTGCTGGGAGGAGGAGTCCAGCAGTTCTTGGGTGATTCTGATGTAAATTGAAAAATTGGGCAAGTCCCGTCGGTTGCCATTAGGTGTCACCCTAGACAGGCAGAAGCTACTCTGAAGGTTGTAGAAATAACCAACTGTAAAGGAATGCTGCCGTTTGGCTCCAAAAATGGATTTGACCTCGCTTCTGGGACTTACTGTTCTAGGAATGCCAGGAAATGTTATTTGCCAGGTCCCAGCGATGGAGTGTGGAGGAAATATCCAGTTGCACCCTGTGCAATGGAAACCCTACTTCCCTGGAACCAAAACAGAAATAGGAGCGAATAGTCCTCCCCTCTCACCCTCCCTAAACCCTAAGTCTTTGTTAACCACAGGTTTGAATTCTTTGTGGTTACGAAGGGACAGAACTAATATTTTCTCATTTATTAATAAACTCCACAGCTTTTTTCCATTTTCCTCTTTCTTGAATGAATGAAACAACTTCCACTTCTTCTGTACTGTTGTGTTGGTGTTAAGGCCCAAGGGCAGGAAGTTGGGGAATTATTCTGTCTTCACTTCTCAAACTTTTTCAGATATAGATAATTCGGTGGTGAGGTCCGGTATCCTTCTATTTGGTAACAATCATCAATGTCTGAAAGTTTTCTCTTAAGAGCCAAAATGAAGTAATGCATGTAGTATGTTTCCCTTGGGGTCTGGCCCACAGTAAGCTCTTAAGGAATGCTAGTTGTCACTATCATCATCATCATCACCTCTGGACCATGACACGAAGATAAATTGTCATCAGGATACAGGGGGATACTGGTTGCAAGGATGCAAGGCCACCCCAAATTTCCACGTACAGAGGCTGGGCCACCTAAACCAGGCTGCAATTGGAGCAAACCCCTGCCTGAGCTCTGTAACCACAGAAGGTGGGTAGCATGGCATAATAAAACTAATAATTTTGGTGTAACAGACATCATTTATTGGCTGTGTGTTATATGCCAATATAGCTAAAGGTTTTAATTGCCAACTAGAATATCAACTCCACTACCTGCCTCTAACCCTTCTTATTATTAGCAACACAGTTAGGAAGAGAACTAACTATTGTTGAATACCGATTATGGTTTAGGGCTTGGTGCTAAACACTTGACATAATTAATTGAATCTAACTTCACTAAGCCTCAAAGTCCTCATCAGTAAAGGTGTTAGGGTGTTTTGAGAAATAGTCAATGATGTTCTTGCTTTCTGCAGGCTTGTTTTATTTGAAAATAGCATTGGACTGCTTGCAAATGAACTCTAAAGCTTTTTGCTTTCCCAATTCCCTTTCTGTTTTTCTGTAGCTTAGTGTTTTATGAGACTTCACTCAGTCACAAAGCCCTTGGAAGTTTTCTAATACCTCCTCTGTTCTGCTCTGAGCAGCAAAGAAGTAAAGCAATTTGCTCCAGAGTTTTGCTGGCAGCTTTTCTGGGGCTAGGAATCAACCAGTTCTCAAATATTTGGCTCTACTTAAGAAATCAAATCTCCATCCTCTCCCAAATTAACATGAGCATTTGCTCTTTAGGAAAATTAAATCTCCATAAGCATTGTGAGCCAATATCAATATAAATACCAAAACTGCCTAGCAACCAGGAGGGACGTCTTTACTCACTTTAATATTTAAGTATGTCAGGTGGGGAAAAATTTCTACTTTCTATAGCTGTGTTTATATACACCAGGCTAAAGATGAATCAAGCGAGCAACTCCCAATGCATAGAGGATGCAAGGGATGTGAAAAATACAGTAAAAGGTGCTGTAAGATGGGTGGTGTAGCTTAGTGGTAGAGCACTTAGCATGTCTGAGGCACTGTGTAAGACCCTCAGTACTGCATAAGATAAAGGTATTGTGTTCATCTACAACTAAAAAAATAATTTTTTTTAAATGCTATAAGAGGCTGTGGTGTAGCTCAGTGGTAGAGCACTTGCGGAGCATGCCTGAGACCCTGGGTTCATCCCTAGCACAGAAGAAGAGAAAAAAAAAAAAAAGCCATGTAGCAGTTCCTCTCCCCAACCCCCTCTCTCTTTTTAGTACTGGGGATTGAACCTGGGGTGCTCTACCACTGAGCTACATCCCCAGCCCTTTTTATGTATTGTTTTGAACTAGAATAGAATCTCACTAAGTTGCCAAGGCTGGCCTTGAACTTGCGATCCTCTTGCCTTAGCCTCCTGAATAGCCAGAATTACAGGTATGCACTACCATGCTGGCTCTTTTGTGTGTGTGTGTGTGTGTTTTTTTCCTGATATTCTGCGCATAGAAATTTCTACACCAGCCTCTGGTCTGGCTTGGAGGCCATGAAAAGAGAGGCCTGAACCACAGGAGTAGTTGAGAAGTTAGAAACTGAATGTAAATGAAAGAACTTGGATGGGCTTTCATTTGGTATTAAAGGGACAAAGTGTCTTCAAGTACAAACAGGTGGTGGAAGATAATCATTACCATGTTCCTTATTTGTTAGAAACCAGACAAATTCTAGTGAACTCAGCTTAGATCCAACTGGAATCTTTTTTTTGTATTGAACCCAGGACCTCACGCATACTAGACAAGTATGGTGCTACTGAGTTACACCTCTATCCCTTTTTATTTTATTTTGAGACAGGGTCTCACTAAGCTGCCACTGACCTTGAACTTGCAATCCTCCTCCAAGTAGCTGGGATGACTGGCCTGCACCACCACACCCTGCTAAGTGGGATTTTTTTTTTTTTAAATATGTTTTTAATGTATGGACCTTTATTTTATTCATTTATTTATATGTGATGCTAAGCACTGAACCCAGTATCTCACACATGCTAGGCAAGCACTCTACCACTAAGCTACAGCCTCAGCCCCAGGATTTTTTTTTTTTAACATGAAAATTGAATACTGGAATATGTTATTGAGGTTGCAGAATCTCTTTCTTTCTTTCATTCTTTCTCTAATATTTTTTAGTTATCAATGGACCTTTATTTTATTTATTCATATGTGGTGATGAGAATCAAACCCAGTGCCTCACACATGCTAGGCAAGGGCTCTACCACTGAGCCACAACCCCAGCCCCAGAATCTCTTTCGGTTGGGATGATTAAATACCTGTTTGGCAAGGAGTAAACTCTCATAGCTGTATTAGCAGTTGCCCTATTAACAGTGTGGCAACAAATATCCTCATTTGGATATAGCTCAGTTGGTAGAGTGCTTGCCTTGCATACAAAAGGCCCTGGGTTCAATCCCCAGCACCCCCCCACACACAAACATGCCATAACAAACAGGTGCATCATAGGACTTAAGCTACCTAAAACTTACCAAGTAGATACTAGATAAATATAAGCTCTGTGCATTTTACAGAACAGAAATGGGACTGCAGCAGCCAGGGAAAGATATGGGAAGGAATCCTGGCTTTTTTTCATTTGGTCTCTGATCATTGTCTCTTCTACTCCATCCTTTGGTCCCTCAGCAGCTGAAGGCAGAGCTATGTGACCCCAAGTATCTCTGTCCTGGAGGAAAGAAGAGAACTTAAACCACAGGGGAATGTCAATAATGAGGGCATGGCAAATGCAGAATGCTGGGAATGAGCCACAGTTCAGAGTTCAGATCTGGAAGCTTGGCTTGGCCCCACCCTGACATCCTTCATGAAAGGCAAAGCCAGAGGACTCCCTGGGAAGGGCTGTCTGCTTTAGGAGCTGTGAATCCTACTTCTGAATCACATTGCTTTTCTGAGCTGTGTGTCTTATTATAGCTAAAAGAGTTTATCCAGTCTGGATCAGGCCACAGAGAACTAAACATGTATCAAAATACTCCCTTTGTAATCCTAGTGACTTGGGAGGCTGAGGCAGGAAGATCACACATTTGAGGCCACCTCAGCAACTTAGCAAAGCCCTAAGCAACTTAGCGAAAACCTGTCTCCAAATAAAATTTAAAAAGGACTGGGGATGTAACTCAGAAGTAGAGCACCCATGGATTCAATCCCCAGTACTGGAGAAAAAAATACTGCCTATCCTTGGGGTCCAACAAAACCAAACAGGCTGCTGTCTTCATTACCACACTGCTCTGCACAACAACACTGCCATCACAGTGCTCTGCAAAGCGAGTTTCCCTCCAAAGTTAATTCTTAAGCTAATGGGAATTTCTGGAAAGATACTCAGGAAACTCATAAAATTAGTTGCCCTAGAAGAAGAGAACGAGGGTAGGAAGGAGACATCCTTTTCACCATACACCTCTTTATATCTTCCGAATTACTTACGTGCATGCACTACCTATTCCAAAATAAATACAGTAAATTTTTAAATGTGAGATTTGTAAAACTCAGTGTGGAATTTAACTGAGCTCTTTCTCCTCCAAATTATGCTTCTCTCTCTTTTTCAGGTCCCCATTTCACTAATGATCACGGTGAGCAGCTGATAGCTGTGCTTCATATCTTCTGAACTCATTTCAGAAGTGACTGGAAGGTTCTACTATTATTCAGATTCTACAGATGAGGAAACTGAGGCTTAGAGATAGGTCCAATAGCCAGTCTATATCAGATGCAGAATTCAAACCTGGGTCTGTCTGACTAACCACAGCTTGTAGCCCCCTCCACCTATTGCTTCTGTGGCTGTGAGAACGTTCACTGGAGTATTAAACTGTAGCAAACATATTAAGAACTTTCTCACAAGCTCCATTGATCAAACCAAATCCCTAAATGTCTCTAAAGTAATAAAGTATGTGCAATGTGTGCTCTTTGTCTAATAACAAAGCTGGGTTATGTGTTCCTTTTTGTTTGTTTGTTTTTATTTTGGGGGTGGTGGTAGTGCTAGGGATCAAACCCGAGAGGGCCTCATACATGCTAGGCAAGTGCTCTATTACTGAGCTCCACCCAACCCTGGGTGTATGCTTTTCATGTTGGGGGCACAAAGTGTTTCTAGAGAGTGACTGACTAGCTATTCTGTCAAAGTATGAGGCATCTGATCTCCCATAACCAAATCCTGGGCAAGGACCCTCTCAGTGGGACACATCAGAAGCAGTATTCAAATGGCAAAGGGACCCTGTGGATTGAGACACACCAGTCCTATTTCTGGCTCAGAGCAAAGCTGTGGGAACTCTAGCAGCCCCACAAGAGGACAAGCCCCTGCATTACTGGTAGTTTCTATGGACACAGAAGAAAGGACAGGATTGCAATGAAAAACAACCATATGAGCCGCAACTTGAGATGCAGCTGCAGAGGCCAGGTGGAATAACAGCTGATGATACATCACACACGCTCACAAAAACCCGGCTGCCGCAAGCGAGAAAAGGGGTTTCAAAAACAATCATCAATTATGTCAACTTTTTAGGGTGACAATCAAGGCAGGGATCTGGTAATCAACCTGCCTTTCTTCATGTAGCTTATTCACACTGTTAAGGGGAAGCTTTATTGGAATCTACTTTATATACTTCTTTGCAGTTCAAACATATCTTCACATGCATTATACCATGTGGTCAAGCAAAGATCTTGCCTTCCTCTAGTTCTGGTGTGCAATAAGCTCTCTTTCCACACTCTTCTAACGGGCAGCCCAGGGATGCCTTTGAGGAACAGACCCTGGGAAGCAGCAACAAGCAGAGTTCTAGGTCTGTAGGCTCTGTCTAGGGTAGAGTATTTGGGGACATTTACTCCATTTTAAACAACGAGGGTCATGGTTAGTCAGTGTTGGCACTAGAAGAAAATTTGTGAAAGAGATTTCTTCTGTTTTCCTTTCCAAGTTTGCATTCATGACGCTCTCGAAATTATGCAAGCCAGAGCATCCACTGGAATGAGCCAGGTGCCTGAGAAGCAGAAGCTGAGAGACAGCCTGAGCCAGGGGACCTTGTTCTCTCCCAGTGCCTACCTGTCTCCACCCAATAAAGCCCAGCCCCCACATTGTGAAGGACAGCCCTCATTCCAATGACATGACCCTGAACTTCTGATTAAGAGTTTTAGAAAAGATTTAAGTTAAGGGTATATAATGGCTGCCAGAGGCCTTCTTTGAAAAAGCACATGTTCTCATAGAGCAGTTTTCTTAACCTTTTAATTTTCATTATTTTCCCCCAAAGAGAAAAAGCAAATTGAATTCTCCTTAATGAAAGAAATTAAATACTTAGAAATAAGATTTTTTTTTGGATAGAGTTGAAGTTTGGAGGGTAACAAACTATTGTAACATCTGAAAGTTTTTCATCTTCCAAGAACCAGATTTTTCCTTTATAGGGGAAACATTGCTGTCCCCGCTCTCCCCACATTGAGAACACATGCCACAAAGAAATCCAAACAGTTGTCTTAGAGGAACATCATTGATCATCTTAGATGGCCAATTATGCACAATTCTTCTGATTAAGCCCAGGGCTTTATGCATGCTAGGCAAACACTACCATTGAGCTAGATCCCCAGCCCTTTTTATATTTTATTTTGAGACAGGGCCTCACTAAGTTTCCCATGTTGGCCTCAACCTTGCAATCCTCCCACCTCAGCCTTCTGAACAGCTGGGATCATGGGCATGTGCCATTGCACCTGATATATTTTCTTGTTTAACAATATATGTTCTTGTCTTTTTCCAGTCAAGTAAATTTGTCCATAATCACTTTGTTTCTGTTTGAAAATCTGTGGCCCACATATTGATATCTTTCTCCAAATTGCTCCTCTGCAATCCTGGAATAGCCTGGTGCCTCTCAAGGATAAAGAAAACAGGGTTTGTCAGGTACAGTGGCACAGGCCTGTCATAATAGCTACTCAAGAGTCTGAGACAGGAGGATCACAAATTCAAGGCCAACTGGGTAACTTAGCAAGACCCTGTTTCAAAAGAAAATATAAAAAGTGTTGGGGTTCAGTCCCTAGCACCAAAAACAAAACAAAACAAAACAAAGCAAAAACCCTCCAAGGTTGCATACTGTACCTTGAAGTTAAGCTGGGATTTTCCCTTCTAGTCTAGAAACTGGAATGGCACATTCAATCAGCTGGGATCCCCAGGGGTGGGTGCAGCAGGCATAGTAAGCCCCCTCTCCTTGCAAACCAGACAGCAATGGAAAGGCAGCCTAGTCCCTCCTGCTGTGAAAAGGGTGTGATGAGTGACAAATTTAGAGTTTATTTTCAGCTTCAGCCCGTAGCCCATTCACTGTGTGACCCTGAGTGAAATCGCTTAGCCTAGTTGTCCCACATTTCTGCTTTCCAGAAGACAGATATAATGTTGCTAAATCTGCAGCTCACTTCACAGGGATGGCCTAAGAAGGGAAGTCACTGGGGAAAAACTCTGGAGGCCCCCAAAGAAATGTGTGTAAATTCAAGGGTTTATTACCCAAACTGCAAATAGGTCTGAACTTTAGTCCAATAAAGACATGCAGAGAGTTCTAAAGTTCATCTGATCCTGAACAACACACTAACCACACCCCATGATAAAATCAAAACAAACCAAGGCAACAACCTCTGTTTGTTGGCCTTTTTCCCCACAAGACAAACTGTTTAGGGCAGGGTTGTCTCCCCTCGAGCACACGAGTGCACCTGTGTTTATTAGCTGATGTGGATCACACAGCCATTACTATGCAGCTGGCCCCTGAGCCCATCATCCTGGAAAAGGGGCAAAGATGAAGGAATACATACAGTTGGGACATCTGACACCACCAGGTCATGTGATCGATGTCATCTAAAAGACACATTTCAAAGCAGCCCCTTCCCAGAACTTTCTGCCCTTTCTCTAAGAACCATTGGTCTAGTAGGTCCCATAGCCAACTTCCATTCATCTATGCATGCCAATCCTGGAAGATGGACAGGCAGTCCAGTTGGGCAGGCAGCCATCATTGCAGATGGACACAGACCCAGTCCTAAGGGGCTGATAAGATGGCATGAACATGTGCTGAAGGGTTGGGAAAGGAACTAATGAGTCCTCAGTTGCACTTGATCATGAAATGACCAGTTGTTCTCTACAGGAATATTATATTATACTCCCAGGTTTTTACAGGACCTCTAAACATCAACCTGCCACCTTGCAAAGTCCTGCTGTTGATCAGAAGGGGTGCTGGGCAAAATGGTGTAGGGAACTGACACAAACCCATTACTCCTCTTAGAAGACATGAGGGATGATCATCAATAAGGGGTGTGCAGATGGCAACCCTATTGCCTCTCAGAGCATCTTCTATCAAGTCTTCTCAGAGGCCACCTCTCAGATTTTAGTGTACTCAAAAGTGATCAGGTGCTGGGGTCAGGCAGGTGCTAACTGCTAATCAAGAATCTCAGGCCAAACTGGTGATGGATTCACTCACTCTAGGAGGCGGTAGAACAAAGCAATTAAGAACCTGGGCTTTATGCCCACATGAGCCAGCAATTCCACTCCCAGGCATCTACCTGAAAGAAATGCAAATACATGTCCATACAAACACTCCTACATGAATCCTCATAGCAGCATGATTCATAATAGCCAAAAAGTGGAAACAGCCCAAATGCTCGTCAATGGATGAATGGATAAACAAAATCTATCCATGTCATAGAATATTATTCAACACAAAAGGAATGAAGCCCTCATATATGCTACAACCCAGATGAGCCTTGGGAACACCATGCTATGTAAAAGAAGGCAGTCACGAAAGGCATGTGTTGTGTGATTCCATTCCATTATGTTAATGTTCAGAATGATGAAGCCCTAACACATGAGGTGGATTAGTGATGACTGGTTGAGGGAGAAGTGTGAGGGGCATGGAAGTGATTGCTAAAGGGTGCAATGTTTCTTTCTGGGGTGATAAAAATATTCTAAAATTGGTTGTGTTGATGGCCACACACTTCATGAATATAATAAGCACCATTGAATGGTATACTTTAAATGGGGAAGTTTTATGTGAGTTATATCCCAATAAAGCTTTTTTTTTTAGATGGATAGATAGATAGATAGATAGATAGAGATAGATAAATAAAAGATAGAAAGAAAGAAAGATAGATAGACAGACAGATAGATGGATGAAGACGCTGGCCTCTGGAGATCTGGAGATAGACTGGGGCTGGCTGAAATCCTGCTCTTGCATGTTTTGACTGTGAGACATGATGGCAAGTTACTTTGACTCTGGGCCTCAGTTTTATCATCTCTAAAATGAGAAAGATTGTTGTTATTTTTTTTTTTTAAATATTTATTTTTTTTAGGTGTAGATGGACACAACACAATTCTTTATTTTTATGTGGTGCTGAGGATTGAACCCAGGTCCGGCGCATGCTAGGCGAGCGCTCTGCTGCTGAGCCACAATCCCAGCCCCTATTTTTTGTTTTTGAGACTGGGTCTTGCTCTGCTGTCCAGGCTGGACTCAAGATCATCATCTTCTTGCCTCAACCTCCAGAGTAGTTGGGATTGTAAGGATAAGCCATTGCACCCTCTCTAGGATAACAGTTACTATAAGAAGAATGAGAACAGCAGGGCATGATGGCACATGCCTGCAATCCCGGTGACTTGGGAGGCTGAGGCAGGAGGATCAGCCTCAGCAACTTAATGAGACTCTGTCTCAAAATAAAAAATAAAAAGGCCTGGGAATATAGTTTAGTGGTACAGCATGGCTAGGTTCAATGCCTACGTACTGCAGAAAAAGAAAAGAAAGGAGATTTAGCAAGCATGAAGTCAGAAGAAGGTAGCTTTATTTTTGTACTGGAGATTGAACCCAGAGATGCTCAACCACTGAGCTACATCCCCACAGTTATATCCCCACAGTTCTTTTTTTTTTTTTTAATTTTAGTTGTAGTTGGACACGATTCTTTTATTTATTTCTTTAAATATTTTTTAGTTGTAGATGGACACAACAACTTTATTTATTTTTTAATGTATTTTTATGTGGTGCTAAGGATAGAACCCAGTGCCTCGTACATTTGAGACAAGCACTTTGCTACTGAGTCACAACCCCAACCCTTTTTATTTATTTTTATATGGTGCTGAGGAACTATCCCAGGGCCTTGCACGTGCTAAGTGAGCGCTCTACCATTGAGCCACAACCCTAGCCCCTCCCCACAGTTCTTTTTATTTTTTATTTCGAGACAGAGTCTCGCTAAATTGCTGAAGGTCTCAATTGGTGAGGCTGGCCTCACACTTGCCACCTCCTGCCTCAGCCTCCTGAGTTACTGGGATTACAGGCATGTGCCACCACCTTGGTGCAGGTGGCTAATCTTGTGGATGCTGCATCAGACCATGGAAAACCCTTCCTTCACTTGTTCACTAAAGTGACATGACTGTGCTGGGCACTGCTCTATGTGTTGGGGAAACAGCAATAACCAGAATGGACCTAACTTCTGGCTCCTCCAAAGATTACATCCCAGTGGAAGAAGATTGGCACTACATGAATACACAAGAAAATCTGGAGGTGGAGATCAGTATCCTGAAAAATACAAAGTTGGCCTGATGGAGATGGATGTGCATTAGGTTGGAGGCCAGGGGAGCACTTTTGGAGAAGGGTACATTCCGCTTATGGGGTCTTCTCAGGGAAAGGCATGTTGGCTGTGGAACAGCTGCTGCACAGGTTCTGAAGCACGGACATGCTGGGCATGTTGGAGAAAAAGAAAGAAGGTCAGGCTGGTGGAAGCATGTGGAGCAGGGGAGAGTGGCAGGAAGTAAGGTTGGATACGTAGGAAGGGCCTCAGGGGCCATGTATGACAGAAGCCTCAAAGATGGCCCTGAATGACCCCTGCCTCTTGGTATTGACTCCTGTGTGGTTGTCTCCTCCATTGAGGAGGGCTACTTTGAGTCCAATAGGATATTGATGAAATGATGGCGTGACTTCTAAGAATAGATCATAAAAGACATTGAGGATTCTGCTTGGTTTTCCCTTAAATCATTTATTCTAGAAGGAGCTAGCAGTCTCTTCCTGAGGTCACTCAAGCAATTCTATGGAGCATCCATGGGCTGGAGAACTGCGTCCTCCTGTCCACAGACATTATGAGCTCTTCAGGCTGTGAAGGGGGCATCCTGGATCTTCCAGCCCTAGCCAAGCCTTCTGGTGATTACAGCCCTGACCAGCATCTTGACAGCAGCCTCATGGGAGACTCCAGGGCCAGATTCATCCAACTAAGCTGCCCCCAGATTCCTGACCCACATGAACTATCTGGGATAATAGATATTTATTGTTTACAATCCACCAAGTTTTAGGGCAATTTGTTATGCAGCAACAGATAATTGAAACACCACAAGAAGGATTTGGGGTTTTAGTCTAAATGTGATGAGAAGCCATTCAAGGAATTCAGGTTGGGGATGGGTATATGATCTGACTTCTCTGGTAAAAAGAACCCTTTGGCTCTTAGGTAGAAATTGATTATAGGAACCCAGAGAAGAAGCAGATGTCTAGCAGATGTCAAGTGAGGAGCTCCTGCCATAGTCTAGCAGGGCTTGACTATGCAGGCCTGGACCATGCTGGGAGACTAGGAAGTGACAGAAGAGGGCAGTTTGTGATGTGGTTTGGAGTGAGAGCCCAGGGCACCAGCTGGGAGTGAGGAAAAGGATGGAATCAAAGGTGACAGCTTCCAGACAGAGCAGCTGGTGTGCTTCACTGCCATTCACTGCAAAGAGGAAGACAGGATCAGCTCGGGCAGAGCAGAGGTTGGAGCAAGGTTTGGATGTGTAAGATTGAGCTGCTCATTAGGCATCCAAGTGGACCGGTCAAATACAGAAGGGGAAGGTCCTGCCCACTCCCATGTCTAGGGGTCAGTCAGCAGAGGAGTTAGCCAGGGTTGGGAAGGAGTAAACGGGGGCTGGCGGGGGGGGGGGGGGGGGCGGCATGCAGGAAGCAGAAGAAAGTCTTTTTGAGAGGAAGAAGAGTGGACCAACTTAATGGTTTATGTTCCAGGAGACGTGGCGGTCACCCTCCACGGTCCTAACAGTTCACTGACAGTGTTCCAGTGTCTCATATTGTACTGTTTCCTGTTTTGACTAAGGTGTCTCTTGTGAGAGGAGCCAATGTTCCACTGGACTGGGAGGACATCCACCAATGAGCAGGCATATCTACCAGGTAGGGCCAGCCTGGTTTTGTTTTATTTATTTAGGCAATGCTGGGGATCAAACCCAGTTAACTCACGCATGCTAAACAAGGCTTCTACCACGAGATACATCCCCAGGCCTTTGTGACAGGATCTCACTAAGTTGCCCAGGCTGGCCTCAAACTTGGGATCCTCCTTCTAGTTTTAGAGACCCCTGCGATCACTATACAAAGGTAGCTTAACATAGAGGGTTGTCTTGGCTCTTTTGGATCTAGACATTGTTATTTTAAACCCCGTTCAAAAGGTTTTTTGTTAAGGTGGTTGCTGATTCCTAGCCCAATTGGCCACTTCAGGGATTCTCCCATAATCCCTCTGGTCTAGTTACTGATCCAACAGCAACGGATCGAGATGTGAAACACACACCTTACTTTTTTACTAAACCAACTACTTACACAAAGGTCTGTGTGGTTCTCTCCATAAAAGTTCTGGGAAACTGCACGCAGTGGTGCACACCTGTAATCCCAGCAGCTCGGGAGGCTGAGACAGGAGGATTTTGAGTTCAAAGCCAGCCTCAGCCATGATGAGGTGCTAAGTAACTCAGTGAGACCCTGTCTCTAAAGAAAATATGAAATAGGGCTGGGGAGGTGGCTTAGGGGTTGAGTGTCCTTGAGTTCAGTCCCCGGTACAAAAAAATAATACTTCTGGGAAGATGCAGTGTTTTATGCAGTAGAACAATAAGCAGCAATAGAGACATAAACTCAATGTCTGGATATTTTTTTCCTCTAAAATCCTTTGCCATTTCTAAGAGTGAGGCTCCAGCTTCCCTCCATATTACTCAGTCTCTCTGCTCTTTCCTCTCTTTCTCTTCCAATTCCTAATTTTAGGACTACTTTTTTTTTTAAGAGAGAGAGAAATTTTTAATATTTATTTATTTATTTATTTATTTTAGTTTTCGGCAGACACAACATATTTGTTTGTATGTGGTGCTGAGGATCGAACCCGGGCCGCATGCATGCCAGGCGACTGCGCTACCGCTTGAGCCACATCCCAGCCCCTAGGACTACTTTTTAATGCAGAGTATTTGGGCTTGTTCTCTACTGATTTGATGCAATACCTTTGTGTCCTAATAGTGGCACCAAAGGCCCTGGGTATTTTCTTAAAATATTTATCAATTATGTTTCTAAATAAAGACAATTTCTTCCCCAAGAGGAGTTTTGGTGCCACTGTTAGAACACGAAAGTATATATAAACAATCACTGTAAGGCAGGCTTGGTGGTACTCACCTGTAATCCCAGCTACCCAGGAGACTAAGACAGGAGGATCCCATGTTCAAAGTCAACTTCAGCAATTTAGCAAGACCCTGTCTCAAAATTTTTAAGAAAGGAGCAGGGCATGGCAGCACACTCCTATAATCCCAGTGACTTGGGATGCTGAGACAGAGAGAAGACCAGTCTCAACAATTTAGTGAAAACCTGTCTCAAAAAAAAAAAAAAAAAAAAAAAAGGCTGGGGATGTAGGTCAGTGGTAAAGTGTCCCTGGGTTAAATCCCTAGTACACCCCCCAAATTTTAACAGTGGGGGAGTGCCAAAGATGTAGCTCAGTGGTAGAGTACTTGCCTAGCATGCATGAGGTCCTGGGTTTGATGCCTAGCACTGGAAAAGAAAGTGTTGTATAATAGAAACATGATTATAATGGCACATAATCTTCCATGTCTGGCTTCAGAATCATCTTCGGTGTGTCTATGCAACTTATTCATGTTGTGATGTGCATCAGTGGTTCATTTATTTTTATTGCTGAGTAGTATCCCTTGTATGGGTATACTGCCATCTGTTTATCCCTCTCCTGTTGATGGATATTTGAGTTGTTTCCCACTTAGGGCTACTGTGAACAAAGTCTTTGGATGGCTATTCATTGTTACCCAGAGATTTAGACTTTGCAGACTGTGACTGCAGTTTGGCAATGCAGATTGTGATGTGGCCTGATGCTCCTATTGTGCTGTATAGTTGTGCCCCTGTTTCCAAAGTGTCAGAATTGCCTCGTTGGCAGTGTTTATAGCAAAAGTTCCCCAGCAGGACCTCTTGACTGAATCACGGGGCCCAGGAAGAGCCCTCACCAGTGAGATATTACCGTGACATGTTGCAGATATCCAAGGGGCACCTTATCCTAAAAATAGCACTTGCAATTTAGAGGCAAAATGCTCTTCCAGGCTGGGGCTCAGCAGTAGAGTGCTTGCCTAGTACGCTGGGGCTCTGGGTACAATCTCCAGCCCCACAAAAATAAGTAAGTAAGTAAATAAATGGCTCTGGTCAACAGAATATGCTGAACACAGGAACTGGCTACTTGAAAATGGACAGCTTGGACGATTTCAGCAGGTGTCCTTATTACAACCCACATGTCAACACCTGTCATTAGCTTCCCTTTTGCAACCTCTGGGCCATTTCCTTTGATTATCTCTCTCATTGCCATCTCCCTCAGACTTTCCCTGGCCCTATCTGAAGCCCTTTGCTTCTTTGACTACTTCAAGGTCTTCAGAGGATCTCTCCTTTCATTTCCTGGGAAGTGAATTTCCCACCAAGAGGCCATTTTCTCTGCCACTGCTGGGTGAAGGCAGCACTGTTCCAAACTCAGTTTCCTCAGGATTGGAAAGTGCAGCAATGTTTTCCTTGCTTTTGTGGCAACTTCTAGACCATTGTGCTTCGTTTCTCATGAAAGCCACCTCTTTTTTATATATTTTTTTTTCCCTGCTGGGTATCAAACCCAGAGTCTCTCATACCCTAGGCAAGTGCTCTACCACCGAACTATACCCTTAACCCACAACCCCCTCTTCTTTTGAGGTTCATGCCATCTGGCAATAATCTGTAACTCTACAATTTCCATCTGCTCCAAGTCCTACCATTACCTGTATGGAGAACCTTCTGATAGCTCAGCCACTAAGACTCTTTTTTTTTGCTTTTGTTTGGTCTTTTTTTTTTTTAATTGCCGATGAAACTTTATTTGTTTATATGTGATGCTGAGAAACCCAGTGCTTCACACATGCTAGGCAATTGCTCTACCACTGAGCTACAACCCCCGCACTTATTTTTGTTTTGAGACAGGTCTCACTATGTTGCCTAGGCTGTTATCAAATTCTTGGGCTTAAGTGATCCTCCCACTTCAGCCTCCTGAGTGTCAGGACTGCAGGACTGCAAGCACCATGCCCTGCGAGACGTTTGACTTCTTTGATGTTAAGAATCCCTAATGTCTGTGTTATTTTAGACTCTGATTCCCGTGGCCTCACCCTAGGGTTTGTCCTCACTTGAATACATAAATCGAAAAACAAGCACATTTATGAGTTGGGACATAGCAAGCTCTTGTCTGCTTAGAGAGTCAAGGCACAGGTCAGTGAATCCTGCAGAAGGAGAGGCTGTGCTGGAAAACACATGGCTCGAAATGACGGTTCTAATAAAGTTCAGAGGGTGGTTAAGAACAGTCCAGAGAAGTCACAGGTAGGCCCAGAGCAAAAGCACTCAGAGCTTGCAGTATCTATATCTATCTGCACACACACATACACTCACACACACACATGCACATACATGCCCGCATGCACAAATACTCATAATGGCAGTCAGGGCAACATGCCTTACGTCAAGCATTCTCTCAACTCCATATTCCTCTCTCAAACAATGTAGCCCTTGGCACCCTCTCACCACCCCCCAAATCCTTCCTTTCTTTCTTTTGGTACCAGGGATTGAACCCAAGGCACGCTTTACCACTGAGCCACTCAGTCCTTTTTATTTTATTTTTAAATTTTGAGTCAGGGCCTTGCTAAGTTGCTGAAGCTGGCTTCGAACTTTCAATCCTCCTGCCTCGGCTGCCAGAGTAGCTAGGATTATAGGTGTGCACCACCATGCCCGGCACCCCTGCCTTATTTTCTGAATACCACTTAACATCTGACATATAAATTACTTTAATTTCTTGTTTACAGTCCATCACAACTCTCTCCACCCCAACTAAAATGTGAGCTCCGTGAGGGGAGGAATTTCTACTGACTTATTCATTGCTATATCTAATATACCCCACAAGTACACACCTGATACACAGAGCTTTGGAATTCTTTTCTAGAGTTGTATTATCATAAAAAGAGATAATCAGTCAGGCACTGTTGTGCAGGCTTGTAATTCCAGCAGCTCAAGAGGCTGAGGCAGGAGGATCACAAGTTCAAACCTGCTGTAGCAGTTTAGCAAGGCCCTAAAGCAACTTAACAAGACCCTGTCTCAAAACATAAAAAAATAAAAAGGGCTAGGAATGTGGTGTGGTTAAGCTCCCCTGGGTTCAATCCCCCATACCAAAAATAAAACAAAAAATGATATTATCAAAGTGGGGCATGATGGTACATGCTTGTAATTCTGGCTTCTCAGGAGGCTGAGGCTGGAGGATCACAAGTCTGAGGCCAGCCTGGGCAACTTAATAAGACCCTGACTCAAAACAAATTTTTTAAAGGGCCAGGGATATACCTCAGTGATAAGGTACTTGCCTAGCATGTGTTAGGCTCTGGATTCAATCCAAATATTGAAAGGAGAGAGAGAAATATTAAGATAAGGGTTGATCATTTCATGGTTTTTATTACCTGAGGTCTGACTGCCCCACAAAATACTGTAAGCACACACACTGTGCAGTAATGTATAACCATGTTAGTTTCACCAAGGCCTCTCATTATTAAATTTTATTCTGACTGAATAAGTGGGAAATGCTGCATCCTTTTCAATTTAATATTTTTTGCTTATTAGTAAATCAAATCTTCTCCCATTAAAAAGCAGTTCCTTATATTTGCCCGTCCTCTTGTGTCAACCGTCTGCTCTCCTCCTTTGATCCTTTGGTTCATGCTTTCAAAGAGCCTGGAAGTGTCTGAAACTTTGGCTGTGACAGCAGATAATGCAGCTTATGGATCCTGACCTTGTTTTTTCTGGCAAGGGATTCTAACTGTAATTGTGGTTTAACTCAGTGGAGTTAAAAGATTTTAGCTTAGAGGTTTCAAATGGCCACCATTTCCTCCTGTCACCTTTAAACAAATGACTAGGTGGAAAAGATGGTGCAATGACACAGGATGCTCCGTGGGAGGTGGGAGGAGCTTGTTTCAGCTTGCAGGTGGCTCAGCACGTAGCTCCTAGTTAGAAAAAAACGTGAATCAGGCCTGAATCACTCGCACTTTCTGACTCACTTCTCCCATCTCCATCTAGATGAAGTGAAGTCTTATGAACAAGAATGTTCTCCAGGGGGTACATGTTCAGTGCTTTGCTTTGCTTTTCCTTTTTATTCTTTTAGACCCGGGTCTCACTATTTTGTTCAGACTGGCCTTGAACTAATGGGCTGAAGTGATCTCCTCTTCAGCTTCCAAAGTAGCTGGGACTATATAGGCACATGGCACTGATTCTGACTTGTTACCCAATACTTTGCTCTGATACTCTTCTGGGTAACTTTGGAGCAGGACAGACGTGGTTTCTGTCATTATAACTGAGACAATACGAAGTCCTTCTTTCTCCTTAAACTTTATGTCCAACAGACCTTTAGATTTGGCCTGTCTACCTGCTTAAGAGCTCTTGGACCTATCTACTTCTTGCCATGCAGACAGCTGCTACTTTAGCAGGGGCCCTGGTTGCTCAGCCTACTGCACGGCCTCCTCTGAGGCTTCCCAAAGTGGCTCTTACTTCTCTGCAGTGCACTCCCTACTTGGCAGCCAGACTCAGTTTTGTTTTGTTTTGTTTGGTATCAGGGATTAAACTCAGGGGCACTGGACCACTGAACCACATCCCCTGCCCTCTTTTGTATTTTATTTAGAGACAGGGTCTCACTGAGTTGCTTAATGTCTTGCTAAGTTGCGCTGGCTTTGAACACGCAATCCTCCTACCTCAGCCTCCTGAGCTGCTCAGAATCAGTATTTTTATAAATGACAATCAGAATGTGGCCTTCTTTCATTTAAAAATCTTCCCATTGTTTTTCAGTGTCCTCAGAATAAAGTTCAAAGTCTTTGATGTGGTACCAGCCACCCTGCATGGCTGCTTACTGACTTCTCCAGCTTTGACACTTTCCCTGAACTGCTTTGGTCATGTTGGAATATGCCTTAATGCTTCAAGACTCTACCCTCCTCCTTGAGACTTTTGTTGATGTCACCCCCTCTGTCTAGAATTTTTTTTCTCCTCTTTTATTGGGTGACTTATAGTCATCTTTCAGATTTCAACCTTAATTACTTTTTTGGGAAAACTTGCCTCAGCCACCCAAGACAAGACTAGATCACAGTGTTGTTGTAGCTGCTCCAGCTGCTCATTTGCAGCCCTTTGCACACTTGTGATGACATAATTATATATTTGTTTAAGGGCTTATCTGCTCCAATAGGATATCAGTGACCAGAGGGCAGGGATCTAAGTTTTGTGCAGTTTTGTGCAGTACTGAATGCTCAGCATGCAGCCCCATGTTGGCACTACAAGGGCCTCAATAAATATTCGCTGAGCAATAGGTGGGTTAACCAATCAAGGCATTGTGTAGTTGACTGGTTTTTAAAGAGTTTATTCCAAGCTAATTTAAGGACATTTGAGACATGTATCTTAAAGCCATGTGACATTGCATTTTTCAGCTGTATTACATAAATATTCCACAGGATCACATAATACAGGAAGCAATAAGTCTCTTTACTATAATAGCTGGGATGAGGTTGCTGGGTGCTCCTGCACTGGCTACAGACACATCATTGAAGGGAATCCTCTTGCTGGTCAATTCACTGGCTATTTGCAAAGGAGCAGCAAATGGGCAAAGGCGTCTAATGTTGAAGGTCCTCTCCTCTTCCTTATCCTTCCTTCCTTCCTTCCTTTCTTTAGAACCATGAGTGTTTATATAGCTGGGAACGGAGAGGAAGATCCATCAGACAGGATGAAACTACAGACATTGGAGTAAGGATAAATGGGTACTAGCTTCTACACAGAATTGTATACAAAGAAACCCAGGCTGGAAACCAAATATAATTGTAAAGCAACTTTAAATCTCATTGTAGTGTCTTAAGAAAAATGCCAAAGGGGGAGTTACCTAAATTATTTACAAGAGAACTTAAAATCCTATTTTATTTCTCTTTCCCTTCTCCTGTCTGCTAAGAGGATTCTGTCTTTACCTATTAGGCTCTCAAATTGTTTCACAGCAGCAGAATAAGGGGGAAAGGTATTTTATCTAATCAGCCAAAATATTCTAACTCTGCCCTAAAGCCTTTCTTTTCCCTCCCTCCAAACTTTCTCCAACTCTTCTCTATGCCAGAATTTTCTGCTTCTTCTTGCTCTACTCTCTTAAGAGGCTTCATTTCTCAGTCGGGTGCAGTGGTGCACACCTGTAATCCCAGCAACTCAGGAGGCTGAGGCAGGAGACTCATAAGTTTGAAGTCAGCCTGGGCAATTTGGCAAGACCCTGTCTCAAAATAAAACAAAAAATTAAAAAGACTCGGGATATAGCTCAGAGGTAGAGCACTACTGGGTTAAATCCCTAGTACCACCCTAAATTGGCTTCCTTTCTCATCTGTTTTCAACTGCCCATTCTATCCTAGGACAGTCAAATCACTCAAGGCTCAGTTGCTTTCAGTCCTGCCTCTTGTTACTATTCTGATTCTGTCCAATAGTTAGAAGCCTCAAGGGATGACAGAATCCTCCTCTGCAATCAGGAAGAGGGAAGGAGACTGCATACTCATGCATTATTAATATTATTTTCCTGTCAAAGAGATCAACAATGTGGAAAGCACAGTGATACATTATCCTCAGGGGATTATGAGAAAACAGAGCAGCGATGAGCCCACCTGATCTTAAAGGTTGATAAGGAGCCAACCAGAAAGCAAGGAGATGAGAAGGGCATTTCTGGCACAAGGAACAGCAGCAGCTAAGGTCTCAAGATGGGAAATAGCATGTGAGGCTGGAGGGGAAGGGACTTAGGACACAAGAGGAAGGGAGGAGAGAGCTCTTCCTTGTAGGAATATTAGGATGTAGATGAAGTAGATGAGAAATCTCTTGTTAGTAAGCTTGGTCCTCTCATCAGGGCTGTCTTGGGAGACACAGGAGGCTTTAGAAAAGATGAAGTATCGCTGCCTGGGGTTGCTAGATACCAGTAAGACATGGCTAAGGATTCAGAGTTGCGAAAGGATGCATTTAGAGTGGGGGCATCAGCACCTCTGACTCGAGCAATTTGATTTACTGCTTCAGCAAAGCTTTATGGCTGAGGGGATGCACAGAATGGTCTGGTCAGAGGGTGAAGCACAGCTCCTTAGACTGGCAGGCACTCAGCTGAAGTTCATCAAGTGACATTCATAAAGTCCAACAGAGTAGACAGAGGAGCCTAGGCACAATGTGGAGCAGGACAGGGGCAGGATGACTGTCCAGTGTTCATTAATTTCCCAGAGGCACCATGCGACTTTTAGGGGATGAAGAAGAAAGACCTAAGACACAGTCGATTGGACAGTTCAGTTCACAAACAGTAAGGTGCTGTGGAAACTGCCAGGATAAGCTAGCTGCCTTGGGAAGCTTGAAGTCTTTCACAAATAAACAGTGCTGTGCAAAGCATGGTTTTGAAAAGGTGGCAGTGGAGACACACGGGACGAGACAGCACTATATGGAGAGATTCAATAAACTTAAGTCAGAGAAGATGTTTGTGAGGGCAGTGTTTGAGGTGAACCTTTAGGATCGCCGCGAACTTGAGCACTGGCTTATTAGGAAAGGAACCTGAGTGTATGAGGAGCCATTAGGCAAAAGAGCAGTGATGGGAAGTTCTCCCACGTGTTTAGGGATGGTGATGAATCTGCCGCTGCTGGAGTAGTTTGGCCTGTGTCAAGTTAGGCCTGGAAACATGTCTGAGTCCGTTGATGAAGGGCTTTGAAGATCAGGTGGAGAGATTTAGACTTGTCTACTTGCAAAAATAAACTGAAGTTTTTTTTTTTCCTTTTCTTTTGGTACTGAGGATTGAACCCAGGGGCACTCTACCACTGAGCAACATTGCTAGCCCTTTTTATTTTTTGAGATAGGCTCTCACTAAATTGCACAGACTGACCTTGAACTTGTGATCTTCTTGCCTCAGCCTCCTGAGTGGCTGGCATTATAGGTGTGCACCACCATGTCCTGTTAAACTGCATATTTTTGTGTGAAGGAAAGCGACATGATTCTATGGGTGTTTTAGGCAAAAGATTAACTGTTTAAACATATGGTTAGGTAGTAAAATGGCAGCTTCTTGTCCAACTGAGGAAGAGGAATTTTAATTACATGATTAGGGAGAAGTAAGTACTTCCCAGGGCCAGCTATGGTCCTTTTCTGATTTTATAAACAGTTTTTTTTTTTTTTTTTTTTTTTTTTTTAAGACAAGTCTTCCAGACTTAGATCTCTGGGAAAACAAGCAAACACTGACACAGGCTTGCTTTGTTTTCCCAAGGGAAGTCTCCCAGGAGATTTCCCTAATTATCTAAAAAAATTTAAAACCCGTTTTTCCCTTTAGAATTTAGCAGAGGTTAGGGGGAAACAGCAGTGTTGCCTTAGATTCTCCAGCTTTGGTTTGGACGCAATATTAGTCCTGAGGGACTCACTCCAAGGTCTCTGTGCAAGGCGTCTCCAGACATTTGTTCTGGCAACCAGGACAGAGCTAGAACAGAGTAGGAGAAATGGGACACTCTGCAAAGGGTTTACTAAAAAAGAAAAAAAAGGAGGGGGATATCGTCTGCCCATCTCTTTAGGACAATTCCGTGGGAAAACTAATCAGGGCGAAAGCCGTGCTCCTGCCTCTGGTCAGGGCCTCTGGAGCAGAAGGAGTCCAGGCATCACGACCAAGTAAGGACTGGGGCTCCGAGCTCTCCCCTGGCAATCACCTTGCACATAATTCCGCCAGGCTCCCAGAGGGGCGGTTGAAGCTACAGCCCAGCTCGCCGCGTAACCAATAGGAAGCCAGATATCCCCGTCTGTCTCCAATCTCGTCCAATCGGCGTCCGGAACTTTAGCTAGTTGGCCAGCGCCTCCGTTGTCCGGGAAGGTAGGCAAGCCCCCTAGAGTTGCCAGTAACGGACATGGCTGCGACCCCTGGAGGAGGGGACGTGAAGTGAGGAGGGGGCTGGGAGGGGAGAGGGGACTGGACGCGGACGAGGAAGACGGGCCCTCGGGCCCCGGTAAGTACGAGAAGGCTTGCGGCCCGAAAGTGGGGAGCAAGGGGGCGTGGGGCTCGGCCTTCCGCATCCTCTGGATTCTTGGCCAAGGCGACAGGAGTCTGGGGTCTGCACCGGAGAATGGCCTCGGGGGAGCCCTTCTTAGGGGGAGCCGAAGGGCTGGCTGTCGCCTCCAGCTCTTGCCCATTTCCTTTCGCTGTTTCCTCAGACTCTTGCTGTCGGCCCTGGCTTGGCCCCTGGGGTCCCTTGTCAGAAATAAAGCTTCTCTCCAACAAAGAATCCCTGCCCCGGGATTGTCGTGTCTGGTCCCGGGCCAGAGGGCTCCCAGCGCTGATGGCACAAGTATTACAGGCTTCTGGGCGTCCCCATCCTCGGCCCAAATGAAGACCGTTGTGTCCCCGCGCGCGCTCCGCTGCTGCCCGGGGCCCTCGTGCTGACCCCGTCCTGTGCCCAGGCGGATGGAGGTGCGAGGGGCTTCTCGCAGCCCAGAGCTGAGACGGTGCAGTTTGGAACGTGCTCTCCGCTCCCCTTCCTTTCCACAATTGTTTTAACACGCCTTAGAAACAACTGTAGGATCACAGTACTTGCCATCCTATAAAGGGACTTCGGTGCTATGGCCTGGTCCCTCTGTCGCACACCCTAAAGCCCGGTTCCCACAGTCCTTTGCATGCTGCGGTGTGAGCCCGCGCCGCCGGCGCCGGCTGCCAGATGCTAGCAAAGCCCTGCTCCCCTTTCATTGGCGTGTAACCATGGGCAGCACTTTGGCTTGCTGGTCGATTTGGTCACGTGCTGCTCCATCCTACCCTCTCTTCGGAGTTTTTCTGCGGCTCTTGGGGAGAAAGAGGAGGGAGCGCTATACTGAGTTGTTTTCCTTGGGGTATGTGGTTTTATGCACTGGAAGGAATGATATTTTCTCACGCTCTAAGACGTTCAACCTTAGTGACATAGTTCAGTTACTCGGTGGATGCTCTCGAAGAGATGGGAGTGGGGAAGGGAGAAGCTTAACGTTTTTTACACGTTACAGATGTAGAGACAACTGGAGAGGCAAAAGGACATAACCAAGTTCTCTTTGAGCCAGACTAGAATTCAGAAATCTAGATTTTTACGTTTTTCACTTATCAGAGCCGGTTGTTTCCTTGGCTGCATCCCCAGTCCTTTTTATTTTTTAGTTTGAGTTAGACTCACTAAATTACCTAAGTTGGCTTTGAACTTGTGTTCTTCCTGTCTTAAACTCCCCAGTAGTAGGATGACAAGGTCTGCACCACGCCCTGCTGATTTTTCTTTTTCTTTTTCCTTGAGGGGGGGTGTTACTGGGGATTGAACTCAGGGGCACTCAACCACTGAGCCACATCCCCAGCACTAGTTTGCATTTTATTTAGAGACAGGGTCTCACTGAGTTGCTTAGTGCCTGGCTTTTTGCTGAGGCTGGCTTTGAACTCCAGATCCTCCTACATCAGCTTCTGGAGCTGTGGGATTACATGTGTGTGCCACTGCGCCTGGCATGATTTATTTTATTTTTGTTTTTATTTATTAATATTTTTAGTTGTCGATGGACTTTATTTTATTTATTTATATGTGGTGCTGAGAATCAAACCCAGTGCCTCACACATGCTAGGCAAGCGCTCTGCCACTGAGCCACAACTCCAGCTCCCAGCATGATTTCTTATATAGATATTTATGTCTTATATTGATATTTATTGTGTTCTCTTTCAGTATTTAGGGGCATAAATTATTTTAGTGGTTCTCAGTCAAAAAAAAAAAAGGTGAGCCTTTTGTTTTTTTGGGAACCATGGCAGCATCATTAGAAATGTCATGAATGGGGCTGGGGATATAGCTTAGTTGGAAGAGTGCTTCCCTCGAATGCACAAGGCCCTGGGTTCAATTCCCAGCACCACAAAAAAGAAAAAAAAAAACAAATGTCATTAATAGGCTGGGCGCTAAGCAACTCAGTAAGACCCTGTCTCTAAATAAAATACAAAATAGGGCTGGGGATGTGGCGCAGTGGTTGAGTGCCCCTGGGTTCAATCCCTGCTCCCCCCAAACCCCCCCCAAAAAGACATGTCATTAATGGGAATGTGTTGGATACAAGAACAACATAGAGGCAGAAAAGCATTGAGAACACTGAGGGAAGAAATAACCACTCTAGTGTCTCTGCATGGTGCTCTTGGTAAAAGAAAAACTGATCTTAGTATCCTAAAAGAGGTAGTTTACAGTTTTATTAGAAATGTAGATAGTCGCTAACCCTGCAGCAGGAGATAGCTTTTCAGATGTAATCTGCAGTTACACTGGGGTCTAATTTCAGCTACTCTGTTAGCTCTTCCTTGCTCACTGGTTCTCTCCACAGGAGTTACAAAAGGGGAACCTGGCAAATCTTGCAGAGTAGTGCACTGACCAGGGAACTGAAGTACAAACCATCCCCTGGATAACCAGCCCCCATAAAATGGAGGATTAACTGTCCTTGATTACCCATACCACACCCCTCTTTTATGTGTGTTGACCTAGCTTCAGAAAATTAGACTAGGAGAGGCAGAGCTGGGCAGAGAAATGGAAGAAAACAGCACTTCACATTTCTATTTTGAGAAGTTGCTAGGGAGTTCCAGCTCCTAGTGTGGAGAATCAGCCCTTTGGAAATCTTAACTCCTGTAGAACTAATGAGCAACCAAGGGCACAATTCTTTGGTTCCTCTCTGCTTTTTCCCTAAATTGGGCTTAGGAAACAATTTCTATAGGGAAAGGGAGGAAAAGCAATGTAAATACTGCCCACACCCAAGACTTTAATTAACCCAACCTGATGAGTCAAGTATGTGCCCTTACCGTAGCAGTGTATGCTAGAAAGGCAGCCTAGTCCATTCCTGGTGTTCAAGTGAGAAGGCTCCGGGTCAGGCTTGGCAGCCACTGGTAAATGTGGGTCAGTGTTTTTATCTTGTTATTGTGTGTTATTTTCTCCATGGTGTCTTTCCTTGATGAAAACTTACTCTTGACTCCTTTAAAAATATTGTTTAAACTCCAATTTCCGAGCAGACCAGGGTTTGTTTACAGCAGCACAGGTGAAAGGTTAGGCCATGACTGAAACAGGAATTTTTTTTCTGAAAAGACCCGCCAGTGAGAATGTGTGGTTTGGTGATCAGGGGTTTGTATAATAATCAGCTTTGCCTAGGGCTGCTGAGACAGTAGTAAACATTATGGTCACATGGTATGGCTAGTAGGATAAGGGCCAGATTTCCACCCAAGCCCTTGCTTGCTTAAGGCTGGGGTGAGGGGTGCCCAAGGGAAGGAGAGGCCTGAAAGGCTGAGAGTTGCATTTGGGAAACTAGAAATTTTGGCGTAATTATATGATCCTAGTTTTCATAATTTTAGGATTCTTTTGAAATAATCGTTCTTGATACCAGCTTTCCTTCCTGGGGAAGTGAACAGAAAACTACAGGGAAACTCTGAAAAGAGACAGACTTAAGGTAGAGTCCAAGAGTGAAAGCCTTCCTCAAGCAGACAGGGAACCCCAGAGGCCACATTGCCAGATAACAGAAGGCAGAGCCTCTCGCAAAGTCAGAATCAGAAGTTGCTGATTTTTTTTTTTTTTTTTTTGTGGTGGTGGTGGTAAAATATACAAGGGCATAAAGTTGAACAGTTCTGTAGCATTAAGTACATTTGCACTGTTATGTGACCATCACCACCATCCATTTCCAAAACTTTCTCATTTTCCCTAACTGAAACTATGTCCCTTTTAAACACCACGTCCCTGTTCACTCCTGCTGTATCCCCTGACAACCACAATTCTGCTTTCTGTCTCAGTGTCTTTGAATATTGTAGAAACCCAGAGTGGGTGGGGCAATCACCCAGTTTTTGTGCCTTTGTGCCTGGCTTATTTCACTTACTATGAAGTCTTCGAGGTTCATCCATGTTGTAGCAGGCATCAGAATGGACTTCCTCTTTAGGACCAAATTATATTCCATTGTAAGGATGTAATGTATTTTGTTTATCCATTCTTCTGTCGGTGGATACTTGGGTTGCTTCTGACTTTCTGCTGTCGTGAATGATGAACATGGATGAATAAATATCTGTTTCAATCCCAATTTTTACTTCTTTTGAGTATATACCAGGAAGTGAGAAATTACTGATCTTTTAAAGATATATTTGAGCTGGGTGTGTGGTACTTGCCTGTAATCCCAACTACTTAGGAGGCTGAAGCAGGAGGATTGTAAATTCAAAACCAGCCTGAGCAATTTAATGAGACCCTGTCTCTAAATAAAATATCAAAAGGGCGGGGGAATGTAGCTCAATGGTAAAGTGTCCTGGGTTAAATCCCTGGTACCTGTCCCCGAAAAAGGATACATTTTATACATTCACATGATTTGAAAATCAAAAGGCAAAAAAAAATTAAAAATATGAAAATATAAACAGTAAAAATTTTCCTCCAATTTTATCCCTAATCATTCAGTTCCCATTTACCCAGTTTTATGCTTTTGTTGAATCCAGGAAATCTAACCTAAGGTCATAAAGATTTTATCCTCTCTCTTCTAGAAGTTTTATAGTTTACATTTAGGCCTGTGATTCATTTTGAGTTAATTTTTGTACATGGTAAAAGTCATATTTCCAAGTTATTTTTTATTTTTTGCATCTGAATATTAAGTTGTTCAAGCACCATTTGTTGAAAAGACTTTCCTTTCTCCACTGATTTGTCTTGGCACTTTTCTCAGAAATCGATTGTCTATATATGTCTGGATCTATTTCTGGACTCTCAAATGCCAATTCCAAACCACACTGCCTTGATTACCATGGCTTTATAGCCTTGAAGCAGGTGGTGAAAGTCTCTTTGTTCTCATAAGGAAATCGAATTTGAATGTCTCCTATTATGAGTGGACTTGATCTTCTTTTTATATATAGAAGACACTGGATTTCTTGCTTCCATGGTCTCAAGATTAGAAGAGACCATAAAAAGTCATCTCTCTCCTAATGTTAATCTGTTGTATTAATTATCTCCATAATTTCTCAGCCTCTGCTTGCTTCCCTTTAGTGATAGGGAACTTCATACCTCATGGGGCAGTCCATTCCATTTTTTAATACAGTTCTAATTATGTAAAAAGCCATATTGCTCATGTTGAGCAATTTGCCTTTTACAGTCTCCTCCCTGTCGTCCTCCTCCGTGTTTCAAGGCCTCCCAGAGCAAGCCTGGCTCTTCTTCCCATTTGCAGCCATCATACCTGTCTAGCCCTCCCCACTGTGTACTTTTGATGTCCTGGCTAAGCCTCTTTAGTTTTATTCCACCATTTCTCATGTCACAGTTTGGGTTTAATTTTTTTTTTTTATTTTTAATTTATGTTTTTGGTACTGGGAATTGAACTCAGGGATATTCTACCGTTGAGCTACATCCCTAGCCCTTATTTATCTATTTATTTTGATACTGGGATTGAACCCAGGGGTGCTTAACCACATCCCCAGCCCTTTTTATTTTGAGACAGGGTCTCACTAAGTTGATTAGGGCCTCACTAAGTCGTTGAGGTTGGCCGCCAACCTGCAATCCTCCTGTGTCAGCTTCCAGAGTTGCATGTCAGAGTTTCTGCAACCTGGTGCTGGCTTTCTGGAAGCCTTCCAGTTTTGTAAGTGTTCTTTAAATGTGTGAGGCCCAACTGAACAAAATATTCCAGGTATGCTCTACATACAGAAACCAGACTTACCCCACTCTTTTTAGGGACATGGTAAGTCTGTTACTGCAGCCTGAGTGTGAATGAACTCTGGGTGACCATGCTCACTTATATCAAAATCGTGTTAACATCAGTGGTAGTTTTATACAGTAGGTTTTGAACTTGGGCTTAGGGCTTAATATTTTTTCCCAGTAAAATTGAGCCTATTGGGTTTGGCTCATCACTTCAGACCATTCAGATCTCCTTGGATCTTGACTTTTATCCCCTTTCCAGGTTTATGCTATCCAAGAATTTGATTAGCATACCATCTGTTTTCTCACCCAAGTCATTGATAAAAATATTGACTAGAATGCCACCAAGGATAGAACTGGGAGGCTTGCTATTAAAAACCTCCCTCCAGCTTAGCACTGATGTATCAATTAGTTCCCTTGGGGCACGACTAATCAGTTGAGTACAAATCCACCAAGTTGTGTTCTGGTGGGTTGGGTGAGGCTAGAGTGCAAACTCAGCTACTGCAGATTGTGTTGGAAGGGATCAGAAGGACAGCTTACTCCCACCTCACCCTCTGCCAGAGCCCTGGATCCCACCTCCCACCTGTCTTTTCTTTTTAGTTGTAGATGGAAACAATGCCTTTATTTTATTTATTTATTTTTGTGTGGTGCTGAGGATCAAACCCAGTGCTTCACATGTGCTAGGCATGGCTTTTCCACTAAGCCACAACCCCCTCCCCTTGTCTTTTTTGTTTTCACTTTGGTTCTGAGCTTGGCAGCAGGCAGTATCCATGCTCTGTTTTCATGGCTCCCCTTGCCACCTTTGCCTAGCTACTCTCCTTAGCAAACCAGAATTATCCAAATTTTATTCTAACACTCTGCCTGTTGTTTCTTTCCCTTCTCCCTCTGATCCTTTCTAGCCGCTTTAAACACTGGGACCTACTCAGAGACCTTGAGGGCCTCTTTGGCCTGGCTTTCTTGCTCTCTCCATGTTGGCCTCTGATTCCTGTCCTGGGTGGTCTGACATTTCTTCCCTTATTCTCCTCAGGCCTTCTGCTCTCATCACACAGATCCACTCACCATCTTTCCAATAGGCTCTGTATCTTTCTTCCTTAGTACCTCTGTCGGGACTTGTAGTTCTTGCTTAGAGTTCACCCTCCTAAGCTCAGCTCCACCTGGCTTTGCCTGGGAGGACTTCCCTGGCTCCCTGGCCCACCTCTGAGTGTACCCTGGTTGTTTGTAATTCCCGATTAGTATTTCTATGCCAACTTGAGTTTTAGTTCCCTTTTTATAACAGCCCCAAATAGGCCATATTTGAAATCTCTCTGGGAAAAGACTGTCTTATATTTTGAAAACAGAACCATTCCTTACACCACTTTTTTAAAAAAAATATTTTTTTAGATGTTGATGGACCTTTATTTTATTCATTTATTTATATACAGTGCTGAGAATCAAACCCAGTGCCTCATACATGCTAGGCAGGTGCTCTACCACTGAGCCACAACCCGACCCCCCTTCTTTTCTTTTCTTTTTAATGAATTAAAAAAAAATTTGTACTTGTAGATGGACAGAATGACTTTATTTTATTTATTTTTATGTGGTGCTAAGGATTGAACCCAGTCCCTCACACATTTCAGGCAAGCGCTCTGCCACTTAGCTACACAGCCCTAGCCCTCTTTACACTTCTTTATGCATACACAGTTGCCTCGTGTTAGTTTTCTGTTGCTCTAACGAGGTCCCGAGACAATCAGTTTAAAAGGAAGAAAGGTCTCTTTTGGCTCACAGTTTCAGTCCACAGTCTCTTGGCCACTTAGCTCTGGTGGCACAGTACATCATGGCACAAGCATGTGGTGGAGGAGGCTGCTCACTTCATGGCAAGCTGGGAAGCAAAGAGAGAGGCAGAAGCCAGGGTCGCAACATCCCCTTCAAGGGTGTGCCCCAGTGACCAACTTCTTCCCACTAGGTCCCCCCTCCTAAAGGTTCTGCCACCTTTTAATAGTGAGTGCCACAGGCTGGTGACCAAGCCTTTAACACGTTGGACCATTGAGGGTCAATGCAAGTCCAAACTGTAGCCCCTAGCACACTGTTACCCACAATAGGTGCCTGATCATGTTTACTTCCTTTGTTGTCTCCTTTCCCTCTTAGGTCCCCCAAATCTTGTGTGTGCTAGGCATTTTAGAAGTGGTTTGAGCTTTTTAGTTCCATCCCAGGTTCTTCCTTACCTTTTAAAAATCATCTCTGTGCAGCAAAATTTACATATAGTAAACGTAAAGGCACCTATTTAAGCGTATTGTTCAAAAATTTTTGACAAATAAACAGAGATATAAATGCCATCCACAACCCAGAGACTGAACAAAAGGTCCTTGCTCACTCTACAGTCACTCCCTGCCCCCAGTGGCCTCTGATCTGTCTGTAGGTCAGTTTTGTCTGTTCTGAAGTTCATGTATGTGGGACCGTATGCTAGGGACTCTTGGGTCTGACTCCTTTCACTCAGCAATTTTTAAAAAATAGTTTTTAGTTGTTAATGAACCTTTATTTTATTTATTTATATGTGTGCTAAGAATTGAACCCAGTGCCCCACACATGCTAGGCAAGTGCTCTGCCACTGAGCCCCAGCCCCAGCCCCTCAGTAAATCTTTTTGAAATTTATTTATACAATTTTGTATATTAGATTATACTTTGTTTTGTTGCATTGCAAGGTAGAGTTCCACTGTATGGATAGGCCACAGTTTATTCATCCATTTCCCTGTGAATGGACATTTGGCCTGTTTGCAATTTGGGGCTGTTTCATATAAAACTGCTAACAACATTTGCATATAATTCAAGGACTAATGTTTTCATTGCTGGGTCACATAGTAATTGTGTGTAGCACTTAACTTTAAGAAACTGCCAAACTGTTTTCCAAAATGGTTGTACTGTCTGGCACGGTGACTCACGCCTATAATTCTAATAACTCTGGAGGGTGAGGCAGGAGGGTCTCAAGTTTGAAGCCAGCCTCAGCAAATTAGTGAGACCCTATCTCAAAAGGTAAGAAGGGCTGGGGATGTGGTACAGTGGCAAAACATCCCTGAGTTCAATTGCCAGTACCAATTTTTTTGTACCTATTATCTACCAGTATTATAGTAGATCCCCTGCATATACTATTGTACAGTTTTCAGGCCATCTTAGTGAAATACATATTGTTATTTTCATTCTGAGAATAAGGACACAGAAGCTCAAGATCATCTGTCATTCGATACATGTCAGAGCTGGGATTTGAACTCAGGGATATTTGGCTTTCGAGCTTGTGCTGTTTTTCACAGTGGCCTCTAATGGATCTGGCCGTTTAAGGGAACTGCTCCTGGTTTCACGTCCAGACACGAAGAACAGTCTCTCCCAGAACCTCATGTATGGAATGCTGGGAAAACAGACTGTTAGGAAAAGGTCATGTTCCTGGCTGCCCCCTGTACTGCCGTGGTCCCAGCTGGCTGCAGAGTTATTTCACTCTTGCAATGTTGGTGGAAGAAGTTAACAGTCACAGTCCCCATCTAGCTCCTGGTGTCTTTCCCTGTGGGGCCACTACCTCATCCAGCCCTGCTGGGATGGAGTGTCATGGGGACCTCAGCCATCACCGTAAACAGGGCCTGGGCAGCCTGAATCAGAGTGTGGCCTTGGGGAGGAGTGGTTTGGCCTCTCAGGATCTCATTTCAGTTGGCTGCCAGGGACCAAATGTCACTGCCTCGCAGAGCAGCTTCCAGCGTCACTCTCTGTCTCTGACCCCGTAGGCTGGCTCAGCTTTGAAAGTCCTGGCTGAAAGGAAAGGGTAGGGGGAAACTTGGCAGAGTGGCCAATGACATCAGCACTGATTCCATCAGCACTGATGCTGCCTGAGGAATCGGGTGGGATTTTGGAGTGGAGTTGGTGGCTGCAGAAATGGGGCCTCCTGGCTGGCCCTCTGGACACGGCTTCCTTGTTTCCCCACAGCTCTTTTATGGGTCAGTTCTTCTGTGCTTCTGATTGGCTCCTCTTACCGAAGCTTGCTGCAGGCCCCAGACTTAACTGCCCTCGTCAGCAGGTTAGTGCTTTTGCCAAGAGGAGTCACCTGGCACCAAACTAGATCTCTCAGTGTCACTCTTCACCCAAACATGCCCTGATTTGAGGCCTTGAAAGTCATGGTATGTGCTGGGCTTGGTGGCATTCCTGTGATCCCAGCAACTTAGGAGGCTGAGGCAGGAGAACTGCAGGTTCAAGGCCAGCTTCAACAACTTAGCAAGACATGTCTCAAGATAAAAAATGAAACAGGCTGGAGATGTGGCTCAGTGGAAGGGTGAGGGTCAAGCTTTGTGTGGGGCAGATACTGGGTGAGTGGAGAAGTTGGGCTAATCTTTTTTCTATTTTTTTTTTAAGAGAGAGAGAAAGAGAATTTTTTTTTTAAATTTTAATTTTTTTTTTTTTTTTTAGTTCTCGGCGGACACATCTTTGTTTGTATGTGGTGCTGAGGATCGAACCCGGGCCGCACGCATGCCAGGCAAGCATGCTACCGCTTGAGCCACATCCCCAGCCCATCTTTTTTCTTTTCTTTTCTCTTTTCTTCTTCTTCTTTTTTTTTTTTTTTTTGGTGTGGTGCTGGGCATTAAACTCAAGGCCTCCTGAATCAGGCTAAGCACTTGCTCTTCACTGAGCCACACTCTTAACCCCCAGGCCATTCTTCATTTTCCAGATAACTAGTCAACTTTTGCCAGACTGGTTGTCAGATTGGCCTGCCTGTCCTTGCGGACCTCTGCTGGGGTGCCTGTCAGACACTGCCATCACCTGCATGAGAGGCTCAGGGGCCTGTGGGCATGTGTGTGCTGGCAAGTGTGGCACACACTTCCCAGCAAGTAGAAAGAGTGCCTGCTCCTGGTGGCCGCTGCTGTTCCCTCCTTGTTCGAGTTGTTTCTAGATTCCAGATGACCCCAATGCTCACCTTAACCCTAATTTTGAAAAATGCTTATAAGCCAAAGCTTTTCCTGTCTGCTGGAAGTCTGTGATTAACAGAGAATGCACAGAACAAAACATAGTGTGCCTCTGAAAAAGAGGATTGGAGTTCCCTCTGGAGTCCTTCTCTCCTGGCTTCAGAGAGTGGAAATTGCCCCAAACTAACTACTCAGAGCAGTCCTATAGTAGGATGAGGCTGATGGGGCCCTGGCAGCCTGTGGGACCAGTCCTTTCCTCTGTACTACCCTGTGGCTTTGATGAGACTGTCGTGTTACACAGTAGTCACCTAGTCCTGCAACCTGATTTCTTTCTTCTTTTTCCCCAGATGCTGTGACTGGGGCAGACGCGCTGGGGTTTGTCCATGCTGGGGAGGAGTCTTCCTTCCGGGTGTGACTGCCTTCATCTGGGAATGCCTGCAGTACCCTGGGCCCATGGACCTGAAGGAGAAGCATTTGGTGGGCCCTGCTCTGTTGCCATGTGGCTGTTGTTGGGGTGCCTCTGTTGGCCTCCCCACCTGGGTTTGCTGGGAGGTTCTCATCTGGGGGCTTTACACTGAAAGTAAGAGAAGGAGTGTGGCTCTGAGGCTTGAGAGACGTGACCATGACCCCTCTGAGATGCTTGGCTGTGAAGGATGAAGAATGAAGGGCAGACCAGTTAACACAACTGTGCAGAGGTGGGGCTTCTGATTTGGGTTGGCCCCCGGCCAGTTTTCCACTTCTTGCCCAGAGGTGTATAATTAGTTTGTTTGCTCTTTGCTAGGGCTATGCCCCAACCTGCTGAGCCATGTTGAGGACTGTTGGGCACCCTGTCTGTGGTTAGGGACCAGCTCCCCATCAGACTCCAAACAAAGCTGCTTAATCAGCTGGGGTGGGGTGGATGAGAGGGGGGAAAAGGGAGCAGCCAGGCAGTCCAGGCTGTCTGTAAGATCAGCCCAGCCTCCAGATGTACCATCTGGAGGTAGATTTGTCAATCAGAATATTCCTCTCCCAGGGCTGGGGATGTAGCTCAATGGTAGAGTACTTGCCTAGCATGTCTGTAGCCCTGGGTACAACTCTTAGTATCTCAAGGTGAAAAATAAACACACAGGGCTGGGGATGTGGCTCAAGCGGTGACGCACTGGCCTGGCATGTGCGGGGCGCTGGGTTTGATCCTCAGCACCACATACAAATAAAATGAAGATGTTGTGTCCACTGAAAACTAAAAAATAAATATTGAGAGTTTCTCCCTCTCTCTCTCTTAAAAACAAACAAACAAACAGAATATTCTTTTCCCATGACAAAGACTGCCCTAGAGGAAGTCCAAGTCTCCTGCCTGGCTCCTGCACACCCTCCTAATGTAGACATCCTCTCTGTCTCTGCTCACTGCCCTCCAACTACATGGTGCTGATAACTGGTACCTACTAAGATCTTTAGTGTGTATGAGGTACCCACATTCTGCCTGCCCATTGGTCCAGTGTCATTCCTTGCCTTGACTGTACCTCTAGTTATGCTGAATGCTTCATAGTTTGGACACATACACCATATGGGGGCTGTTCCTTCTGAAGTGACCTTGTCCCTTTTCCTAGCAAAATCCTTCTACTCTTTCTTTCTTTTTTTTATATATTTATTTTTTAGTTGGACACAATATCATCTTTATATTACTTATTTTGATGTGGTGCTGAGGATAGAACCCAGGGATTCGCATGTGCTAGGTGAGCGCTCTACCGCTGAGCCACAACTTCAGCCCCTCCTACCCTTTCTTCAAGACCCAGTGGAAATCTCATCTTCTCCACATAAGTCCCCTTTCCCTGCTTTCCGTATTCATATACCTTTCCCATTGTGCTCGTTATACTCTATGGGTGTAGTCTCTTTCTTCTGCCATGTCTCACTTTCCCTGGGTCCCAGCACAGAGCCTGGCATGTAGCAAGTCAAGGGCTTAGTAAATATTTGTTAACTTAAGAGCTTGGGGTGGTCTGGAGAGGGAGCTGTGGGTTCACTTCTTGGGCTTCTGGCAGCACCTGGCTGACTGCTTCCTCTTCAGCTCCAGGCTTCCTGTGCCTTTGGACCAATGGTGCAATAGGCTTGTGGACTTGAACAAGGAGCCAAAGGTTCAGCTTGTTGGCAGCCACCTCTGGCTGCCCTGCAGGTGTCTGTACCAGCAGTGGTCAGCGCTGAGGGATGGCTACACTGGCCTGCTTCCTATCCTGGGTGCAGTATTGCTGTGGGTGCTGTGCACTGCTCAGTTCCAGGGAGTACCCCTGGAGACTGATGTCATGTGATATGGCAACCCTCCTGGTGGGGCAGTTGTCCTCTGATTCCTGCTTATTGTTGAAACACCAGTGCCTAGTGTATGGGGGAAACAAATTGAGGGGCTAGCTTTGCCCTCAAGCCTGAGAGAGAAGCCTTGAGAGCCCCAGATGGGGAACTGCAGGCGCTATTTTTCCTGGAGGATTTCCGTGTCATCTTTCTCTATAGATGAGCCAAGAATAGAAACCCTCGAGACCAGCAGCAGCAGCCTTGCCTATGGGATGCTGATATTGGATTGGTAAAGCCCTAGGTAAAGCTGGGGAGGTGGCCTCTGGCTTGCAGAGACTATTGTTTAATTGAGTAATCAATAGCACAAGTGATTCAGTCAGGACCTAGCAGGGTTTCTACCTACACAAGTACCTTTCAAGTTGTATGCTGGAGTTTAAAGATGATCCGTAGCCCAAGACAGTCACAAAGCATCTTGGATAGGTAGTACTGGGAGGAGCTGGCATGGTCAGTTGATGGTCAGGTGGTCTGTGGGTGCCTGGCTCAGCCCAGGATCGGTTTGGCAGTTGCTGGATGATTTTTGGCACCTTGCCCCCCTTTTAGACCTACCAGTTCTCAGTCTCTCCATTAAGCCCATGGTGAACATGCTGCAGCAGTGACGACCTGGGCTTCTGCTTCTGTGATGCAGGCCTCCCCTTTCCCATTGCTGAGGTGGGCAGTGTGGCAGGGAGGAGAGGGAGAGGCTGCATTGGGGCTGCACAGCACCTGGTGTAGCCCCGTGTGTTGTCCCCTCCAGGGCTTGCCAGAGAAGGGAGAGCATCTGTTTCCCTATGGTTCCCACCTGAGCAGTCTCCAGGAGCAAGGGACAGGGGAACAGGAGTCTTTCTTTCTCCTTGGCTACAGCTGATAGTCCTCACAGGGGCTGGCACTGAAGCTGACCCCACCCGCCTCCCTTTCCTGCTCCACATGGAAACTTCCTGCCCTTAACTTCTGAACTGCCCAGCCCCTCCTTTCTGTCCCCATTCAGTTCTCTGTTTGGCAACCCCCCCTTCTCCCCCCACAGGGAGCCATGCTAGTTCGGGAAGGGGGAGGGGAAAAGTCAGCTTGTGCAGCTCTTCCCCTCCCTGAAGCTCAAGATGGTGTCGTCTAGGAGACAGGGCCCTGGAGCAACGCACTCAGCCTCTGGCTTGCTCTCCAGCTAGGGGACCTGTTAAGCTGTCTCCTCTCCCTGGGGTATTGTAGCCCCATTCTAAGGATGGCAGAGAAGTGTCCCATCCTCTCCTAGTGCCTCAGCTGCTCCTTCACCCAGGGAGCCTGTGCCCAGAGCTTCCTTTATATCAACATTGTTCCCAGAGCCCTGTTTCTGGAGCTCCCACTCTCTCAGGCCCTGCTCGATGCTCTGAGAAGTGCTGAAGTGGAGCCCCTGGTAACTGGCAACCTCTTCTGTCCGGGAGATGAGGGCCTGGGGTACCCACACAGCCCTGGTCCTAGCAGCTCTTGGCTGGTGTGTCAGTGCCGCTCTTCTCCCCATCAATTAGCTAGCTGGTAGGAAGGTGTTGGAATTCCTCCTTTCAGCTAGCTCTGCTTCCTGCTGCTGGAGTCTTCTACTTGCTCCTTGGCCCTCTGCTCAGCCCTCCTAAGTAGCTGCTCTCTCTATGGCCAGTCCTCACCCTTCGTGCAGGAGGTGCTAGTGTTGTGTAGGAAGTGCACAGATTCTCTTCCCTCTTCGCTGCAACTCTGTGGAAGAGCTGCTGTTATCTTGGCTCCTTGCTGGAAGCCTCTGACTGATTTGGGGAGCTCTCACAGCGGAGCTCCTAACCTTGTCTGGTGACCTGGGGGCAGAGAACAGGTAATCTGGGAAGAAGGCTTGTATTTATACCCCAGGGTTCTCCTGGATACCAGCTGTTGCCCTTGGCAGCTTCTCCTGTCTGCCTGTCCAGCCCTCTGTCTGTCTGCTCTTTGGCTGCACATCTTTACTCTGCGTACCCTGTAAGAGCCTCCTCTGAAGAACAGGCCAAGCTCCCAGACAGCTGGCAGAGCATCGGACAAACTTTCTTCTCTGGGCCCTCCTTTCCCCTCCCTCCTTCCTCTCTTTTTCCCTCCCTCCCAGGGCTGCTGTTGCAGCCTGCTGCCACCTCCTCCTCCTCCTCCTCCCTCCCTGAATCTGCAAGGTGACTGGAAATAGGCTGAATTAATCAGCAGATTGAAGCTCTGCTCTGCTCTGCTCTGCTCTGCTCTGCTCTGCTGCGCCCGATTCTCTGCAGCACCGGCTCCTCGCTCACGCCTGCACCAGCCCTTTGCCCTCTTCTTGCTCTCTGTTCTGCCTCTCCCTTTCTTGGAGGGCAGCTAACGCTCTGCCCCATGCTCTTTAAGCAGGCAGAGCTGTGGATGCCCCATCAGGGCAAGCATAGCACAGTGAGTATTGCCAGCTTGGCTCCCCGTTTCTCTCACTGATAATCTGTTCCCTGCTTAGTGAGGGAGTCTGGGTTAGTGATTGCCAAAGGAGTCCTAAAGATACAGAGCGGGAGGAAGCTAGAACGAGCATGGGGTAACCAGCACCTTGGGAAGAGATTGGGCATGAGACCCAGAATGCCAGCATGTCAGGTACCTGAGTCGGCCAGAGGAGGACTGGGGCCCGAGCTCCCGGGGGCATTCTGCCAAGGGATGCTAGGAGCAGGTCTCAGTGCACAGGGTGATAGAAGTGTGGGGGCTGCATGCCAACCCTTATTGGGGCCCAGTGAAGGGGACTTTTTGGCTGGACTACATGGCTTACTGAGTCAGGAGCCATTGGGTCAGGGATGATTTCTTCCTGGGTCTTGGTGGCTGCAGGAGGTGGGGTAGAAGAGGGGTGAAAGTGTTATTAAGGTCTGGTGAGCCTGGAAGAGTGAGACGAGGAGGAAGCACCTCTGTTCTGTCTGATTTTCCCAGCTGCAGGTGAGTCTAGCTGTGTCTGGCTGAACTCAGAATCAAGAGTACTGGCCAGATCTGCCTCAGTGATCTGGACATTGTGTGGAGTCCAGCTTTGGGCCCCCTCCCTGCCTACACTAAGAAGGCTGTGACAGGGGACCCAGAGGAGGGACCACAGCCAGTTGTAACTGGTGGTTATCTTTGTCAAGGCCTCAGGTCAAGGTAGAAATTTATAATCTGCCCATCTGAGCCTAGGAATCTTGATTCTGTTGCTCCTGAAACAGATGGAGTAGGTAGAAAAACAGTTGCTGAGCCAAGAGGACCTTGGAGGGCCTCTGCAAGGACAGGGCTGGGGGCTGAGAGCTTCTGACTGTGCTACCTAAGACACTTGGCTGAGGTGGGTGCAGGAGAAAACAGGGGTATCATTTCTTGGAAGGCTTGTTAGATTGTCTGATGCTCAGCTTTGTACCTTGATAGTCAGTTTTGCTCAGTGGCCAATTCCTGTGGCTGTGATTTGGTGGGCAGATTCACACCGCCCCCTCCCACCTCCCTGGCCAAGATTCCCCCAAATCCCCACACTTTGCCAACAGCCCTCTTGGATAGCAGAACAGAGAGAACAAGTCCAGCTTGTTGGAAGGAAGTCCCAACCCTGAGTTATTCTTTCTGATGCTGCATTCGAGTCTGAGAACTTACAACAGTGGGATGGGGCTGGTTTTACCTGAAAAGCTTCAGTTTCCTCTTATCCTGGTCCCTCTGGGATAGAGGCCTTGCTCTTGGCCCCAGGAACATCTCCTGAGGTGCCTGCAGTGGGGCAGGGTGGGAGTTTTTAGTATCTGGGAAACAGGGTTACTTTTGGAACCTTTGGGTATTTACAGCCAGGTCAGATTTTTCGTTACCCTTCTTGGCCCCAGTAGGCAGGAAAAGTAGATCTTAGACTGTTCTTAGGTTCTTATTTCTCATATAAGAGGAACTTTCTGCAGTCTCCCCAGGGTGCCTGAGCACATGGAATACCCGACCTAACTCCATGCTGGAAGGGCTGACAGAGCCCGCTTCCCACCAGCCCAGTCTGAATCTCCTTCAGGAAGTGTGACCATCTTCCACAAGCTCCTCAGCTCTGGCTCTTCTTTTGTGTGGGGAAAAGCCGAGAGCCATGATGAGGGAAAGCAGTGACTTGACACCTAGCTTGGGCCCTCTTGCCACAGAGGGGCGAGCTGCACAGGCTTCGCAGTTGGATCAGCTCCGTTAAGACGGTAGAAGGCGGGCTGGCCCAGGAGGCTGAGTCCTCACCACAGGGCCAGCCTGTGCGGGCAGGCACTTCCTTTGGGTGGCATGTAATTACAGAATGGCTTATTTGCCTTCTGTTGTGCTGTCTTTAATCCCAGTCTGGAGTCGGTGCCCCTGGCCAGACACAACATGCGGGGGCAGATGCACACAGACAGCTCTGCAGGCAGCCTGGTCCAGGAGCATCTGCCACCCTCCAGTCCACTCCTCCTTACCTGGGGAGCAGCAGGGAACCTGGGGTGGGAAGAGGGCAAGAGAACAGCTGGAGGCTGGGCAGGTGAGGAGGTCCTGGGAATGGGCCTACCTGGAAGGAGGAACAGATGTCACGACAGCCACTTGCAGCCCAGGGGAGTCAGTGTCCTGAGTGTCTGGGTCTGGAGGCCTGGCTAGTGGAGAGACACCTCCCTGGCTCTCTGGCTGCTGCTGAGCCTTTTCTCTGCCTTGCTGGAAACTATTCCTTCCTGGGCCTGGGGTCCTTGTTCCAGGGTGAGGGTGTCCCAGGTGGTCCTGCAGCCCTGTGTGGTTTGCCCACCCGTCCCTCTTTTCTCCTCGCAGCCCCCTCTCCTGCATGTGCAGCCCTTGCTTCTCCTGAACAGCCCTCCTTTCCTCCTGCATATTTTCTCACTTCATCATTTCTGGAGGTGTGGCCCAGGCACACCCACCCTGTCCATCCTGGGGACTTTGTCATCTCACTGTGGAGAGGAAGCCCTGACACAAGAGGAAGCCTCAGTCCTAGGAAGAAGGGACAGTGTGAGGGGAGGTGTTAGGGGTCAGGGATTCTCACCTGGTTCCAGGTCCTCTTCTTCCCTTTCGGGGACGATCAGGCATCAATGCTCTGGCCCAGCCCAGTACATGTGAGAAGGCCCTTTGGCTCCTCTTCCCTTGTGTCTTCCTGCCTTAGAGACCCCTCGAGGGCCTCTTTCCTTCCATATCAGGGACTCCAGGAGGCCTCAGAGCAGACATTGGCCTCACCTGGCATTGATTTGTCCTGGCCCTGGCCTCTCAGAAGGCTCAGGATCCTGTGGAAGAACGGTGGGTGCTTTGGAACACAGTGTTTACCCCTGCCCAGAGGCCATTTCCTCCTGAGCTGAAATAACCAGTTTATCTCCTCTGGTAGAAGCAGTGCTTATCTCCATGATCCAGCAAAGCCACTGTGAAGAGCAGGATTAGGTGAAATTTAGGCAAAGGAGCTAGAAGCTTCAGTGCTGGGCCCACTCAGCCAAGGCAGCTGGGAGTTGACAGTGGGAACTCCACTCAGGTGCCTCCTGTGAGCCAGGGGCATGGTACTGGGACGCTGCCCCTTAGGCCAGCCACCCCTCAGTGCAGAGGAGGAGTGTACCCTGTGAGCGCTCAGGCCACCTGGCCAAGGAAGGGTGCCTACAGAGCTGGGAAGGGAAGAAGAAGTGCAGAAGGTGGACCAGCAAGCCAGATGACCTTGGAGGACTGACTTGTGGGTCACGGGAAGGCTGGGGGAGACAGCCAGGGCAGCCCAGCCCCAAGTCCCTGTCCTGGTGCCTCTGGTCTAGGGATTCACTGCTCTTCTCCTGATGGAAACACACATCGAGGCTCTTTGTTCACACTGTTCCTTCAGGTGCTGCCTTTCTTGGGGCCAGTCTTTGTCCTAGATCCCTATAGCTAGAGACCTGAGATTCAGCCCGACACTGGCTTCATTGGCAGAAGTTTCTGTTCAGTAGGTCCAGGGTGGGGCATGATTTTTTAAAGCCCCAGGTGCTGCTGCTACAGATTTCAGGTTGACAGCCCCTGACTGAGGTGTCATTGGAATCAGTGATACTTTTTGGGCACTCGTTCATTCACTCATTCAGTTAGCAGATAGTCACTGAGTGTGTGTGCCAGGCACCATCATTCCTAGTTTGGTAGAGGGCGTGTTCAGAGGGAGGAATTCTGTACCTATTTTCAAGGAATTTGCAGTCTACTGGGAGAGCCAGACAGGTCAATCTATAATCACAGTTCTGTCAGACACAGGCTGAGAGCCAGGCTGCCATGGTGCCTTTGGAGTACAATTGAAGTGCAGTTCCCCTTTGGGAAAATGTCCCAGAGGAGATGACATTTGAACTGTCTCGAAGAGACAAGGATCATCTGGAGTAGGGAGCATGTCCTTGGCCAGAAAGTCCATAAAGGAGTTCTGGAGGATGGAGGCCTGCAGAAGGAATAACCGCGTGGGATGGGGGGTGGAGCTGGGAGGTCACAGTCCCCAAAGGCCTCATAGAGTAGGCCCAGGGGTCTGGATTGGATTTTAAAAGTAGAGGGGCTTCAGTCAACGGGGCACATGCTTGCCCTGTCTGAGATATTGCAGTGAGTTTGGAAACGGTAGAGACATGGGCTGGGAAGGGTTGGGCTGGGCAGAGGGAGGGGAAGGCCAGGGTCTGCGATACTTCAGAGGCCACTGGGTAGGCAGTAGTGTGGGTGGATAGGAGAGGGCTGGGGTACAAGTTCAAGGTTTTGGATATTATGACTCCATGCCCTGTGAAACAGCTCTGAGTCAGTTCAGTAGATGGATCTACACTGAGAGTAGAGGTCAGACTGGGAGTTAAATGCAGGGGTTGTAGGCAGTCTGGTGGCAAGAAGCCCACGACTGTGGCCCGGGATGCCTGGGAATGTACAAGAGTTGGCAAGCTGCCCAGGATGGTCTGTGGTGTGGACATAGGGAAAAGAATGGCTAGAGGGGCTGAGGCCGTGGCTCAGCGGTAGAGCGCTCGCCTAGCACGTGCAAGGCCCTGGGTTCGATCCTCAGCACCATATAAAAATAAATAAATAAAATAAAAAAGATATTGTGTCCAACTAACTACAACTAAAAAATAAATATTAAAAAAAAAAATGAATGGCTAGAGTCCAAGGAGGGAGAAATGGGGACAGCCAGGTCTCAACAAGGAGGGGCCTTGGAACATGTCTAGTCCTCATGTCCTCTGGGACCAGCTTGGTCCATGCTACATTCCAGTCAGCCATGGTGACAGGAGCATGGTAGAATCTCTGCACTGTTGTTCCCTAGGGATGGCTACTTATTTCCTGAGATTATGTCCTGCCTAATATTGAGTGTTGCAAGACCCTCTCTTACAAAATAATGCTACTAGAGGTGGTAGGTTTTTCTTCATGTTATTCCTAAGAACCATGAAAAACTGGCATCTCTAGTTCTCCCCCATTAAAAAACTATATATTTTTCTGGCTGTGAAATCTAAAAGACTGGCACCCTGAGGTAAACTTGGAGATGGGCACCAAGAATATTCTGAGTGAGGCAGGAAGACCACACATGGCCATGGGTTGAGGGTCCAGGGAAAAGTGAATTAGAAAACATTGACTAGCCCCACAGAGTGGTGCACACCTGTAATCCCAGCAACTCTGGAGGCTGAGACGGGAGGACCACAAGTTTGAGGCCAGTCTCAGCAACTTAGTGAGACCATGTCTCAAAAATACAAATAATGGTAGAGCCCTTGGGTTAGATGCTCATTACCAAACCAAGCAAAACAAGACAGAAAACATGAAGTAGAGGGAGGTTTTTGGTTTGTTTTTGTTTTTGTTTTGTTAGCCAGGCTTTAAAGAGTAGAGTCCTGTGCTCCTGAACATTTTAAAATTTGGTGGTAGTTTGGCTATGGTTATACCCTGAGGCACAAGAGCTGGTAGGAAGTGAGGGTCAGAAGGAGGAGGGGTAGGGCGGGGACAGGTCCAGCCTGTGGTGGACACTTCCATCTGGGCAGGGACCTGGGGCCTTGGAGGTGCTGAGTGCCTCCTTTTTCCCAGCAGGGCGAGCCCCCCGTGGCCCTGGGCCTCTCCACCTGGAAGGCCCTCAGTGTCCTGAAGGAGCAGCTGGAGGCTGTGTTGGAAGGACACCTCAAAGAGCAGAAGAAATATCTAACCTGGAAGGTGAAGCTTCTTCACGGGTGGCCAGAGCCTGGGCAAGATGGCAGAAAAGTGTGGGGGGGTGACTGTCTCAGGGTCACGATGCACCCTGACTGCCTGGCGGGAGGAGACCACCCAACTAAGGCCTCGTGAAAAATCAGAAGTGGGGGTGGGGTCCCTCTCAGCCGTGTCCTGACACCACTTGCTGTAGGAGCTGGCTGTGAGGTCAAGTGAATTAGACGGAGGTAGCCTTGGGGACCACAGGGGCTCAGGGCAGGGAGAGGCACCCAGATTGCTGCTGGATGGCCGGCCACTCAAGCCCAGCTGCCATGGCTCCCTAGGAGGCCTGGAGAAGCAGCTTCCTGCACCACAGTAACCGCTGCTCCTGTTTCCACTGGCCGGGTGCCTCGCTTATGCTGCTGGCTGTGCTGCTGCTGCTGGGCTGCTATGGGGGCCAGCCGGCTGGGAGGTAAGTGGGGCCCTAGAGCCTCTGCATCTGTCCCTCTCCATCCCCCTAGGGTGTCCCAGGGCTCTGAGGGGGCAGTCAGCCCTAAGGCTGGGGAGGATAGAGGCTTCACTGGAGTCAAGAACCACGAGACCCTCTTTTCAGAAGGGACTGGGTAGAGGGACTGGGGATGTGGCTCAAGTGGTAGCGCGCTCGCCTGGCATGCGTGCGGCCCGGGTTCGATCCTCAGCACCACATACAAACAAAGATGTTGTGTCCGCCTAAAAAAACTAAAATAAATAAATAAATAAATATTAAAAAAAAAAAAGAATATCATTAAAAAAAAAAAGAAGGGACTGGGTAGAAAGGGGCATCCTAGGCTCTGGGGGTGTCTGGGGGGCCCTTACTTCCTGGAAATACACTGTACCCTCTGCATCCTCTACACCAGCCATGGGGTGGAGCTGGTGAATGCCTCTGCGCTATTCCTGCTGCTGCTTCTCAACCTGGTTCTCATTGGGCGGCAAGATCGGCTGAAGCGCAGGGAGGTGGAGCGCAGGCTTCGGGGAATCATCGACCAAATTCAAGGTGAGACCAGGAGTCAGCCATGTATGTCATTGGGAAAGATACCCTGGAATGTGTCCGAGCCCTGAGAACTCTCCTAGGGTGGACGGTAGTCAGCATTCCAGGAGCTGCCATCTCTGGAGTTAGAGGATGCCCAACCCTCTCTTTTGCAGGGTGGTGAGGGCCCTGGAACAGCTGTGGGCACCCAGGCAGTGCCCTTGGCAGGCAGGAAGAGGTGTTGCCCTGGGCTTCTGGGCTTGTTAACATTGGGAGTCTGACAGAAAAGACCCTAATGCTTAGAGGAGGGAAGTCAGATGTTCGTCTTACCTGGTAGAACTGGGCCATGGGAGGTGGGAAGGTGGACCAGGGAGGTTGAGATGCCCACAGGAGTCAGGGTTGGTGCAGGGAGGCAGCATCCTAAAGTAAGCAGCCCAGTTCCTAAAGGAGAGGGGCATTGTTTGTCCTTCTGCCTACCTGGAGTTTAAGCTCTAACTATAGATTGAGGGTTACATTAGGCTCTTTGGAGAGTCCGTGCTTTATGCTCTCCAGGGGCTCGTGGTGTCAGAGAAGCAGCCTCTGCTATTGGGAGGCCTTTTTCTGACAGTTCGATCATGTGTTGTACTCTCAGGGTACGACAATGACTGAAAAGTAGGCCCTTCCCTCCAGGAGCATATTCTCTTGCTTAGAAACCACTCCCTCTTGCTCCGCCAAGCCATCACAGATGCTGCATGTGGCTTCTGTGCCTCTGCTGCAGGCTCTGCCCTTCCTGTCTAGCTTCTTCCCTTCCTTCTCTTCCTCCTGTTAAAACCACTTACCCCTCCCAGACGCCTGTGTGCTGACCCATTATGTGCCTCTGTCCTGCTTTTCTCTGACTGGTGGGCATCTCCCTCACTCATTTCCAACAGACAGAATTCATTCCTTCTTCCTCTTCTTGGAATCCATCTCCCATCATCCTGGCAGATAGGTTTTTCTCCCTTTCGTGCTCTGGAGGGGCTGGAATCTTTGTTAACACACTCAGCATGTATTTGCCTGCTTTGTAGTCCTTCACCCGTGTGTTTCCTCCCACCACCACAGAAAGAGACCTCATACCCCTCCAGGCCCTCAGCAAAGTCTGTAATGGAATGGCGAGAGGGTACAAAGAGTTCCAGGTGTGCACGGGGGGCTGGCTGAAGGGTAAGAAAGTTGTTTTCCTCCTCCTATTCTCCTCAGATGCCCTCAGGGATAGCAAGGAAATCAAGTGGCCAAATGCCCTGTATCCAGACCTCCACATGCCCTTTGCCCCATCCTGGTCTCTGCACTGGGCCTACAGAGATGGACACCTCGTCAACCTGCCTGTTAGCCTGTTGGTGGAAGGTGACATCATAGCCCTGAGGCCTGGCCAGGAATCCTTCGCCTCTCTGAGGGGTATCAAGGTAGCTGTAGGCTGGTCTCCTTCATGGGAATTGCCCCAGGCACATCTATAGGCAATTGGGGTCCCAGGGCTCAACCCTTAAGATTGACAGCCACCTCATAGGCTTCACAAGGGCTCTCAGGCAGAGCTGAACCTCCTCTTCCTCCTCCTGATGTTCTTTCTCTCCCCAGTCCTTAAGCATCAGGGACCCAGCCCCTCAGGCTACACCCCAGCAGGCTCTTTGCTAGTGGACAGCCCCTGGCCTTGGGAGCCATGGCCATTTAGCTGGCATTGTCCAGGAGGAGTGGCATCTGTGAGAGCCCTTTCATTACCCACCTCCCTATGCTGCTGGCAGGATGATGAGCACATTGTCCTGGAGCCAGGAGACCTGTTCCCTCCCTTCTCTCCCCCGCCCTCGCCCCGGGGAGAAGTGAAGAAAGGGCCACAGAACCCCCAGCAGCACCGGCTCTTCCGTGTCCTGGAGACCCCTGTGATTGACAACATCAGGTAACCATGCCCTTGTCTCTTCTGCCTATGCTTCCTCTCCCCAGCGCCTCCTGTGACAGGAATGAGCCTCGTGCATCCCAAGGCCTTCCCGAGAGCTGGTGTCTCCTCAGGCTCCTCCCCTTGATCTCTTGTGAGAATTCTTAGACTCAGTTGGGGCCATTCCCAGTCTCTTCTACGGGGACAGCTCTGGAAGCAGCCACAGGCCCCTCTCCCAAGGGGCCATTAGCCAGGGCCAGGGCAGACTAGGGAACCGCAGGACTCGCTAGTGCAGGGAAGAAGCTCACTGGTGCTCTGGCTGAGAGGCCCAGAATCCTCTGGTGTCTGGCCTCTCCCTTGAGCAGGGCTGAGGGTCACCTCTTTCTGCAGGTGGTGCCTGGACATGGCCCTGTCCCGCCCAGTCACTGCACTGGACAACGAGAGGTTCACAGTGCAGTCAGCAATGCTACATTATGCTGTCCCCGTGGTCCTGGTATGTGAGGTGGGGCTGTGGGGCAGGGAGAAGGCTGGACATGGGGGAGCCCGGGGCAGACCCAGGTGAGCATGTGAGTGCAGGCAGAGGGGCCCAGAGTGAGCCTGTGGTGTGAGTGAGGAAGGAAGGGAGCCAGAGCCCGGTTGGTCCCCAGGGGCGAGGGCTAAGCTGCAGCCCTCCTGTCCCCTCAGGCTGGCTTTCTCATCACCAATGCCCTGCGCTGCATGTTCAGTGCCCCTGGGGTCACCTCCTGGCAGTACACTCTCCTCCAGCTCCAGGCAAGGATGGCCCTTTCTTCTCTGTTGTGCTTCCGCGCTGTGGGGCCCAGTTCCCTCACAAGGCTCTGACTGTCCCTCCCTCTCTGCAGCCCGGGGTTTCCTCAGGCTTTTGCTTAAGAATTTTTCCTTCCCCTCCTTCCCTTCCCATCCCTGGACAGCTGTCCTTTCTACCCAGGGGATGGCCATATGGCAGGGCAGCCCTCCCTTTCCTCCCTCTGGCCAGCAGCTCCTTGGGAACTTCGGTGTGGTCCACTCCTTCCCAGGTGAATGGCATGCTGCCCATACTCCCGCTGCTTTTCCCAGTCCTCTGGGTCCTGGCGACTGCCTGTGGTGAAGCCCGCGTCTTGGCCCAGATGAGCAAGGCCTCGCCCAGCTCCCTGGTAGGTTATTTCTAGGCATCTGGGGACAGTGGCAGGCGAAAGAGAGAAGTGGCTATAGCAGAGAAGTGGGGGCAGAAGCCCAGCTCCACCTTTGGGCTCAGTGTGTTGGAGGTTCTGAGCAGCAACACGAGGGCTCCAGCCTCTTCCATTGCAGAAGGACCTCCAGACCAGGCCCCAGGGCGCAGTGATCTCCCCCTGGCTCCCACCAATGGCGAGTCAGGACTGCCCTGAAACCCCTTAGCAGAGGGGTTGGGAGCCTCGATGGCGTGGGTCTCCACTGCCTGCTTGGAGGCCTGTGCAAAGGTAGCTTTTTCCACACTGAGGTTCGTCCCCTCCCTGTGCAGCTGGCCAAGTTCTCAGAGGACACTCTCAGCAGCTACACAGAAGCCGTCTCCTCGCAGGTACACTGACCACAATGGTTTGTCCCAGTCCCTTGCAGTCACAAGCCCTGGGTGCCCTTGGGCTCCTTCCTGGAACCTTGGGACTCTATGACCTTGAGCCTCCAGCTGGGCTCTTGGAACTTCTCCGTACCCATCTACCTGTTGCATGTAGACATCACCCAGGCCTGGTCCTATGACACGTCCACATCTTGTCCCAGACTCCAACCTCCAGTGCTCCCCCTGACTCTTCCTGATTTGGGTCTTAGAGGCCATCTCCAGCAAAACAAGGCTGAGCCCCACGTAGCCTTGCAGACTTTTTCTCTCCCACCAGGAGATGCTGCGCTGCATTTGGGGCCATTTCCTGAGGGTGATTCAAGGGACATCGCCAACACTGAGCCACAGTGCCAGCCTGCTGCATAGCTTGGGCTCTGTCACGGTGAGGGTGGCCCTGGAGGGAGGAGGTACCTGTCCTACCAGGCCTGCTGTCTGGCTAGGTACTTATGTGGCCCCTTGGGGGTGGGGCTGATGCCAAGTCCCCTTCTAGTGCTGGCCTCTCTCCCTGCAGGTTCTATGCTGTGTAGACAAACAGGGGATCCTGTCATGGCCAAATCCTAGCCCAGAGACTGTGCTCTTCTTCAGCGGGAAGGTCGAGCCTCCTCATAGCAGCCATGAGGATCTTACAGATGACCTGTCTACCCGCTCCTTCTGCCATCCTGAGGTAGAGGAAGAGGTATGGATGGCTCCCACGGGCTCGCCTGGGCCGGGCTTCTTAGTCATGGAGCCTGGCTGGTGGCCTTGGGAGGGTGAGGATTAGGAGGGAGAAGCTGGGTTCGGGACCTCTGGAAGCTGCTTCCAGGTGGTTAAGGTGAAGCCACAGGACAAGAGAGTGAGGGGCCCAGAACCATCCTGCTTCAATGGGAGCCACTAGGACCCTGGTCCTAAGCCTGTGTCCCTGTTCTTCTCAGCCCCATGAACGAGATGCCCTCCTGACTGGCTCCCTGAGCAACACCCTGCACCTTTCCAATGAGCAGGAGCGCGGCGACTGGCCTGGTGATGGTCCCAAGCCCCCCGAGGCCTACTCTTACCACAAAGCACACGGCCGCAACAAACACCCATCTGGCTCCAATGTGAGCTTCAGCAGGGACACTGAGGGTGGCGAGGAAGGTCCTGGAAAGGTGAGGAGGGATACAGAGTAGAGAGGCCACCTCATCTGCTGCAGGCTTTCCTGGTCTCTCCTGCCAAAGGTGCACAGCCCAGCCTGGACTGTCAGGGTCTGAAAGAATGCAGAAGTTGCACACAGCCCCCTGTCTAAGGGCCCTCAGCCTGGCCATCAGGAAGGATGACCTCCTGAGGCCTCACCCAAATCTCTTCTGTGAATTCCTTTTCCAGTTCTCTCTGATGGTCACCAGCCTCCTAATTAAAACCTTCTAAACACATAAAGCCATGATGTCCTCTTAGATGTTGACCCATGACTGAAAAAGATCTCTTATTGTTTCCTCCCTGTCTGGCTGTCCTCTACAGGGCTACCAGGGTCATCGAGTATAGATACTAAGGGCAAACTGGAACCGAGAACAGGGAGAGGGTCTCGGGAGGGACAGGAGCATGTTAACAGCAGCACTTGGCCTAGGAATGTGCTTTCTTGCAGGGCCAGCTTTGAGCAGGGCCCACCCTACTCCCTGCCTGAGGCTCCTCTTCTCCCATTCCTACAGGGCCACCCTGGCACAGAGGCCGAGCCCTATGAAGCAGAGGACTTTGTGTGTGACTACCACTTGGAGATGCTGAGCCTGTCCCAGGACCAGCAGAACCCCTCCTGCATCCAGTTTGATGACTCCAACTGGCAGCTCCACCTTACTTCTCTCAAGCCCCTGGGCCTCAACGTGCTGCTGAACCTGTGTAATGCCAGTGTCACTGAGCGTCTGTGTCGCTTCTCGGACCACCTGTGTCACGTTGCCCTGCAGGAGAGCCACCGCACTGTGTTGCCTGTGCACGTGCCCTGGGGCCTCTGCGAGCTGGCCCGCCTCATCGGTATGGTCCATGGTGGTGGCAGTGGGGCGGGGCTGGCTGGGTGTGCGCTGGCTTCTCCAAACAGGCTTGGCACAGGCTCCGCACAGATCAGTTGTCGGAATGGCATTTGCTTGCCATGAGTACCAGCCGTTCTTTTAGATTCTGATGGTCCCACCTCAAGCAGACAGCAGTGTGAGGCAGAGCTTCCTGGCATGGGAAGATAACAGACTGTCAGGATGAGAAGACTGAAGGACTGGCTGGACTGTCTGCTGGGCAGTGAGGCAGCAGGTGGAGCAAGCCTCTGCCCAGTGGCCCTGAATCCTAACGTTGTCCCTGCAGGCTTCACTCCAGGGGCCAAGGAGCTCTTCAAGCAGGAAAACCACCTGGCGCTCTACCGCCTCCCCAGTGCTGAGACTGTGAAGGAGACCTTGCTGGGGCGGCCATCCTGTGTCACCAAGCGGCGCCCCCCACTCAGCCACATGATCAGCCTCTTCATCAAGGACACTGCCACCAGTGAGCCTCATATCAGCTCAGCTGGCATCTAGTCGAAAGTTCCAGAGCTTGGCGGGTGGAGTTTCTGCCCTTCTGAGTCCATTTCTAGGGAGGACTGGGATGATGAATGGTAGACCACTTCCTAAGTTCTCTAGTGTGGCAGAGATTAGGACTGGGAACCTCGGCCAAAGGACAGGAAGAATAGCATCTATATTACCAGTTCAGTGGGTTTCATAGGGGCTTGCTGTCCGTGTGGCCTGTGGGGGGGTCCCCTCCTCTGTCATAGGCTCCTTAGCACTCTTCTCAAGGATGGCAGCATGCTACCTGTTGGGTCAGATGAAGCAGGGCCTGGCTTGGGGCCTTCATGTTTTGGTCTTTTTACCCCACCCTCAGGCACAGAGCAGATGCTATCCCATGGCACTGCTGATGTGGTCTTGGAAGCCTGCACAGACTTCTGGGATGGAGCTGACATCTACCCGCTTTCAGGATCTGACAGGTGGGTGAGGAAGGAGTGTGGCCAGTCTATCTGCCCATCTCATGGACACGGGGCATCTTAAGACCACTCATCTCATTCCACTCTGCTTCCCTGGCAGAAAGAAAGTTCTGGATTTCTACCAGCGAGCCTGCCTGTCTGGTTATTGCTCTGCCTTCGCCTACAAGCCCATGAACTGTGCCCTGTCCTCTCAGCTCAATGGCAAGTGCATTGAGCTGGTGCAGGTGCCTGGCCAGAGCAGCATCTTCACCATGTGCGAGCTGCCCAGCACCATCCCTATCAAGCAGAACACCCGCCGCAACAGCTGGAGCTCTGATGGTACTGCACACTTCCCTCCCAGTGGGGTGGCACTGGGGCTCCTGGTGGTGCCTCTGGAGGGCCATGGCATTATTTGCTGCAAAAAGGGCCATGGGCACTGTTTGGGAGCTGGGATGCCAGTGTGGCACTCATTAGCTGGTGACATGGGGTGCCCCTTAGTTTTCTCTCTATAAATAGGTGCTTACTCTATCCTCTTTGTAGGTCTGTTGTGATTTCAAGGGGGTTACTATATATAAAAGCACTTTTTTGGAAAGTTATGAAACTTTTCAAAAAGGTGTGCATTATAGAGTATTAGTCTTATTAAAAACAGACAAGAACTTAGGTCACAAACCCTACTGGAATCTAGGGACTCAGAACTTACCCCTTCTACCCCCAAGTACACACTTATGGGGTCTTAGAAACCCAGGAGGCCATGCACTGAAGCAGTTGCTAAGGGTGGGGCCAGCCCCCATCCTTGGAGTGGGGCTGTGCAGGAGCTCTGCCACATTCTACCTGGCTCCCGGGATGGCCACCTGACTGATGAGTACCTTTCATTGTCTCTTCTCCTGTCTGTTGGCTCCTTATGCATCTTGGCTGTGTGTGTGTGGTCCCCTGGGGCCCACCTGCTCATTGATTTGGGTGTGGCATCTGTGCGTGTGGCCCTCGGCTGCCTCCTGGAATCTGCTGGTTCCTGGGTGTCCTGACTGGGTTCCTGGCATCCTGCCGCTTGTTTGCTGGTTTTGTATCTTGTTCCTGCCTGAAGAAGGGATCAGGGAGGTGCTGGAGAAGGAAGACTGCATGCAGGCCCTGAGCGGCCAGATCTTCATGGGCATGGTGTCCTCCCAGTACCAGGCCCGACTGGACATCGTGCGCCTCATCGATGGGCTGGTCAATGCCTGCATCCGCTTCGTCTACTTCTCTTTGGAGGATGAGCTCAAAAGCAAGGTGGGGAGAGACCTCTCCCTCTGCCGCCACTGACTCTTTTTCCCCCATGGGCTTCCTCTGTTCATTTCATCTTCCTTTTTTAGGTGTTTGCAGAAAAGATGGGCCTGGAGACAGGCTGGAACTGCCACATCTCCCTCACACCCAATGGCGACATGCCTGGCTCCGAGATCCCTCCCTCTAGCCCCAGCCATGCAGGCTCCCTGCATGATGACCTGAATCAGGGTGAGGGCAAAAGCATGTGGTGGGGTCAGTGCGGGTGGAAGGCTTCCCTCCTAGGAGCTGCAGCTAGGAAGACCCTCCATAGGTCTCTTCTGATTAGTATACTCCCTTAGAAAATGGCCCCAAATGTCCTTGCAGGCAATAGCAGTGGGAGGGGAAGAATGGAGACCTGGAGGCAGGAAGTTGTGTGCCATCTGCAGGGCAAGGGAAGGCCCCAGAAGGCTGGCCCAAGGTTGAAGGACAGACTTTTGTCCCCCACAGTGTCCCGAGATGATGTGGAAGGGCTCCTCCTCATGGAAGAGGAGGGTCACTCCGACCTCATCAGCTTCCAGCCTACGGACAGTGACATCCCCAGCTTCCTGGAGGATTGCAACCGGGTATGGTAGCAGGATCTGCCCCTGCCTCCCCAGTGCCCTCTGAAGTGGCTTCATGGCTGGTCCAGGGGAGGGAGGGGCAGGCAGGTGAAGTGGAGGCACCCTGCTCCCCATCCTGAGGTTACTGGCCTCTTCGCTTCCTCCAGGCCAAGCTGCCCCGGGGCATCCACCAGGTGCGGCCCCACCTGCAGAACATTGACAATGTGCCCTTGCTGGTGCCCCTCTTCACTGACTGTACCCCTGAGAGTGAGTGCTGTGGCCCCTGCTGCTGAACTCTGCCAGGGCTGAGCATCTATGGGCTCCAGAGGGGATGTGGGTTTCCCATGTGGGGCTGTGATTGTGGGGTAATCTAGTGGGCTGGCACTGTGGTTTGGCCATTCCAGGGAGCCAGAGGTGATAGTATTCATATGATCATGCTGCTGGGATGGGATTGTTCCAGAGAGGGGCCCACTTCCCATTGTTTCCTGCCCTTCTGGCCTGCGGGTCTCTCCTGGCACCTGCACAGGGCTCCACCTGCCTGAATCTTGTGCATCCCACCTGTCCCCCAGCCATGTGTGAGATGATAAAGATCATGCAGGAGTATGGGGAGGTGACCTGCTGCCTGGGCAGCTCCGCCAACCTGAGGAACAGCTGCCTCTTCCTCCAGAGTGATGTCAGGTCAGAGCAAGACCCTAGGGCTGGTGGGCCAGCCTCTGCCTCTCAGATCTGGGACAGACCTGCATGGGACTTGGGGTATATCCGGTGGTTGATCTTGCATTGGCTGGGACCCAGGCACCTAGTTTGTGGTGGGAGAAGAGGGATGGGATGCTCAGTCCTGGGGGACATGGGATCTTCCTGAAATGAAGCTCATGGGTGGGCTTTTCCTACACTGTGTAGCATTGCCCTGGATCCCCTGTACCCATCCCGCTGTTCCTGGGAGACCTTTGGCTACGCCACCAGCACCAGCATGGCTCAGGCTTCCGATAGCCTTTCTCCCCTGCAGCTGTCAGGGCAGCTCAATAGCCTGCCCTGCTCCCTGACCTTTCGCCAGGAGGAAACCATCAGCATCATCAGGCTTATCGAGCAGGTGGGGGCTCAGACAGGTGGAAGGGGTAGGAGTACAGGGCTCCCCCGGGGCAGCCTGCTGGGAGGAGTTGCCACACAGGATACTTCAGGGCCCCCTGGCCTCATGCTCAGCTCTCAAAGAAAGTGAAACTCCCCCAGGCAGTTAAATTGGTCTCTGCTCCTTCTTTGCAGGAGCATCATGGCTTTTGGCTGAAGTTTGTCAGTTGTAGGGCCTGAGAGAGTTCAGGCAGGCTCAAGTCATAACCTGTCCTTCTCGGTTCCTAGGCTCGGCATGCCACCTACGGCATCCGTAAGTGCTTCCTCTTCCTGCTACAGTGCCAGCTGACCCTCGTGGTCATCCAGGTGAGCTGGGGCCAGGACAGACATTTTCCCCTCCCCGTCTGCTCCTTTGTGGAAAGGCCAGTTGAGAATCTGAGGCAGGAGGCTGGGATGCAGCACAGCCGAGGGGTCCCCAGATCCCCTGGGAAGCCCTTGGGCATTTGGAGTTGACTCTACTGGCAGGAAAGTGTGCTCTCCAGCCAGTTCCTCTTGGCCAGGCACAAGCATCTCTCTGGGCAACAGGCATGGCAACCCTGGCGCCCCTCAGCTCTTATTAATTGTGGTTCCTGGGTTCTTTCTTGGTCTAGTTCCTTTCATGCCTGGTCCAGCTGCCACCACTTCTGAGTACCACAGACATCCTGTGGCTGTCCTGCTTTTGCTACCCTCTGCTCAGGTGAGAGGCCTTGCAGCCCCTCTGTGTCCAGCCAGGTAGGGCCAGGATATCATGGGCGTCCTGAGGAGCACAGGGTGCTCAAAGTTCACCTCCTCTGGTGCAGGAGGCACTGGGGGAGTGCTCCTTTGCCTTCTCCCACCTCCTTACCAGACTTGACCTCACTCTCAAGACTCCCTAAAGGCTTTTCCTGTGAGAATTGGGGGACAGAGGTGACAGTCCCTGCCCCTTTACCACTCTTGCTTTTCAGCATCTCTCTGCTGGGGAAGCCACCCCATAGCTCCATCATGTCAATGGCTACAGGGAAAAACCTTCAGTCCATTCCTAAGAAGGTAAACAAGGCAGGCCTGACAAACCAGAACCTGTCATGGAGGAATGCAAGTGGCATGGAGTGGGCTGAAGGCTGGGGTCTGGGAGAGGGTTGAACCAGAGGCTTTGAGGTTGGGAGACCTAGAGAGTCAGCACCTGAGCTGGTAGTTGGAGCTGAGAAAGATCCTCGTTGGGGGTGCAGTCCCTGCTCTTTCTCCCCCAGCCTGTCCATTTACTAAGAGCCTTTTGAAGATGTGAGTCCACTGCGTGCTGGACCCACCATGTGGCCAGCAGAAGGGCCACCCGCCATGGGAATGACCTGCCTCCCTTCTCCTGCAGACCCAACACTACTTCCTGCTCTGCTTCTTACTCAAGTTCAGCCTCACCATCAGCTCGTGTCTCATCTGCTTTGGCTTCATGCTGCAGAGCTTCTGTGACAGTGCCCAGGCCCGCAACCTCACCAACTGCTCCTCTATCATGCTGCGCAGGTGGGTCCATGGGGCTTCCTCCCTCCCCACTCCAGCCCACTTCCCTGAGGCCCCACAGGAGGCTGAGCCCTTGTCTTCCTTTGGCAGTAATGATGAAAGGGCTCCAGCCTGGTTTGAGGACTTTGCCAACGGACTACTGTCAGCTCAGAAGCTCACAGCTGCTCTAATTGTCCTGCACACTGGTGAGGGCTCAGTTTAAAAGGAACTATTGACTGCTGAGTGGAGATGCCCTGATATGGGGGATAAGGCCTCGGACTAGTGGGGAGTCTGACGCCCCCATCGGCCCTTTTTCTCCAGTCTTCATCTCCATCACCCATGTGCATCGCACCAAGCCTCTGTGGAGAAAGAGCCCTTTGACAAACCTTTGGTGGGCCATGACGGTGCCTGTGGTGTGAGTAGTGCTGGATGGAGGGGGCCCTGGGGCCAGGGAGGGGCTTCTGTAGGGCTAGGATTGAGACCTCTCTGGGCCAGAGGTCTAACTGCCCTCCTTGAGCACTTAGGGCAGGTGGGGAAGGAAGCAGACAGCCCGGGTATCACATAGGGCTGCCTCCCCCTCCCATAGGCTGCTGGGTCAGGTGGTGCAGACAGCTGTGGACCTGCAGCTGTGGACACACAGGGATAGCCGCATCCACTTTGGTCTGGAGGATGTACCCCTGCTGACATGGCTCCTGGGCTGCCTGTCCCTAGTCCTTGTGGTGGTCACCAATGAGATTGTAAAGCTGCACGAGATTCGGTGAGCTGTCAGCAGGGCACCTCCCTTGGGGCTTCAGCATGTTGCCTAAACCTGTCACCCTCTTATCTCCATCCTTCCCTCCCTCCCTCCTCTGGGGTCCTGCTCCATCTCCTGGTCTGAGGATCTATAATAATCTCCTGCCCCACCAGGGTCCGCGTCCGCTACCAGAAGCGACAGAAGCTACAGTTTGAAACCAAGCTGGGCATGAACTCTCCCTTCTGAGCCATTGGCCATAGCAGCCACCATTGCCCTGGTCCCTGGGGCAAAAGCCAGCCCATTCCTGAGTCTGAGGAATTGGTATTATGAATGTTTCAGGGTTTGCTCTTGTGCCCTGTGGCATCGGAGGTCGAGCTCTGGTCCTTGGAGACACTGGCTTAATGAGAAGTTAAGGAGTTGTGGCCTTGACCAGACAGGACCATCCTGGCTCTTCCCTGGCCTTGCCAGGGGCACTCTTGAATGTATGACCTCAGGCGCTGGGTAGAGGGACTGTCAGTCCCACCTGGTGGGATGCCCTGCTTCAGGGTCCTCTGTCCCAGTGCCCTCTGCTCTTGCACCTATGGCACAGCTTCAAAACCACGGGCAAGGGCCTTAGCCTTTTTTGGAAGAGCAATGGCTGCTGCCGTTTGGCAATGCCACGTCCTCCTTGACCCCCTACATCTTGTCTTCCTGGGGTAAGGCCCAGGTGTGGCCCTGAGGACCTCTCCTCTAGAGGGGAGTCTCAGGCTTGGGCCTGAAGATGCAGAAGGGCACCCACTTTGCCTGGAGCCTCTTTCTGTGCCTGTACTCAAATGCCTGTAAGTCAGTTTTGGGGGAGATGGCCCAGGTCTCTGTAGCCCCGCCCTTGTTCTCCTAGGAGATGTTTTTACTGGTGTATATTTTTTACTGGAAATGAACCTTTTAGGAATGAATGTAGGCTGGTTTATATTAAAACTTGTAAATTGCTTAAGAAAAACCTGTGGCTGGTCCATGAGGCAGCTACAAAAGGGTAGCCATGAAGTGGTCACCCCCAGGCTGCAGGCACTGAGGGGAGCCCTGAAGGCGAGGACTCAAGCCTTCCTCTTCCCACATAGGCAGGTGCTCCTAGGGCCAGCTCAGGGAAGACCCTGGACTTGGGTCCATGGCACAGATCCAGACAGACAGCCCAGTCATGTGGAATGACACTTTCATTGGTGTTAGTGGGGGAAAGGTTAATGGTTACAGAGCCAGGGCCTGGGCCAACTGGGTCGGGCCTCCAGCGCTGAGGTGGGCAGTAGATGCTCCTGCTGTGGTCTGAAGGCCCTCCCACACTGTGTCCTCTCAGGCAGTTAATAGATAGAATAAATTCCATTTAAAATATATGCATTTCTCTCTGCTTAAAAATAACATTTACAGTTGAAAAAGTCTGGACACTGGGGATCTGTTAATCCCATTGCTTCCTAACCCTGCTAATACTGTCTCCCAGTGAGGGATGGTAGGAGCAAGGACAGGAGCTGGTCAGAACATGGCCAACCATGAGGGCATGCCCCATTGGGTATTTACATGTCCTATGTACACAGGCAGGAAGGGGGCCCAGCCAGGCACACTGCCCCACCCAGGGCAGCACACGGGTGGACAGAGGCATTCCCTCAGCACAGGAACTTGAAACATGGGGTGGGAGTACAGAGACAGCACCCCCGAAGCCCTGCCACCACCTCCTCCTTGAGGAGAAAGCTCTCAGCAGGGTTCCCATCCAGTCAGATTATACACGGGAGGGGGCTCTGACAAGACGCAGCAGAGACCCCTCAGCTAGTCAGGTTCTGATGCGGCCCCCTGGCCCCTCCCCAGGGCCGCCCCACAGCACTAACAGCTGTGTTGGGAGCAGCAGGGAGGGGCTCTGCTGGGGCAGGATACTCCAGCTCGACCAGCCCTAGGCCTCTGCCTACGGTGGCCAGCCCTTTTCCATGCTGGGCCAAAGGTAGTGAATGTGACAGGTCACAGTGGGCACCACTGGAGGACCACAGGCAGGTCTTGCTCAATCCAGCATGGCATCCAGCTGGTCAGCCAGGGCATCAAACATGGTGCTGATGTCATCCAGAATGTGCTTGGTGGAGGTCACCGGGGGACTGCAGCAAGGGAAAGGGCTGGATCAGAGGGGCCAGAGGCCTGCAGCCCACTGGCCCTGGGTAGGAGCTGCCACTGAGCCACTGCTGGGTGCCAGGCACTTAGTGCGCATCACCTCTTAATGCTCAAAACATCCTGGGCAGCAGTTCTTTCCTTACAGATGGTTTTTCTGAGGCTGGGGGTTAAAGGACTTGCCCAAGCTCTCATCCCCCTAAGGAGGCAATCACCAGGAATCCCTTCAGATCAGATCTGGGTGACTCTAAAACCTGAGGTCCTGCCATCCTATTGGAGGGCTCCCCAGCTTGAGGCTCTGCCTACAACATCCCCCTGTGATAGTCCCAGGACCCATGTTCTATGCCCACCCTTTTCTCCCACCCCATCTGACAGCCAGCCTCCTTACCCTTCTCGCTCCTCAGCACCAATACTCTTCTCTGCGGCCCTTAGTGCAGCTGCCAGGGATGAGCTGGTCTGCTCCAGTCTCTGCTGGGCCCGGTCTGAGCCCACAGCCCCTGTGCTCTCGGGCCTTGGTGGGGGCACTGGGCGAGGGCCCAGGCGGGGAGCCAGCTTTGGGCCAGAGAATGCCAGCTGGGTGCAGGCCACAGACACAGGTTTGGGGGCTGTTCCTACAGACAAAAAAAAGTTGGCAGGTGACTCATCTGGGTTGAAATATCCCCTGTACGCAGCATACCCTACCACCCCTACAGGCCTCAGCTTCCTACCTGCTCCAGGCACCTTGAGGAAGGCAGCAGGGGCAGTGGGGGGCTCCATCTCCACATTCTGCCTACCACCTGCTGAATTTTCCAGACTTGGCCCAGTGCAGGGCACTGGGGGGACGGGGGACTGCGTTATGGGGCTTGGAGGAGTGGCTGGAGCTCCTTGATGTGAAAGGCTGCTGGAGTCAGGCCGTGACGGGTTAGAGGAAGTGGAGGTGGGGGACTCACTGGGAGCCTTGGAGGGCAGGGGAGCAGAGGGGCTAGGGGTGGCTCCTGCCACCCCAAAGGCTAGCAGTGCTGTTTGCAGTGGCTCTCTTTCCCTGCATTTGGGCCTCCGTTTGACAGTGTCTGACTCTGTGAGGTTGAAATCGAGGCCAGGGGGCACAGGCGTCTCCCGGGATGGGGGGCCAGCTGGCTTCGGCCGCTGCTTGATAGTAAGATTCCCCTCTTCTGCAAACGGCAGCCCTTCCCCTGAGCTGCCCCGAGATGGGGGTGTCCCCTCAGGGCCAGGCTCTTCTTCCTCTGTGTCTGACGCAGGGCCAGATGAGACGGGCAGACCAGGAGACTCAGAGGGGCCAGCTGGTTCGCTCAGTGTTCGCCTTCGGGGCCCCGCAGCACTGTCCTTGGACCCTGAGCTCCCTTCTAGTGGAGGTGGCTCTGAGGGGCCAGAGACTGAGCTGAGGCGCTTGGGGGGTGGGGGTGGAGGGCCTTTGCGACGGGCACGAAGGGCAAAGGACTGGCTGCGAGGAGCCCCTCGAGATGGGGTTGGGGTAGGACTGGTCCGGGCGAGGGTGCTGCGTCCTGGTCGCCGGGTAAGGGTGGCATAACTGCCCAAGGTGCTGCCCACTGGGCCTTCGGTCTCCCCCTCAGCTTCTCCCTCTGCAGGGCCAGGGCGGCTCAGGCTGTGAGACCTGCGCTTGGGCCGAGGTGGGTCTGGAGGAGTGGCAGGGGGGCCGGCCAAGTAGGAGAAGGCTCGGGGTGCACCAGGAGGTGGCCCTGCGGCTGGGCTAGAGGGTGAGCCCTGGGGGTACATGAAAACATAAGGGGCAGGTCCTTGGCCAGGAAGTGGGGAGCAGAGCTTAGAGGGCCGCTCGGTGCCCTCTGGAAGGTTCCTTTCCTGTAGGGCACTAGGGTCTCCACCACTGGGCTGGGGGGCAGGCTGCTCCTGTGAATGACCAGAGCCCCGTGAGCGTGCGCCAATGCTCTCCTGGCTGGAGGAGCGGGCAGGGGGCAGGGGGAGTGGCTCAGGACCACCCCCTGCCATGGCTGCTTGTAGCTCTGGGCTCAGCTCACTGCCCTGAAAAGTGAGAAGGCGTGGGCCAGCCACAGCTGGACCCTCCCCATTCTCTAGCCCCTCAATGGCCATCAGCTCCGGACCCCTGGCCAGCCGATGCCCACCCTCACCCAGGGCCTCCCCCTGTAGCAGGCCCCGCCGAAGCTCTGCCAGCCGCTTCACACCCAGCATAAGCTTCTTCTGATGCCCTGGGAAGGGTGGACAGAAGGAATGAGGTTAGCTGGGTCTAGGATGGGTCACTCCCACCTCCCCAGACCCCATTCTCTGTTCTCTTGGAGACCCTGGAGGCATAGGGGGGGCCCAAGCAGAAGGCCTCAGAGCGGTCCTCACCCAGCTTGTTGACGCCAATCTCCTGCAGCTCCTCCCAGGTGAGGTCGGCCACCAGCCCCATGGAGTCATAGCCACTGCTCACCAGCTGCTTGTGGTACTGCGGCAACCCCAGTGCACACAGCCACTCCAGCAGGTCCGTCTGGAAGAGCACTGTCATCAGAACTTGCTTTCCACCCAAGCCAGAAAGGGAGGGGCACCACAAAACCATAGCCCCAAGTGAGAGCCCCACCACCCAGCCCAGCCCCCGGCTCACTGGGATGTAGTTGGGCAGCCACTCGGCAATGCTGAGCTGGGCGATCTCTGAGGCGATCTTCTTCCTGTGCCCAGGCTTGGTCACCCCAATGGCAGTCAGATCCTGCCACACAGGACACGGGTATCAGGCTCCTCCTCTGCCTGCTGGGCCCTCCCTTACCTGGCTGCAGCACCCACCTCAGGTGTCATGCGACTAATGGTTGGCACATCATAGCCAGCCTGCAGAAAGTGGGCAGTGTAGCCCTCCAGCTGGAACTCACTCAGCCAGTTGTGAATGGCCTGTGCATCCTGTGGAGGTGGGGGAGGGGACACAGCAGGAGCTGAGTCTGCTGAGCAGCTCAGCCTTCCCCAGGGGCTGAGCTTGAGTCCATAGAAGGCCCTCCATCTCCTCTACTCACCCCCTCAAGGCCTACAGCGTACCCCCAGCAGAGGTCTTACCTTCCCCTCTAGCAGCTGTTCCGGCCTCACATCTTGGGTGAAGATCTCCCCAGAGCGGTAGCTAACCAGAGGGAGGTGGCTCAGGTTGTCTTTGAGAAAGGAGAGTATGGCTTCAGGTGGTGGAAGAAAGGGGTGGCAAGCCCTTAGCCTCCCCACCTGCATCTCTCCTAGCCAACCCTGGTCCCATCGAGCCTTCCTACCTGCCAGGGACGGGGTGTGCAGTCCTGGCAGCACCTGGTCCTCCCCTGCAGAGGGCAGTGGCTGGAGACAGGGAAAGAACCCACTCAACGTGTGGAGAATCGCAGTGGGGCTAGACCCTGCCCTGGTCCCAGTGACCTCGCTCCTACCTGGGCATTCTCAATAAGGAGGCCGGTGCCATGGCCGTTGGTGCCCTCGGAACTCTGCCCGCTACCAGCACTGCGGATACTGCCCACACTGCCCTCACTGCCCACACTATTCCTGTCACCTGCTGTAAAGGGCAGAAGGACAGAGGTCAGAGCCTCAGTTGGTACTGCTAACAGCTGACTGGCAACTTGCTAAAGCCAGACGCCCCCACCAGTGCCTGGTGCCACCCTCTGGGAGAATGTACCTGGGCTGTCTGGGCTGAGGCCCACCCGAGGAAGCTGGCCATAGGTAAGAGGGTGTAGGGAGTCGTCAGCAGGAGGCTGCGTTGTCCGGGAGAAGCCTGGGCGCAGTGGGGTAGGTGCGGAGGGGAGACGGGGCACAGGGATGCCCACCCGCTTGCTGACCACTTCCACGATGCCTGGGGGGAAGTAGCCTACACGGTCCGTGCCCCTTTGGCTCTCATGGATGTGGCCCTTCCAGCGGCCATCAGGATGCTGTTCAAGCACCTGTGACAGGTTGTAGGGGGAAGGGATGATGACTCCCCACATCAAGCAAGTGGCAGGCAGCTATTCTTGCCACCGTCCAACAGCCCGGGGGTCCAGCTCTTCCCCTACTCTCAGGGCACTCGCCTTCGATATCCAAGCCAGCCCAAGTTTGGCTCCTGTGTTCAGCAGGCAGCTCAATGCCCTTGTGCCACAGAGCTTAGAGACAGAGGACCAGAGAGAGCCTGTGCTCCAATCCTAGCTTGCTACTTGCCAGCTGTGGGACCTTGGGCAAGTCACTTAATCTTTAAGCCTCAATTTTGTCATCTTTAAAAAAGAAATGATGATGGGGTGGTCTACCCTCCCCAGATTTGGAAAGAAAGAAGTAAGGGAGCAGATGGAGACCTAACACAGCCTGATATCACAGGTAAGTCACTGCAAACATTCATATGCTCAAAGGAATGCCTGTCGGGCCCCTCACCGTGATGACATCCCCCGCTCGGACATTGAGAGCAGTGGGATCGTGGAGATTCCAGAAATCCTTGAGTGCTCGGACCTTCAGGATCCCTGAGGCCTCTAAGAGAAAGGGGAGGGCAGGCATCATCTAAAGGTCCTTTGGCCATCTTCCTACCACCCCACCCACTTCACAGCTTCCCCAGGAGACACCCACTCCTCTTCCACATCCTGGTACCTACCAAACGGCTCCAGCCCTTGGCTGGGTCTTCTCCCACACACTCACCCCGAAGTAGCTGCTTGATTTCCCGGCTGGCCTGAGAGGTGGTGAACTGATTCACAATGTCCAGTGCCGTCTGGTTATACGTGTTCCGGATGTTCACATCCACACCTCCCTAGGTAAACAGTGCCAGGAGCTCATGCTAAGCACTCTGTCATCTCTGCCCTAGTCCTCACTATCACCCAGGAGGTGGGTGCTGATGTCATTTTCAGACCTTATAGGTGAGGAAGGAGGATTTCAGAGACCAGGTCAGGGACGAGCTAGCAAGAGGCATGCTTAGGTTCCAACCAGGTGGAGCTGCTCTTAGGCCTTAGGACCACTCAGGAAGCCGGGCCTCTTTCCCGCCATCCAAACAAAGCAAATCACCCTGGCTTCCCCGCCTGGTCTCAGCACATGACAGAGGCTCCACACACACCTGTGGAGTGACCAGGTGCCATACCCACCTCGAGGAGCAGCCGAACCACCTCAGTCTTGCCATACAGCGCAGCCTCGTGGAGTGCTGTGCCTGTCTTGGTCTGGCGGTTGATTTCAATCCCAGCTCTTAAGAGCTGCCTGTGGTGGGCAGAGGGAATCAGGGGTAGTGGGCCAGGGGAGAAAGCCAACTGCCGGGAACTAGGAGATGGAGCATGGGTGAAGATGGCAGCAGGGAGGCGTGGAGGGGGCACCGATGGTCCCACAGGAAGGGGATGAAGAAGTTGTGGGGGGGTCACTGTGGGTACCTGATGACTTCTCTATGGCCATTCTTGGCAGCCAAGTGCAGGGGTGTGGTGTAGTTGGGGTCACATGGGTCCTTGGCCTCACCCTCCAGCAGCGCCACACATAAGTGGCTGTTCAGTAGCAGCTGGGTCACCTGCAGCATGCAACACCCAGCACCCAGTTGGAACCTCTCCTGAGACCCACAGACACAGGCACTCAGAGCCCCCAGGACTATAGGCCTTACCTTGAGCCTCCCAAACTCACAGGCCAGGTCCAGGGGCGTCTTCTTGGCCTTGTTGACCAGGCATGGGTTGGACTGATGCTGGAGGAGCATTTCTGACTGGGGTGGGGAGAGCCAAGTGAGGGGGCGTGGCCTGGCTGGCCTCTGACCTCCTAGCTTCCCCGCCCAGCATCCCTACTGCAGGCTCACATACCACCTCATAGTGTCCATATTGTGCGGCCAGGTGCAGAGGGATCTGCCCGTCCAGCGAGGCGGCATTAACAGCTGCAGAGGCGCGCAGCAGTAGCCGGACGGGCTCCAGCCGGCCCTGCCAGGCTGCATAGTGCAGTGGGCGCATACCTGGCAGGAGGAAGGGCTCTGAGGGAGATCCCGGGATGGCGTTGGGGTTTGAGGGACTTAAGCAGATTGCAGAGCCACCCAGCTGGGAGAGGAGACAGCCCCAAAAGGTGCGGACACTGGCTTAACCCAGATTTGGTCAGGAAGAAATCCAGCTGCATGGGTCCCAAGCCAGAGTCCACCATGGCCACTACAGGTAATCTGGCAACCACAGGCCAGTGACGTGAGTAACCTCTCTGAGCCTCAACCTCTTCATCTGAATATCAAGACATGAGTGCCACTCTCTACTCCCAGAAGGCTACAAAGAGGGAAAGCCATTTGCAAGCCCAGAGAAGCTTTGGGAACACCTAATAGCATTGCTATGTCCTAACAAGAGCAAGCTCTGGTCAGAGGTCTGGGTTGAGCCTCTACCTTCACCAGGCAGGGACACACTGCAGTCTCACCATTGCTGTCCTTGATGTCAACAGTGGCCTGAGCCTCCAGCAACAAGGCTATGAGCTCTAGGCTACCTCCCAAAGCGGCATGGTGGAGAGCAGAGAATCTGGCATGGGGAACACAAAGTAGGGGATGTCAGTAAGCAGTCTTCCATCCCCAAATCCTGGCCTGCCACACCCGAACTCATCCTGAGGCCTGGCAGGGATGGGTTACTTGCACCCCCACCCCTGCCAGCCCTGCCGTGGGAGCGCACAGCAGCCGAGCCGTAGCATGAAAGGGCTCAGTGTCTGGGCTGAGTGGCCTGTTTGTCTGGCATCCCCCCACAGCCAGCCTAGGGGAGGGGGCCGTGGGAGCAGGAGCCCCCGGGCTCCTACCCTCCAGGGAGAAAAGGGGCCCAGGAGGAATCCAACTCAAGGAAACCCCTCAGAGAGGCCTCAGGCCCCTCCCCTTGCTCAGGGCTAACCTACTGAAGGGTGGGTGGGAAGGACCCCCACACTCTGCTCTACACAGGCAGGACCCAGAGCTCTCAGCAAATATGCTTCAAGGGTCAAGTTTAAGAGAGGAAAGGATTCTGGAGTCCAGGACCTTTCCCTTCCGGCCCTCCCGTCACTCAGCATCTCTTACTCACCCATCAGCATCCTGGTAGTTGACATTGAGCCTCTTCGTGGAGCCGAGGAGCTCTGGGGGTCAGGGCAGGGGCATCAGGGAACATGCAACCATCTGACCTCACCCATCCCTCACCCAGTGCTGCCGCAACCCCAACTCCCAGAGCCCAGCTGACCTCTTGGTGTGCAGGAAAACACCTGCCCCATGGCCCTTCACTGGTCCTGGCCTGTGGCTCCTCACTCTGGCCCACAAGCTAGCAGCTTGGAGGTATCAAGTGCAGGGAGCCACTGCAATGGTGGCCTGACTCCCGGGGCCCAGCCCAGCTGGTTTATAGACCCAAAGGGGGCGGGAGGGGACACTGGCACGATGTGCCCTCAACAGACAGGCCCACGGAGCGCATGGTTAGCATTCCTGTCTGAAGGGCTAGGAAGCAAGTCACATTGTCCCGCTGGGCCAAAAGGGATGGGTGAGGAAGAGAATAGAGAAGGACCAGGGCAGGGCCCAAGGGATATACTGCCCACCCCTACAGTATCCCAAGGTGGAGCTTAGTAGGGAAGGTGGCTATGCTCTGTACTAGCCCTGGCTCTGCCTCGTGCTAGCTGTGAGTATGGGCAGTCATTTAACCTCCCGGGCTCAGTGTCCTCTTACGTAAAATGGGCCATCACAGAACCTGCTCACTCTGCACTCTACACATTGGCCATTACTGGTACCATGCTATCCTCCAGCAAGAGCGGCACCATCTCCCATCTGTCCCCTGGATCTCAGAGGGTTCTGTGCCAGCTTGAGTGGCATCCTTTGACTCGCCCCCCTCAGGCTCTTGACTGAGCTGTCCAGCCCCAGGTGGAGGGGCTGAGACCCTGCCTCCCCAGGACAGGGTGCATGCAGATGAGGTTCTCAGGTAGCCAGGACACAGTGGGGGCAGTCCTTGAAGTGTTGGGGAGGGAAAGGGGAAGGCCTGTCACAGGAGGCCTGAGCCTCCTGCTGGAACCCACCCCTACTGCGAAGGAGGGGGCCTGCCCACCCGGGCTGGGCAGAGTGCCAAGCCTGCTGGTCCAGGCCTGCCCCCCAGGCCCTGGTGGGCCCCTGAATACCCCAGCAGCCTGGGCAAGGCAGGGCCTCATTCCAAAAGGGAGGGACCAATCCTGCAGTGAGAAGCAAGAGATGGGGAGGGAGGGGAGAGTCACATGGAGGGCTGAGCTGAAGGACTGCACCAAAAAGGTAAATACAGAGCCAAGGAGTAACAGTGCAGAGATGGGGGCCTTCCAGGTTTTCTCTAGTCCCTTTGCAAAGACCTTGTCACACAGAACCATTTGGGGCAAGGGAAGGTACAACAGCTTGAGAAGCAGCAAGCGCAGAACTCCCATGCTCGCTCTGCCTCTGGCCGGCTGGGGGACCTGGGCCAGCTATGGCGCCTCTCTGAGCCTCAGTGAAGACAATGAGGGCAGCAGGGAAGACACTGTCCTTTGGCCCACCCACCCTTCCACCAGCCTGCCAGCCTGGCCAATCTGGGATGGGCAGCTGGGTGGCTGGATGTGGCCCCTCCAGGGAGGGACAGGACAATGTGACAGGAGGGACACAGGAACAGGGGCAGGGCCAGGCTGGGTGGCTCCGTTCTTTTCAGAACAATGGCCGGAAAGGTGGTAGGGGAGAGGCTCAAAGTGACTGGGCTAGGGGCTCAGCCGGAGGGTGGAGGGTCCTGGTTCCTGGCAGTGGCTCAGGCACTTCCGCTGCCACACAGCCTTCTTCCGAGCCTGGCTCGGGGTGGAGGGGATGTGAGCTCAGTCAGTCACACCAGCCCACTCCATTTCCTCTGGCCACAGAAGGAGATGTCAGAAAAATGAGGCAGGGAGGGACGGGGGCAGGAACAGGGGCAAGGCCAGGACAAACGCACCTTCTCCTGCCAGCCACCTGCAACTTGAAGAGCATCAGGTGGGGGAAAGAATGTAGGCCAGACAGCAGATACAGGAGGCGGAAGGAGGATGTCTCTTTGTTCTCTTTTGATAGCCAGAAAGCTCTGGCCATCCCCACAGGAGGGAAAAAGGGAGCCCTGACACTTCCCTTCCTAGAGTGGCAGTTTAGTTAGCCTCTCTGTGGCATGGAACAGGAGTTTCCCCTCTCCCCTTCTCAGAAAGGCATTAGAATCACCTGGAGAACTTTCTGGTTTGCAGAGTCCTGGCCTTTCTGGTGAGTTCAATGGGGGTGGGGTGTCCAGGGAATCTGTACTTTTAGAACAATCCCCGTGAAATGCTGATGAGCACAGAAATCAGCAATCAGTGAGGGAGCATGGGGTGGTGGGGCACGGAACTCAGCACAGGTTTGGCACAGGTTTATCTCAGATCCATCTCAGATCCGCCCCACAATGGCTATGTGACCTTGAGCAAGTCACTAACCTTTGAGTGTCACTTTCCTTACCTGTACAACAGATATAAAAACACCAGCTCACAGGGAAGTGAGAGGACTACAATTTTTCATAAACTGGAAGGTCTGCCAAGGTCACCTTATGATCTCACTTCTGTTGCCAGTTTCTCCAACTTCTCAGAGGACAGGGAAGGGAAGCACGTGGCCAGGACTTCACAAGGAATTCCAGGCCCTTGTTACCTATGTCCACACCTGTACCTGTGTATTTCCTCTTTGGACTGAGTGAAGGGACCTCTTCCCCTACACACGTTTTCCTCTGGGCACATGGAGCCATGGAGCCTAGGAGCCTGGCTTTGAAGTTCCTGCCACCTGTCCCTGGACCTGGCCCACCATCCTCCCATGGGCCTTACTTTGAGGTCCTGGGGATGTGAGGACAGCAGGAGTATGACCAAAGCCCCACTGGGCAGGTCGCCCAAACACAGAGGTAAGGGAAGAGGGGGAGTGGCTCCCACTCTTGGGCTGCGCAGGGACCTCCACAGCCCCTTCCTCTATTACATTCACCCTGCACCCACCTCTCCAGGGACAGGAACCATCACCCCTGGCACCATCGCTTCCTGCCCAGGCCTCCACCCTCCTGTGCAGGTGGGTAACACTAGTAAAATCCCTCCCCGGCACTCATACTCGGGGTGCGGGTGAGGATGGTATAAAATCTCCAGGCATAGGGATTCCTTCCTGTGCACAGGACCCAGGTGTGTCTTGGTCTAAAGCTCCAGCACTTCAGGGGAGACCCCCCCCTCCAGGAACTCCATATCCAGACCCAGTCTGGTGGCAGGAACCATCAGCTGTCCCTGCTCATCTAGGACCTCCAGGACATAAGTCCAGTGGCCTCCTGGGACAGCCCAGAGAGCGCACCCTAAAGGCCAGAGGTCTATTTCCCTGGGGGTGTCACCACAGAGGGACCCAAGAGATGGGGTTCAGGTGTGGCCACCCAGGCCTCAGCCCCCCACAGCCCTGTCAGAACTAGAGCCTCCAGACCATGGAAACCTCTAGAAAATTAGCTGCATACTTTCAGGGGACACAGATAAGTTAGTGGAAAAGAGGTTCTTTAGTAAGTGGTCAGATTGTGTTGAAAGTAAGGAAAATCCCCCAGAAATTTAGACATAAAGCACAGAGAGGTTCCAGTTGAGTGTACGTAGGATTGACAGTGGGCATGGAGCTCTACCAATTCAATCTTTCTGGACACATACCCAGAAACCCCATGGTGCCAAAGACATCCAAAAGCCACCAGCTAGCAGACAACACCATGAGGACTGGAAATTTGGTCTGTTGTGTTCACTAATCTGGCCCAGGGCTTGTAACAGAGCCTGACACACAATAGGCACTCAATAAAAATTTGAATGAATGTACTTCCATCTTTTCTCCTGGCAAGCAAGGAAACTGGCCCAGAGAAGTTAAGTGACTCACTTAGGAACACACAGCAAAGGGGATCCAATTCCTTTAGCATTCCCAGACAGAGGCACTTCTTGTCCAGAAAAGGACCATTGTCTTTCCTTAAGTTCACAGAACCCAGTGACCACCCCGCTCCCTATCCTCCCTCTGTAGCTTCAGCACTCAAGGGAGGGCCCCAGCTCGTTGGTCACCCCACCAAGTACTCACTTGTCTTTGAGGCCTTAACCTTGGCCACCAGTTTCTGTACACCAGTCACATCTCCGTTCTTGACAGCAAGGATCAGGTCCTGTTCACGACCCATTCTGATCCTCAGGCTGGGCTCTAGGCTCAGGAGTCCAGGGCAAAGACAGGGAAATGTGTCCAAGCCAAGTGTCAGTATGCCATGCCTCAGCCCCTGGAAGGGCTTCCAGTCCTGGGGCACGTTTGGTGTCCCAGGAAGAGGGCTCCTTGTCAGGCGCTGATGGATGCTCCCTTAATGTGCTCTGTGAGCTGCCACCATAAGCAGGAAAGCCAGTCTTGGAGCGGGTGGAGGCTGTGTTGAAATGTGCACAGATATCAGCCTGCAGCTTCTGACAGCCCGGGGATGGGCTGGGACCAGGCACGTAGAGCTTCCCAGCTTGGCTCAGGAGCAGCCAGCATTCCCTCAGGCAGCAGTGGTGGCCAGGTCGTGGGGGTCTGAAAACAGTGCAGTACCTCTGCTGAAGGTTGGGCCAGAGCCTGCAAGTGAGAAGCAGGGCACCAGGATGAGCAAGATGACCTCTAAGGAGTCCCCAAACCACCCTGGGAGTCAAGGAATCCCTCAAAGGGGAGAGGGAACTGCCATGCCTGAGAGGAGTATGTACAGAGGGGAGGTGGTATCCTGTGAGGGGGAGGCTGAGTCATGGGGGCCCCAGGGCACCAAGTAGTACCTCAGCCTTGGGCAGGAGGGGCCCTGGCAGCACGACACACTGGAGCAGGCCAAGCTAGAAGCCCGTTCTCCACAGCCCCAGGCTGTGACACCCACAGACAACTGGGGCCAGGAGGTGGGGCCTAGGAGGGTGGCACAGGCAGACGGGCAGGGGTCACTCCCTGTCCAAGGCTCCTGCCCCAGACTCCTCCCTACCTAGGCTTCACTTTAATAGCTGGATGCTTTAGCCCTAGGGCTCTTTATGAATTGAGGGGGTGGAATGGGGAGCTTATGGATCCCATTTCTGGGGGCATCTACCTGCTACACAGGGAAACTCACAGCACCTGTTGCTGACCCTTCCTCACTCTATGTGGGGTGAGCAAAGAAGAGAGACAGAGCTGGGGCACCGATGGCCGACGGCCCCCCAAGCCTGAACCTGAAGCCCAGACCCTCGACTTCACTGCAAAAAGGCTTACGTCAGTTCCTCGGTGGCGGCGAATTTTTGCCAGAGTCTTGTGGCATGAGACCCGAGCAGGCCTGGGGCCCTGGAGGGGTACCACTCACTCCCCAAATGTCTCAAGCCCAACTTAAAGGGCACTCCCCCCACACAGGGCCGGCGGCCGATACTGGGGGAGGGCGCCCCTGGCAGTGCCTGGGGTCGGGCTGGCTCCCCCGCCCCTCGGAATGCCCTTCCAGCGCCGCGCAACCCCCAGCCGAGCCCAGCCCAGGCCGACCCGGGGAACAAAGCGGCGGGAGGGACCGGGAGGGCCGAGCGCTGGAGGGGTAGATGCCAGAGGACGAAAAAGGGGGCGCGAGGAGGACGGAAGGAACGGAGAGATGGAGGCGCCCGCGGATCCCGCAAGAAAAGTTAGTTTACGCCGGCTCTCAAGGGTGCTGGCCCCCAGCTCAGACCCCGCAGTCTCACCTCTCCCGGGCGCCCCGCCGGGGTCCAGTTGGCTCTGCTCGGTCTCTGCCACTCCGGACGCTGGCTCCTACTGCCCCCCTGCGCCGCAACCCTTTCTCCTCCTCCTTTTCCAAGGCCGGCTCTGCACCTCCCGCAGGAAATCCCGCCCCTCCCCCCTCCCTCCCGCCGGATCGGGAGAGGGACCGTCCCGGCCGCGCAGTCGAGCTGTCAGTCAGAGCCCTCGGCCCCGCCCCCATGCGTGCCAAGCCCCACCCCTACTCGCGCCACTCCAGACCCCGAGCACTGGCCGGATCAGCGCATGCGCGCAGGTGAAACGAAGTCGGGGTGGGGTGGAGGAGGCTGGGGGTCGCGGGCGATAGCTAGCGCCGCTAGGTCCGGGTTGTGGACTCCGAACGATCTCGGATCTAGAGTCTAGATCGAAGGATGAGATACCCTGGATATGACTCGGTGAGAGACGTGACGTGAAGGGGTTTGGCAAGACCCGAGACCCTACTTGGAGAGCCCCCTTCCTCTATGTCCCACCCCTCCCGGGACTCCCTCTGCGACCTCCGCCCGCGACCAGAGTCAGGGAGCCGCCTGACTCTGCTGGCTGGAGCAATGATGACACCTAGCGGACAGTGACTGGGCGGCCCCGGTGGCGGCGATGGGGACCCCAGCCTCGAGGAGGTGCTATTGGAGGGCTGGGGTGGCGCTTCAGCACCAGCATGGGCCGGACAGCGCCTCCCACCCCGAGGCCCTCGAAACTCAGTTTTGGAGCTCCTCGGAAGGGATCCAATGGCAGACCCTGAAGGGATCTCGAACTTCTTCGGACCGCTCCCGACAGACCCAGGTGGCCTCCAGTTAGCAAAGCTGCAATCCGGGAACCCACTGTTATCCTCTCTCTAAGCTCCTTTTCCCTCCTTGCCCAGCCCGGGGGAGGGAGTGGAGGGTCCCACATCTGTTCATACTACAGTCCCTGACGCCAGTTCAAGTTTTACTAGAGAGGGGCCCCGAAGAGGACTTGGGACAGGACTGAAAAGCTGCGCATCCACTTGCAAGTTAAACAGTCGCCGGAATAGAGGTACACGTGTGTGGGCCGGCGCTAGGACCCAGGACACCAGGAAGGGGGAAAGCCGGCGTGTTTGCTGGGTACCGGAGGAGCGTGGCTCCGAGCCGCCGGCGCTAGGGCGGCGCGGAGTTCCGGCGGTGGGCGGGGCATGGGCGGCGCGCGCTTCCGCAGACGAGGCCCGATGGAGCCCGAACCCGAGCACGGGGGCGTGGAGGTTCCCGCGGGGCGCGTGCTCAGGTGCCGCACGAGGGTCCGGGGGCGCGGGGTGAGCGGCCGGTAGGAAGAGGGGGCCGGGCCCGGCAGGGTGGCCTCGAGCTCGGCGCCGACCGCCTGTTTCTTTGTCCCCCAGTGCCGCGGAGCTCCTGGCTGCCCGCTCGCGGTCCCAGAAGCTGCCCCAGCGGTCGCATGGCCCCAAGGACTTCCTTCCCGACCGCTCGGCGACTCAGGCGGAGCGTCTGCGTCTATGTCGCGAAGAGCTCTGGCAGCTGCTGGCCGAGGAGCGCGTGGAGCGCCTGTGAGGGGGCTGGGCCGGGGTGGGGGGCGGCTGGGCGGCGGGGCCAGACCCCGCCGGGGTGTCTGGGGGACTGAGACGGACCCCTCCCTACTCCTCGCCAGGGGCAGCTTGGTGGCAGCTGAGTGGAGGCCGGAAGAGGGTTTCGTGGAGTTGAAGTCCCCTGCGGTGAGCGGCCGGGCTCATTGACGGTCACCCGTCGCTGCCCTCCTAGTGATGTAGGACGCAAGAGGCTGGACACCCGAGGAATTTCAGGAAGCAGATTTATTGGCTGCAGGGTCTAGAGGGGCTATTGCCCCTGGAAATTCTTGGAACTTTATACCCACGGTGGGGGAGGGACTTGAAGGATTATATTTTTGTAGGAGTCTAAAAGTATTATTATTTTTTAGTTCACAAAAACGTGCTTTTGCCCGATTTTTTTAGATTAGTCAGAGTGTTACGGTGTGTGCAAGAACTATAGACCACCATGCTTATTGAGCCAAACTGAAAGGGGAAAAAATGTCCTTTAGTGAACAAGCCAGGCAAGTGACTGGGAGCAGGCTAACGCCTCAAAGAACTTCCAGCACTTAGATTTTGGAAGCACAGAGTTTATAAAGGCAAAAACAACAAAGACAGTTGAGACAGATGTAGTTCGGAAAGACAGGTATTTTGATTACATGAGAGAATTGTTTTGAGTATACATTTCAGCGTTATTTTTGTTATACATCAGGGCCATAGTCAGGGCTGTGGAAAGGTCCTAATGTACTGTAGTCGACATAGATACAGCTGTCAGGAGGCTGTAAAGAAAACATTTTAAGCAAGCATAAAATGGATTCAGGTCAGAATAAAATGGTGTTACCTTGGTTCTTTTACATTTCAAGAGTTTTGCAAGTTTTACTGCAAAAGCAGAAGTAACATCATCAAGTCTGTGGCCAAACTTAGCTTTTTGAAAGACAGCAATTTAGTCCTCACAAAAAACTCACACTGAGGTTTGTTTTTTTTTTTTCCTAAGAAATTTTTGCTGATATTCTGTTAATAAGAACAGTTATGATGAGGGTCTCTGGAGAAACTTAATTAAGATTCTTGGTGGAGGCAGGAGTGCCACTATACTAGTTCATTTGTGACTCTTGCTCTGGGTCCCTTACAGGGTAAATTCTGGCAGACCATGGGCTTCTCAGAACAGGGCCAGCAGCGGCTTCACCCCGAAGAGGCTTTGTATCTGCTGGAGTGTGTGAGTGCAGTCCCAGGAGAGTCCCCAGAGGAAATAGTCAGGACCAAGGAATGGGAAGGACTTGTTTTTATTGGAGTGAAAGCATACACAATATTTCCAGTGAACTTGTAATTGGGCTTGTTAGAGAGGGAGGCAGGAATTCTGTGCAGGGAGCAGGGATTCCTGTTCAAATTGGGGTGCCTTCTCACTTTGCTGGTTGTTCATATTCTTGCTGAGATGCTGGGAGGTGGTGGTGGGAATATAGCACCAGGAGCTGCCCCTGGCTATGGCACTGCAGGAAGGGTGCACAGCTGAAATGTGGTCCCCATTTCCAGGGCTCTATTCAGCTTTTCCACCAAGACCTGCCACTGTCTATCCAGGAGGCCTACCAGCTGTTGCTGTCTGGGGATACTGTGAATTTCCTGCAGTACCAGGTAATTGTCATATCCCCCCTCCCACCACCACTACCAGGAGCCTCCATTCATTAAGTCAGTGAGTTGTGACAAGTACCATTGAAGTGTCAGGAATAGTTAGTGTCACATGCTGGGGTGGCTACAAGACAGACAAGGACTGCGTTGTCACAGGGCTCACATTTTAATGGTGGCAATCAGATAATAAAATAAGCAAATGAATATTATCTTTACAGAGAACTAGATGCTAGATAGAAGATGGAGTAGAGGAGAAGTGGTAGAGTCTGGGATATTTGTTTAGGTAAGAGAAGGTAGGTTGGGGATGAGGTAGGATATCAGTAACTGAAAAGAAATAGATGAATCTCAGAAATTGTGAAGAAAGAATGGATAGGACTTTGCCAATGCATTGGATTTTTGATTTGAGGATAGAGAAGAATCAAGGATTATTCATTGGTCATGAACCAGCGGTTGAGTGGTAATATCATTTGCTGGCTGGGAATACCCAGGAAGGAACAGATTCCAGAAGATGAGACCATAAAGAGCTTGTTTCAGAAAAGTTAATTTTAAGGTGCTTCTTGGATATCCAAGTGAGGATGTCAAACAAACAATTGGATACATAAGCTTGGAGTCTTGGTAGAAGTCAAGGCGAGACATAAATGTGGATATCATAAGCACATGGGTGGATGTAAGCCATGGGTCTATATGGGAGTGCATCCAGAGGGCTGGGTCTGAGACTTGGGACTTACCACATTGGGGAGGTTAGGGGGAATATAGGACCAGAAGTTCAGGAGTGTCTGGTGACAAAGGAGAAAAACAAGTGGGATCACTGAAGCCAAGAGAAGGTCCTTAAAGGAGGAAATGGTCAGATCAAGTAAGATGGGAGAGATTTCCTGATATATCCCTCTGATATGGATGAGGGACACAAGGATGAACATGTGGCTTTTTACTAGGGACTGTTTCCACTCAGGACTATGGAAAGGTGGGGATTGAGGAGATAACTACCACCTTCTCCCAGCTTTTTGTCAAAACATTCTAGGGCATAGTTCTTCTGGTCCATCACTGTTGGCTTTTTGGGATTTGTGTTTATGCTGCCATGAGATTACTCCTGTAATCTCGGTGATTCAGGAGGCTGAGATGGATTGCAAGTTCGAGGCTAGCCTCAGCAACTTAGTGAGACCCTGTATTAAAAATAAAGAACTGGGGATGTAGCTCAGTTGCAAAGTGCCCCTGGGTTTAATCCCTAGCACCACAAAAAATAAAAATAAAATTGCTAAATGTCATTTGTGTCCAGAATAAGAGAACAGAAATTCAGAAACAGATCATACTTTGGGGATGGCATTTATAATGCATGTGGTCCCAGTAGTCCTAGGGTTTGGGAATGTACAGGAGAAGCAAGGGGGGGACATCTTGTGGGGTGTGCAGGAGGAGCAAATGGGGAACAGCTTGTGTCTGGGGAACTATTGGTGTTTTTAAGAATGAACATCTGAACTTTTTTTTTTTTTTCTTGTTGAGGTCTTCAGCCACCTGAAGAGACTGGGCTATGTGGTTCGACGATTCCAACCGAGGTAAGTCCCTATCCCTTTCTTATTCATTCTCATCTTGAGACCTGGATGCTTAACCCTAGGTAGAAAGTGGCCTTTTCTTACCTGGAACCTTTGGCTGGAATGCAGCTCCCTGGACATAGACCATGGATCTGGGCTTGAAGTACTTCGTAGGGAGGCATATGGGGACAGATCCCATCATTGCATTTTCTAGTAGGTTATCAAATCAAGACCCAGCTGCAGATAAGGACTAAATACTTGCAGCTCGTTGTGAACATTGAGATACAAACAGGCACAGCCTTTATTTTCTAAAAGTGGGATCTATATTAGAGAAATAGTCATGGCTGTGCATAGAAGTTCCCTTGTGAGAACATTCATTCAGCAATATTATTGACCACTTAACTGGTGTCAGGCCCTGCACTTGTTGCTGAGGAACAACAGATCCAAATGCTGCCCCACACAACTTGTATTTAGTGTGGAGTGTACACAAAACACCATCACTTTACAAAATCAGAAACAGCCTAAGAGCTGCTTATCTATTTAAGCAGTGTTGTTCTCATAGAACTTTCTGTGGTGATGAAAACTTCCACATCCATATTGTCTATTTATGTGGCTTGTGCAATTCTGGGACTGAAATTTTAATTTCATTTCATTTTAATTGATTGAAATTTAACAGACACTTGAAATAGTGGCTACTGTATCAAACATTGGGAGAAGAAAAAACATTCATGGCAAGGTCAGGCACTATGGTGCACATCTGTAATCCCACCAACTCTGGACCCCGAGGCAGGAGGATTACAAGTTCAAGCCAGCCTCAGTAACTTAGCAAAGCCCTAAGCAACTTAGGAAGACCCTGTCTCAAAATAAAAAATATAAATGGCCGGGGAAGTAGCTCAGAATGCCCTGGGTTCAATCCCCAGTGGCGGGGAGGGGGAAAACATGGCAGGGAAGAATACTATACTATAGTGATAAGGGACTGAGTCCATAATATATGATTGAGTGCGGAGAAATAAGGGGATTACAAAGTAGTGTGTTAGTACAATGCCATTTTTTGTGAGAAAAAGACAGAGAGGGACTAGTCAGTATTCACATGTGTGTACATATATACATAAGAAAAAAATGTTTTAATTTTATCTTTGTTTTTCTGATTTTTCAAGTTTTCTAGTTCCTCTTGGTTTTCCTCATCAGTGATTAATCATTTGTTTAAATTTATCATACCCTGGGTTTTATTCACACCAGGCACATTCTACAACTGAGCTGTGTCCCATTCTGATTAATCACATTATTGCTGGCTCTTCAGTGAGTCTCTGCTTAGATGTGTCATTGGTGATATCCAGAGCCTAGGCAAAGGCACATAATGGCCCCTGTGGCTGTCCCCACATATCTTTCATGCAAGTCTGCTCAGAGCCTTACTCTTAGGTATGGCTCTGACCTTAGCGCTGACTGGTCCTCTTGGCCAGTTCCTCATGAACTCCGCCAGGAGCACCAGTGTGGGGAAGTGGATCTATTGCCTACTTGCTGTTTATTCTTACTCCATAGCTCCATCCTGTCCCCTTATGAGAGACAGCTAAACTTGGATGGCTGTGCCCAGCGCCTGCAGGACGGGACTGGCAAGAGGAAGAGGAATACCAGCTCTGAGTAATGCCCCCCACTGTGGCCACAAGCTGGGAGTGTTGGTGGCTGGGACTTTGAAGAATGCATGGGCTTGGGCAGTTCTCACATAGACCCAGGGAGACAGCAGAAGACCTGTCTTCCTCAGCTCACATGGGTGTGTGCACCTTGGCAGTCAGGAGCTAATGTGTTGCTTTTTCTCCCATGTCCTTCAGGTGTGTTAATAAAAAAGTCACGGCCCTGGAGACTTCCCTGCCATCCACCAGCCTGGCAGCCTCCAGCCCACCTGACTGCAACCAAAATAGCCAATGCCCAGTTGAGAAACCCCAGGAGCCAAGCCCTGCAAAAGGCCCAGGGGTCACCTTTCCATTTCTGGGTTCCCTGGAGCCCTGCCCTAGTCTGACCAGTCAGAGTGTGGGGTATGACCGAGAAAGTGGCAAGGTAGAGAATGGAATCAAGGGAGCTCGTAAGCCTCGCTGGAACTTTGAGCAGATCTCCTTCCCCAACATGGCTTTGGATGGTCGCTACACCTTCCTATCTGCCCCAGCCCCAGAGTTGCTTCCAGCCAACGTCATTGGGCGGGAGATAGATGCTGAATCCTGGTGTCAGAAGCTGAACCAGCGGAAGGAGAAGCTTTCCCAATGGGACCAGGAACAAGCAGAGGCCCGGCAGTTCCAGGACATAAACATAGACCCTGAGGTGCAATCTTGCTCCAGCTGGCGGGAATACAAGGAGCTGCTGCAGAGGCGAGACATGCAGAAGAGTCAGAGCTACCCCCGACACCTGTGGAGTCAGCCCATCACCCCCTTGCTGAGTCCAGGACAGGTGGACTCCCCAGGTACCTCTTCATCCTGCCATATCTCTGCAGGCCACTGGTAGCTGAAAATCATGACTTTGAAAGGGTCATGGATTGACCAGTACTGGATGAAGCTTAATATGTGGGAGGAGACAGCTGTAGAATGGAACCTGTGAGGACAGAACCTATGAGGACAGTCAGTTCTGTAGACTTGAATAGCAGTGCCCACAGGGGAAGGTTTAGCCATTGTGAGTCAGTCCAGGGAGGTGAGAGGTGTGAAACTGCACGTGCATCCTTAAAACTATAAACAAGATAATATCAGTGACTTTGACACTTACTAGCTGTGGTCTCCTCCCCTCCAAACCTGTTAGTTTGAACATGGAAGTGTTATCTTGGCTAAATTAAAGGATAAATACTGTCCTTGGTTTTAAGCACAGGGAACTAGCAGGGTAAAAATTGCCCAAGCTAAATGTAGTAACAAATTCAGAACTACTAAAAATCATCATAGGGACATGGTATGTTGTAGGTGACTAGATTCGGGTTACCAAATCAGTTAGAATTGAATTTCAAGTAACAATAACTAATTTTTGCCACTGGGCCTGGCAATTACACTGTTAATTATAGCTACTCAGGCTGAGGCAGGAGGATTGCAAGTTGCAACTCAGCCTGCGCAACTTAGCAAGATCCTGTTTCAAAATAAAAAGGGCCGGGGGTGTAGCTCAGTGGCAGAGTGCCCCTAGGTTCAAACCCCAGTATAGCAAAAACAAAAACAAATGTAATTTTTCAGTATGTTGCAAATATTACACAGGACATACTATACTAAAGAAATTTTGGTAAATCTGACAACCCTAAACTAGATAGCAGATTCAGCAATGTGAAGGGAGTGGATATAAAGTTGACTCCCCTTCCATCTCGCCAACACCTTGTTTTCACTGCTCTGTAGCCCTGGTCCTTCAGCATATCTCCGTGCTGCAGACAACACACCTAGCTGATGGAGGTGCCGGGTAAGTTTCCAAGTGGTGCCTGTCTTCGTAATTATATCAGCTGCTAGGTGAAGTGACAGCTGGGATTTGGCTCCTAGGGTTGGTTGTGAGCTAGAGTATGCCTTTTGGGACCCTTTCCCACATGCTTTAGTTCCTAGCAACAGCTAATGTTCATTTGTGTCAAGGGGAGTGGGAAGAATGACAGGTGGGTTTATCTCAAAGGTTTGAAGCCCCCCACCTCCCTTTTTTTTTTTTTTTTGGGTGGTGCTGAGGATTAAACCCAGGGCTTTGTGCATGTGAGGCAAACACTCTACCAACTGAGCTATAACCCCAGCCCTGAAGCTCCTCTTTTTTAAGTGGCACCTTACAGCTTCAGTTCCCCTGGACAAGGCTGCTTCCTGGAATTGGTGATGGGAAAAGGGTGTGGTGGAAAGGAAATGTGGGAAAAAGAGTCTTTGTCCTAAGGTTTCTCACTCTATTCTCCAGGCTGCTGAAGAAGTCCGGAGGCTTGGAGATCAGTTTTGATGTTTACCAGGCTGACGCTGTGGCCTCATTCCGAAAGAATAACCCTGGCAAACCCTATGTCCGGATGTGCATTAGTGGGTATGATATGAGCAAGCACCACCCCTGGGCTACTGCCAGTTGTCCTGTGAACCATATGGACTTTCTCTCCCTTATTCTCTCCTGGGCCAATCCCTGAGAAGAACCTGAGGTCCAACGAAGTTAAGCGATATGTATGAGGCAACACAGCCAGTTAGTGCCATAGGAGCTCAAGCTTCTTAACCCTTGGTTCCTCGTTGTTAGCATTCTTGGGTAGTCTCTCTTATGCCACTTTAGTCATGAGCTCACCCAGCAGAAGGGATGTGGATTGGGCTGAGTGGTGAGAACTTGGCCCTTCCTAACTCTCTTACCCTACTAGAGTACTGGGTGTCTCTTGGAGAACTTATCAGAGCCATGTCATTTGGAGACAGGAGAGCTCAAGGGTTCCCAACTGTCTTCCCTGAGAGCCTCAGAGGAGCTGGTATCCTGGGGCTTAGGGGTGGGGTAAGGCCTAGTCTCAGTCTAACCCTTATACCTACAGATTTGATGAGCCTGTCCCAGACCTCTGCAGCCTCAAGCAATTGTCCTACCAGAGTGGGGATGTCCCACTAATCTTTGCCCTGGTGGATCATGGTGACATCTCCTTCTACAGCTTCAGGGACTTCACACTGCCTGGGGATCTGGCGCACTGACTACAGCTCTGAAGGTGTTGGAGCCTGCTCTGGGAGACCTGAACTGTTTGCTCTCAGGGACTATCTCAGCTGCCTCCTGTACTTAAAGACTCTGACCTGTAGGGGCCAGTGTGTGCCTTGGCCCTGGGTGTCTGATACTTGCAGGAAAGTAAAACCCTGCCCCATATCATTACCCCCTTGCTTGGGCTCTGCAGCTTCCAAGTCTCAGGCCTGAGAGTACTGCCTTCAGTGACCCCCTTGGAACTCAGGACTAGATTTCAGAGGCCCAGGAGGTGGGACAGAAGAGAGGACTCCGTGCCTTTAACAAAAGGGTGCCTGTTTCGCCGCCATAGAGCCAAAGCCATTAAAAATAGATCTTTTTTTCTGCTGTGGCTGGATATACTGGACCACCTCCACCCTCTATTTTACCCACTTACGGCAGGACAGCGACTTCAAAACTTTCCACGAGCTTGCACTGTCAGAAGGCTTGGGAAGTTGCAGGTCTCCTGTAAGGTACTCCAAGAAGGAAGACTAGTGCTCTATTGTTTCTTCCCTTAACGTAGCCCAGTCGGGGGTATAAAGGTGGCCCGGAGGCGCCATGTCCGTGTGGCCTGAATCCGGGTCACTCAGTGACCACAAGCAGCTGTGCGTGGTTAGCACCCCAGGCCCCAGCCCCCTTCCATACCCGCCCCTCATTCTAACCCCCTCCCTTGCTTGAACTAAAAACTGATCTTTGTGACTGTCCCTCCACAGTAATAGAAGAGGGGAGCTAGCCCCAGGAGAAGGCGCTTGCTGCCACGCCCTCATCTCTTTACAACCCTACACGTGGGACCTGAAACCAAGTTCTGGGTTCGCCAGTCACTGTCCCCGCCCAGCGCTCTGGAGGACTGGCGGGCTGTTCCCCTTCCTTGACAGATCCGGGCGAGTAGAGGGAGAGGGACGGCTTCCTCCAGGAGTTGAGCCTGGGAGGCGGCCGGAGACTGCCCGGGGGTTCCGGGAACTATTTCCTCCTCTTGGAGGCGGCGGGACACTGGGCGCGGCCTGTAGTCCTTCGGTCAGGTGAGAGCAGGTGAGAGCAGGGGCGGGCCGACAGCGCCTCGTGCATATTCACGCAGGCTGCGACCCCGCCCCTGCGCTCCTGGGGCTGCGGATTGGCCGGAGCGTGGTCCCCGCCCTCGAGGGCGCCGGGCTGCACCCGCGCCCCGTCGGCGCAGGGCGGCGGGGGCGGGGCCGGCCGGGGGCGGGCCGCTGGGGCCTGGCTCTCAGGGTTCCGCGGGCCCTGCCGGCTCGCCCTTTATGTAAATAGCGGCAGCTCCGCCCCCGGCTCTCCGCGCCGGAGGTGAGCAGGAAGGAGACGGCCGCCCAGCTAACAGCCCGTGGGCCCGCGCGGCAGAACCAGCGGAGCCGGCGGCGGGCGCCAAGGGACGCCGAGGCCTCGGGCAGGCGCCGTCCTGGGGTTCCAGGTGAGGTGCGGGCTGGGACCCACCTAGCCCGCCCCGCCCCTTTGCGGCGCCTCGGGGCGGGGAGGAGGGGGAAGGCCGAGACCCCTGGGCTTCTTGGGCTTACGGGCGGTAGGGCTGCGCCTAGGTCCGCCGCCTCGTCCTTGTCCTTGTCGTGTAGCTCCACTGGGAGAAAGACACCTGTAGAAAGTGCCGCTGGGAACTCTGTGCCTGACCCGCCCCCGATTACCAAACTTGGTATTTGGGTTTGCACAATAGTGTTGGCTTTCGGGAGCGTGGAAACAGGTGCCCGGCCGGACTAGGTGTGGGAACACCACGGGCAGAGACCGAGTCCCCGAGCCCCACGTGCAAGGCCTGGCTGGGGAGGCCCGCGACGCGGGTCTCCTGTGACCCTGTCTCCGCGAGCTGGGGCTGGAGCGCGTTACCTTGCGGCTTAGCCCCTACCCTGCCATCTGGGCTCTCTCCCTGTCGGCCCTTTGTGCCTCCTAATCCCCGGACGCAGGAAGCCCGCGGGAGGGACTTCGATCTCCGGCCCTTTTTCTACCCTAGGCGGCTTTGGACACCTTTAGACAACGGTGTTGAAACTCTGTCTGAGGGGTGGGGGAGTTGCGCTGTTAGATTTGATGAAGAGTGGAAAATTCTTGCCCCCAAAAAGTGTGTCTTGGTTTGCTCCTACTGGACGGTTGGTGGAGACACTGGGCCTTGATTGTGGGAAGACCTGACTGTAACCAGGGCACCCGCGGTGTGGCTCTTGAAGGCGTTCACCTGAGACAGGTGAACTTTGGGGGAGGAGGCTGGGACTTAGACTCAGTACTCTTTCCCTTGGGGTTCATATGTTATCGCCTGTTGCCTTCACCTGGGCACTGTGGACACTGCAAGAGTATGTAACTCAGGATTCTGCAGAAGAAACTCTAAGCAGGGAGGGCATGGGTGTGTCAGAGTGAAAAACACTGGTGAGAAGAAGAGGATTGCTGCAGAAGAGTGCTGTGCTGGCACACCCAGGAGAAGCCAAGATCAGAACTGGCTTTTGAGGAAGATTGGGTCTGTAAGCTGGGATTTCAGGAGGCATGAGAAGGCAGCTTTTTTATTTTATGGACCTCGAACTGAATGTAGTTTCCTAAGTCATCACAGAGCTTGCTGGAGGCAATCAGGACTCAAGCCCAGCTTCTGGCTTTGACCAGATTGTGGTTCTCTTCTCTGAAGTTAGCCTGGAACAGTCCCTTTGAGGGCCCTTGAACAGTGTTTCTAGGATCTGGGGTTATTCTGCATCTGAAAGGGAACAGAATTTCTCCTTGGGTGGCAGATTAGTGTAATTTTAATTATATTAAAGTAACCGTGAGTTTTTAATAGACCACAATATTAAAAGAAGAAAGGGTTGATAGTCCGGGATAACAAAACAGAAAAGGGAATCAGGGCTCACAGTGAAACAAATGAAAGAATTTAGAAAGGGTAAAGTAATGCAGAAAAAGATTCTTCTTTCCTGATGGTCTTTGGCAGTCGATGTTCATTAAGATTTTTAGTGTCAAACACAAGTGGTTTTGAATCATGCTTTGTTGAGTTCTTGTTGGGTGACCTTAGCTCAGTCACTTAACCATGTCAAGCCTTGTTTTTGCAGATGTTGCTGACAAGGTGAATATATGAGCATGTGTGGCCTGCTGCATAGTAGGCACCCAAGGACTAGGACCTCATTGCTTCCCCAGGAAGTATAAAAAGTGTCAGTCACTCACAGGCCTTTGAGTAGACACCTGGACCTCTTGGAAGTACCTAATGGATTGAGGGAATTTGTTTCTCTGTCCAGAAATCAGACGAGGGACCATGATTTTGTGGTCTTTTAAAGTCTCTGGAGGTCAGAACTGTTCCTCTGAGATACTTTTCAGGGATCGGGCAGGGGCCTCTCCTCACCTGACATTCTGTTCCCGTTGCTCCTCTTATTTCCCTTGCTCCTTAGGTGAGCCAGGAGTGAGGGTTGATGGAGGGTCTTTCCTGATTGCAAAGTCTAATCTGTTTTGCTCCCGCAGGCCTGGAGGGCTCCCGCTGTGCACTCTCTATATCCTATTGGGGGTGGAGGGAGGCGGGGCAGCACATTCCTGTGCTGCTCTGTGGTCCTTAAGGAGATTGGAAATTCCATAGTGCTCCCTTCCAACCTCACTTAGGGAGGAGGTGTCCTCTCCTGCCAGGCTTTCTGGCCCCCTAGACTCTCCTTCTGGGAGGGAAAGTGATACATGGAACATGAAAGCTTGAACCCTCTGCCATCAGCCTGTGACCTCCTACTATCCACTGGGACACCTGAACATCCCTAACAAGAGCCTCCAGGAGCAGCATGGGAGACTGAGCTGTATGGTCTTTCCAGATGAATCAGGAGCAGCCAGTGAGACACCAGAGTTGGGGGCCAGGGTGGAGGCCCACAAGGCCAGGGTGGCTTCTCTGGCTGGCTATTTGGAGCACACTGGTGGCCTGGACTTGGGAATTCTCAGTACTCAGCTCTGAGAGGCCCTCTTATCTCACTTGGGCAGTAATGCTGTTGGGGCTCTTCCTGGCTGAGGCATGCCAGATAGGCTTGGCAACTTTGTTTTCCTCTGCCCAGGTGCAGTGTGCAGGGAGAAACAGGGTACAGAGTAGAAGATGGTGTTCCCCGGGGACGGGGGGGGGGGACCCTGCTTACTGTACCCAGCTCTGGATCCCAGGGAGCTCCCCACTTGCTGTGCCCTGTGGCCACCTCCTGGGGTGGCTTTTACTCCTTGCCCTGCCTCAGAGGAAACTGATCCTTTGAAGAGTCACCCCACTCCTTCCCCTTCCCAGGAACTATGATGAATTCTTGAGTAGGAGAGGCTTCTTTGGGTGTGGGGACAGGGAACCTGCAAGGTACCTGACTCTACCCTTCAGGAATTCAGCAGAGACTAGAGCCATCTCTTGAGGCACCTGACTCAGTGTTCCCAGGGTTTGACAAAAGGGACATCAGGCACAGATCTATTTGGCTCTAGTAAATAGTGCTAATATTTAATAATAATCTGGGATTATCCTTTCAAAGGAGCTTGGTGTCTTGGAGTATTGGTCCAAGGCAGTAACCACCAGGATATCTCTAGCAGGGTACCTTGATGACATCCACATGGCCCTGACCTTGACACAGGTCTTGAGAACATGGTAAGGGTAGTTTTCTGAGGACCTATAGGTCCCACCTCAGTGTTCTTTGGAGTTGATGACTGGAGAAGACCTGGTTGATTCTGTGCTGTCCAGCTGTTCATTCATTGATTTAGCAGGTATTTAGCGGTGCTTGTTGAGGGCCCAACATTGTTCTAGATACTGGATGAAATCCTTAAAATAAAGGTCTCTGTCATCATGGAACTTTCTAGAGTGGGGCACATGTGTAACAGAAAACAAAGATAAGTAATAAATAACACAATAATTGGTGATATAAGTTGTGGGTTAAAAGAGAGCAGGGGCTGGGATTCCCGATGGTGGTGGGTTGCAGCTTTAAAAGGTAGTCAGCCTGAATCTCAGCAGGAAGGGGACATTTGAGCAAAGACTTGGAGATGAGAGAGTTCTTGAAATAAAATAATTTGAATGCCTTCCATGAGTTGCTGGGGATTAAACTGTGGCATAGTCCCTCCGTTCTGCAGCTGACATCTCCTGGCAGTTCCTTGTAACAGCTGTTCAAGTTTCAGGGCAGGTAGGAGGCCCTAGGATGGGGCTGGACTGTATGGGCTGAACAGTCCACCCACCCCAACCCCCAGCAAGTTGTCTGCTTCTCGGATGGTTTTGCTTCTTCTAGCATTTGGCCACATCTAACTGGCCTATAGTCTGGTGTAGGATGACAGAGGGGGCTGAAGCTGCCACATGGGAATGTGTGCATTCCCACCTCCTGCCCCATTTATGGGCCCAGGAGGGATAATGGAGGAAAGGCTTCAGGAGGAACCTGGCCCAGTGGGAGAACTCTCTCAGGGTTGTGGGATGGATAGGATTGTAGCTCCATAGGGTGGACAGAGATGGGGGTGGAGGCTGACGCCATCCAGCCTACTTGTGTCCCAGGAGAGCTGCTGGAAATGAATAGAGGATTCTGGACTCAGATCAGACTTAAAGCTGCAACTTGGGTTCACTGGGGACTTGATGCCACCTTGAATCAATTATTTCATAAATATTTGGAAGAATTAAATAAGATGCTTGAATCCCAGCAGCTTGGGAGGCTGAGGCAGGAGGATTTAAAGTTCAAGGCCAGCCTCAGCAACTTATCGAGGCTGTAAGACATTTAATGAAACCCTGTCTCAAAATCAAAAAAGCAAAAATTGCTGGAGATGTAGCTCAGTGGTAAAGCACCCCTGGATTCAATCCCCAGTACAAAAAAAAGAAAGAAAGAAAGAAATAAGATGATGCATGGGAAAATAAAAATAAAAAAATAAAAATGCCAAAAAAAAAAAAAAAAAGATGATGCATGGGAATCATCTAAAGTAGTATCTGGTCATAGTGCTCAGTGATTTTTATTTCGTAAGACATTAGTGAACAGTTATCTGGTCCCCTCACCTCAGCCTGTGTTCTCCATGTAGGTGTGATTCAGCCCAGGTTTCCTTGCTGCTGGGAGATTGGGTTTTTCAAGGGAACATGGACCCTGGCAAAGCGGCCATGGGCATCTGAGTAGGCAGGGACAGAAACTGAGCAGTCAGCAGCTGCCCCAGTGGCTTACAGCCCTGCCCTGCCACTCCCGTCAATAGGAGGTGCAGGGGTGTTCTCACATCCGCCAAACAGGAGGCCAAAGCCACACACAGACCTCACACAGGATGTCGGGGAAGCAAGGGCAGCTTCTTGATTAGTAACAGGCTGTGGGGAACCTGAGCAAAGGGGAGAAGAGGGGAGGGTTTGTAATCCTATGTTGTGCATTCCTAGAGAGCAGGAGGGTGATGCTGGGTGTGGCTCCGAGTCTGCTCTCCCATGGGCCAACCCAGCAGTCTTGAATTCCACCTTGGTTGTGGACTTCCTTGGGAGATCAGCTGAAATTCCTGGGCTGTCAAGGGTCCTTCTGGGGTGCTGGATCGTCCCACACCTCTAGAACAGTTCAGCCTGATAACACCTTGGGATCATAGGGGCAGATTAGCCCAGGTACCCTAACAGTGCCATCAGAGAGTAGCCAGGCTACCCATCCTTTCCTTCTTCCCTGGGGCACAGTCAGCTCTGCCCCTTAGAGCAAGGAGCCCAAGACAAACCCACCCTATGCAGTTATTCTCTCTGCCTCTGCTGGTCTTGGTGGGGAGGTTAACGTGTCCCAGAGGTAACGTGGTGTCCAGGCAGAGGATGGGAAGGGAAGACAGGGTATGAATTTTCTATATTTCCAAGCAGAGGGCTCCCTCTTTTTTGCAGGTCATAAGAGTGTGGGAAGACCCAACCTAGACCCAGGAATGTTCTGCTGGCTAGTGGCAGTGAAGGGGTGATTGGAGCTTTGAGAAGAGAAGGCAAATGCTGGATCAGCTGTTTACAGGGAACTCTCAGGCTAATTCTACACACAAGGCACAGACTTGTGTAGGAAATAGATGGGGATCAACCCCAGGTCAGTGAGTCTTTCATGGGCTGTCCCTAAGCCCTGGGTGCCTGGCCCTGTAGGAACAAAGCAGGAATATAGCTCAGAGGTTGGCCTGGTCATGGAAAGAACTTGTGATGTGCAGGGATGGAGCCCAAGGTTGGGTAATCTTTAGAAGCTGTAATGGAGAGGTATTTCTTGTTAGGAAGCCCCGTGTCAAAGTAGACTCCCCAGTGCCTGCCCTGTACCCTTCCTGGTGTTGAACCTGGGGATCTGGGGCTCCTCAGCCTGTGAGGCTCTGGAACTTGCTTCTTTTTCCACGTCCCTCTTAGTAGTTGGTTTCACCCACCTGAGTACCTGGCTTTCTTAGCTTTTATACCTGTTCAGATTCTACAGGTGGTGTCCCTCCCCATTCAGGTAAACATGTGTGCCTGTGCCCTCAGATAGCTGAGTGATGCCACCAACAGAAGTTAGGCCCACTCTCACACCTGGCCACTGTCTGGGGCTTCATCCCTCTCCCATCTGATCCTCTTATCTACCCTGCATAAGAGGCGGGAAACCATAAGAAAAGAATCACCACTAATCCCATAACCCTTGCAGAATGTAGCTTACATATGAACCTTTTGTTCCCCCAGTACTGGATCTTGAACCCAGGGACAAGCTATCACTGAGCTATATCCCCACCCCTATTTATTTTATTTTTTAAATTTTGATACAAGGTCTTGCTAAGTGCTGGGGGTCTTGCTAAATTGCCAGTCTGGCCTTGAACTTGTGATACTCCTGCCCCAATCTCCCTAGTAGCTGGTATTCAGGCATGCACACCACACCCCACTGTATGTAAAATATTAAAAATAGACTCTACCTGGCTCATGGAAGCCTCGTACACAGGCTTCCTTCTCCCTGAAGGGTCATATGCCCTTTCCATTACAGCAATCCCTCTATCATGGGGCTGTGCACAGTTCACCTGTCCTTGGCTATTTAGGCCACTTCTCTATTTTCCCAGTAGCTTACTAAGGCTAGGGTAAATGTTTGTGGAAATTGATGGTGTTCCTATCCACAACAGGTGTTTCTTTTCTTTCTTGTTTTTTTTTTTTTTTTTTTTGTGTGTATATTTTATGTGTTTAACTGGGAATTGAACCCAAGGCCTCACACGTCTAGGCAAGTGCTCTACCACTGAACTACATCCCCAGACTTTTTTCTTTTCCTTTTTTTTTTTTTAATTTTGAGACAGAATCTTACCAGGTCACCCAGGCTGGCCCCAAATTTGGACTACCATGTCCAGCTCCACAGCAGTTTTAAGGGATCATTTGAGCTCAAGGTGCCATTGAATGCAGGGGGAACACAGTGAGAATGGTCAGGACAGGTTCAGATGGATGACCTTTTTGAAGGTAACTTGATGTGTTCCTGGAAAGGACAAGCAGCAGCTCAGAGACCACAGTGAGGGAACATTGGGGAGGTGGGGCTGAGTAGGTGGGGCAGCCAGCACAGGGCCAAGTCGAGGGGATGTGGCTTGGAGTGGGGCGGGGCAGTCCACATAGGCCCCTGCTCAGTCCTGTCAGTGGCTCCCAGTGGGGTCAAACTGGAATTCCTCACTGTGTCTCTAGAGGCCCCACCTTTGACCCTCATCTCTCCCATGTCATTTGTGTGGGTCTCTCCAAGGCCCTGACTTGTCTTCATGCTCCTGGAATCTGCAAGCTTGCTCTGACCTGAGGCTTCACAACTGCTGCTCTGCTGCCCAAACCGCTCTGCCTGCAAATCTTACTACAACCTAAGCTTCATCCAGTTCAGAGAGCAGAGACTTTGTTCTTCCACGCCCATTCATTCATTCATTCAGCAGTTTAGGAGTGAGGCTCACCCTGTGCACTGAGGATGCTATAGTGAGAGAAGAGACAAAACTCACTGAGTGAGACAGCTGCTTCCTGTGGAAGGCTCCCTAGGTAGTCAACAAGGTTAATAAGTAAACTCTTCAGTGTGCTGAAGCAGGGCAAGGTCTAAGGAGAAGAGCAACGAGGGGACGGAGGAGAGTGTGGCAGGGGAGGTTGCAATTTCAGCCAGGAAGGGCCATTTGAGCATCTGGAGGCTAAGTGTGCTAGGCAGCACAGTGAGTGCACAGGCCCCAATGAAGGAATGGGCACTGAGGCTTTCCCAATGCCTGACCACCAGATCTCAGCATCTTAATTTTCTTTTTTAATATTTTTTAGTTTTAGGTGGACACATATCTTTATTTTTATGTGGTGCTTAGGATCGAACCCAGCGCCTCATGCATGCTAGGCGAGCACTCTACCACTGAGCCACAACCCCAGCCCAGCATCTTCATTTTTTTTGATATCCTGTTCACTGGCAGAAATCATCCCATTGACCCATCATGGTGGTACACTCCTGTAATTCCAGCAGCTTGGGAGACAGAGGCAGGAGGATTGCAAATTTAAGGCCAGCTTCAGCAACTTAGTGAAACCCTAAGCAATTTAGTGAGACCCTGTCTCATAAAAAATAAAAAGGGGGACTAGGGATGAGGCTCAGTGGTTAAGTGTCTCTGAGTTCAATCCCCAGCACCCCCCACACAAAAAATTCATCCTATTGAGTGACTTGTCTTCTTAAAAGTTGCCCCTCCCATAACAGTGGCACCCCAAGACAAGGCCTGTTCCGTGCCAAGCGTTGTGCCAGGCACTCTGCATTTGGCCCTGCTCCTTCTTTCAGGGGACCTGAGCAGGGTTGTTTGCTTTAAGTCCCCTGGTCCTAGGAGTGGACTGAGCAGGCAGATTTATTCCACACCAGGCAGTATGGAAGCTGGGCCTGGCTTCCTGGGCTTCTCCACAGAATTTCCTTGTTTGGGGTGGGTGTCGTTGAGGGGCTGCCTGGAGGTCAGTTTAGCCAGGCCCAAACCTATCCCCCTCAAGAAGGGGGTGTGGTTTCCTGCCTTAACATGGGCAATTTCTCTGTTGAGAGGCTACACTGTGGGCTAGGTGCTGGGCCTGCCCTGCTTTGGTTCTGGCTCTGGCTCTGGCTTCAGACCAGTGGGGGGGTCCAGGTACCCGTGGAATGAGCAGTGAAGCCACCCAGCCCTGCCTGACCAGATCTCACGAGCACCCTGGAAGTAGTGGCCAGGCTCCCAGCCTCAAACTGCTTGGTTGGTGCAGAGCTGCTGGCCAGAGGGAAGATGCCCAGTGTCCCTGCCTTTCAACTGCAGGGATATAATTGGGCATTTCCTCCGCTGCAGTAGCCAGCCTCCACTGCCTTCCAGGCCCTTTGATTAGGGAGTTAGCCAGACCTTGGGTCAGAGCTGAGTTCTGCCACTTCCTATTGGTGACCTTGGACAAGTCCCACAGCTCGGGTTCTTGTTTTCCTTATCTAAATGGGGACATTCCACTTCCTTTCAGGTAGCTGCCTGCCAAGATGTTGAGTGAGCCACATTCACAAACTCAGATGCAGAGTGCAGAGGTGGTCAGGACATGTACCAGCACACCACCCAGGCTGATCAGATTCAGGGAGGGTTTTCTCCTCTGTATAGTTCGCTTGCTTTTTCTACAATGCGTACAGATCACCTGAGCAAAAATTTTTTAAATGTAATGACAGTATCACACAGGGGGTCTAGTACAATGCCCAGTGTGTGTCAGGTGCTTGGGGGGCATTTGGGTGGATGGCTGGGTGTTCTTCCCCTCCTCCTCCCTCCACCCACCCTTCACCTTTAAGCTGTGTGGGGTCCTTGGCACAGATGGCCCTGTGGCCTCTTGTCCCCTCCCTGGAGTCTGAGTACCTTCTCCTCCTCCAGGCAGTCACTCCCAGCTTCCTCGAGATTCTGACCCAATGACCTCGGCCCAGGGGTGGGAGAGCCAGCTCTCCTGGAGCCCAGGGCTAACACCCTCCCCCCCATGGCTGGGCTGGAATGTGCGGCGGCTCAGCTGTTTGTCCAGAGGCAGAGATCACTGCCTGAGTCTGTTTTCACTTCCAATCCCAGGAGCCCCCAAGGCTCTCATGTGTGTTCTCTGGCCTGCTGTGGGGCCTCAGATGAAGTGGGCAACAGGACTTTCCCAGCTGCCTGCACTCCCTCAGGAATGGGAGGCTTCGCTGCAGTCTGGTGCCCCCACACACCTCCCCCTTATCCCCCACCATGAGCAGTGGTCTTGTGGTTGTCTTGGAAAACTAGTCACAGGTGTTTGGTTTGGAGGTAACTGATCCTTTCACTTGTGCTGGGGGTAGGCTTCTGCCTCTGTTTTACACATAAATGCGAAGAGAGGCGACCCCTTCCAGCATTGCAAGCCCTAGTTCCTGGCCAGAAAACCCCCCAACTCTGACATGCATATTGCATGCTGTGAGGGGTTGCCTCTAAGAAGCCCCAGTTTTAGATCCATAAGGTTTTTTGATATGCAAAGTCCTGACCTGGTGCCCCCCTCCCATTGGGGATTGAACCCAGGACCTTGCACATTCCAGACAAGTTCTGTACTACTGAACTACATCCCCAGTCTTGTTTTTAATTTTTGTCATCTTCTTTGAAGCCAAAATTTCCAGGCTTCAGCATCGGAACCCCCTCCCCTGTGTGGACTATGCCCTCTGTCTGCCCTATTCAGAACACTTAGCACACTGAGCTGGCCTGTCTCTACCTGCCCTGCCCAGATCAAGCTTCTCTGGGTTAGGATCTGCTTGCCTTCCCTTTATAATCTAGTGGAATGAATGGTGCCATTTCCAGGGTGGGCCTGAGCCCCTCTGTTCCCAGAGACAGGCCTTGGTGTCTTGTGGTCAGTAGGAGGCCCTGCTGCTGGAAGCCGGAAACTAGAACTTTCCCCTTCCCCCAAGGATAATCCAGAAATAGTTTCCTCTTGGGCTGGGAATGCGTTCTTTGGTGGGCGGATGGTTTGGGGGCTTTGAGCTGGTTTATTTATTGGGTGCAGATTTCTTTTCTGATTATGTTCCACTTGAGCCCCCGGGAAAAGGAGCCCTTCTGAGCCTGCCCCATCAGATCCCAGGGGAGCTGGAACTGGGAGAGCCAGAGACAAGATGATGCAGAAATCAGCAGGAAGGCTGGGGTACAGCCTGCCACAGAGACCCTAGCAGCCCCCTGGGATTGGACCTGGGTCCCAAGCACCAGTGGCTGGACCAGCACCCCTGACTGAGCACATTGCCTTCTCCTCTCCTCCAGGTCCCCATTACTGGGGCTAGTTGGAAAAAAAAAACAAGCAAAAGCCCCTTGAGAGCCTCCCTGAAATTAGAAGGATAGGTGGCTCAGGTGTGCTGGCCCCAGGTCATCCTGCTGTGTTCTGGCCTGGAATTGCTCCAGGCCTCTCCCCAGTCCCTTAGAGCTCTGCTCTGTGGGTGGGAGGACAGCCTTTGCATTTCCTTCTTCCCACTGGCTCTGGAGGGTGGCTTGTGAAGTTTCCCTTTCTGGTCAGCCAAGTTTTATGGTTTTCAGAAAACAGGTTAACAATTAAACTAATTAACCTCGGGGCCTGCTGGCCCTCCTTGTTCCTATAAAGCCAGGCTAAATGGCTTCTTCCCCCAGCTTCTGCTCCCATTATAAGCCTGGGCAACATTAGAGCATTAACCAGCCAGGAACAGGCTGGGGCCCGGTCCCCAGGTCTCTCCCACTTCCCCTGGACCACACTGTGGATGAGCACAGGAAGCCACCAGTGAAGCTGGGCTTGAGAGAGGCCTGAGGCAGCCAGGGCTCAGCATCCCCTTTGGTTTCTGCAGGTCTCAGGCAGGGCCCATAAACTAAGCAAGATGAGGCGGTTCCTAAGACCGGGGCACGACCCTGCGAGGGAGAGGCTGAAGCGGGACCTTTTCCAGTTTAACAAGGTAAGTAAAGGGAAGCAGGAGACCTCGGTTCCTCCCAGGGCCGAGGCTGGGGCTGGGGTCAGGTTTCCTTCACCTGGTTGAAGGTGCTTACTGGGTACTGCCCAGAGGGCCCCCTTGGAAATCTGACTTTGGAAACAGTGTGGTTACAGGGCATTCCTGGGCAGGGGCAGTGGAATGCTGGGAGCTGGGATTCCTTGTCCTGGTCTCTTGCTGGCTGTGTGACCTCTGTGTCACTCCATCAAGCCTGAGTTTTCCCTCCTGTGAAATGGGCATAAAACAGTCTGCCCTATCTACCTTGTCACAGAGCTGCCAAGGAAGCTTAGGAACAGAAAAAGATGAAAGGACATTGACCCAACTCTGCAAAGTATAATAATGTTCCTGGGGTACCAGGGCCCTTGGGGCCCAGGAAGCACAGGCCATGGCTGTCCCCTTCATCCTCAAGTTGCCCCCAAAGAAAAACACAGCTTTTCCTGAAGGCTGACCACCTGATTCCTTCTGGTGGGCTCCAGGTCTGTGTGAGAGAGAAGGGATGGTGAAGAGAATGAGCCAGAGTTGGCTTTTGGATACCCCAATTTTGCTCCTAAGGCCCTGGAAGTTTCACAAGGCTTGTTCATGGGTGCTGAGAAGACCAGCTCGGGCCTGTAAACAGGAGGCTCTCCGCGTGGCTTAGCTCCTCACCAGTGCCACCTAGCAATCTGGAGCTGTTTGGGGGTAATTAGCCTTCTGCCCTCTGCTTTGATCTCTGCCTCCAGTGGCCTACAGGGAGTACACCATGATGCTCTCCCTCAGGGTGGCTGACCCTCCAGGACATGCCCATAGGTGGAATTCTGGCTTTTTTTTTTTTTTAAATGGTGCTAGAGTTAGAATCCTTAGCCTCAAAATGCAGGACTTTGGCATACTAAGCAAGTGCTCTTCCACTGAGTCACTTCCCCAGCTGGATCTGACTTGTTTTAGGGGCTTCGGTTTGGGGTTTTCTTTCTCAGAAAAGGAAACAGTGGATATTGGACTGGATAGTTGGGAAAAGGCACCTCTCCTTGTGGAAAATGAGGAATTCTCTTTAGTTGGCTTTTTGTGGGTCTGAGAATGTGGAAGAGGCTCATCCGCTTCAAAGCCAGCTTTGCCTACAAGCTGCAAGACAATGTGCCCATCACCCACACCATACCACAGGCTCGTTAGGGACTTTATGTGTAACCAGATAACTTCAGTTACCTAGGCTAAGTGGCCCAGGAGTGTTAGCTACTGGGGGCTTTGGGTGACGATTTCCCTCCAGATCCTGCTGTATAGGGAGAGTGGGTCAGGAAGCCCAGCATGCCTTGCCATTGTCCCCTGGTTTTCTTGACTGCAGGAGAAGGGGTCACCAAGGAGCTGTGACAAGGCTATTTTCCTCTGGAATCAGAACTTTTCCAAGTGAATGCTCCTCTCTGTGGCTTGCTTTGGGTCATAGAAAATGAGGGTGCAGGTTCTGGGAATAGGGGAATCTCATGATACTTGAGGCCTGCCATCCTTACTCCTGAGAGAGCCAGGTTGGGTGCCAGATATGGGTCTCAAAACCTCAGAGTCTACCAGAGCACCTGGTTGACCCCATGTGCTTCTGTCCCCCTTGATGATGCTAGGATCTCTCACTTGGAAAAGATGGCCAATTCTAGCAGAAACCTGACAGACAGGCTCAGCAAAAGGATTAACCCCCACTCCAAGTTCCTCTGTGCAGTGGATAAGGCCAGGGTGAGGTTAGAGTGGAGGATATTTCCCTTCATAATTCCTACTCCCCACTGGTCGTCCCCAAACTTAAGAACCCCACCTCCAGATGTGACATGGGGTAGGTGAAGCTTCTAGAATTCTTCCTGCCTTCTCTGCCTCCTCCTTCGATTCACATGCAGGAAATGTGCATTGAGCACCTACTAGGTATACTCCCTAAGTCTGGGGACTCGCAATCTCAGGTGATGGTGCCTTTGCCCTTCAGGAATTAGGAAGGGCAGTGGACTGATGGCCTGGAATTCCATGTCTTCTAGTGAGAGGGAAGGGGAGAATCTGAGAGGGCTGGTGAGAGAATAGGGAGTCATAAATAAGTCTCATTCAGGCTCTGGGAGCCAGAAGGGTAGCACTAGAAGGTGAGGCCACTTCCTGAAGGATCTGGGATCTGGCGTGATCCTACCCTTGGCAGGCCCTCCCTAGCCCCAGGCTTCCCCAGGGCCTGTGGAACAGAAGGGAGGCCAGAACCTAGAGTCTGGGCCTGGATGATGATGATGTAGTAGAGGGACACAATATCTCTATTTATGTGGTGCTGAGTTTAGAACTCAGTTTCTCACACATGCAAGGCAAGTGATCTACCACTGAGCTACAACCCCAGTCCTGGGCCTGGATTTTGAGCAGGGAAGTGAGCAATCCTGTCGATAATTTAGAAAAGCTAACACTGGGGACATTTTCACTTACTGAGTGAAACAGGTAAACTCAGCAGCTGGGAGACATCCCAGGGACAATCCAGAGGAAGCAGGTTGAAAGGCAAGGCAAAAGCAAGGCTTTTCAACCCTGCACTGGCAACAGCTGGCAGAGACTGGGGCTACGGGCCATGTCCAGCACCTCAGTGTCTGCAGCGGTCCACTGGGTCCTTACACCAACTCTGTGGGCTGGCTTCTAGGATCATCACTGCTGCAGGGCTGTTCTGAGCATTGTAGGATGTCTAGCATGATCCCGGATCCTACCCACCAGATGCCTTTTGTGCCACCCCCAGGTGTGACAGCCCCCAGTGTTTCCAGACATTGTCTCCTGTGGAATGCAGTTGCTCCTGGTTGGGAGCGGCTGGGACAGGGCACTCTTCAGGACATAAGATCCATTGGCCTGGTGACAGAGGCAGTGTGGAGGGAGGAGGCAGAGCACAGGGCAGGGAGGCGGGGTCAGGATGGCTGTGGTGTCTGTGCTGGGAGTAGTGGTGCCAGGTGCTGGGAGGGGGAGCCCAGGGGCAAGTCTGAAGGAAAGTGACACGTGTTGATGGTTTAGATCTGGTCAGAATAGAAACAACAATGAACTCTATTCATAGAGCCGGTGGTTAGTGTTATCCTTGGTACCTGGCTGCCTGGTTCCCCCACTGCATGACCTTGGGCAGGTCACACACCTCTAGACCAGAGATGATCCTAGAAGCCAGTCCACAGAGTTGGTGTGAGGACTCAGTGGATGCTTGCAGACACTGAGGTGCTGGACATGACTGGTGGCTCCAGCCTCCACCAGCCAGGCTCTATGGGTGTCATTGGCTTGAGGTTGTATTTGGGGAGCCTGAGGACCTCAGCTGAGGGAGGGTCCAGCATTCAATACAGAGCTGGACCTTGAGTAGCATGTGGGCCGCTGGCGTAGGTTAGATGCAGGCGAGAGTCAGCCTCGTGGAGAATGTCTGTGCCTGGGGACTCTGCCCACCTCTTCTGAGGGCTGCATCTTGAAGACCATTCTGCAAGGGACTGTGTGGTGGGGGTGACGGTGGCACCATCTCAGGCTTATCCCCAAACAGATTGCAGATACCAGCTTCTAATCCAGTTCTGGGCTTTTCCTTCTAGCACCTTCTGGCCAAACTCCTTTCTGCCCATTACCTGCAAGATACCTCAGAGCAGGGACATTGCCCTAGGAGTCCTGAGAGCTGCATATACCTGGGCAGTAGTTGTGACTGTGACCAGAGTCTCTGAACTTTGCTAGAGGCTGGCTGCCAGAGGGACAGCTCCACTTCAGCAAGAGCTGTGTGCCAGGCATCAGGGGACTGGGTATGGTGATGAGGGGAGGGGACTTAGAGCCAGATGACTTGGATCTCAGCCCCAGCTCTGCTGCCTTTTTATTTTGTGGTCATGGACATATTACTGAGCCTCTCTGCTCCTCCATTTCTTCATCTGTAAAATGAGCATCATGACAGCTCCTATGTCCAGGCTGGTGTGCTGAGTTTAATTGCTTAAAACGGTGCCCGGCACACTGTTAAGACCATAGCAAGATTTGCCTTGTCATTGATCTCATCCTCATGATGACTCAGAGATGGATGCTGTCCCCACTCCACAGGTGAAGAAACAGGCCTCCAGGGCTTGCAGAGCCTGAGCACATTCCAGCAGATACTGGCTAAGGATGAGGATGTTTCTGTCCAGGCTGTGTGGCCTTAGGTTGGTTATTTCACCTCTCTGAACTTCAGTTGTCACTTATAAAATGGTCATTTACCATGTGTCTTCACGACGCATGAGGAGATAAATCAGTTGGCTGACAGGGCCATTGAGGACCTAATGAGGGAGCACTTCCTCAGTGGGAAGGAAGTGACTCAGGAGGGAAAGGGAACTTGTTTGGCAAAGTAAAACCCTTTCCTTGAATACAGCTTGGACTTGCTCACCTCCCTGGTGAAACCTGAGCACATTTGAGCCAGCCACGCCCATGAGGGTGAGCCTGCAGAGGTGGCTGCCCAGGACCTTCCTGCCCAGAGCCTGAACACACAGTGTGTTCCTGACCAATTGCCCCTGCCCAGGGCCAGATTGTTTTGTCTTGGCTTTCCAATGGCTGGGCCCCTGGTGTCAGGTGACAGCCACACAGGGAGGGCCAGGTTGCTTGCCAACTGCAAGGAATCTGAGCTGGACCACACCCAGTATCGGGAGAGCCACCTAGCCAGCCTGGTGGGTGTGCCCCTGTGGCCCTGCACAGCCTCCTGGGGCTCTGGTCCCTGACATTTCTCCCCCCACCCTGTCCCCACCCCATCCCCACCCCTGACAACTATCAGGACTCCTCAGGTCCTTGCTCCTGGATGGGACCCTCCCTGGCTGAGGGCAGGATCAAGGGTCCCCACTGTCTCTGACAAACAACTTTTGTGAACTTTTTTTCCCTTCTGGGGACCTGGATCCTGGAGCTGGGGAGACAGATGGCCTTTCTCTCCCACACCCACTAAGGTTGCAGTTTGGCGCCTCCTGCGCCTCTTTGCTCTCCTTTCCCCACTCCCTGTCACAACGGCTCATTGTTCTCTTCTCCCTTGGTAGAGGTCACCTGAGCCAGGTAGCAGCGTCGGGGCTCTGGTGGGGGGATGGGGAGGATGTTCCCAAGGCTGCTGAGCTTTGGGCAGCCTCCTGGGATTCTCAGCTGGAGTTAGCGGGGGTCCTGGGTCAGGAGGGCTGGTCTGGGAATTCAGTGCCCACCTGCCAGGAGCTGTGCCTGCTGCCCCAGGCTGAGCACCTGCCCCTCTTGACTACATGGATGCTCAGGGCTGTCCGTCTTCCTTGGAGGGAGGCCATCTGCATACTCCCTCTTCCAGGGCCCTAAACAAGGCTGGGTGTTTGCTATCCACATGGACCTTGTACTCCAGTGATGGTGGAGAGGCTTAACCCTTAGGGGTTGGGGGAGGGAGGACAAAAGTGTGGGCAGGGTACACTGGTTTGGGACAGCTGGGGCAGGGGTGGGGTGCCTGACAGAACTTGGTTCCTTCCCTTACCTGGTTTCCCTAGCTTCTCCCTGTCCCTTTGATTGATTCATAGATTGGCCACTCGCAGTCTTCAAATCCAGATCTCTCCTTCCCTGTCCCAAAAAGTCTTCTCATACCTTCCAGCCTAGCCCAAGTCCCTGTACTGAAAACTGCTTCATTTAGAGATTTGTGTGGGATTTTGTGCGTGTGGTGCTGGGATTGAACCCAGGGCCTTGTGCATGCAAGGCAAGCACTGTACCAGCTGAGCTATAGCCCCAGCCTAGCCCTTTTTATTTGGAGACAGGGTTTTACTAAATACTGATGCTGACCTCATGCTTGTGGTTGTCCTGTTTCAGCCTCCTAAATTGCTGGAACTATAGCTGCTTTATGGGTCGATTTGCATGCCCTGAGCTGAGGGGTCCCCAGGGAGCCACACTGCTTACATTCAAACCCACTCTCTTGGGCTCACTCCCCTTCTTTTGCTCTTGAAGGAGCCTCATCCTTCCTCTGTTGTCTGTGCAAGGTGTCCCAGGAGATGCAGCAGGGATGCCGCAGAGGAAGCTGGGCTTCGGAGGCAAGGCCTGTGCACTGTGGCTGAGCAGAGCCTTCTCATGCTCCTAGGTGGCTTTCCTGAGGGTCTTGTATTCCACCAAGGACAGCCCTGCTCAGGATAGTCAGGGTATCATCCTGTTGATGGGAGAGAGCTGAGACCCAAGAGCAGAATGGTAAAGTGAAGAGGCAGGAGGGGAGTGGAAGCCTAGTGGGTCTGACTTACTGCCTGTTCTGAATGGCCCTTTGCAAGAGAAAGAGGGGATGGGAAGGAGCGGTGACCACAGTGTCCCCATGACACTGAAGGAATTGAGGAATCCGTGTTCATGATGGAAGAATGGGCCCAACTTCATTGTCTTCCTGTGAGTTGGAGAAGAGAAACTGACCTGCAGGAGGGCCTCAAGTGAGATGTTCGGGGAAGTGCCACTGAGTTGATGGGATCTGTGACCTGGGAGCCTGACAACAAACTCCAGATCCAGACCTCATAATCCCAGCTACTGGGGAGCCTGAGACAGGAAGATCGCAAGTTTGAGGTTCGCCTTTGCAATTTAGTGAGACTCTGTCTCAAAATAAATTTGGGGCTGGGGATTGTTGCTCAGCAGAGCACTTGCCCAGCATGCGCAAGCTCCTGGGGTGATCCCCAGCACCAAAAAAAAAAAAAAAAAAAAAAAGCTGCAGAACTGTTTTTCTTTGGCTTTAGTTTCCTGCTGATGCCCTGATGCCGAGTTGTCCCAGGATTGGTGCAACATGACTGTAATATGAGCCTTGTAATTAAAAATTTTCTAGAAGCTGTATTATAAAATCTTATAAACATTTGAAATTAATTTTATAATATAGTCTCTTGAATCCAGTATATCCAAAATAGTGTTCTTTTGACAGGAAGGCAATATAAATTAATGAGATTTTTTTTTTTTTGTAGTGGGACACAATACCTTTATTTATTCGTTTTTTTATGTGGTGCTGAGGATCAAACCCAGGGCCTCGCACGTGCTAGGCGAGCACTCTACTGCTGAGTAGAGCCCCATGAGATATTTTTTACTGTATTTTTTTTAATACTAAGTTTTTGAGATCTAGGTGTATTTCATACTTTATAGCCCATCTGAATTCAGTCATAAATTTTCCTTGAAAATGCTAGATTCTATTTGGGATTCGGAAGATTTACAGTTGAAAGGGAGACTGGAAACTTTCTCCTGACCCCAGCCCCTTTTCTATTGGGGCCGGGGTTGCAGAAGACCACTCATCTAGCCAGTTCAAGGTGGGCTCAATTCTCAGCACCACATAAAAATAAATAAATAAAATAAAGGTTTTGTGTCCAACTACAACTAAAATAATATTTAAAAAAAATACTCAGAGTTTTCCAATAACTGAATTGAACATCCATTCTTATATTTAAATTGATTGAAATACAGGAAAGTTTAAAAGACAACTTCTTGGGGGCACTAGCTGCATTACAAGAGCTCTGTAACTCCTCTGGCTCCTGGCTGCTGCTCTGGCAGCCAGCGGTGGGGGGCCTGCTACTGTCCACCAAGCTCTGGAGGATCTTTCCCCCAGAGTCTTCCAGATTCCAAATTCCACAGGCTTTACCCTGAACTGCTGCTGGCTGTGATGGGAAAAATGTTGCCTTCTCAGGAACCTACTCCTATCTCTGGCAGCTGGCTTCCTGAGGCCCCTGCAACCTGTGGCTGCCTGAGGCCTGGCAGGGCCCCCAGGGGAACTTGTCCCACACAGCCTATCTGTTCCCTTCCCTCCTTTTCAGGGAAATGTTTACATTCCAGATCCTCAGCTATCTACCCAGGGCTTTTCCAGGGCCTGCATTTTTTACATAACTGAACTGGGACCTAGGCTGGCTTAGAGGCTCCTGCAGGGTCCTTTATGCCCTCCTGGCTGTCCCATCCAGGTATATCCATTTGCTGTACAGACTCTTCCCCCTCCTCAGGGCCCCTTCTCAGTTGTACAGTGCTTGCTTCACATGTACAAGCCCTGGGTTCAATCTCCAGCACCACAAAGAAAAATGGGGGTGGGGTGGGGGCTTCTAGCTCCAGAAATCCCAGCAGGTCTTGGGGCTTTCCTTTAGGCCTGACCCTGGCCTGGGCCTCCTCTAGTGAACCACGGTACTGGACTGGCCTGACCTGGATTGGCAGAGGCAGGCAGCCTTTTAGTGCCAAGCTGTTAGGCCTGATGCTCAGGGGCCTGACAGAGCTGCTCAGGATGGCTGGGGAGGCCCTCTTGTTGCTGCAGCGTTTTGGGCTTGGCAATTTCCTTGGTTAAAAGCAGTCTGGTTGGCATGGCTGTGTCTGTGTCCCCTGGGGGTTGGGAGTAGCTGATTAAGAAGCAGCACCAAGAACCTTTCCCCAGGCGGTTTGTCCATCTGAAGCCTGATGTTCACCTTCAAACCTTTTCAACCTGCCTTTTTACCTGGGGCAGCTGCCTCCCGAAATGCCGAGGGTTGCAGACAGAACCATGGTCAGTGCAGTTGGCAACTGCAGAAGCTCTAGCTTCTAGCTGTACCAGAAGCTCAGGTAGTGAGGCAGCTCCACCTTGAGAGTATTCTCCAGCTGTTGAAAAGTCGCTTTCCAGCATTTACCAACCAGGCGACAAAGCTACACGTGCCTGGGTGTATGTGTATCTGTGGTGTGACTGGGGTCATGCCTCTGCATTATTAAACTACATGGGTTTGGGGCTCAGCGGTAGAGCGCTCGCCTCCCACGTGAGAGGCCCTGGGTCCGTGCAGTGAGTTATAATTGTGTTCAATTATAACTAAAAAATAAATATTAAAAAAAATAAAAATTAAAAAAAATAAACTACACAGGCTGAGGTGTGGCTCAGTGGTAGCACATGCAAGGCCCAGGGTTCTTCCCCAATACTGCCAAAAAAAAAAACCAAAAAAAAGGCTGAGGGAAAAACGGAATAAAACCTCATTAAAAATAAGCTAGGCTAGGTGCAGTGGTGCATGCCTGTAATCCCAGCAAGTTGGGAGGCTGAGGCAGGAGGATCCCAAGTTCAAAGCCAGCCCCAGCAACTTAACAAGGCCCTGTCTCAAAACAAAAAGGGCTGAGGATGTGGCTCAGTGGTTCAGTACCCCGGTTCAATTCCTAGTACCACAAAACAATTAAGTAAATGTATACACGTGTATAGTCACAAGCACAGAAAAGACTCAAAGGATATACTTCCCAAGTTAGCGAGGACTACTTCTGATTGTGGGATCAAAGGGTAATTCTTGATTTTTTTAAATACATTCCAACATTTCTACAGTGTATGTTACTTCTGTAATAAGAAATGAACAAAAGCATGTACCTGCAACCATGCTCCAGAAATTGCCTCTCTGGAAAGGTGGTTGAGAAGAACTGTGACAAGGAGGGCCCTTGATTTGAAGCAGCAAGCTGGAGGCAGAGGGGGCCTTGGACAGTCCAGACCCGGGCAGGGACGCCAGGATGCTCTCAGGGTATGGGGTGGACCTGGAGCTGTAGCACCACTAGACTTCTTTCTTGAGGGACCAATGTCTCCATGGTGCCACTCCCCACCCTACTGCAGGAGGGTGGGGTAAGCCTGTCAACAACCAGGGTGCACAGGTGGAGTTGGGGGTCTTATGGAGTGTTAGGTGGCCAGTGTGGTGCCAGGAATAATAGCATGCAGTAATGATCAGGGTCAGAAATGGGCCGCAGAGGTGGGGCGTGGGTGGGAGGGGTGTGAAAGGGCCCAGGCCTCTCCTTCCTGTTGGGCCGACTTTGGGCTATGGCTCCACCTATCACTAGCCCCAGCCATGGCAAGGCAGAGGGGACACAAGGACACTGAACATGTTTGGTCTTCGTGCCTCTTATTGCAGACAGTGGAGCATGGCTTCCCGCACCAGCCCAGTGCCCTTGGCTACAGCCCTTCCCTGCGCATACTGGCCATCGGCACCCGCTCCGGAGCCGTCAAGCTGTATCCTTTCCAGTGCCCAGCTCCCACCAGCAAGTGGGGGGAGTGAGATTTGAGATTTTTCTTCTCTCTCCTAACCCATGGGCTATTGGGATAAGAGCAAGATGTTCCTGATCTGGTTTTGAACGTGATTTTCCGGGGGGATGGGATATAGTTGTTGGAGGGGTGAGAGGACTGGGCATGGTGAGCTGTTGTGTGTCCTTCTAGGATTGAAACTGGGGAGGGATGGGTGTGTTTAGTCTCCTCTTGTTCCTTGGTTCCCTTTCTCACCCATAGCTGGAGATTTCAAGAATGGAGCCCTACTGGGTGAGGGAACCTCTGTGCAACCAGGCACCACGCTGGGAGGAGAGAAGCCTGGTCCCAGTGTCCGTCCTTCTGCCTTGACAGGGTGTGGGGTCTCAGAGGCCTGCTTTGCAAGGGCTATGTTGAGGGCTAGGGCCCCAGAGAGCAGGGCCTGACACCAGTGTCGGGACCAGAGCCTGGTGGGTGCCTGCCTTCCTAGTACCTGGCCCAGGCTACAACGGTGGGGTTTTTTGGGGGGTCTCTCCAAAGGCACAACCCTTTCAAGGAGTCCTGGCCTTTCTTCCCCTGCTTTCCTCTACGCTACCTGCTCCCCTACCAAAAAAAATTACAGGTGACACTTCTAGTCCCACGTTCCCGCTTGGTAGTTGCCCTGAGTGCAGTGAGTGGGGGCAGGTGACCTCCTGGAAGTGGTTTTGTTTGTTTACCTTTTTCCTTGGTAAAAAGCAGAAGTCACAGGGAGGGAAAGCCCTCAGTGAGGGGCAGCACCTCTTCTGGAGAGCATAATGGATCCTGCTTGGCTGGGACATCCTCCACCGGCTGAGGCTGGTTGTCATCCAGTGGGGTGGTTTTTTACCCAAAGCCTCAGCTTTGGTTAACTGGGGTTATTTTGGAGGCAAGTCCACAAGTTTCAGGAGGAAAGATTGCCCCTGAGACTTTTCCTCGGCAGGCATGGCCTAGGCCATGCATCTGGGGCCCCCATCACTATCTGACCTGCATTTCCGGATGAACTAGGATGGGGCCTAGGGCAGTTGGGAGATGGGGACTGCCTTGAGTAGCTCAGCTGGCACCTCATGTAGGTAGGCCTTTGCTCCTCTGTCAGAGCATTGGGGCAGCTGGAGGGTGCAGAGTCCCCAGGAGGGCTGGGCTGGCGTACACACAGCACAGGGGCACAGGTGCTGCGACTCCAGCCTTCTCCACAGTTAATCATTGCCAGGCCACAGCCATATATCCTGGTTACCAGTCCTGGTGCCAAGACGCAGGCCAAAGCTGCTGGGGGTGGGCCTGCAGTGGTGCCTATGTTTTCTCGCAGGTGCTACCAGGTGCTGGCTGAAGGGCCTGTTGTAGGAGGGGCAGCCTAAGAGTTACCAAGATGGGCTCCATCTTTCTACAGAGTTGCCCCCCACACACCTGGCTGGGAAAACTCTGTTCTTCAGAGGTCAGGTCACTGGCTGAGGTTCCTAGACCAGGGCCACTGCTGTCTGCCCTCACCCCAGGTGCCTGCACATGGGAACTGATGTCTGGAGGGAGGGGGAGCCCTTCTCTCCGTTTGTACTCCTTGCCTCCTGGGCCAGAGAGCCTGCAGCTCCAGGCTAGCAAGGGCTGGTCCAGCTTTCAAAGGTTTTCCTGAGCCTTCTCCTAGCTATGGTGCCCCAGGGGTGGAGTTCATGGGGCTGCACCGGGAGAACAATGCTGTGATGCAGATCCACTTCCTGCCTGGCCAGGTAAGGGCTGACTCGGGAAGAGGAGGGCTGAGGGCCTTCTCCCTGCTCTTATACACTTACATCTTCCTGAAAGAGTGGTGTGTGGAGGGAGGCATGGGTTGGAGTTTGAGGCTGCTGGGAAAACATGAGACCACCTCCCTTTTCTTAGCTGGAGGCTTTCAGGCCACTCTGAGAGTAGCTGGGGATTTTTGGTCCTGGGCTTCTTTGAAACAACTGGCCCAGCTGGGTAGGATGTCACACACCTGTAATCCCAGCAACTCGGGAGGCTGAGGCAGGAGGATCGCAAGTTCAAAGCTTCAGCAACTTTGTGAGACTCTGACTCAAGGGAATGGGGGTAGCTGGGCATGATGGTGCTATAATCCTAGCAGCTTGGGAGGCTGAGGCAGAAGGATCAAAACTGGTTCAAAACCAGCCTCAGCAAAAGCAAGGCACTGAGCAACTCTGTGAGACCCTGTTTCTAAACAAAACAAAATAGGGCTGGGGGTGTGGCTCAGTGGTCAAGTGCCCCTGAGTTCAATCCCCAGTACCAAAAAAAAAAAAAAAGGGATGGGGGTGTGGCTCAGTGGTCAAGTGCCCCTGAGTTCAATCCCCAGTACCAAAAAAAAAAAAAAAAGGGATGGGGAGTGTTGCTGGGGATGTGGCTCAGTGGTTAAGCAGCCCTGGGTTCACTCCTGTCCCCACATGCATTCCCTTCCCAGTGCCAGCTGGTCACCCTGCTAGATGACAACAGCCTGCACCTGTGGAGCCTGAAGGTCAAAGGTGGTGTGTCAGAGCTTCAGGAGGATGAGAGCTTCACCTTGCGTGGCCCCCCAGGGTATGGAGGATGGCCCCTTCCCCTCCCTGCCCAGCCTACTCCTCACACCCAGCTCTGAGGCAGGCTTGTCCTTTGAGGGCTCTGTTATCTGCATGCCAGTGCGGGGCTGCTGCATACCCATGCTCAGGTCCTCCAGTGCAGTGGGTGGGTTTGCAGCCTCCACCTACACCCTTGCCTTGTCACGCAGGAGGGTCCCAGCCCAAGCTCTCTACCATCTGTTTCCCACCTTGGCAGAAAGTGACTAATATGGTTTTCCTGGTTGAGATGCTCTGAACCATTAAAGACCATGAGGGACCTATCTTCCATGGGCTGTTAAGGACCCTATCCTCTGGGTCCCTCCTGCCTCCGCAGCAGCCAACTCACGGGCAGCTGTTCACATTGGCAGGGCTGCTCCCAGTGCCACACAGATCACTGTCGTCCTGCCTCATTCTTCCCGAGAGCTGCTCTACCTGGGCACCGAGAGTGGCAACGTGTTTGTGGTGCAGCTGCCAGGCTTCCGTGCCCTGGAGGACCAGACCATCAGCTCAGAGGCCGTGCTGCAGCGGTAAGCCACTGGACATGGCCTTATCCCTTTGGTCCCCAGATATGTCTCAAGAGTTTATTTCTTCCTGGAAAGTCTTTGGGACAGGAAGGGAAACCCTCAACTCTCTACCTATCCCCCAAATTGAGAATCTCTCACCCCTTATGTCAGCATCGTAGCCCTAACAGGGATCTTGGAAGTAACCTGTCACCTAATTTAAAGGTGAGGAAAGTGAGGCCCAAAATGCTGGTGTGAAGTTACCACCTCAGTCCAGTGTCCTTTCCCTGAGATTGTATGTCTCAAAATCTGGGGGCTGTGCAGTAGGGTAGCTGGGACCCAAACCCTGCTCCACTGGGCCAGCTCCTGCTGTGCCTTATGTTTGGGGCACGTGCTGAGCTTCTACTGGGGCAGGTTCCATGGCTGAAAAGCCTGTAGGTTTGTTGAGGTGGCCGGTGCTCTGCTGCTCCAGGACTACATGGCAGCAGAGGGAGGCAGGCTCAAAGGGAGACCAGGGAGCCTGCCTAGGCTTGCTGGGGGCTAGGTTGCTAGTGACAGAATGTTCTGCAGTCCCAGGGGACAGGGGCCCTGGTCCTAGAGGGCTCTAGGCCAGGCTTAGAGCACATAGCTGGCAGCCTAGACTCTCCACATCCCTGAGTGACACTGAAGCAGGTTCCATCTGGCCAGGGCAGGGTTGGGAGGATTCCTGCATGGGGCTGGGTCCCTCTGTGTACAAACCCCAGTGCCTTTCTCACTTAGCAGGGTAGGGCTGGGGCAGTGTGCCTGAGGTCAGGGTAGAGCAGTTTGCAGGACACCAGGAGGGCACAACTGGGGCCCAGCTTGGGTGCCATCTGTGGGCACCTTGGTGGGAGAACCTGCTCCTTAGCAAGTGACCCTCAGAGCCAAGCCCTGCCCTTTCCCCGCCCCTTAGCTGATCTGAGGGGAGGCAAGGAGGGGCCTAATGCAGAGAGGCTGCCTCCAATCTAAATCCTCCTTTGGCCTTCACTTTGACCACACTTACCTAGGCTTTTAAAGTGGCCACCTCTGGTGACTGTGACTCTGAGCATGTCACTATCCTGAGGGGAAATATGTACAAAAGACACAGGTGGGGCTAGGGCTGGGGCTCTAGGAACTGAAGGCACAGCCTCTTGCATGTGAGGCACAGGCTCTACCAATGAGCTACACATTGGTAGGTAGCTCATGGGGCTGGGTCCCTCTGTGTACAAACTCCAGTGCCTTTCTCACTTAGCAGATAGGGTTTGATCCTCAGCACCATAAATAAATAAATAGATAGATAAATGCATTGTGTCTATCTACAACTAAATTTTTTTATATTTATTTTTTAGCTTTAGGTGGACACAGTATCTTTATTTTATATTTATGTGGTGTTGAGGATCGAACCCAGTGCCTCACACGTGCTAGGTGAGCACTCTACCACTTAGCCACAAGCCCAGCCCTACCACTAAAAATATTTAAAAAAAAAAGAAAAGACAGAGGTGTGGCAATGACCATTCCAGAACTTCTTTCAGTGGTGAGAGGTGGGGTGGTTGGGTGCTATCTGATTATGCAGCAGCCTTCAGCTCTGTAAAGACATCATTTGCCTTCAGTAAGAAGGCCTTGCGGCCAGGCACATGTCTGTAATCCCAGCGGCTCGGGAGGCCGAGACAAGAGAATCTCGTGAGTTCAAAGCTAGCCTCAGCAATGGCGAGGCACTAAGCAACTCAATAAGACCCTGTCCCTAAATAAAATACAAAATAGGGCTGGGGATGTGGCTCAGTGGTCAAGTGCCCCTAAGTTCAATCCCCAGTCCCCAAAAAAAGCCTTGAATGATGTTCAAACACACGAGAGAACACCCGTGTCTCATTGGATGAGGGGAAAAACAGTATGCAAAATTATGTGTATGGGGTTATTCCAGTGTTTAAGTAATAGCGTGCCTTAGGTGGCATGAGGTCACATGCCAGTGGGCACAGTGTGGAGCACAGTCACCGGGATGTGCAGCAGCTGCCGTCCAGCCATGCAGCTTCATTCTGTTGTTCTTCCAGATGCCTCAGTGTGTTCTCCAAGATGGTGTGATTCTTTCGTTGCTTAACTTTTAAGAGATTTTTTTTTTAATAAGTAATTTACCAGGACCAGGTGTAGCTCATTGGTAGAGCCTGTGCCTCACATGCAAGAGTCTGTGCCTTCAGTCTCTAGAGCATGTGTCCACATGTGCGTGCACACACAAAGTAATACTTCATGTTGGAATCCACTTCAAAAATCAAAACTTTACAGATAAGTGAAAGTGACCCTTCAAGTCCCACTCCCAGTGCTAATTCTGATTCCACAGAAGCCATTGCTTACAGCATAGGGTATGAGAAAGCTGAGAGGTTTGGTTTGGTTTGATTTGCAGTATAGGGGTGCCTTCAGGGTCCAGGCTCCCATTTGACTTCTTGGTGTTGGGTCTCGGTCTCATGTCTGCCACCTCATGGTTCTCTGTTGGCCTCAGTACCTCCAGAGTCATGTCAGCATTCCAGATCCAGAAGAGGAAGAGAAGTCAGTTCTAGGGCTGGGCCAAGTAATATAGAGTTTTGTTGATCTTTAAAATTTCTTTCTTGTGAAATACCACCTCCTTGTAGAAATGCCCTAAATATGACCATATGGTTGCACGATTCTTAAGAGTGATCCTCCCTCTAGCCAGCCCCTGAGCGTCCCCACATGCCCTTCCTCATCACAGCTCCCGCTTTCTTGCTCCATCCCTCCTCCAGGTTGACTTCCAGAAATCACGTCCTTGCCTTTCTTTAAGGTTATATCACCTCTGGTGGCATTCTTGGGATTTTATTTATTTTTTAAATCAGTGTGTCCTGGCCACCTTTCCGTGATGGCACACAGGCTGCCACTGTTGCTGTGGGCTGACTGCACTGCCCTCTCCAGGTTGCCAGAAGAGGCCCGCCACCGGCGAGTGTTTGAGATGGTAGAGGCTCTGCAGGAGCACCCTCGAGACCCTAACCAGGTCCTGATCGGCTACAGCCGAGGCCTTGTTGTCATCTGGGACCTGCAGGGCAGCCGTGTACTCTGTCATTTCCTCAGTAACCAGGTAGGTGGTGCCCCGACACAGGTGGATACCTCGTGGCTCTCCCCAGCCCCCACTTGGCAGTGCAGCCGCTGGGCGGCAGGAGGGGAGGATCAGACCTTGCTAACACTGCCCCAGTCCCACCCACTGCTCTCTCTCCCTCTCCCCCTCTAAAGCAACTGGAGAATGTCACTTGGCAGCGGGATGGCCGCCTCATTGTCACTTGCCACTCTGATGGCAGCCATTGCCAGTGGCCTGTGTCCAGTCAGGCCCAGCAACCTGAGCCCCTGCGCAGCTCCATGCCTTACGGTCAGTGCCTCATGGTCTGAGGAGTCCCTTTAGTCTACTGAATTCAGACATGGGGTACCCTGTTCACAGAAGCAAAACCTGGGCCCAGAGAGACTCAGGGCTTGATCCAAAGCCACACAGACTTTGGATGCCCACTGAGGCTATCTCTAGGAACTGCTCAACGAGACTCCCCAGCCCAGATCCACATGAGGGTTTGGGTGTGAGGTGTCCTTACAAATGAGCAATCTGTGCCCGTGGGAACCGGCATATGCTTGTTCCAGCTGACCACTTTTCTTTTAGGTCCCTTTCCTTGCAAAGCAATTACCAAAATCTTCTGGCTGACCACCAGGCAGGGGTAGGTATGGTGCTCTGTCCTCTCTGTCTCCCAGAGACTCCCTTCAGGGCTAGAGAGGCTTCAGGACTACTTGGGGAGATGGTCCTAGGGAACAACTGCAGGTGTGTCTTGGGTGCTAGGTAGGCAGGGAAGGGCAGGCTCTCCACCCATGCCTCTCAGGGGCTACAAAATCCATACATACACCTTCCTTCCACCCTCCCAGAGAGATGGTCTCAGTAAGCAGGTCACAGACCCTTCTAGTCACAGGCCTGTTTCTTCAGAAAGAACGATGCAGGAAGGCCTGAGGTAGAGGCAGGGACTCAGCTGGAGGCTGCCTATCCTGCCTGGCCCCAGGTTCTCCTGGGCTGCTGCAGTGGGCATGAGGTTGGGGTCCAGCCTTGCCCCCGCCAGTCACCCTGAGACCGGCCTACCTCCCAGCATGGGACCCCACCCCAGGCTCTGCCATGAAGGCTGGCCACTTCTCTGTGCTCTGGAAAGCCATACCACAGGCCCAGCTCCAGGCTGCCTCGGTGGTACGGAGCCCAGCCCAGCCTTCCCCTTATACCCGCAGGTTGCCCTTCACCATCTTCCAGGGCGGCATGCCACGTGCCAGCTACGGGGACCGCCACTGCATCTCAGTGGTCTACAATGGCCAGCAGGTAGCCTTCGACTTCACTTCCCGTGTCATTGACTTCACCGTCTTGGCAGAGGTGGACCCTGCAGCCGGTAGGCAAGCTTCAAGAAAGGGCAGAGGGTGAGGCGTGGGAGGTGCTGGGTAGGCACATAAATAAAGGGGAGGGTCCTACACAGGCATGCCGAAACAGCCACCCTCCTGCATCCTTCTTAGTGCTACAAAGTGTCACCAAGGCCAGTGGCATGTCTCTCCATTCTCTCCCTCCCTGTGTCCTCCCAACTGGGTTCACAGCCTGGAGCTTCATCCTTACCAGGTCACACCTCCTGCCTGCCCTGAACTTTCTTTGCCCTTCCCAGGCTCTGAGGGACTTAGCCCAGTGAGGACAGATCCGCCTTGTTAGATTTACCGTCCACCAAGCTTAGGAAGAAGGTCCAGGCTGAGACACAGTGAAGCCTGCCTTCTGGGTGGGGCGGGAGGTAGCTGTGTGGGGCCAGCTCTGAGTCAGCCTCTTAAATTGGTGACAGGCAAGACCAGCAAGGGCTGATGTCAACACCTGGGAGGAGGCCTCCAGGAGCTCTCCAGGAGGGTGGGCCTCCTCCACTAGTGAGTGACCCACCCAGCCCTGGTGTCCCCATCACAGAAGAGACCTAAGCCTGCTTTTCCTTTTTTCCTGGCCCCTCCTTCCTCCTCTTACTTGATGCTGAGAGCAGGGCTCCAGAGCTGCCTTCCTCAAACCAGTCAGTGCCATGTGGGGACAGAGCCTGGAATCTACTGGGCTGTGGCCTCCCCCTGCTTCCCTTGGCTGACTGGATCCTCTGATCCCCAGCAGAGGATCCTCCCAAGAGAAACTCACTGAGCCGTACACTGAAAACCGATGGTGTGCTGGGCACAGTGGCACACGCCTGTGACCCCAGCCGCTCTAGAGGCTGAGGCAGCAGGAATCATACGGTCGAGGCTGGCCTGCAACTTAATGAGATTCTATCTCAAGATCAGAAAAAAAGTGGGGGGTGGCTCAGTACCCCTGGGTTCAATCCCAGCAATGCAAAACAAGACAAAGCCAGGGCCTTCTAGGGCTGGCCATGCTCCTCTGATTGTCCATCTGTGTCCCCAGATCGGATCCAGTGGCCTGGGTTGAGTGCATGATCAGAACTACTCCCCTCAGGCAGGGTGTGGGCACCCTGAGTCTCTTGTGCGATTCCTCTGCCATGGGCCTTTGCCGGGCAGACTTTCTTATTTAATAAGCAGCCATCACCCGCCAGGCCCTATCCCAGGAGCAAAGTCCCTGCTCTGGTAGGGCTTACTCAAGTGTGGGGAAATAGGGAAAAAACTGATAATAACATCAGAGGCAAGAAAAAAGCAAAGCCAGGTGAGGGGGCAGGGGCAGGGAGCAGGTGACCGGGCTGATTTTGGCAGGGTGGCCAGCAAGGCCACCCCTGGAATGAACTTAGAGGGCAAGGTAGGCCCCACAGGGACCTGGGATGAGAGACTTGAAGTCAGGAGAGCTCTTTGCTTGCTCAAGTGAGATATGGACAGAGGGAGGGAGGTGACTCCAGACGGGGACAGTGCCAGATTGTAAAACTAGAGGCTCGGAAGGCCTTTAGGTATATTCTAGAGAGGTGAGAGCCCCAAGCAAAGGTGCCATGGTCTGGCCTCTGTTCGGAAAGGATCTGTATGGGAAATTCCCATGGGGTGGAGGTGGGAACCAAGGGGGGTGCTGAAGCTCAGGTTGGGACGGGGGCACAGGACATGGTTGGGTTTGGAGTGTTCTAACAGTCAGCCTTGACCTTGGTCCAGACCCATGAAGGACCGGGTAACAAATGATGTCCCTGCCCCCTCTCCTCAGTCCTGCCCTTGTAGAGCAAGTGCAGCCATGGCCAGTGCATACACAGTGCGTCATCTTACAGAAACAGGCAGTGGACCAGCTCTGGCCCTTGCACTGTGATTTGTCAACCCCTTGTCTAGGTGGAGGTACATGGAGGAAAGATGGGGTCAGGATGGGAAGGGGTATTGGCTCGAGTCTCAGGAAGTTTGGAGAAGGTACAGGGAGGAACAGGCTTTCTTGAATGGAATCGAGTTTGAGGAGATGTTGACCAAAGACCTGGGAAAGAAGAAAGCTCTGGAGTTACCCTCGCAGAGCTCTGAAAAGCCTGGGGCAGGTGAGGCTGTCCAGTAGCGCAGGGGACAACAGATGAAAGCAGCCATGAGGAAACCCGCCCTGGCGCGTGCTGAACATAGTAGGAACTCGGAGGTTGGTGGAATCTAGCGAAGGAAGCTGAGCGCTGGTCAGAGAGGCAGGAGACCTGGGAGACGAGGGTAGGCGGCATGCTGCACCTGCAGAAAGGCAAAAGAGGGCCCCAGCTGGGGGAAGGTGCACACCTGGTCACGTGGCAAGCAAGAGGAAAGCTCTCTGCTGGGGACAAAAGCCTGATTGGAGAGAACTGGAGGGGAGCAAATGGAGGGAGACAGGATGGGCTCTGCCAGACAGCAATACTGGGATGGGGTGCTAATGCAGGGAAGCCCTCGGAGCAGAAAATGTCCATCTGTGACAGATGTGCAGCCAGATGAGGCTTCCAGAATGTGCAGAAGCACTCAGCCAGGCCGCTGCTATGGGCTGGCAGCAGTTTCTCCAGGTGGATAAGGTGGGAGCCCGGCAAGATCAGCCTGGCCTAGGAAGAGGGGCTCCCGGAAGCCAGTTTTCAGGACATGTTTATTGAGTGGCAGCTGGGGTCGGGCCTGATAGAGGGTGTTGTGTGCAGTAAGGCAATGCACCATGGGCAGCTGGGGTGCTAAAGGCCTGCTCGCTGCTGCTGCAGGGACAGCGTCAATGGGCATATCCCAGCCGCAGCTCGTGGCCTGAACAGGGAGAGCAGGAACCAGGGAAGAGGGCTGGGCGGGCTCCGTTCCTGGCAGGGACTCTACCTTTTCAGCCTTGGCTGGAGCCCAGGTTCCAGCCAGGTGTGTCCCTCCCTGTGAGCTTTGGGCCAGTTAGCTCTCCGCAGCGCAGACACAGGCAGGCTGCTTCCCCACACCTGCTGCCTCCCTGAGGTGAAAGATTTTGTTCTTGTAGCCAAGAACAAGGGCTCTCTGCACCTGCAGATTCCAGGCTCCAGCGCTGTAGCTCTTTCTGCAGGGCCAGGCAGGGGCAAACTGCTTGCTCCTGGGCCCTGACCCTTGGCCTGTACCCCAGCCTTTGATGACCCCTATGCCCTTGTGGTGCTGGCCGAAGAGGAGTTGGTGGTGATCGACCTGCGGACAGCAGGCTGGCCATCTGTCCAGCCACCCTACCTGGCCTCCCTGCACTGCTCCGCCATCACCTGCTCCCACCACGTCTCCAACATCCCTCTGAAGCTGTGGGAGCACATCATTGCCGCGGGCAGCCGGCAGAATGCTCAGTTTTCCACCATGGTAGGTCCAGCCCCAGCCCCAGCCCCAGCCCCTGCCCCTGCCCCTGCCCCAGCCCAGCCCCATCCAGCCTTGCCCGTCTTGGGGCCAAGCAGTCCTGGAGTTCTTGGTCTCTTTCTCCAGGAATGGCCCATCAATGGTGGCACCAGCCTGGCCCCACCCCCACCCCAGAGGGACCTGCTGCTCACAGGGTAAGTGACTCTGATGCTACTTTTCCTCCTCCCAGGGGAGGGGCAAGGTGGGTGAGGGCACCACCCTGAGGAGTGTGTGCCAGACACTGGGCACCCCAGCCGGCATCACTCTCACGGGGGACAGGTGGGCTCTGCCCACAGGCATGAGGACGGCACTGTACGGTTCTGGGATGCCTCTGGTGTCTGCTTGCGATTGCTGTACAAACTCAGCACCGCGCGGGTGTTCCTCACTGAAACGGACCCCAGCGAGAACCTCAATGCCCAGGGCGAAGACGAGTGGCCTCCACTCCGTAAGGTGAGGCCAGGAACCTGGAAGCTGGAGGTGGGGCGGGGAGGATGGGGCTGGCCCTGGCTGCTCACAGGTCTCCTCTCCCTCATCAGGTGGGCTCCTTTGACCCCTACAGTGATGACCCCCGGCTGGGCATCCAGAAGATTTTCCTCTGCAAATACAGTGGCTACCTGGCTGTGGCAGGCACGGCAGGGCAGGTAGCAGGCTGGGCAGGGACAGGGATTGTGGAGGAACGGTGGGGTGACTCTGGGCAGCAGGGACAAGAACCAGCCTCCGAGCACCCACCCGCAGGTGTCACCAGGAGTGCACATTCTCTGTGCTTCTCCCATGGGATGGAGGTTTCTCAATCCAATAGAGAAAGGCCCCTAGAAGGTTCCTCGATCCCATAGAGGAAGGATGGTTGTTTCCCTCTCCTCCTAAAATCAGAACAAAGGGTGGAAGCTAGGCAGAGGCTGAGCCTGGACTTGAGTCCTGATCCTTTGCTGTCCTTTGATGCTGGGGTCTTGCTGAGCACATCTGCCCCCACCCAGGTGCTCGTGCTGGAGCTGAACGACGAGGCGGCAGAGCATGCTGTGGAGGAGGTGGAGGCCGACCTGCTGCAGGACCAGGAGGGCTACCGCTGGAAGGGACATGAGCGCCTGGCCGCCCGCGCAGGGCCCGTGCACTTCGAGCCCGGCTTTCAGCCCTTTGTGTTGGTACAATGCCAGCCCCCAGCTGTGGTCACCTCCTTGGCCCTGCACTCTGAGTGGCGGCTTGTGGCCTTTGGCACCAGCCACGGCTTTGGCCTCTTTGACCACCAGCAGCGGCGGCAGGTCTTTGTCAAGTGAGTATGATGGCTGGGGCTGGGGTCTGGGACTAAGGCCTTGGGAGGACCCTGCACCCTGGCAGCACTGATGACCTTATGTCCCCCAGGTGTACCCTCCACCCCAGTGACCAACTAGCTCTGGAGGGCCCACTGTCCCGTGTAAAGTCCCTCAAGAAGTCCCTGCGTCAGTCATTCCGCCGGATGCGCCGCAGCAGAGTGTCTAGCCGGAAGCGGCGGCCAGCTGGCCCCCCAGGAGAGGTGAGGCCTAAGGCTACCCTTGAGCCCTGGCCAAGCCCAGGGCAGCCATCACCTGGACCACGTGACTCTCCCTCCCTGGGCTTCATGGGCTACAAACAGAGGCTCTGAATCCAGGCCACCTAGGTTCTCACCCCACTAACTGTGACTGCCAGTATGTCACGCTGCTTTTGTGCCTCAGCTTCCCCAAGCACAAAAGATTGTAATGCTTACCTTGGAGGTGAGTCCCCGGCAAAAATTAGTTGTTTTCTTATTATTCTGCCCCTTTCCCTACAATGTGCTGGGAGGCCAGGCAAGCTCCCTCCAAGGCACCTCCCACTTGTACAAGGTCTGCTTGGACATGGCTATGGCCAGCCTTCCAGCCTTTCTGGGAGGATTGGCATCGAGCAGTGCCCCTGGGGTGGGGAAACAGACCTCTCTCTCAGGACCACCCACCTCACGGCAGATGCAGGCAGCAAACACCAAGCCCGAGAGGATGGGGCTGCAGAACATGGAGTTGGCACCTGTGCAGCGCAAGATCGAAGCCCGCTCAGCTGAAGACTCCTTCACAGGCTTTGTCCGGACCCTCTACTTTGCCGACACCTACCTGAGGGACAGTGAGTGGCCTGCCTGAAGTTGGGGGGTGAGGGATACCCCTGGCGTGAGAGCACGTGAGAGCTGCTGCCTATCTGGGACTTCTGAGGGGTTCCCATTGTGAGCAGGGGAGATCAGAGTCCCCATCTGCCTCTTCCCTCCCCTACCTGGGCTCCCAAGTTGAGTTGCCCTGGCTTCATATCCAGGCTCCACCGCGCTCTAGAAATAGAGCCTTGGACACATCGTTTAACCTTTCTGGCCTCAGCTCCCCTCTCTGTGGAATGAAGGATGCTGTCTTTTTTTCTGGAGCATCTGTGAGGGTTAAGATGATGAGGTGCCTGCTGGTACCTGATAGGCAGGTGGAAATGTCCACTATCTGGCCTTCTCCTCTGATGGGTGGGAGCATCCTCGGCCACATCACAGCTAGGGCTGAGCTGTCGTGGATTTGGGACCATCCATGTGTGGGCGCCATGCAGTTGTCAGAGGGACATTCCCATCTTTTCCTGGGAGGTGGGCACGGCCTACAGCATGTCCATTTTGAAGAGGAGAAAACCTCTTTAAAGTTTGCTAACTGGGCTTTGGAGTCACGTGGTATCTAACGATCAGGACAGGACAGAAGCCCAGCTTGCCTGTTCCTGCCCAACTCCCAGAGCCAGAGGCTAGATATGCAAACCTTTTCCTCTTGGTAGGCTCCCGCCACTGCCCTTCGCTGTGGGCTGGCACCAATGGAGGTACTGTCTATGCCTTCTCCCTGCGTGTGCCCCCGGCTGATCGGAGAATGGATGAGCCAGTGCGGGCGGAACAGGGTGAGTGCTGACAGGGGAGTACAGGGTGCTTGATCTGCCTGGGCTGGGTGAGGTGGTATCTCCAGCCTGGCCACCCACCATAGGGCCCTCCTCCTCTTTTCTATAGCCAAGGAGATCCAACTGATGCACCGAGCGCCGGTTGTGGGTATCCTGGTGCTCGACGGGCACAGCATACCCCTTCCTGAGCCCCTGGAAGTGGCCCATGACCTGTCAAAAAGCCCAGACATGCAGGGAAGCCACCAGCTGCTTGTGGTGTCAGAGGAACAATTTAAGGTACCACATGTGGCAGCAGGATCCCTCAGGAATTCCTGGGACCTCTTTGGGGCTCCGCACCTGGGCACAAGTCATGAAAGCTGGGGCACAAAGTTTTATTTGGAGTTAGTCGTAGGTGACAAAGGCACAGGAAAGAAGGGGAGTGGTCTTGTATGGGGTCTCTGGACCCCAAGCTCAGGCAGGGACACTGAGGCAGCACCTGAGTCTGTGGGAAGGAAGACCACCAGACGTGGAGGTCGGCAGCCTCCTGTCCTCCCAGTCCAGTGCAGTGACTGTGTGTTAAGAGCTGGGTGCAGGGCGGGCACTGAGATAGGGTGGGGAACATCTGCTGAGGGCAGGCCAAGAGAACTATGGTATAGCCACAGCATGAGCACTGCCCTGTGCCCCAGGTGTTCACGCTGCCCAAGGTGAGTGCCAAGCTGAAACTGAAGCTGACGGCCTTGGAGGGCTCCAGGGTCCGACGGGTTGGCGTGGCCCACTTCAGCAGCTGTCGGGCCGAGGATTATGGGGAGCACCATCTGGCGGTCCTCACCAACCTGGGTGACATCCAGGTGGTCTCACTGCCCCTGCTCAAGCCCCAGGTGCGATACAGCTGCATTCGCCGGGAGGACGTCAGCGGCATTGCCTCCTGTGTCTTCACCAAATATGGCCAAGGTGTGCAGGCGGGGCAGGTGGATGGGGGCTCCCCGGCACTGCTGAGGGCTGGAGAGGGAACAGCAGCGAGGCCGTGGCAGCCAGGCCGGCTTGGCTCCAGGTGAAGAGCAGAGAGGGAGGTTCTGTCTCCTAATTTCCCCTGGGGGGAAGCTCTCCCACAGCCTCAGCCCGGGAGCCCTGGCCTCGCCTTATCTGTCAGATTTCTTTTCTGCTCTCCAGGTTTCTACCTGATCTCACCCTCAGAGTTTGAGCGCTTTTCTCTTTCCACCAAATGGCTGGTCGAGCCCCGGTGTCTGGTGGAATCTGCCAGAACCAAGCACCACAGCCGCCCCAGCAATGGCAATGGCCCTGGCCCGGACAAGTCCTTGGGCCAAACCAGGTGAGGGAGGGCAGAAGACCTTGGCATGGCCTCTCCCCCCGCCGCCTCCCCTCTGCTGACTAGTCAGAGGCCCCCTTCCTCCCTTGCAAGTCACCAGTTCAGGGAAGGGCTCTGTTGGCTCTGTTCTTCTCTGACCCGGTACTGTGGCAGGCCAGGCCAGTTGATGCCACGCAGTCTTCAGGGGACCAAGGCTTTCAGGGCCAGAGTAAGGAGCTTAGAGGCTCCTGGCCCTCACTGTCTTTCCCCCACAGGAACTCGGGGAGCCAAAGTGATGGAGAGGGTAAGTCAGGCCTCTTGGGGCCACCACCTGGGGGAACATCTGGGCCACACCTGGTTAGACTGGGGCGGGAAGGAAGGGATGGAGCCCCAGGTGAGCAAGGAGATTTGGTGCTGGGAATAGGAAGTGTACCATTGTTAAGAGGAGAGCCAGGTAGAGGAGGACCCAGGGTAGGGTCCACCTCACCTGCCTCTGCCTTCCAGAGAAGAAACCCGGCCCGGTGATGGAGCACGCACTGCTCAATGATGAGCGTGAGTCAGGGTGGGGGCTGGCAGGAGGGGGGGAAGGGTGTTCCTGGATACTGGGTGAGGCCTGGAGGGCCTGGTGAAACTGAGGGCTGTTTCCCTGAGGTGGGCAAGACGGGCAAAGCGGGGAGAGGCTGCTAGCTGGCCCAGCCCCTGCTGGCCTCACCAGGCCTCACTGCCCTGCAGGAGTCCTGAAGGAAATCCAGAGCACACTGGAGGGGGACCGAGGGTAAGTCCCCAGGCTCTTGGAGAGGGGGCGGAGAGCACTGAGGGTGGAGGGGCCTGTGGGTGGTGACTCCCTGTGTTTGCTGCTGCAGGAGCTGTGGCAATTGGCGGTCTCACCGAATGGCTATGGGATGCAGCCTCGGCAATGGGGGAGGTAGGGACTCAGGGCACTGCTTAGGAGGGTGTACTTCCTGGGGAGGGATCAGAGGAAGAGCGCTGGGCCCCTTCCCCAGGGTTGATAGGCCTTTGGGGCCATCCTAGCCCTGACACATGCCCTGGAAAACAACTGCTTAGGCTCAGAGTAGGTGACTGTCCTGCCCAGGATGATCATGAACTGCTTTCCCCCCATGTCCATCCACAGCAGAGTGAACAGGACAGGTGACCAAGCTGCAAGATGAACACACACTACTGAGGGCCCTCAGTGGGCGGAGCTGCTCCTGCTGGAGAGGCCCGTGCACTGGGCCAGGCCATGGGCTTC